>NC_083102.1:89534698-90171998 GCF_949774975.1 Lagenorhynchus albirostris | reverse complement strand
CAGCTGGACTGTAAGAAGCCCCTATAATGCAAAAGCTGACTCCAAAGACACCTTATAAAGCACTGAAATTCACAATTTAGATTACTTTTCTTTTCTCCAATACAAAATCATCTGGTAGTCTTCACTGTTGACTCCAAGCTAAAACGTTCCACGTTTTAGATGCTTAACCAGTAAAAGAAACAGGAAATCATTAATAGTTTTTAAATGTCAAGTTAGAGGAAAAACCTTATCACACAGTAATGAAACCTGAGCAACACAAGTATGTGATTACAAGAATGTCCTTCATTAATACATTATTCAAATTTCTCCATGGCATTCAAATTATAGTTTAAAACCCAATAAACAAGAACCCACTTAAGCACGGGATCAAATTCTACCAAGAAATGAGGAATTACATAAAGCCTATTCAGCCCTAAATATTTAGTTTAAGACAATGAGTAGAGAGGAATACACTTCATCTAAAGCACACCATTTAAACAGTTCTATAAAGTAACGTTACTTAAGATTAATCTGTGGTGCATCACATGATTCCAACCATTCAGTTAAAAAGCATTAATGGGTGCCAGCATCCCCAACAGCTTGGAGCCTACAGAGTTGATTACTTTGGCCGTAACTTTCCAAGTAACGAACACTGCCTTTCAGTATTACAAACATAAATATTTCTTAGTACTTCAATTCCAATGTATTTTGGTGTTCCTGAGGCTGCCTACAAATGAAAAGGCATCCAAGTCAAGTGCATTATACACCTAATATACCTCAAAATTTCAGTGCCTAACATGTGAAATCATTTTCTACCATTTAACAGTGTGCCTTGCAGTAAATTCTAGTAGATTTTTACTTTTAGGATTTTATTATAACTTTGGGAAATTAGTGGTAAAACATATGGTTTAAAAAACACTATGTGGCTGCACTTAAATTCACATAAAAATAGCATTTTTACAACCATATTGAAATTTAATCCTTTTACACAGGTTAACAAAATGTATCACAAGAAAAACTAAACATTGGGTTTAACAAAAGCAATACTTTTGAAAGTGGAACGACGAAAAACTTCTTTCAAATTTTTTACAAATGGTCACCTCTGGGTCAATTTACCACACTAGGGGAAGAAAGTTTGTTAAAATATAGTTGTGCTCAACTGAGCCACTTATCTGCACTACAGTATAGTACTTGAAATCACTCCTAAGGTCAAGATTTAAAACCATTTTAAGTGACAAGACCCTAACTGTTTTACAGCCACCTCAGTAAGAGGCGCTTTCCCTTCCCCAAACAGTCAAAGCTTAATTAAAAGATTGACTATACATAAGTTTGTTTCCTCATCATATCTTCAGTTCAAAATACTATTATCATTGGTAATACGGTCTATATCTTGTCTGATCTGGATGATGTGGTCCAGGAAGTGGGGTTTGAGAAGGCGGACCCTGCATTCGTGGAGGAGGAGGCGGCCCTCTCGGTGCAGGCCATATACCAGGACTCATTCCCCCTGGCTGTGTAAATGGAGGGCTCAGAGTTCCTTGATCTTCAGTGAACTGGGGTAAAGAGTTAGGATTATAATGGTGAGGAGGGGGTGCAGTTACAGGTGGACCACCATGTTGAGGGGGGGGAGGTCCTGGAGGAGGATGATTCATATAAGGTGGCATCTGGGCCATAATATGTCCAGGGGGAGGGGTGATTGGTGGTGGAGCAGAGGTCATTGGTGGAGGTGGAGCTTGGCTATACACCAGGTGAGGAGTACCTGCGGCCTGGGGAGGATGTGGCATTGGATGGCTTATTGGTGGTGGAGGAGGTGGGGGTGGTGCGTAATGTTGCTGTGGAGGCATAATATGATGAGGGTGCGAGACCACTGGTTGACCCTGATATTCAGGATGATGGTGAGCAGGTGCTGGGGCAGGAGGTGGTGGTTCTCTAGCACCTGAATTTGAGTCATCCTGAATAGGGACAGTTATTAAATTGCTGTGTTTTCTTGTTGAAATACGAAAGGTTTCCTGACTGACCGAGCGAGGTGGAGGTGGAGCCATGGACAATTCTGCTGGAGGAGCACGAATATCCTCATGTGGCTGATTATAGTGCTCGTGGGGCACATGCTGCAAAGGAGGTGGTGGCATCATGATGTGCTGCTTTGGCGGAATATGGCTCATATGGTGCTTGTCTGGCGGCATTATAAAACGATCGGGGATTTCAGCTGGTGGTGGGGCAATAGGAGGATGAACATTTTCAAGTGAAGCACGGGTAACAGGTTTTCCAGCTCTCAAGTGGCGGTGGTTGATATGAGCCTGTAAGTCTCTCTGGGACAAGTAGGTTCTCTTGCACCCTTGAACAATGCTACACATGAAGAGAGAACCTCGTGTACACTGCTCAATTCGCTGCACAGGATCACTACAGCTAAATTAGAAGGGGAAAAAAGTTTGATTTACTAAAAACAGACTATAAAAATAATGCACTTAATTTCAAAGATATGACTAGTTTTAAATTTTGTTATGGAAAATACTACAGAAGTTCACAATTAAAAGATATAGTTACTGCAAGTGAACCTTTAATCTTTTCCACTTTGTGGTCTGTTCCCTATTAAGCAACAGCATTTCTTTCAACATCAGAACGCTTAAGAAAAAAATTCAAAGTTTATCAAACAGAGTGTGTTTTAAGAAAAGACCTCTTCTTCCCAAGACCTAGAATTTATCTGATTTTCTCAAACAATTCTATGCTTTGCATCCAGTTGCAAAGAAAAATCCAGGAAGGGCAAACCAAAGGATCTGTCACAATCACGGAATTCAAACTTGTACCATATTTATTGAGTATTATTTTCTGCGCAAATAATACTAAGTGGAAGACACCAAGTGGAAGAACTGTAAGAACTACAAAAATAAATAGGATCATCCTAATCATCAAGGTTCTTAACATTAAACAACATAAACAAATTAAATTCAAACCCTGAACACCAAGAGTCCCTTCAAGGGGTCTTTCTGAACTGTCAGACAAATTTACTACTACAAAGTATTACACACTCCTGCTTCTCTAAATTATAACCACTAAATTTAACTCAATATTTTCTTAATAAGTCAGGGTCAAATTGTAACTATTCTTCACTCACTATTTTTAATCCACTCTTGCCTTTAGAGTCTTCTTGAAATAGCGGAAAGAGGACTGAACTAGGAATTGGAACTGGGATCTACTACTGGCTCTGAGATCTCGGTGAAGTCATTTAAACTTTGTTTCTTTATTTGTAAAATGGGGTTCAAACATCTAACCTAACTCACAATGTTTTTGTATCTACTTCGCCCTACTTAAAAGAGTATCTGTAACATCAACGAAACAGTGAAAATGACAGGACTTAATGACTAGGTAAGCACTATACATGTATAAGCTGTTATCATTGAATATGTGTGTTAGGTCATATGACACTATATTACATGGCTCTATATTCTTGATTTTGAGTGGTGTCTGTTTTTCCTTCCTCACTGAAGGCTGGTACTCCTTCTTGATACTAGGAGGCATCCCTTTAGTGGCCATTTGGCACACTTCTTATTTTTTGCTTCTAACTTGCTGTAAGCTCTGAAATATCTCCACAGTAACGGGATGTGAGGCACTTCTTTTGGGTGATGCTTAATCATTAGTATATAGTATTTACATTAATTTGGATTGCCATTTCTTCACTTTCTAACCTGGGTCTGTTAATCCAAATAGGCTTATGCTCTAATATACCTAAGTGCCAACCAGTGAGATGCTTACTGGAGTTACACTGAACAGCCTGAAAACTAAATTCCCTTTTAAATATTAACATTAGAACACTTACATAAAAGAGAAAACCTTTTGATGTCCTCTACATGGTGTTGTACAACATCCAAAACCCCTTATCCCAATGAGGCAATCAAATTTACTATATAGTGGATGTACACCGTGTTGGAAAACCAGGCATTACAGAAAATAAGGCCAACAGTGAATATGTACTTTTAATTTCATAACTCTTCTGAATTATAATTCTAGGAAGGAAATACTCTTTAAACTCACACTATAAATTTTATAATCTGTGACTTTAAAGGGCTATTAAAAATATGCCAAGAGAATTAGTTGGCACTGGTTTGTCAATGAATCATCCATTCTCTCTCAGTGATGCCAATCTTCCTACACCATAAAAGAAAATTATCCCTTACCATTGTCCATAGCTTTGCTATCAACTAATACTACAACCCTTGGGACAGGTTCTGACAGGTTATAAGGAATCTAGGAAGCCTACAGTTGTTCCAAAGAAGTTTCTCTCAAAGCTTTCCTCAAACCTTCTATCAGGGGTTCTAAATTGATATACAAATTCATAGTTTATTCTGGATCCTTCAAGACCATCCCCAAATAGATCACTATCAACCAACACTCTAGATTGTCATAACTTGTCTGAGTCTATCTTAGAACATGATGGTGTTCAAGATATACTCAAGACATAATAATCAGATTTGAAGGTAATAAATAAGAGTTTATACTTACATAGTACTTGCTATATGCTACGTACTATATATGTATTAACTCACTTACTTCTAATAATAACCCAGGGAGGTAAGTACTGTTATTAGCTCTATTTACAGATGAAGAAATCACCTATGTCACACAGCTAATAAATAAGAGAATAGAGATTTGAATACAGGAATTCTAATTCAAGAGTCTTTGCTCTCGATCACTACGTGATACTACCTCTCTAGCGTCCCATTAAAACAAGAAAATAACTATTTTGGGTTTATATAACGCTAACTTTTGATGGCAAATATACTCGTATTTTGGCCAATTTGAATTGATTGATAATAGCTAATTAGCCCTATCTTAAGGAGAAGGCTAAGGCCAACTCTAGGCTCAAAGAGAAACATGAGCCATGTCTACATATTTGATATCCGGCCACCGGTCTATAGCACACCCTGACCTTTAACCTAGATTATAAATCATTATATCACAAACTTTATTATTTAAAAATTTAATGATGATCTTACCCTGGACACATCTTATCTCCCTTTTTTTCGTGTAAAATAGCACAGTCATAGCAAAAAACATGCTTGCATGGAATCTGTGAACAGAGACATGTTACAGTTAAGCATACTAGAACAAATTAAAATACTTCCATTAAAAAAAACACACAGTAAGCATAGTGACCTAGATATAGAAGGCACTTGAGAACTGTTTGGTTAAAATGAACATTTATTAAGTACCAATTACATAAAAGCAACAGTTAACCTTTTTCAGTCACAAAGCTCTTTGTGAGAATGTGATGAAAACTTTGGCCCTTTCCTCAAAAAACATATACATGCATATTTGCTTACACATTCATGGTCCCTACAGGTTAAAAGCTCCTGAAGAATACTGCATAATGTTTTAACTAATCCTGTATCTCCTGAAAGTATTCCTAGGCAGGAAAAGAACAAATATCTTCTAATGTAATATAAGTAGCCTTCTTCCCTGGTAGTCTTAATACACTTACAAATATTTAAAAATAATCAGAAGGACACAGTAAAATGATGTTATGCCATTTTAAAACTCACAGGCCATTACCATTATTTAGCTGTGTTATATAGCAAAGCAACAGTGCATAATCCACACCCTCCACCATCACAGATGTATCACTGAATTCAAATTTTTTTCCAACAAAAATGTAAAACTATCTTTTTTTTTTTTTTTTTCTTTTGTGCTACGCAGGTCTCTCACTGTTGTGGCCTCTCCCGTTGTGGAGCACAGGCTCCGGATGTGCAGGCTCAGCGGCCATGGCTCACGGGCCCAGAAGCTCCGTGACAGGTGGGATCCTCCCGGACCGGGGCACGAACCCGTGTCCCCTGCATCAGCAGGCGGACTCTCAAACACTGCGCCACCAGGGAAGCCCTAAAACTATCTTTTTATACGTCAAAATTACTATTAAATTACAGTTAGGGCTGCATTTTTTTTAACGTTTAGAATTCAATTCTCAGAAATCATAAATAATCTTTATTAATTCAGTTTTATATTAAAAATTATAGCCTTCAGAAATGAATAACTGATTTTATTCTGTGAACAAGGGAAAAAATAAAAATTTTTCCCTAATAAACTAGAATTAATGTAAACTAACAGGTATCAAACAGTCCAAGGAAATTATTTAGTTTTCAGAATTAGTTTCCGTAATTAATATTTTACAAGCAATTAAAGAATTTGTCAAGATAATTCTATTAAATGAATATTATTCCCAAATTTCCCCTATTTTATACTTATTTAAAATGTTATAAATTTAATCACTAAACAGTAATAAATCTATCTACTTAAATTTCAGATTCCTACCTCTACACAAATATTTAATTTACAAAAACAGAATTTAATTTATACTTACCATTCGCCCATAGATTTTAATAGGCAATCCACATTTGTCACAGAAATGAACTGGTGTATCATCCTTTTCACCTAAGATGTTTATCTGTTGAAATGATATAATTAAATTTTCCTTAAGCATTTCTAAAACTTACGTCCATAATTTACACAATGAATTGGTTAGTATTTTATAAAAGTTATTAAAACAATTAGAAATGAAGGTTTCTTGGTATAATCCCCACATATGCCACATTAGTTGGGCCACCATCAGTCTTGGGGGTTTATTCCCTTAAACCGTGTTAATGGTTATTGATTTTACTTGACTTTACTAAAAATTACTTCAGATTATTTTGGAAACAGTGAAATAGGGCATTAATAAACAAATGATTTGTGAGTACTGAAAGATATAACTATAATAAAAGTTCATACCATTCTTTACGTAGTCTGAATTGTTCTAATACAGTATTTAAAATATTTTATTGTTCTAATAAAATTTTTTATTTTTAGTTATACCTGAAAGTCCCAAAAAAGGTGTCCAGGAAATCTTCGCTGATTTCCAAACAGTTCGCCCCCTTTACAGTCATACCGTTCTTCTTCATTATAATCAAATCCTTCTGAGAGAAGAAAGTGTTACCTATTAACTTTTCACATCTCAATTTCATTTTGGAAGTACATGTACATGGCCAAATAGACCTATTCACTGACACCTTTCAAAGCTCTTCTAAGAACAAGATAATCAAGTCTAGTTTAAAGCACCATCTAGAAATGATCTTGGAAATCATGTAGTCCAACTCTCATGACTGAGAATATTGCAGTACTGGAGATCATAATAACTCAACACAGAGAAGATCAGTGGCAGAGCTAGGAAAAGATCTCAGATCTCTTCACTCCCATTCAAGTGCTCTTATTAATTCACCAAACTATTTCTAGTATAAAACTACTAATTATCATCATGATTATTACACAAATAAAATATACTTATCACCATTTATTCTTATCTATCTATAAAAGTGGTATTATGCTGTAAGCAACTAATATTATTGCCAAAGGATTAGTGAAAACATAAAGAATTCTGCAGACTTTCTTCTTACGACTTAGTAAATTAGGTATCCTCTTCTTCAGCTTTAAACTGAGCCTGATTTTAGAAACATCCAACATATTCATACTTCATCCTTTCCATTGAAACCTCTCTCTGGTTAATCACGCAAACAGCAGAATTTATATCATATCTACTTACAAGTATCCTCCCCTACACTGCATATATCAATATCAATAAACTTAAAACAATATGAAGAACAAATGGGCTCAATTTCAATTTCTCTGACCTAATTAAAAAGTTGATGGCACTCTTCTCATCTCATACAAAAGAAAAGAAAACCAGCAAACAGTCTTATGGGGATTCTAGGTAGAATCCAATTACCTAAAGTAAAGCTGAGAAGACAAATCTATCCTTCCAAGGTGCCAGCCTTCTCACGACTCTTTTGGCCCTAGAACTGGTAAACAGAGTAGCCAAAGCACATAAGTCTTAACTTTACCCACATGGCTACATTACAGCATCTGCATACAGACACACGGACACAAACAGAGACAGACACACACGCATAGATGCAAGAATTTTTTGAACCTGATACAGACATACATACCAGTGTACTGCTATCTAATTACCTCCAACACAAATGTAGAGTTCTTATAAGTTACATCTGAGTGACCCTAGGTTCTTATATGGTCCATTTATACCTTATAAAAGCTGCTGTCATCTAAAACTGAAAATAAGGAAAGTTAACTTTTCTACTTATCAAAAACTCAAAAAATTATTGAGCAGAACAACAGCCAAGCAAGTTAGGAGCACATTATCATTTTTCAGAGTAGTTCAACTTGTACTCCCATCATTAAGCTACATATATATTTGTATAGATAACATACCAGCTGCTGCTGCTCTATCAATAACCTAGTGTACCCCCGCTTTGGCCTTTTTGGTTTTTAAATACTTTTTAAAAACTACACAGTAATATATAAATAAATTCTTGTGTAACAGTACAACAATGCAAAAAAGCTAAAATCCCCTGCTAAAATCCCCTTTCTATCCTTTTCCTCTCCGTTATCTCTTCATTCCCTTCCACTTCAAGCCCATACCTGCTTTTTGTTTTAATAACCAAATACATATCTATAAAAGTTCCAAAGCAGGGGTCAGCAAACTTTTTCTGCTTAAAGGCCAGTTAAGTAAATATTTTAGGCTCTGTAGGCCATACCTGAAATTACTCAACTATGCCAATATAGTGTGAAAAGCAGCAACGAGGGGCTTCCCTGGTGGCGCAGTGGTTAAGAGTCCGCCTGCCGATGCAGGGGACACGGGTTCGTGCCCCGGTCCAGGAAGATCCCACATGCCGTGGAGCCGCTGGGCCCGTGAGCCATGGCCGCTGAGCCTGCGCTCCGCAACGGGAGAGGCCACAACAGTGAGAGGTCCATGTACAGCCAAAAAAAAAAAAAAAAAAAAAAAAAAAGCAGCCACAGGCATGGATGTGTGTCCCAATAAAAGTTTATTTACAAAAAAACAGGACTGGATTTGGCCAATAGGCCATAGTTTGCTGACCCTGTACTAAAGGGTAAGATGGGAAAACTGTTTTATACTCATGAAATGGGGAAAGGCCTTTCTAACAATGACAAAAAACCCAGAAGTCACACTAGAAAAGACTGGATATCTGACTACATAGAACCATCAAGCTTTTCTACAATAAAAATTTTATATATAAAACTCCAAAGACAAATGGAGAATATATACAATATATGACAATTGTATTAAATTACAAAGAAAGAACTCATAAAAATCAAGAGAAAGACAACAGAAAAAAAAATGGGAAAAGGAAATGAACAGGTAGATCCTAGGCAAAAGAAATGACCAGTACTATGAAAAGATATACAACCCCACTCGTAATTAAACAAATGTGTATCAGAACAAAATTTTGTAAAGGTTAATAGTACCAATATTGGTGTGGGAGTATAAAGTGATGTACTATTTTTAAAGGGCCATTTGGCAACATCTGTCAAATTCTGAAATGTACAAATTCTAAAATCCACCAAGTTCTAAGATGCCCAAATTCATGCAAAGTTTAAATTCTACAAAATATACATACTAAGGTACATATACAAGGATATTTACTACAAAATTGTTTTTAACAGCAAAAAATTAGAAAAATTGTTAAATAAATTATGGTATGTCCGTAAGTGAAATACCTAAACCTATTCTCTTAAATGAGATACAACTGTATGTACCGAGAAGGCAAAATCTCACAAGCATCTTGCATGAAAAAAGGGCAGTTATAAAGTAACTATGAAAAAGTCATACCAGGGATTATTTGGGAAGAGAATAATTATGGGGGGAGAGGGACAATTTTACTTTTATGTTTTCTGCAATACTGTTTAGATTTTTTGTAAACAATAGGCAGTGTTACTTTCAACAATAAACCAAAAATATTTATAAAGGGAGAGAAAAGTAAAATATGCTAAAATGAGAAGTCAAAGACTGAAGAAGGAAGAGAGTATAAAAATAAAAAAAAGAGGTGACTAAAGGTAAATAAAATCACATGGCTTATTTGGTGGAATCAGATCTAAAAGAAAGACTTTTGGACCTATTAGTTTAAACAAATTACCTTCATCACCAGCTGGAGCCTTTGCAGGCATCCTGTTTATAGTCCTTGGAGTTCGAGGTGAAGCTTTGGCTTTGTTCCCTTGTTTGGAGATGAGCTTTATAGGAATTCGTCTTCGAACATCAAGACCACCCAATGATCCAGAACTATTAGTGCCTTGTAACTCATTGTCTATGTTAGAAAAAAAGTTGCAATTTCTTTTAGTTTTTCTTTTTGAAGATTATTCTGCCACAGGTATTAAAGCAACATACCCAACATTATTATCAAGGGCTGAATATCTGGTTTCTGATTTTAAATACTATGCTATATAAGTTCAAGTACTAATTTTCTCTACTTTGGACAAACCCTTAAAGCAATGCTTTTTGAGATATGGAACCTTTAAAGAGTTGACAAAAGTTACAGAACCTCTCCCTAAAAAAATGGACAAAAAAATTTTGCATTTTTCCAGAGGGATTTACAGAAACGTAAAACCCTTCATGAGCCTAAGATAAGAACCTCTGTCTTAGAACTATAAGAGGTTTTTTAAAAAAAGAAAAAGAAAAGTAAAGGAAGAAGAACAAAAAGAAAGAAAACCATCACTATCTCCATCAAGTATGCAAAGTAGGCACTCAGTAAATTTAGTAATCTGCATCGATATCAGGACAATCAATAATACTGGAAACACAAAACTAACACTGACAATGGTAAAATTAAATAAATAATGCATTGAAAATGAAGTTAGTTTTAGGGATGTGATTATTCTCTTAAGTGTAAAGTTGTTTTTCTAAAAAGCATTCAGGAATATAGTAAAAATTATTGCACCCTTTAGTAGTAAAAACACGCACTAATGTACTTGTGCTATAACATTTCTAGATGTACACATGTGACTGTGTTATTCTTGGTCAGCACTGTAATGGAAAATTATAGTTGAGGAGGATGCAAGTTTTCTGTACTTGGCCTAAATAACTGAAACTTTCTACATCCCTGCCTGTTACTAGCTTATGATTTAAATTCACTCATATCCCATGAGTAATAGGAGCATTATTTCATAGAACTGACTCTACTTGAAGGTTAAAAGCCACCTTTTCTTCAAGTCCATGACAAGATATTACAATCCAGGAAATATTTACCTTTACCTACTAAAGACAGAAAGGGAAATGCCCTAAAATAGGAAACGCAAATAATTTTTTTAAATAGTAATGTTTTAAACATGTCAATTAGTGAACAAGGCTGTGTAATTCTCACTGCATTAGACAGTGCAATCCAGAGTGACAGCCAAACTGTCCGCATTAAATTCAGTAAAGCCAAATTTGGAAGTAGTTATCCTAATTAGTACTAATGATCTCCAAGGGTACTAGAATTACAGACACATGTTGAACTCACATCGATTTGCACTCTTTCTGAAGGATAGAACAAAATTCAAAATCGGTCCTTAATTATTAATTTAAATATCTTTCAGTCTACTTTCTATTATTACTTTCATAATAGCTAACCCTCAAAAAAGACAATTCATGGAAAAGGGATTACATGGATAGTTAAAGTTAGGATAAATCCAACTTGATCAACTCTCAACACTTCACAAAATGTATTAACAATTTGAATAATGTATTTCATCTGCTTTCACTCTAGTTGCTTATTTATGTAAAAATACCTACAAGCGATGTAATAGCAAAAAGACAGATAAGACAGAACGAATTTTTTTTTTTTTTTTGCTCAATAGGTATATTCCTGATTTTCCACTGAACTAAAAAAAGCAAGTGTTGTAAACAGTTCAGTGCTGTCCTTCATATAGTAAAAGGACTCTTAACGGTTTCACCTTGATGAATGATCAAAATACCAACATTTCATTACTACAAGTCCTTTTCACACCACCCTGGACACCTGTGGTCATTACTGTGGCTTGTTTAGCCTATTATGGCTTTCCAGAGCCTGCTGCCCTCTAACACCTTGCAGCCTGCCTCAGCCTGCAAGTTCATAAGCAAAGTACAGCGGTTAATAGTGACATCACTCTGGGTTTGTCTTAGGGTTTTGGGGGTTTTATTAAGAATCAGAACATACAGCATAATTTCCTTCTGAATAAGACAACTACAAACATAAAGCCCTAACAACAAAAGTCTTTGGATATTACACAAAGTGAGAATTAAGGATAGAACTGGCCATATAAAGTGAAATCCACTTTAAAAAGGCATAACACTTTTATATTATATTATATAGGTTTTTAAAAGATTTGTGTAGAATTTTATCTTGAATTAAAGGAACCAAGAAATATTTTTACAAAATTTAGGTTATAGTTACAACTAAGTGCTAATTCTTAGAATAGCCAAAGAACGAATCAAGTGTTAAGTAGGAGTTTCCTGGAGTAATTTTTCCAGCAAAATTCTATTATAAAAACACCACAGGATAACCTTTATTTTATGACTGACTTTTTCAGCAAGATTACAAAACCAGTCATTTTTGCATAACATTAGAGGGTTTCATCAATTTCCCCAAGGGCCTCTATTAATCCTTTGATATTAGAAACATCCTTTTGAGATGCCTATCCTGTCATAATGTCTTCAATTCACTGGCTAACTGGCATTTCCTCACTTGCCAATGGTTTTATTTGTGATTCAAATAATTACCGAATTCACATTTATGAATTTCATGAAAATCAGAATCTTTTGTAATCACAATCAATGTACAGCATTTTATACCATTTCCTGATATGAAACACTAAGGACACTGCCGTATAATGAAATTAACTAAAAGAACAAAACAGAAGCTGGTGTTAAGCAGGGATATCTGAGCAGGAATTAATTTTTTAAGTGGTCGGTTCATTAGTGAATATTTTCATGTTCAGATGACTTTTACTTACTTAGGCAAACTTTTAACTTAGAGAACTAGGATAATAAATATGGAGATACACACCCACCCACATTACAATTTCCTAACATAACATTCTCTAAACTGTGGAAGCTGCTTGACTCCCAAAATTCCAGTAAGATGCTCAAATGAAAAACATTTGCTAACGTGGCATGTTTGCTACCCTAACACCAAGATCCCAGATTTTCAATTCTATAAAATTTCCAAACACTAGAGTTCCTTAGAGCCTGGCTCTAGGCCCTCTTCTCTTCTGCCTTAAGTCATTTGTGGTACTAAGTCCCAATCAAACTTCCCTCTGATCTCCACTTGACATCTCCCCTTGTATGTCTCAACACACATCTCTTACTGAGCAGTCCAAAATCTTGTTCCCAAATTCCCATTTCTCACCTCTGCTCCTTAAAAAAAAGTGTTTTTCTCCCAAGTCTTCCAGTAATGGACACCACTCAAACTAGAACCCTTAGGCACCTTTCCTTTCTCTCACATGCTTCCAAACCAATCCACCAGTGCCTGTTTGAGTTCTATCACCAAAAGATTCACTGAATCTGCCCACTCCCTTTTTCACTAAACCAGCCACCTTCACTAAGCCAAGCTTCCCTTCTGATCTATTGCAATCACCTCCTAAGTTTTCTTCTATTATTCTTGCCTTCTCTTACACCATTCTCCATAAAACCTATTATGTTTTTAAAAAGAGATTATGTTCCTCCTCTACTTCTGTTCAATGGCTTCATATTGCACTTAAAATAACATTCAAATCTTTACCATGGACTTCAAAGTCTTGCACGACCTGACTCCTGCCTTCCTTTCCATCTTCCGGTTCTTTCCCTCTAGTTAACTAGGTGCAGCTGACTGGTCTTCTCTAAACTTTCCTCCTTCAGAGTCTTTGTAGTTGCTCTAAATGCTTTCCTCGTGATTTATTCCACGCTGGATTCCTCTCATCCATCAGATCTCAGCTTACAAATGTTACTTTTCCAGAAAGACCTTCCCTGACCACCCTCTCTGAAGCTTACTCCTAATAGTCTTTACCAGAGCACCCGTTTACCCTCTTCAAAGCACTCATCATAATCTGTAAACATTTAAGTATTTTTAAAAACTTGTTTATTGTCTTTTCCAATAGAACGTAACCTCCAAGTGGAGAGGGACTCAGTCCGTCTTCTTTACCATTCCATTTCCAAGCCTAGAAGAGTGTGTATCTATATCTATATGTGTGTATACATACACACATAACGTATTTATATATATATGTGTATACATATATATATGAAATTAAGTAGACAGTTGATGACTGAGGAATCCTAAACAATACTTAATTCTGGAAAAAGCCTTTTCCCCCCTACTTGTAATATGGCTGATAGAACTGAACGGAGCAGTATCTAACTCCAAATACACTCATTCAATATCCAAAAACCACAAGGAAGCAAAAGCCAAAAAACACATAACGAAAAGTGAAGCCATTCTTACTTGGAGAAAGGAATGAGACTATCTTGATTTTAAGCTCAAGATTGATGATTAAGGACCACAGCCGAAGCGCGGGGCATGCTTTGGGCTTAAGCAGAAAAGCTGCTCCCGGTATGATTCCGAAAACCATATCTGACTCCCTTCTCCCACCTCTAGTCCATGAAAGACCGGAGAGACAAAAACGACAGGCGATGACCACCGCAGCACCCGCCCAAAGCTGGCTGAGACAGCAGGAAGTCTCCAACCCACTCTCGCGCATCGACTCCCAGCGTAATGAGGCTTCCCCGACTCCGAGACTGGAATCTACCCGCCAGTCCCCATAACGTAGGGCAGAACACCCAAAATGAGGAAAAAAAGAGCCGGCGCTCTCTCCTCCCCGCGAAGCCCGCGCCGCCCGCCGTCCCTGCTCGGAGACCGGCAGAAGCAGAGAAGGAACGGCTGTTGCCGGCACCGAGGCTGTAGGTACCACACCGGAGGGTAGGCCAGGAAGTAGCAGGCCCTGGTCGGACACGCGGAGGGGTCTGTGAGATCTCTTTCTCGCCGCCACAACCCAATGGTGTAGGGCGAGCGTAAACCCTCTAAGCTCGCTGGGCGACCAGTCCCAGGCCGGCCAGGGGGCATGGAACCAGGACCCCCACTGCCTCCGCCTCCTTACCAGTGTGATCCATGATTCGGCTCGCAGGGCACAGTGGGAGCGGAAGTCAACCGCGCCGGAGTCGCAGGGAGCGCGTGCGCGATACCTTCCGGAGCCTGGGAGGCGGAAGTGTAACGAGATTTCCCGGGTTGTGGCCTCCCAAGGCTTCCTTGTCTCTCGTACGCTAGCCGACTCCGGTGAGGGAGTCAGGCATAATTCGAGCAGAGAAAGAAACAACGAGTACGCGGAGAGTTTCAATGTGGAGGCTGCTAAGGCTTCCTCTAAATGTGCTTCCAAAGGAAGTAGCCTTTAACTGTGGAGAGGAGACCGACGGGAACGGGGGAGGGGGAAAGCCGGTAGTATCCATAGGACTAAGCTCGCAGCAGGTAAGGCGGCTGCCGGCCCCGAGGAGCATTGCCTTCTGGGACTTGTAGTGCGCCGGGACCCTGGAGCCTGCAGGGCACACTGCGCAGGCTCGGCCGTTGGGTTGGCCCCACCTCGGCGGGCGGAGTAACGGTTTGGAATCCCCCAGAGTCCGCGAGCTACGGTCGACGTCCCCCCGATCCAGGAAAAGTGTAAACACGCGCGCTCTAGAAGGCGTCCTCCAGCGGGAGGTTGCCCGGGGGATGGCTGAGCTGTATGAAGCTCCGAGCTAGAGAGAAAGGCTCTGTGTATATGGTCTCCTTTTTGCTTTGTCGTGATAAGCTGCATAGACCCAGGCAGAGCTGACGGCTATCTGCCCCCGTTCCCATCTCTAAAGTTGCTAACAGTTGAAGCCCATTTCTGACGCTTGATTAGCGCTCATTTTCTAGGGCAAGCTCTTGTGGCGCTAGAAACCCTCCCCCACCAAACACGCGCACACACACACAACACCCCTCCTAAGGACTGGACGCGGGGCCAGGTGGAGGACGGATGCAGCGTGGCCGCATCTTGTTAGGAGACAGCGGGGACTCCAGTGCAGAGCGGAGCTGAGCTTGGGGGAGAGCACGTTAGGGCTGGCCGCGAGGGAGCGGTGGAAAGAGGAAAGGCCTAAAATGAGGAAGAGACAGTTACCGCCACGGGCAGTACCTAGTTCCAGTTCTTGGTCCCACGGGTCGGTGGTTGCTGCCGCTTGCATCGTCCTCAGCCGAAACAAAAGGCAAGTGCCCAAGAGTGATTCCTGAGGACCTTCAGGGCGGTCTCTACCTCGCGACCCTGGCGCATCTGTGTCCACTCCCTTTTCCAGCCCTTCACACTTGATGCTCCCGAATGAGTAGAAAGGAGCACAATTAGTGGAAAACACAAGCTGGGGAGTCAAGGGATTTGGGTTCTATTCTTGTCGTCCCTCGGTGACGACATCATTACCTTGTGTTATGCACGCTTTCAGTGCCAGAGTTCCTGGATCAATCAGAGATTATTGTATTGACCTCTTAGAGAAGTGGTTTCATGGTGCTGAATTTCGAATAAAGTATGTGTAGCGATGTGCTCTATCTGTATAGTTAAACAGTAAGAGCTTTGAATAATAATATGATGAGTAATACTATAAGTGTTCTGTGTTATCTGCTGAATGTTTTACTGGGATCTTTTTAAAGACTTTCCCACTATATCTGCAGCTTTATAAACAGGTTTTTAGGTGCGTTCACAACTAAGGAGAATTGTGAATCAACGTTACTCCTGCTTTTGTTAAAATGTAAGTTTCTGTATTACTAAGTGGTTTTCAAGATGCTTTCAGTTGCTGGGCATTTTTTGTTTTCTTTTGCAGGTTGGGGGAAGCTTAACCTTTCTCCCATTCCTCCCTATTTCTCTAAATACAGCGCTGATAGGATCAAGCATTTTTCACCAATTTGGGGTATAAAAGAAGGTAGTTTTCACCTAGGAAGTGCTCTTTTTATTTTTTCCTATCCTCATATTTAGCCTATCAGCCATACTTCAGATGATGCAAATCCAGGTTCAGAATAATAATATTAGTATCTGCTGATGTTAATATTTAAAGAATTAGAATAAAAAAAGAGCCTGCAAACTGTTTTACGTGATATAATATGTAAGTCAAAAGTTGTGTCAGCATTTTGTGGTGCATCAAGTTATGAAAATTTACTGAAAGGAAACTCACTTACTTTAGATTTCTTGTTGATAAAATGTTAGATAAACATTTGTTGAATTATTTGATTTGACCTCTGCTGCTTTTATGCATTGCTTTAAGCACCTGTGCTCTATATTCACTTTCCCGTTAACTGTAGTTGCCTCACTGTACCAGTGCAGTACCAGCATGGCATATTAATTTCTTCACCTAAATTTATAAGTGAAACTGTATATAGACTTACATATATATATATAATTTTTTTTAATTTTAATTTTTTATTTTTTTGCGGTACGCGGGCCTCTCACTGTTGTGGCCTCTCCCGTTGCGGAGCACAGGCTCCGGATATGCAGGCTCAGCAGCCATGGCTCACGGGCCCAGCCGCTCCACAGCATGTGGGATCTTCCCGGACCGGGGCACAAACCCGCATCCCCTGCATCAGCAGACGGACTCTCAACCACTGCACCACCAGGGAAGCCACAAGACTTACATTTTATTACTGCCCTCTGGCATCCATTGTTGGTAACCCATGTACTGTAATCAATCACAATTTCTTTATTGAAAGTCAACATTTATACTTATTTTATAGCTTGGTACTGTCCTAAGGTTTATAAAAATGAAATGTCATCAGAGTGGACTATCGGAAGCACCAAGGTGCACATCCTATTTTCATCTTCCTGATGGACATCTGCTAGCCTATGAATTATAAGCTAACGCTCTTCAAGGTGTTTGATGACCTTGCATTTACATAGCACTGTTTACCTATAAAAAACAGAGGATGGGTATCAGAGAGCTTGTATGAGACTCCTCAATACCAGATCAGGGCAATCACCTTCATCTCCTTAATGCTGTTTTTTGGCTGCACCATGCAGCATGTGGGATCTTAGTTCCCCGACCAGGGATCAAACTCGAACCCCTGCAGTGGAAGCACCGAGTCTTAACCACTGGACCGCCAGGGAAGTCCCTCCTTATTACTCTTTTAGTTGTTATCACCCTGTAGTGCCTGAGACTGCAGAAGGCAAGAACTGTATAAATAATGGTCCCTACATCCAGGATCATACAGGCTAGCATTTATAGAAATAATTAAAACACGGAATTACAGTCTAAATGTTTCAGGAGAATGCAGTGCTACCTACATTCAGAGAAAATTATGAGCAATAGAGCTGAGGGCAGTTAGGTAGGCTTTACAGAGGGATTTAAAGTGATCCTCGATGAACAGGATAGCATTTGAAGATGAGGAGAGAGAAGAAAGAGGCACATCAAACAAGAAAGAGCAAGGGCACAGATGTGAGAATTGTCATAGCTCTAAACAGGACAGTGACCAGCTTCACTTTGTACTGCTGATCCATGTTTGGGAGTACTGAGAAATAAGGTATGATTGTAGAGAAACTTGGAAAGTAAGAGTTCAGAGTAACAGTTAAGAAAGAGCATATAAACAAAACCTAGCATGATGTATTTATATAAACAACACAATCCAGCAAGATAGATTCAAAAACAATGAGCAGATCTTAAATTTGGGTAGGGAGGAATCAATACTATTACACCTAAGAATTGACCAAGAAGCCAGAGACCCCCTGTGATGGCCAAAATGCCAGCAAGTGTGAGTGAACTGTCAATAGAGAACTGATCAGGACAGTGTCCACTATACATGAACAAGTTTGATAAGTAGAAGTGGATGGGAAACATAGTAGACTCTAGTGGTTAGATATATGGACTTCGGCATTAAAAACTGTGGGTTCCGGGCTTCCCTGGTGGCGCAGTGGTTGAGAGTCCGCCTGCCGAGGCAGGAGACGCGGGTTTGTGCCCCGGTCCGGGAAGATCCCACATGCCGCGGAGCGGCTGGGCCCATGAGCCATGGCCGCTGAGGCTGCGCGTCCGGAGCCTGTGCTCCGCAAAGGGGGAGGCCACAGCAGTGAGAGGCCCGCGTACCGCAAAAAAAACACAAAAAAACGGGCAAGAGACAGATTCAGGAATGAGAAGGAAGACTATAAGGACTGAAAATTGCTGATGAAAGGCATTTTCCCACTCTGTCTTTTGAGGCCTGGCAATATATTTACCCATTTGGATAGGAACCTTTGACCTAGAGAGGCCCTGCAGCCTGCCTTCTCTTCTGAGAAGGACTGTTTTGCCGTGGGTATCCTTTCAGCTGGGTAAGCCTGCTCCTCCCTGCAGCTCCTCTGCTAAGAGATCATTGTTTTGTTCTTTTCTCTCCACATTTCTGAAGGAATGCTTGGCAGTTTTAAACTGCTGTGAGCAAGCCGTCTGTCATACTGTTTCCTAGACTTGACCGTATCCCCAGCTGCCACTCTATGCCAGCTAGAAGGGGCTTTCAGGCCTCCCTGGTATGCTAGGTTTGTAAATAGGCCTTGTTACTGTTAAAGAAATGTCTGTCACTATCGGAAATATATTTTACATCATAGCCCAGTACATAAACACAAACTTACACACATATACATAACTATGTGTCATGAAACCGTACTCACCCTTACTGTATGCAATGCTTTCTGCTATTTCTATTCTATTCTGTCCCTTTAAAAAAAAAATGGTAGGGCTTCCCTGGTGGCACAGTGGTTAAGAATCCACCTGCCAATGCAGGGGACACAGGTTCAAGCCCTGGTCCGGGAAGATCCCACATGCCGCGGAGCAACTAAGCCCATGTGCCACAACTACTGAGCCCATGCGCCACAGCTACTGAAGCCCGAGCGCCTAGAGCCCGTGCTCTGCAACAAGAGAAGCACTGCAATGAGAAGCCTGCACACCGCAACGAAGAGGAGACCCTGCTCGCCTCAACTAGAGAAAGCCCGCGCACAGCAACAAAGACCCAGTGCAGCCAAAAATAAATAAATAAAATAAATTAATTTTTTTAAAAAAATGGTAGTTTTGACTCACTGAAATGTTGAAGTGCCCTGATGGCATGGAATTTAAGTTTGAAAACCACTACTTTCTATCTCCCATGCTGTTTTGAAGAGCTTATACTATTCTAGAAATGTCCAAGAGGAAGGGTAAATCTTTGCACCTGGAAGAATTAATCCTTGTGTGTCTGCTCAGAGGGGTGATGAGGAAATAGATATCCAAGATCAAAGAATGCCAGGAAAGGGACTTCCCTGGTGGTCCAGTGGTTAAGACTCCGAGCTTCCAATGTAGGGGGCACAGATTCAACCCCCGGTCGGGGAACTAAGATCCCGCATGCTGCACGGTGCGGCCAAAAAAAAAGAAAAGAATGCCAGGAAACTCAAGAACGAGGGCGATGTGGTGTTTCTTTCCGGTATTTGGTAATAGTCACCCCCTCAGAACTGGATCTCCAAATGAACGAAAAGTTTTTTGACAGATTTAAAACCCATCTGTCCCTCAGTTGAGAAAAATACTAGGCATGGATTTGCAGTTCTTACTCCCACCTGGAAACCTACCTACCCATCAAGGCACCTGCTCATATGCCTCTTTCCCCATCAAGCCTTCTCTGACTTAAGCTCACAGTAGGTAATATATGTAGCAGAGAAAGAGCATGAGCTTTGGAACCAGGCAGAACTGGGTTCAAATCTCAACTCTCCCTGTGTTATACTGGATGGTTACTCAAGCTCAATTTCTGTATCAGTAAAATGGGAATAATAATAACATTCCTTGCAGAGTTGGTCTGAAGATCAGGAGATAACATCTGTGAAGGCTCTTTAGCCCTTGCCAAATAACAGGCCTTCAATAAGTGTGCATTTCCTTCATTCCTCTTGGTAATTACTGCCCCTTCAGAACTATGTTTAAGACATCACTCTCTACTTCATATTGTAGCAACATGCTTATTTTATGCACCCTACAAGACAAGCTCCTAGAGGATAGTATCCATTAGTAATTCATATTTGTATAATACACAGTATTTAGCAGAAGGTACTCACAAAAATATCTGTTGACTTATTGAAGAATGTCATCAGAGACAATATGACCCTGCCAAAAAAAAACAAAACAAAACGTTTAAAACTTTTGAACACAAATGCATGTGGCGGGACTTCCCTGGCAGTCCAGTGGTTAAGACTCCACACTTGCACTGCAGAGGGCACCAGTCTCATCCCTGGTTGGGGGACTAAGAGCCCACATGCTGTGTGGCACTGCACAAAAAAATAAAAAACAAATGGATGTGGCTAACAACTGGATAAAAGCTTACAATAAAAAATAACTGCAATAGGAGGGCACTGGCTACTAGAATTGTAAAGAATTAGTGACAATTTATTACACCAGTATTCATAGTTCATTCAATAAAATGAGCAAAGAACATCTAATGCCAGAAGACAACAGCCCATATCTGCCAACATGAAGGAACTCAAGCAGCACAGCAAGCCTGAGCTTTTCTTGAGTGAGGAAAAAAACTCTTTGTGTAGGTGTGTGCTTGTTTAAACATATACACATATACCACAATGAAATCCAGCCAGTTAGGAGAGAAATTAAAATTTAAACTAAGAAAGTGAATAACTGTGGTAAAAAATTTATTCAACAAGTATTTATCAGTGCCAGACACTCTTCTAGTTGCTTTGAATCTATCAATGAACAAAGCAAATAGCCCAGTTTGGCAGTGTGAAACTTACATTCTAGAGAAATATAGCTGGTTTAAATATGTAACTTTACAAATACTAAGCAACTATGGAAATTATGGTTACAGAATAAAATGTGAATGTTATAAACAAAATAAAAATAATGTAACTAAAAAATTGTGAAGAGAAAGGTGACAGGAAGCACATGAGTACTAATTTTTCATGAACTGCCTACCTTTACTGTCTAAAATTGAAAAGCAGTTAAAAGTATTACGAGTAACAACTCTTAACTTCTGAGAGGTTTTCATAATTTCTCTTCTTAACCTAGAAAGAGCCTTTAGAAAGTAATGCCCACATGTTAAAGAAAAAAATTTTCTACTTCATTTTCTTTTGTTGTATCAAATTAAAATAAAATTAGAATATTTTAATTAAAAATATCATCCATTGTAGAGCTGTCAGGGTCTAACCAGAAACTACGTCAAGTATTTTCAATGAGGGAATTTGGTGCAGGGACTTGTTATACAGGGAATGGAAGAGCTAGGAAGCCATGTATGGCAATGAGGTGACACAGTGGTTAGTGCAAGAGCCAGAAGCCACTGAAGCCTGAGGCTGAAGGGACAAAGGGAGAAAGCAGTGTTACCTGAAACACAGGGGCCAGAAAAAAACACAACTGCTGTGAAGACTGTACCCCTGGCTCCTCCCTTTCTAGTGGTCTCCAGTCTCCAATTAATTGACCTCAGCTGGATGTCAGCTGTCACAGGAGCCAGGGAAATGCAGGGATCAACTCCCCCCACCCCTGCAGTGTTGATAGAGCAGAGGCAGGGTAAGGAATGCCCAGGCACACAGGCCTTGCTTTGAATATAGAGTATTGTATTGTCTTTATAAAAGTATTGCTACCGACCTATTAAGTATTGCCCAGATAGCTGGGCAAGCTGTTCACCTGGTGTTAATTATTTCTGTATAGACTGATATGAGTGACTCTTAAATTTTTATCCTTGTAATTTTTTTTGCATTGTTAGAGAATTGTTTAGTTGGATTTTTAAAAATTTGTCATCCTTATAGTCTGATGAACTGAACGATTAATGAACATAAGTTTAAAACTATGGTAAATTTAGGCAGATTTCTAGAATTATGAACACACAGTGTTCTTCAGTATTATCACCATATCACAATATGTATACTACTGCACTTGATAAGCTTTCTGATTCCACTCAACTAAGAAGTTTAAATTAAATCTGAGGTCCATTAATTATGCACTGTATTTTTGTAACAGCATTTCCCCTATTGGTAAATATTTCTGTATAAATTCTAAGAGGTAATAAAGTCACAATGCCATTATCACACCCGAGTCTCTTCAAAAAGTCAGAGTCAAGGGGAAAAAAGGGTAGGGAGACTTTTCTAGATTTATAAGACTAAAGAGCTATAGCAACTAAATGTAATACTTGCAGCGTCATTGGATCCAAACTCAGGGGGAAACAGCTATAAAAGATATTGAGGGGAACTTCCCTGGTGGTCCAGTGGTTAAGACTCCATGCTACCAGTACAGGGGGCCCGGGTTTGATCCCTGGTCAGGGAACTAGATCCCTCATGCCACAGCTAAAGATCCCGCATGGCGCAACTAAAGATCCCACATGCTGCAAGGAAGATCCCACACGTGGCAACAAAGATCCCACATGCTGCAACTAAGACCCAGAGCAGCCAATTAAATGATAAATAGATAAATAAAATATTTTTAAAAAGATACTGAGGAAATTTTAATATGGATTGGCTTCAAGATGATATAAGGGAATTATTTTCTTAAGTGTAATTATGGTATTTTGGTTAGGAGATGCATGCTGAGGTAGTTGGGGGTAGAATATCATGCTGTCAGCAAGATATTTTAAACAGGAAATATATAGCTAATAGGCATATAGACATATAGATAAGGCAGATGAGACGATTAATGAATCTAGGTGTGGTATACTATTGTCTCCTTCCAACTTTTCTGGTGTTTGAAATACTACATAATAAAAAATTGGATAGAAGTTCTAGAAAGACTCATTTGCAATAAAAATAAATGTACACAAAAGAAATTAAATATCTGCTGCTGTGGACTGAATGTTTGCATCATCTCAAAATTCATATGTTGGAGCCCTAAACCCCAATGTGATGGGGCCTTTGGAAGGTAATTAGGATTAGATGAGGTCATGAGGGTGGGACCCTCATGATGGGATTAGTGCCCTTATCAAAAGAGACAGCAGAGGGGCTTGCCTGTTGGCACAGTGGTGAAGAATCTGCCTGCCAATGCAGGGAACACGGGGTCGAGCCCTGGTCTGGGAAGATCCCACGTGCCATGGAGCAACTAGGCCTGTGAGCCACAACTACTGAGCCTGTGTGTCTGGAGCCTGTGCTCCGCAACAAGAGAGGCCACGACAGTGAGACCCGCGCACCGCGATGAAGAGTGGCCCCCACTCGCCGCAACTAGAGAAAGCCCTCACACAGAAACGAAGACCCAACACAGCCAAAAATAAAAATTAATTAATTAATTTTAAAAAAGAGACAGCAGAGAACTTGTTCTTTCTCTTTTCACATGCATACGCCAAGGAAAGACCATGTGAGCACACTGCAAGAAGGCAACCAGGAAGAGAGCACTCACCAGAACCCAACCAACCTGGCACCCTGATCTCAGAGTTTCAGCTTCCAGAACTGCGAGGAAATAAATTTCTGTTGTTTAAGCCACCCCATCTATGGTATTTTGCTATGGTGGTCCAAGATGACTAATACAGAGTTTGGTACCAAGAAGTGGGGTGTTGCTGTAACAAATACCTAAATATGTGGAAGTGGGTAATTGGAAGAGGCTGAGAGAGTTTTGAGGTACATGCTAGACGTACAGACATTAAGAGAAATGAAGAACGTTTTTGCAGGAACATGTTTACTGGAGGAAAGGCAGTCCTTATTATAAAGTGGTAAAGAACTTGGCTGCACTGTGTTTTAGTGTTTTGTGGAAGGTAGAACTTGCAAGTGACAAAATAGATATTTAGCTAAGGAGATTTCTAAGCAAACTGTTGAAGGGGCAGCTTCGTTCTTCCTGACTGCATACACTAAAATGCAAAAGGAGAGAGATGAATTGAAGAAGGAATTGTTAAGCAAAAAGGAGCCAGAACTTGAAGATTTGGAAAATCTTCAGCCTATCCAAACTGCAAAAAATGAAAAAGCTTGTTCTGAAGAGAACATTAAGGCTATGGCTGAACAACCATTTGATAAAGAGATTTACGGACTTAATCCATCTCAGCAGAAGCCAGGCAGAGAGATGGGATTATACAGCAGAGACACTGCCAGTTTGAACTAAAGGGGATAGAGAAGGTGGCAAGGAATGAAGGAAGGCTGTCGGCCTTCTTAGATTTCAAAGGATGGGACCATAGAGCTATATGGCTGAGAATATATGTGCTATCCTTCAAGAAAAGAGAAGAAGGACCCCTAAGGTGACTTCGGAGGCCATCAAGGCTGCTGCTCCCACCACAGGTCCAGAGCACACAGGCAAGGCTGAGCAAGGGGGCAAGGCTGCCTCCACCTTGGTTTCAAAGGGCAGGACTGCTGCTCAGGAGAGCTGCATGGACAGGGCCCTCACAGAGAGCTATGTGGGCAGGACTGCCCCGCTGAGCTGTGGGCCTGACACTGCCACCTCACTGAGCCTGGAGGGCAGAGCATCAAACCAAAGAAGGTGGTTCTCCAGCCTTAAGATCTAATGGAATTTGCCTTGTGGAGTTTTGGACATACTTGGAACCTGTCACCCCTTCCTTCTTAACTATTTCTCCCTTTTGGAATGGGAATGTCTATCCTATACCTGTCCCGCGATTTATTTTGGAAGCACTTCTTTGCTTTTACAGCTGGAGAGGAATTTTGCCTCGGGATGAATCCTACCTAGTTTCACCTATATATGATTTAGATGATACTTAGATGAGACTCTGGACTATAGACCAGACCTGATGCTGAAATGAGTTGAGAAGTGCACTGAACTTCTCATTGAAAGGCTAGAGAGTGATATAATCTTACTTCATCAGGAAAAAAAGACTCCAGGTGGTAGGGTAGAGTCTGAGCTTTCCAATTGGTTGTTGGGGGAGGGAAAGTGTCCGTCTTTACCCTACTTTAGCTATCCCATT
This sequence comes from Lagenorhynchus albirostris, assembly GCF_949774975.1. Lineage (NCBI taxonomy): Eukaryota > Metazoa > Chordata > Mammalia > Artiodactyla > Delphinidae > Lagenorhynchus > Lagenorhynchus albirostris. Next base: position 90,146,412 of record NC_083102.1, on the reverse strand, counting down.
TATTGTGAATATTTGTTTCTCTCTTGCAACAAAAGGCAATAAAAATGATGGCCTGGTCCACCTGTGTTCTTGCCTCGGGTACCAGAGGAGTTCAGAATGAATCCTGTCTGCCCAGTGTCCAGTGCAGAACATTTCTTTGGCCTCTTCATATTGCCCCAGGGGTTAGCTGAGCTGCTTGGAACCTGTCACTAGGTGTCTTCTTCAGTCATCTCCCAGGTGCTAAATCACACCATCAACATCCGCTCACCTCCCAGTATGTTAACACGTGGACTCTGGAATTTATTTCCTGAGCAGCCTTAGGCAATTCCCTTAAGCTTTCCTTGTCTCAGTTTCCACAGTCTGCAAAATGGGAACAGCTGTTTCCACCTTTTAGTTTTGTTTTCGAGGTTAAATTAGCCAATGAATTTAAATAGATTAGCATCACATCTAATACCATGCCTGACAAATAATAAGCACGTAATGAATGTCAGCCATCTTCATCTTCATCACCACCTTTGCCAGGTAGATAAAAATCCTAGACTGAAAGCTCTTTCAGAGATGATGTCCACTAGGTGGCACTAGCCGCAGGTAAATAAAATCTCCCACATATATACTGTCTTCATCAAAAGTTTGGAAGTCCTACGAAGAGCCAGAAATAAAACTGTCATGGTAATAAGGCAATGTGTATATGTAGATATAAACATATTGTGGCCCCAAAACCAAGCAGTTGATCCATAATAATTACTAAAGCAGTTGTCCCAAATAGTTACAAGTCAAACATGTTCTGGTTTTTGATTCTCAGACTCCCGGAGATTCTGACACGGGATTAGCAGAGGAACAGAGAAACCTTCCTATTCTGTATCCTGGAGCGCTGGTGTGTTACTTGGTCAGTTTGGCTAGCACCTGGGGCTTTTGTTTTGCAGAAATCTGTTTCTCCAGCTTTTGTTAGGCTGAGTAGGGTGTGGTTTGGAGAAAGACCCTGCTGTAGGCCGGATGTTTTTGTGTGCCTGGGGAGGAAACGTTTGTAGGGAACAGACCTCTGACAAAGGCACAAAAACTTGGTTGGAAGTGTGAAAGAGTTCAGATGGAGGTTTTAGCGAGTTTTTCTATGTGATAAGGAATATCATCAGTGCTTTTGCAATTAGATGTGCTTTTCTGACATCTGTGAATATGATCTCAAGGTAGAACAAGAACAAAATGGGCTGGACATTTGAGTTACAAAACTTTCTTACTTTTCTTTCTTATTCCTTTCTGTTATCCCTAAGCCTCAAATGAAATCTTGTTTAAAATATCTTTGTTATATCTTAGGGAATTAAGAGAGAGGTTTGTGTCCATCTTTGGGCTGAATTATTATCCCAGTCGGAACTGAGTTACGGAAGTAAGGTGATAAAGATTGTGATATATGAAAGCCCTCAGTGGGAATCCTCATTAATACTTAGAGAAACCGGAGAAAAGCCCGGAATCCCTGTACTTTCTTAGGATGGAATGTTTTGTTGTTTGGGGATCAGGGAGCAGGGCAATCCCAGAAGACTGGCCATGGTAATATACTAAACCAGCTGAAGATCTAGGGGCTGTAGGCGGATCCAGAACAGGTGGAGCTGACAAAGCGTAACTGGGTAAAAGTTAAGAGAAGACGTAAACAAATGGGGAACAGAATTAAATTGGTGAAGAGGAGAAATTGCAAAAAGCAGTTTGGGAAGTCAATTTTCTGAACTTTCTGTTTAGAAAGAAAATAGTTGCCACTCCTTCAGCTTCCTGAACCCCACTTCCAACTCATCTTTACCTCCTTTCTACCCAGGAGGAAAGGGAATTCTTTGTATGTTAAATCTTCTCTTGTCCACACACCATCAGTTAAGTGTTCCCTTTCATACAGCTTCAATTCTTCTTTCATTACTGGCTCTATTCTCTAGACATATTAAAAAAAAAATGTTCAAGTCTCTACCTGTTGAAACAAAACAAAACTCTCTCTTCATTTAGCACCTTGTAGTTGCTGTCCTCTTCTTTCTTCCCTTTGCTGCGAAACTTCTAGAAAGAACAGTCTCTCTGGCTCCACTTCCTCTCTTCTCTCTCTATTCCCTCCCTGCAGTCGGGCCATTTTGCTAACACCCAACTGCAAATGCCCGCACGCAGGTTACCAGTGAAATTCCTCATGTCAAAATCATCGGGTGAGGACTTCCCTGGTGGTCCAGTGGTTAAGACTCTGTGCTCCCAATGCAGGGGACCCGGGTTCAGTCCTTGGTCAGGGAACTAGATCCCACATGGCGCAACTAAAGGAGCCCGCATGCTGCAACAAAGATCCCTCATGCTGCGACTGAGACCCGGCACAGCCAAATAATTACATAAAATAAAACAAAATAAAATCATTGGGTGGTTTTCAGCACTGATCTAGTGAAGCTGGCTGCAATGTTTGCAGCAGTTAACATTTATCTAATAATTATTGAGCACCTGCTATACGTTTGACACTGTTCCAAGCACTGTGACGTATAGCTAGATGAGACCCTGTCTCAAGGGTGTAGCCATGTTATAACATCCACCAGAGTTATCTGGCCCAGGGTCTGGTGGTGGTGAGCCCCACTACTTGGATTGGTGGGATAGCAAACTCTTATAAAGGTGCCAACCTTTGACTCACTTCTCTTCTTTACCTCTCAATCTGAATATCAGACTGCTTGCTCAAATGTTATTTTCATCATATTATTAACAACCCTCCTATCAACACAGTATCTTAAAATTGCTGAAAATGTGATACCTTAGGAAGAAATGACCACTCCTTATGCTCCCAACCCACACCCCCTCCCCCAACAAAGATTTCTTTATATCCCCTTGTAACTTGCTTTCTAGTTGGGTAAAACTCACAGTATACATGTAAACAAACAATAATTTCAGAGAACTGTAAATACTATGAAGGAAATAGAGCAGGGCAATGTGATATATAAAGCACTACTGTGGTCTGAATGTTCGTGTGTGTCGTCATCCATGTGTGTCCTCCTCCCCCCCACAACCCGCCATCAAATTCCCGTGTTAAAATCCTTATCCCCAAGGTGATATTATTAGGAGGTGGGACCTTTGGGACGTAATTAGGTCTTAGGGTGGTACCCTTGTGAATAGAATTAGTGCCCTTATAAAAGACTTCCCTTGCCCCTTCCTCCATGTAATGACACAGTGAAAAGGCACCTTCTGTGAACCGGGAAGTGAGCCCTCACCAGACAGTGAATCTGCCAGAGACATGATCTTTGACTTCCCAGCTTCCAAAACTGTGAGAAATGAATGTGTGTTGTTTATAAGTCACAGAGTTTATGGCATTTTTGTTATAGCAGCCCAAACACTAAGACAAGCACCTATGGCACTGGGAGAACTGCTTTACACAGTGTGGTCACAGAAGGCCTCTTTGAGAAGATGCCATTTAAGTTGAAACTTAAAAGATGAAAAAGAGTTAACCTTTAGAAGAAGCTGGGGGAAAGCCTCCAGGCAGAGGGAAGAGTAAGTGCAAAGGCACCGAAGAACTTGGAATGTTGAAGGACTAAAAGGAGAGCCATGTACCTAGAGCTTTGTGATATGACAGTGGCTAGAGAGGAGGTTGGAAGAGGTGGGCCTTGTTTTATCAGAAGGGAGATGTCACTGGAGCATGTTTAAGTGCTAACAGAATCAATTCAGTATAGAGAGGAATTGAGGTGCAGAAGGGGTGGGGATCCATCACGCAAGTGGAGGGGTTTGCTTTGATAAGAGCAGAAATGCAGACATTTTAAAGCTTTTTTCCCTTAATTTTAACAGTCACTCTTGATTCTCCCCCTTCCTCTCTGATTCTTCTGTCTCCTTTCCAGACCCCCCTGTAATTTTCGTCATCAGCAAGGTTCTGTCCACAACTGTCTCCCAGTCATCCTTTCTACATCTTCCTTAGACATTCTCATGCCCAGCCACACCAGCCTAGACCACTCTCGTGGACTTCACACTCTCATATCCAACTGCAGGTGTATATATTTTAATTTCCCAAATTATAGATGTAGCCCAGACCTGTCCTCCGACCTTCTGATTCAGCTGCTTATTTGACACTTGCACTTGGATAGAGGCATTTTTGATTTAATGTGTCCAGAAATGGGATTCTTGAATGTGTGGTATTCTTCTCCACACACAAAACACAGCACTAAACAGGGGGGAGGGGGTGTGGAGGGTGGTGGATGCTCACAGATGGCCCACGTTCTACCTCTCCTCCTAACCTCCACCCCCAATCTTTGCTACAGATTTTTGAAGTGTTTTCATTCTTATGTAAGATATCATAGTAAGCTTTACTAGACTCACCGGTACTTCTAGCCCTCCTTCCTTTCCTAGAGATCTTATTTATTTATATAAGAGGATTATATTTATCCACCTCCTTGAAGGTAGAATTAGCTTTGGCTCTTACATTGGCCACTGAAATATGAGTGAAGATTACACGTATTGCTTCCATGTGGAAATATTTAAGATTAGGTGTACAATTCTCCTTGCTGTGTTTTTTTTTCCTTCTTTGTTTTCAGGTTATCATTTGTTGAGGTAAAGATGCCTAAGATCAAAGCAGCCTGGAATGCTGAGCCATCTCGTGGATGAATATTGCCCAGAGGGTCCATTTGGACATCCAGCAAACTGAACAAGAAGGAAAAAGAACAAAAAAGAAAAAAGTTTGTTATATAAGTTCCTGAAGTTTTGCCTTTTTTCTTTTCTTTTTTTTTTTTTAGTTATCAGGTGTGTGTGCGTGTGTGTATCTTAGGTTACTACGTATAAACAGACATATCCTGACTGATATAAAAAAATGCTATGCAAATTCACTATTTAAGACAAATCTCTTCCAGTCACTACTTCCAACCAGCTGGCCACCCCTAAGCCTTTTCTAATTAGAAATTCAGGAGCTGCCACTGCCCCCAAACTGTCCATCTTCAACTCTCCCCAATTTGTTATCATCACCATCTACTTAGTGGCTCAATCCAAAATCCAAAAACAGGTCATCTTAATTCCTCCCTCTTCCTCGCTCCCACAGTTGGGTCACCAGATTTTTGTATGTCTGTCTCAGATTTGTCCTAGACATCTGCAGTAGCTTTCTCCCTGTTCCTGCGTCCAGTCTTAGAGTATATATAATACGTTCAGAATCAGAAGTGAATAAAGGGTCTACAGAACTTCTTCCTCCCACCCACTCCCACTTCCTCTTCCTGTGGGCAGCCGAGATGACCAGATCATGGGTATTCCTAGAGAGATACTCTCCGCACAGGGAAACAAACAAGTCTCCCGGAGCAGTCTTCTGAAAACACAAAACTGGCCATATCTTTCCCAGTTTAAAGCCTGTCGGTGCCTTCCAGGTACAAACTCTCAAGTGTTTAGGACCCTGCGTCCGCAGCCTCCTCCAACCTGCTGATCTTCTTTTTGTCTCAAATGACCACTTCCCAGCTGAGATCAATCCTGCCTTGGGACAATTTTCCCCCAGGTCTGTGCTTGCTAATTCCTTCCTGAAGCATCCCCTCCTCGGAGAGACACACAGCATTCCCACCCAGTCGTCCTCCGTGACAAAAGGCCCTTGATCACCTCCAAGCCTCTACCACAAGTAGAGTAGTCAACCTGTATTTTCTGGGATGTTGGCTTGTTTACCGACCATCTCCCACATTAGACTCTTAAGTCCCAGGAGAATAGAGATGGGCTCTGTTTTGTTGACCGCTGACTGTATACCCAGCTTCTAGTTACGTGCCTGTCACAGGAAAGGCACCTGATGAACAAGGAGCTGATGGAAAATCTAGTGCCCTGAAGAAAATAAAGGTAGATGAAACTAAAAAGAGAAAGCAGCCTCAGCTCTTCTAAGCAGGCAGATCTGGCCTCCATGTTGCTTCTCCTGAGTGTAGGTCTTTATCCTGAGCGTCCTCACACCACGTGGCCGGCTGTGTCTCTGGTTAGGCAAACCACCCAGTGCGGAGGAGAGGCGGTGAGGACGGAGGAGAGCAGGCTTCACCCCCGCAGCTTGGAAGCCTTCGGTTCATTGGGAGGAGGTCACAGCAAGCACAGAGGACTTGTTTGCCAGGCCTCGTATTTTGTCACAGACATTTAATAACTGGTTAGAACAGAAATATGAAGCAATCACTTCCTCCTTTGGTTTGGGGCCCGCAAGTTCTGCTTTTTAAACAAGGAGGTAAAACCAGAAAAGACAGCGAGTCCCGCATAGAAACAGCAACATGTTTATAAGGGAACATGGACTCCACAATATCAAATCAGTATCTACTTCTGCCTTACATGTTTTATATAGTACATATCTTCCTAATCGTAAACGTAATGCCTCATATCATTAGAGATAATAGAATACTGGAATTGTCTTAAAAGAATAAACTAAGGAAATAAAAATTACATCCATAGAACAAGCTTTTTATTTCTAAATCACAAAAGCTAATTTATCACCTGTTACTCCATCCTTGGAAACCAAACAACAAAAGCTTCATTCATCTCTACTTTAATTTTACCTTCTGAATTGATTTCTAGGTTTCCAGGTCAGCTGATTGGATTAGCTAGATAATGTAACCCAGCCATTTTGTCTTTATCTCTTACCAGAGTAGAGGATAAAATCCACCCTCCTTAATGTACAAGGCCCACCAGGGTAGGGATCTTTGTTTTATTCCTGGATGTACAGGAATATGTTGTATTCCTTAATGTACAAGTGTACATTCCTTAATGTACAAGTGTACAAGGCCCCTTGTAATCTGGTCCCAGCCCACCTGCCAGCCTTATTTCTCACTGCTTCCTTCCCTTACCCACTTGATGGGGAGCTTACCGGAGAAAAGTCACGGGTGCACAAGTGTGTTCCACTGGTCCAGACCGCTTCTATTCACCTGAATACTTCTGTGCCAGGGACTAGAAGGATGCCCAGGGCTCCTTTTGTATACGGTATAAGCTTGGGGGAATGGGTTAAAGGATCCTGATATGCTACACTCACCACCAGTTAATGAGCTACACTCACCACCAAGTGAATTCACCTGGAAGGAGTAGGGTTGACTAATTAACACGCAGAGATCAGGACCCATCCTCAGGTGTATAGCAATGCCACCTAGTTCACAGGTGCCTTGAGGGGTGCAGCAATGAACTGAATGTGTCCCTCCCCCAAATTCAGATGTTGAAAACCATAATCCCAAAGTGATGGTATCTGAAGGGTGGGGCCTTTGGGAGGTAATTAGGTCAAGGGAGTAGAGCCCTTACAACGGGATTAGTGCCTTCCAAGTAGAGAGCTAGCTATGTGGGGATTCAGCAGGAAGAAAACCCTCTGAGTGCCTTCTATAAACCAGAAGGGGGCATTCGTTGACCGTGTTGGCACACTGATCTCAGACTTTTAGCCTCCCGAACTATGAGAAATAAATAGAAGTAAATGTTTTTTTGTTTAAGCCACCTCTTCTTAGCAGCCTGAACTGACTAGGACAAGAGCCATACCTGGTCTCCATCCTTAAGAGTCTCCACCAACTTGTAGCACTGGTTGGTCAAGGACCTGTATCATTCTTTTACATCCAAAGGGTGATCTTTAGATGCTCCTGCTGTGTGGCCTAGAGCTCCTCCATGACTGGGATAGTAATGAGTAAAAATGGAGAAAATTGGGGACTTCCTTGGTGGCGCAGTGGTTAAGAATCCGCCTGCCAATGCAGGGGACAAGGGTTCGAGCCCTGGTCTGGGAAGATCCCACATGTCACGGAGCAACTAAGCCCGTGGGCCACAACTACTGAGCCTGTGCTCTAGAGCCCATGAGCCACAACTACTGAGCCCACGTGCCACAACTACTGAAGCCTGTGCGCCTAGAGCCTGTGCTCCGCAACAAGGGAAGCCACCACAATGAGAAGCCTGTGCACTGCAACAAAGAGTAGCCCCCGCTCACCACAACAAGAGAAAGACTGCACGCAGCAACGCAGACCCAATGCAGCCAAAAATAAATAAATAAATTTTTTTTTAAATGGAGAAAATTGCAACCACGTTCTAAAATGGAATATTAGGTGGTCAACTTATCCTGGCCACAGGAAGCGTAATATCAGAGGTGTTCCTTCAACTCAGAATGTCTTTGTTCAGTCTTAATGAGTCTGGGAGTGGTGTGATATGGAGAGGTGTATCTGCACTTGGCATGCTTTTTAAAAAGGGCCCTCAGGAGTCTTGTGGTGATGGTATAGCCATGCATCTTTTTTTTTTTTTTTTTTTGCGGTACGCGGGCCTCTTACTGCTATGGCCTCTCCCGTTGCGGAGCACAGGCTCCGGACGCACAGGCCCAGCGGCCATGGCTCATGGGCCCAGCCGCTCTGCAGCATGTGGGATCTTCCTGGACCAGGGCACGAACCCGTGTCCCCTGCATCGGCAGGTGGACTCTCAACCACTGCGCCACCAGGGAAGCCCTAGCTATGCATCTTGATTGTGATGGTGTTTACATGAAGCTATACTTGGGATAAAATTGCATAGAACATACACACACACACACACACACACACACACACACACACACACACGCAAATGAGTGGTGACATGTGAATAAGCTCTATGGTTTGTACCAATGCCAATTTCCTGGGTTCTGAATTGTTCTGTAGTTGTGTAAGATGCTGACATTGGGGAAGGCTGGGCGAAGGGTACATGGGAACCTTGCTGTACATTTTGTGAATCTATGATCATTTCAAAATAAAATGGTTTTTTGTTTTTTTAAGTGTAATGGGGAGGGATTCAGAATACTGGAGCACTTGGTCGAAAACAGTGCACTGGGGCAGGATCTTATACAAAACAGTTCCCCTGTGTCTAGGCCCAAAGATATTCCTAAAGAAAGGGATGAAGTGGGCTACCTCAGCAGATTCAAAATCAGTGTAGAGTCTAGAAGAGCCTTCAGCTCCTTAGAGCTCTGTGAGTATCCTAGCAAATCCCCAGCTGTTTTTCTGGAGACGAGTAGGGAGAGCAGGCAGATAGGCAGTTGTGTAGGCCATAGGAAAAGGCTGGAAAGCCCAGGGAACTCTGAATGTCTTGAATACTCAGATGACTGCTATGCTCAAACCATGGCGGCCTTATTTAGCATCACTGCATCGTGATTCAGTCTTCCAACAGTATTAAGCACCTTCTGTGGGCCTGGCACTCTTCACTCCTCTAGTGCTTGGAATCTGTCCAGGAATAAAACAAAGATCCCTACCCTGGTGGAGCTTATGTTCTAGCATAAGGGAGGAAGTAGGGAGAGGAGATAAATTGCATTAGGTGGACTGATAACTATTATGGAGGAAAAAAATATAGCCAGGTAAGGGGGACCAAGAACTCAGGGGTTGGTGTGATGTGTGGGAGAGGGAGCGCTGCTAAATTCTCTGAGTTCTCAAATGATATGATTGTATTGAAGTCAATCCTTTATTTGAATTTTCTTTTTTCACTACTAAATTCTCTCCCTCATCTTTCCTTTCTACTTTTCCCTGATGTCCTGTCTCTTCTTCTCTCCACCTTTTATCTTAACCTTCCTTTTCTTTCTCTTTCTTCAGTTAATTTCCCCTTTCTTATTTCTCTCCCTTCCCTGATGCCATTTTCCTCATCGTGGCTCTTTTTCTTTCTCTTTCCCCTCTTTGGCCCTCTTTTCCTTCCCCCTCATCACTTTTATTTTTCTCTCTCTCCCATTCCTTCTGGCTATTTGTCTTTATTTGGCTTTTTTATGGAACCGAAGTTTGTATGATTAAAATTCATGTGGTTTTTGTTATATTGTTTACATGATAAGGGCTTTCTATTCTAAATGAAACCAAACTTTCTTCAGGAACCCAGCCTGATGCAAATTGAAAAGAGCCATAATTTACTGACTCTCATCTCCTCTGTTCATACAGGCCTAAGCCCCAAATAAAAGACCCCTCAAATATTTCTGGAAGTTCCAATGAGGACCTGAAATGTGTTCATGAGCAAGTCAGTCCTACCAAGGACTGCTATCTTCCGTGCATTCTTGCAGGAGAAGACCTGACGTGTCTCCAAGAGCTGTAGGTGTGCCTGGAGACCAGGGCAGAATACCTTCCTCTGCCTTGGAAATTATATTGTTATAATGGTCGTCAAGAGCATTTCATGGGCCCTATCCTTTTATAGGGGTTTCAGTAAAGCAGCTCTTTTGGATTATATTTTTGCAGCTTCATTTCTTCATAGGACCCAAACATGTGTTCATGGATCTGTCTCTAGAACATACCCCAGAATGACAGACACTATATTACACCAGTCACCCTGTCCACCAACAACTCAGCCTTGTTACTGGGTCAGCTCTTTAAGTCTGCTCCTTCTTGCTTTGGAATAAATGTCTCTATCCCAAGAAGCTCCTCAGTCATTACACAGACTTCTCTTTAACCTGGCCCATCAGTGGCAGTGCATGCACACATCTCAGTTCCAACTAAACACAACTTGACCTCAACCTGGGAGTCCCACCATGTAAGTTTATGAAGCACATGAGTTGAAATCTATATTTCTCTCTAATTAAAAAAAAAAACAAACACAAAAATCATGTTGCTTTCATATTTTGTATCATCTAATAAGGCATAATCATGATTAATTTTGTGAGTTTCAGCATATATATCATTTAATTTTTTAAATTTAATTTTTTCAGGGTCATCGGTCCTTTCCTGATGAAAATTTTTGCTAATTCTAGAAAATATATTAAGAATAATAATTGTTACAAATTGATAGGCTCTTCTAAAATGTAAATGGGAATGCAGAGGGCTAAGCATAAATATAGTAGGAAAAGAACAAACTGGAAGAATTACACTTCCAAATATCTAGAGTTACCAAAAACTATAGTAATTAAGACAGTAAAGTATTGGTACAAGGGCAGAAAATTAGACCAATGGAACAGAGAGTCTAGAAACAGACACAAGCATATAGAGTTAGCTGATTTATGATAAAGGTTACATTGCATCAAAGAAGGGGAAAGGATGGTATTTTTCTCTTTATCTTAATATTTATTTATTTATTTATTTCGGCTGTACTGGGTCTTAGTTGCAGCACGCAGGATCTTTTAGTTGCAGCCTGCAGACTTCTTAGTTGCAGCATGCATGCAGGATCTAGTTCCCTGACCAGGGATCGAACCTGGGCCCCCAGCACTGGGAGCTTGGAGTCTTACCCACTGGACCACCAGATATGGTATTTTCAATGAAAGTTGCTGGGTCAATGGGATATTCGTTTGGGAACAAAAAAATGTATCTTTACTCCTTGCGTCACAGCATATATAAAAATTGACTTCAAATATACTGTATATCTAAATGTGAGAATTAAAGTTTTTAGAAGAAAACACAGGAAAATATCTTCGTTATCTTGGGGAGGCACAATTTCTTAAACTAGACACCAAAAAAAAAAAAAGTCTAACCATTAAGGTAAAAGGTGATAAATGGAACTACAAGAACTACATTGAAATTAAGAACTGCTCTCGATCAAAAGTCATCACGATTAAGGGTGAAAAGGCAATCCACAGAATAAGATATTTACAGTACATTTTTCAAAAAGGATTTGTATCCTTACTACATAAACTCTTACAAGGCAATTAGAAAAAGGCAGATGGCCAGAAAAGAAAAATAGGCAAATGATTTGGGCCCATGACTCACTAAAGAGGATATTTAAATGTTAAATGATAATAAACATCTGAGATGTTCAACTTCTTTAGTCATCAGAGAAATGCAAATTAAAACCATAGTATGATACTACTACACACCCACAAGAACAGCTTAGATGAAAAAGATACACAAACCAAGTGTTGACAAAAATGTGTAGCAACTAGAACTCTAACTCACAACTGATAGAAGTATGAGTTGGTACAATCGCTTTGGAAAAAATTCTGCCGTAGATGCTAGTTATCTACTGCAGTGTCTACTGAAACAGAACATATGTATATGACCCAGCAACTCTGCTCTTAGGTATATACTTCACAGAATTGTGCGCATATGTTTACCAAATTAATAAATAAATAACAAGAATGTTCATAGCAGCACTATTCATGAAAGCCGAAAACTGGAAACAACCCAAATATCCATAAACAGTAGGATGGATAAATAACTGGTGGTAAATTCAGACAATGGAATACCATATAACAGTGAGAATTAATGAATGATTGCAATATGCAATAACATGGATGAATCTTACATTTGTAATACTGAGTGAAAGGAGACAGACACAAAAGAGAAAGGGAAAAAAGAGAAATAATCTTCCTACTTTGATAGAAATCTTTCCATTTTGATTCCATTTATATAAAGTTCAAAGAACAAGTGTTAGAAATCAGCACAGTAATTATCCATTGGGGCAATTACTGGAAGGGAGCATGAGAGGGCGTCTGGGATGCTGGTTATTTCCTGCTTGTTGATCTGGGTGCTGGCTACACTGGTGTGCTTGTTTTGTGAAAATTCTTCATGCAGTACACTATACTTTGTATCATTTTGATGTGTATGTTGTACCAGAAAGAAAAGTTTGCTTAAAATAATGAAAATCGTTGCACAAAATAAGCTGGAAATATTTGGGTAAAATTACAAGATTGAATGGAGGGCTTCCCTGGTGGCGCAGTGGTTGAGAGTCCGCCTGCCGGTGCGGGGGACACGGGTTCGTGTCCCGGTCCGGGAAGATCCCACATGCCGCAGAGCGGCTGGGCCCGTGAGCCATGGCCGCTGAGCCTGTGCGTCCGGAGCCTGTGCTCCGCAACGGGAGAGGCCACAACAGTGAGAGGCCCGCGTACCGCAAAAAAAAAAAAAAAAAAAAAAAAAGATTGAATGGAGATATTTGTGGGTAACATTGTTTATTGCATGAATAAGTCTTTTCAAAAAGAAATTACACAGAAATGGAAGTAGAGCTATGAAGAATACATCAAAATGATGACTAATAAAGAGTACTGACACACTGCACAGCACATGAAACCATCAACAAAATGAAAAGACAACCTACTGAATGGGAGAGTATATTTGCAAATGATATGACCGATAAGCAGTTATTATTTGAAATATATAAACAGCTCATACAACTCAATATCAAACAAACAACCCAATCAAAAAATAGGCAGAAGAACTAAATAGACATTTTTCTAAAGAAGACATACAGATAGCCAACAGGCACATGGAAAGATGCTCAACATCGTTAAGTCATCAGAAAATTGCAAATCAGAACCACAATGAGATGTCACCTCACACCTGTCAGAATGGCTATCATCAAAAAGACCACAAATAACAAATGTTGGTGAAGATGTGGAGAAAAGAGAACCCTCTTACACTATTGGTGGGAATGCAAATTGGTGCAGCCACTGTGGAAAGCATTATGGAGGCTACTCAAAAAACTAAAATTAGAACTACCATATGATTGAGCAATCCCACTGCTGAATAATTTGAAAAGATAACATGCACCCCAGTGTTCACAGCGGCATTATTTATAATAGCCAAGATGTAGAAGCAACCTGTCCATCAACAGATGAATGGATAAAGATGTGGTATGTATGTATACACACACACACACACACACACACACACACACACACACACACATAAAATGGAGTACTACTCAGCCATAGAGAAGAATGACATTTTGCCATTTGCAACAACATGGATGGACCTGGTGGGTATTATGCTTAGTGAAATAAGTCAGAGAAACACAAAAACTGTATGTTATCACTTATATGTGGAATATAAAAAATAAAACAAATATAACAAAACAGAAACAGACTCACAGATACAGAGAACAAACTAGTGGTTACCAGTAGGGAAAGGGTAGGGGGGAGGGGCAAGATGGGGGCAGGGATTTAAGAGGTACAAACTACTATGTATAAAATAAATAAGTGGACTTCCCTGGTGGCGCAGTGGTCAAAAATCCTCCTGCCAATGCAGGGGACACAGGTTCGAGCCCTGGTCTGGGAAGATCCCAAGTGCTGCAGAGCAACTAAGCCCCTACACCACAACTACTGAGCCTGTGCTTTAGAGCCCATGAGCCACAACTGCTGAGCCCACGTGCCACAACTACTGAAGCCCACATGCCTAGAGCCCGTGCTCCACAACAAGAGAAGACATGCCAATGAGAAGCATGCACACTACACCAAAGAGTAGCCCCTGCTGGCCTCAACTACAGAAAGCCTGTGTGCAGCAACAAAGACCCAATGCAGCCAAAAATAAATAAATAAATAAGAAAGAAAGGTATCATTATAAAAAAAGTAATAAATAAAGTAAAATAAGTAAGCTACAAGGATATATTGTACAGCACAGGGAATATGACCAATATTTTATAATAACTTTAAAAGGAGTATAATCTATAGAAATTTTGAATCACTATATGATATACATGAAACTAATATAATACTGTAAATCAACTATACCCCAATTAAAAAAAAAAGTACTGGAACACTTAAATTTAGCCTTTTTTTTTTAATTTAATAGTTTGTTCGGAAGCGACACATCAGAATAGCTTAAAAGGCAACATTACTTTTCATAAAAAATATGTGCAAATATTTCCAAGTATACATGATTTGATTTTTTTCACTTTTCATATACAATAGTGGAATTTTATCCTCAAGGTTAAAAACATAACAAAAGCTTTAATTTCAAGTAAAATTTCCATTGACAATATAGAATTAAAAGTCTGTTTACTATTCACAAAATGCATGAAAGAGAAAGTATTACTAGAGTGTGCTCGGGAAACAAGTCAAAGACTGTGGTCTTATACAGCCACAAATGGACCCAAGATTTTACAAAACTCTAGCCTTTAAAATGTAACTTTGATATTTCCTTCAACTAATTAAAAAAAAGAAAAGAGCAGTGCGTATTTCCTCTATTGAACAGAGGTATTCATCCATTTTCTGCAAGACTATTATATTCACTCTTCAGAGATATGATTTGTTGCCATTATAGGCAGGTATTACTATAAAAATGAGATAACATTATAATCCTGGTTATGCTGTACCAAACATAGGGAGAAATCTGTTCCACATCTATTAAAGACAGTATAACCCATGAGCATAAAAGACTGCAACTCACTGAAATTCTGCAACTCACTGCAGACTCACTGAAATTCTGGTATGTAGTATGGGGATGGAGGGAGGAAAATAATGCTTTTAGTCAACCAATTTGATATGATCACTAAATGATATTCCTGCAGAAGTAGATAGAGACTTTATTTCTGATAGTATTTAAGAAGAAAAACAGAGATAAGACATGCTGCCTTTAGACAGCCAAACACATTTGGGAATTTCACACATCTGTGCCAAAGGTGCAATATCATTCTCTGTCAACTTAAGACATTGCCTCAGTTGAGGACCTGAGTATTTTTCTCTAGAAGTACAACTTCATTCACTCCAGCGTGAAATACATGGGACTAGTCCACAGGACCAAAGCCTAAATATTATATACAATGCCTAGAAAATTGTTGGCACTCAGAAAAGGTTAAGTAAAAAATATTTTGGGGCTTAACACATGGATTTTTAAAAGCATATACTTTCAATGTGTGTATTCCAAACCAACTTTTTTCCTTTGATATTGAGTTCATTTAGAATGTTTTGTCTCAATCAGTATATATATGTATATATATACATGTGTATATATATACATATATATATAAGCAGTTCACTTTTTAGATGTTTTTTGGAAGGTATTTAGAATTCAGTTAAAGATCATTTCACATAATGCTAAATTTTAAAAGAAAAACATAAACTTGTTTTAATCACCATGGTCTTATAAACAAAATTGATTTTTGTTCAAAATAACACAAATTTTATGTTAGATTTTAAATAGACCATACTTAAATATACTCTACACAATGACCATTTCTATAAACTAAGATAAATTAAAACTGCATTTTTCAACTAAAGATAGTGCCATATGTTTTACTAGATCTTATTTGTGATCCTTGATTATTATATCAAA
Organism: Lagenorhynchus albirostris; assembly: GCF_949774975.1. Lineage (NCBI taxonomy): Eukaryota > Metazoa > Chordata > Mammalia > Artiodactyla > Delphinidae > Lagenorhynchus > Lagenorhynchus albirostris. Next base: position 90,130,603 of record NC_083102.1, on the reverse strand, counting down.
AAGTGATTTCTATAAACCACAGTAATCTTATCACTTCACTTCTCTGAGTCAGTGTTTCTAAAATGTATCAGCCCAATTCTATAGCTTTTAAGTGAACCATTTCCTTTATTCTGAATTCTGGTTACATATCTGGTCACATATAGTAATACTACATTACTAAGTACTAACCAAATTTGCATTCTTAAAATCTTTTTTTGATGCATTTACCAAACGGAGTTTTTAAAGGCATTTATTGTTAAGTACATTAATAATTATATTTCAACTTTTACTCACTGTGATCAGTTTAGCTCATGGGTATCAAGGTCAGTCAGAAATAGATTTTTCTATAGGATAATCATTCCTGCCTCACCTGCCTGCCCACAGAGGCTGTGTGGGGTGACACTTGCCCCAGCTGCACAGAGGTACACGTGTACCTACATGAATATTGTCAGCAGATCTGTCGTGGAGAACAGCAGCATAATATCCTCAGATCCTGGACATTGCTAAATTTTTTTTCTTCACCATTTTGCACATTTTAGAAGTAAGCTACTCATTTTATAAATAAAGCCTAGAAACAATCTTAGTGCTTTTCTTTCAGTGGTTAAGAGGTTAAAAGAAAAATCAAAGATTTAAAAAAATCTAATGGAAAAGAATGAGTGTTTCAAGTTTGAAGAAAATAGTCAATGCAGAAAATACTTGCATAGAATTACGTGGTGGGTAAAATTTGCCTTGCAGTCCTTGCTTAGAGCGACCTCCTGATCCCAGTTTCAGGAAGCAAGTCTTCGCATAGCCTGTGGAGGCAAAGGGGAAACAGTGTTGATGCAACTGAATTCTCCTTAAGTCTACCTTAACTTTTTTGCAAATATGTTTGTGTAGTGTTGGTTGCTTACATATACTTAGGTGTATAGCATCACAATAAAAGTAGAGTAAAAACTTAATTTTGTACCTCATCATACTTTAATTGGATGTATTTTAAAAACAATAATTACTATTTCTTGAGTACTTACTATGTACAAGACACTGTTTTATTCCTGCACATGTACCCGTTAATGGTCGCAACTCTGTGAGGTATTATTATTTCTATTTTACAGGAAGAAACTAAAATGAAGACAGGATAAGTAAATTGCCCTAAGCTACCCAGCTGGTAAGTTGCAGAATCAGGGCCAGCACTCAAGTCTGTTTGTTCTAAAGCCCAGGCCCTGAAAACCACTCTAACTGTTTCCCTATCTACAGGAACCCTACCTGAATGATGCTTTTATGTGACATCAAAAATACTTCTAGGGCTTCCCTGGTGGTGCAGTGGTTGAGAGTCCACCTGCCGATGCAGGGGACACGGGTTCGTGCCCCGGTCCAGGAAGATCCCACATGACGCGGAGCGGCTGGGCCCGTGCGCCATGGCCGCTGAGCCTGCGCATCCGGAGCCTGTGCTCCGCAACGGGAGAGGCCACAACAGTGAGAGGCCCGCGTACCGCAAAAAACAAAAACAAAAACAAAAAAAAACCTTCTATATAGTGTGGCAACTTCTTAAGTTCCAGTTTTGATATATGAGTTTTCACTCAACTCAGTTGGCCCTACATCCATAGTCATAAACTACTAAAGCTGGAAGGACTTCACAGCTCAGTAATGAAATTCCTGGCCTCATCAAGCTGATGGGCTAAAATGTGGAACCCCTGATTTTCACTCTACTTAGTGGAACCCCTGATTTTCACTCTACTTAGTGTATTTCTTCCACAAAAATCTTCTCTGCCTGTCATCCTCACTGCCTGATTTTATCATTGGGGTTTGAGTGTTATTCTTTTCAACATTTTTATCAGGACCTGGAATACAGCAAACAAGTCCTGCTTATCCAGATTTGCATATGGCGCCCAGTGGGGTTACATAGTTAATATGCTGGATGATAGATTTACTATTCAAAACAATGTCAATAAACTGGAACCAGGAAGCTGTAACCTAGCAGAAGAATGTGTAGTTCTGCATTAGGGCCAAAACCAATTATATAAATATAAATGAGGAGCCCAGCTAGACTACAGTTCATGTGAAAATGCCCAAGTCTTTAGTTGACCCCTGCTCAGTAAAAGCAAAGATTTTGATGTAGCTATTATGAAAATAAACCCATTCTTAAGTTGCAGTAATGTAAATATCTTGATGAAATCAAGGTAGGTCATAGTTGACCCCATCTGGGGTTTTATGTCCCCTTCTTGACCAGGGAAGGATTAACAAATTTCATGTCTATGAGGAAGAGTAAAGGGAACTGGAGGAGTCTCTCCCAGGATAGAGCCTGTTGGAAACATGAAAGCTGCTCTCAAATATTTAAGGACTGTGCAGAGAAGGCAACCAAAAGGACTTCAGTCCACTGGATGATTATTAGAGAAAGGGTGTATCCAGTTTGTAAGCACAGCTAACACTTGGAGACTTCAACTATGTAGCAAACTCCCTTTGCTGCTAGTTGGCAATGTCTAGAAATGTTCACATGAAAGCTGAGGCAACATCCTTAAGGATGGGGTAGGAGAGATTTCTGCATGGCCGAGAATGTGGGGCTAACTGATTTCTAGACATCTTTCAACTTTAAAATTCTTTGATCTTCTTTTGTTGGTTCAATTTTACTGAGTGATGGAGCCACAAAGTTCGGTCAGATACTGTAAGTTTCAGTCAAGTTTCCTAGAAGAGTCTGATGCCCCAATGGCAACAGAAATACACAGAATCAGTCTCTTTTTTAAGCTGTCATCAGTCAGATGAAGAAAAGTCATGAGGTTCCTACTGCTCACATTCTATTTCTGAAGCTTATGAAACTCCTGGTTTAAAAATTTCCTCCATTCACCTTTCTCCTATCTCACTGGCCTTGGGTCTCTGGAAAAGAAGGTATGTGGAGGCTTAGGTATAAAATCAGGACCAATGTGTTGTCTGCTTCCAGTTGCTGATCATGCCTGTATGCCTGGGACAAAAGGTCCCCTCAGGTACTATGTCTTCAAGGGAGAACCCTTGTTTCCCATTTTCCCCTTTCTATCAAGCCATCCTCTTGGTACTTCTAAAAAATTCTTTTCCCTGAATAGTTTTTATCAAATAGTTTTAATTCTACAAGTATTAGTCTATTTAATCCAAATTATTTTCTTGGAATGAACATAATGATCATACCTCATCTTGGACATCAAGTCCTTCTTCAATCAGCTCTGCTTCCATTAATTCAAGAGGATCTTTACAGTCTTGGATGAGGGTGATCTTGACAAAGAGAACACGGAGAATATTTATTGGAGGTGTAATAGCATTAACCCGCCTGATACTTCACTGAAAACGATTTGAAGCTTTGCTGGTGCCTCTCATTTATAATCTACATACTTCAAAATCCTTTTCCACTTTCTTGTCCTTTTATATTTCCCACTTAGAATTCTCCCTATACCATTTTTTTCCCATTCAAGTGTGAACTAGTATAGTTCTCCACTGTCTAACCTCCTTTGCAGCTTTCTTCCCCAACCTCTGAAGTGTATGCCTCTTAACAAGTCGCCCTGTCTGCCTAAATGATTCAGCAGTCAATGGGAGTTTTCTTTCAATGGCCAAGCGAAGCGCACTGGGTACAGCATTGAGCATGCAATGAATGCCCAGTGAAGGGCTCCTGAGTGATGGCCATAAACAGTCTCAAGTTGAATTGGATGGGAATTAATGTTATTGGAGATGGAAACCAACATCTGTGAACCAAGTAGTTGCTCAGGAAAGTTCTGCTTTTTAGCCGTAGTATGTAATTTAATCTTCCACACAGAGGAAACCAGTAACAATCTGGACTTTGTCTTATGCATAAAGGGTATTCCCAAAGCCACTCTAAATGTGTATCAAGGCAAGAGTGACATTTCAGAGGGCTTTTTAGCTACTTTTAATCTCACAAATAAATAACCCAGTTCTTGTTATATGATCTTGCTTTGTTGTTACTTGTGGGTTAGGAACTTTAAGTTAGATTTTTTTTAAAAAGGTTTATGAGTTTTCAAAGCTGAGCATCTTGCATGTAGCGCCTTTTTTTTTTTTGTATTTAAGATCCACATCTTGGTATTTAGGACTAGTATATTCTCTAGCAGCATTAAGCAGAACAATCTTTCCACTAACAATAGATAAAAAGCATAATGTATTATTGTTTTCCAAATTAGTTTCACTTCAAATATTAACTTCCAATCTACAGTAAGAATCTGTTTATCCCACTCTTAGAAAAAAGGGAAAGCAATTTAAAATATAGTTGTCGGGCTTCCCTGGTGGTGCAGTGGTTGAGAGTCCGCCTGCCGATGCAGGGCACACGGGTTCGTGCCCCGGTCCGGGAAGATCCCACATGCCGCGGAGCGGCTGGGCCCGTGAGCCATGGCCGCTGAGCCTACGCGTCCGGAGCCTGTGCTCCGCAATGGGAGAGGCCACAGCAGTGAGAGGCCTGCGTACCACAACAAAAATAAATAAATAAAAAAAATAAAATATAGTTGTCTGTGTCACCAGAATAATTATTATTGCTGTTATTTTTATAGGCATTTGTTTTAGTTTCCCAAATTCACAGTGAGAAGGTCCATGAGAAATGAGGTTCTTGTACCAGGCAGTAGGCCCAGCCCAATGACCCACATCAGAATGCTCAACTCTCCTGGGTATTTTACAGGAGAAATGACAAAATAAGGAGGCCTGTGGAAAATCGGGGTCTATCCTGTTTTGTGAGGAATAAACTCTGGGCTGAGTCATGGCTTTCATTTTTTTTTTTCTTTTCTTTTTCAAAAATCACTTATGACCTAACAGATCCTATTTAAAGACACTGCTAGGGAATTCCCTGGTGGTCCAGTGGTTAGGACTCCACACTTCCATTGCAGGGGCCACAGGTTTGATCCCTGGTCAGGGAACTAAGATCCTGCAAGTCGTGCAGTGCAGCCAAGAAAAAATATATATATAGATATAGATATATAGATACAGATACAGATAATCAAGGGTTTCCAGACTGCTGAGAATTTAAATGGCATTTAAAAAAATTTTTATTTATTTTTGGCTGCATTGGGTCTTCCTTGCTGCGCACGGGCTTTCTCTAGTTGCGGCAAATGTGGGCTACACTTCGTTGCGGTGGGCAGGCTTCTCATTGTGGTGGCTTCTCTTGTTGTGGAGCATGGGCTCTAGGCGGGTGAGTTTCAGTAGTTGTGGCATGCAGGCTCAGTAGTTGTGGCTCGTGGGCTTTAGAGCACAGGCTTAGTAGTTGTGGCGCATGGGCTTAGTTGCTCCGTGACATGTGGAATCTTCCCGGACCAGGGCTCGAACCCATGTCCCCTTCATTGGCAGATGGATTCTTAACCACTGTGCCACCAGGAAAGCCCTAAATTGCATTTTATACACAAATCACAGAAGATCAAAGATTCGGTGGCTATATTCTAAAAAGTCACTACGGCTAATGCCTACTTTTATTAGTAAACCCACACATTATAGAACTAATTGTACTAACTAATACCAGGTGTTTTCCTATAAACTCTCACATTTAGTCTTCATATATACCTAGCAAGGTAAATGTTTTGACTCCCATTTTACTAATGAGAAAACTAAGGCTCTGAAAAGTTAAGGAGATGCCTTAAAATCCCACCAGGCTGGGATTCAAATCTAGATTTGTGGAATTTTTGCCATTTACAGAAATCCTGGTAGTTTAGGAAAGATACATATGTAGATAGATTCACTGTTTACCGTTTCTAAAATGGAATCTTGAACCTCTTGGGATTTCACCTTGTTCTGGAGATGGAGGACAGCATCGTGGACAGTCAAAAAGAATATGTCCTTTCTGATGTTATCATTAAAGAAACCACATTTCTCCAGCTTTTCTATCACATGATCTTCAAAAGAAAGAGATAATGTTTAGTTAGTCTCTAGGAAAAGCTATTTTTATAACATCAACCAGTTCTAAGTCTTTGTACCTCCTCCTTTTAATTCTTTTTTCTCATTTCCAAAATGTGATCCCGCTCTAGACAGAGTTTCTTTTCCAGTAGCACATGGAATGCTGATACCATAACTGGTTGTAGTAAATGGTGGTGTTTCCCAGCCACGTCCCTTTTTCCCGTCCTCCAGCTGCTATGAGTCTGGCTGGTGTTCACAGCTGTGCCCTTCTCTGGAGAACTTTCTTTGGCCAGTGGGAGCTGTCTCACCTGAAAAAGCCTGGGAGGTTACACCCCCTCCCTCGGGTGGCCTGCAGCCACGGACTGATTGATCAGGAGGTAAAAGGGCCGGCCAGCCCCCTTCCCCTCAAGGAAGGATAACCATCTGGTGCTTTTCTTGTTGTGTGTTCCCTGTGAAGTCAGACTAAGTAGATTCTGAAGCCATGTCTTTGTCTTCTCCCATTGCCCTATCCTGTTCCCCTCACTCCTTCATAAATTTTCCACTGTACTCTCTCAATAAATCACTTATGCAAGAATCCTTATCTCAGGCTCTGCTTCTAGAGAACTCAGCCTAAGCACTAGTATTTTCCTACACATGCTTGTACATAGACAGACACAGACTCATACCCTGGAAGTTCCTCTAGTTCTAAGGGGTCTAAGTCATCTCTAGCTCTGCTCTCCCCATGACAGTTTTTCTTCATTGATCCTGCATTGCTGTCAGGACGTAGGTTTCCATGCATTACCAGCTCTGTGGCACAAACTGGAAGTAATTTTTCTAGGTTCAAAAAGGCCTTCAGAGTGATTATTTAATGGGTAGAGTTTCTGTTTGTGGCAATGAAATTTTTGAAAATAGATAGCTGTGATAAACTTTGGGGCACATGTATCTTTTTGAATTAGTGTTTTCGTTTTTTTCCAGATATATACCCAGGAGTAGAATTGTTGGATCCTATGGTACTTCTATTTTTAGTTTTTTGAGAAACCTGCATACTGTTTTCCACAGTGGCTGCACCAATTTACATTCCCACCAACAGTGTACAAGGGGGCCCTTTTCTCCACATCCTTACCAACATTTTTAATTGTAGACTTTTTAATGATAGAAATTCTGACAGATGTGAGGTGGTATCTCATTGTTGTTTTGATTTGCATTTCTCTAATAATTAGCAATGTTGAGCATCTTTTCATGTGCCTGTTAGCCATCTGTATGTCTTCTTTAGAAAAATGTCTGTTCAGATCTTTTGCCCACTTTTTTATTGGGTTGTTTGGTTTTTTGATATTGAGTTCTATGAGCTGTCTGTATTTTTTTTTCAAATCTTTTTTTTATTGAAGTATAGTTGATTTACAATGTTGTTTTAATTTCTGCTGTAAAGTGATTCAGTTATACATATATATACATTCTTTTTTTATATTCTTTTCCATTATGGTTTATCACAGAATATTGAATATAGTTCCCTGTGCTATATAGTAGGACCTTGTTGTTTATCCATTCTATATGTAATAGTTTGCATCTGCTAATCCCAAACTCCCAATCCCAAGCCTCCCTCCCCCACCCCCTCTCCCCCTTGGCAACCACAAGTCTGCTTTCTATGTCTGTGAGTCTGTTTCTGTTTTGTAGATAGGTTCATTTGTGTCATATTTTAGATTCTGCATATAAGTGATATTATATGGTATTTATCTTTCTCTTTCTGACTTACTTCAATTAGTATGATAATCTGTAAGTCTATCCGTGTTGCTGCAAATGGCATTATTTCATTCTTTTTCATGGCTGAGTAGTATTTCATTGAATATATGTACCACATCTCCTTTATCCATTCATCTGTAAATGGACATTTAGGTTGTTTCCATATCTTGGCTATTGTGAATAGTGTTGCTATGAACATAGGGGTGCATGTATTTTTTTGAATTATAGTTTTGTCCGGATATATGCCCAGGAGTGGGATTGCTGGGTCATATGGCAACTCTAGTTTTTTGAGGAACCTCCATACAATTTTCCATAGTGGCTGCACCAACTTACATTCTCACCAACAGTGTAGGAGAGTTCCTTTTTTTCCACAGCCTCTCCAGCATTTGTTATTTGTAGCTTTCTGTATATTTTGGATATTAACCCCTTGTCAGTCACATCATTTGCAAATATTTTCTCCCATTTGGTAGGTTGCCTTTTCATTTTGTTGATGGTTTCCTTTGCTGTGCAAAAGCTTTTAAGGTTAATTAGGTCCTATTTTATTTACAATAGCATGGAAGAAACCCAAGTGCCCGTCAACAGATGATTAGATTAAGATGTGTCATACACATCAGTGTAAAGCAACTATAGTCCAATAAAAAAAAAAAGAAGATGTGGCATATATGAAATGAAATATAACTCAGCCATAAAAAAGAATGAAATTCTGCCCTGCAGCAACATGAATGGACCTAGGGAATATTATATTTAGTGAAATAAGTCAGACAGAGAAAGACAAATGCTTTATGATATCACTTGTATGTGGAAACTTAAAAAAATGCAAATGAATATATACGCAAAACAGAAACAGACCCACAGATATAGAAAACAAACTTGTGGTTACCAAAAGGGAGGGGAAAGGGAGGAGGGACAAATTAGGGGTGTGAGATTAATAGATCAACCTATTTCATACAAGCTACTATGTGTAAAATAGATAAGCAACAAGGACATACTGTATAGTACAGGGAATTATAGCCATTATCTTGTAATAACCTGTTATGGAGTATAATCGGCAAAAATACTAAATCACTAGGCTATATACCTGAAACTAATAAAATGTTGTAAATTAACTAAACTTCAATTAAAAAAAGAAATTTTGGGGCTTCCCTGGTGGCACAGTGGTTGAGAGTCCGCCTGCCAATGCAGGGGACACGGGTTCGTGCCCCAGTCTGGGAGGATCCCACATGCCACGGGGCAGCTGGGCCCGTGAGCCATGGCTGCTGGGTCTGCACGTCCAGAGCCTGTGCTCCGCGACAGGAGAGGCCACAACAGTGAGAGGCCCGTGTACTGCCAAAAAAAAAAATAAGAAAAAGAAAATTTTTTAAAACTCAAAAATTAACAACAGCAACAACAACAAAAAATGTGCAGTAAATGTAAAATACACGCTGGATCTCAAAGATGTGAACAGGAGCAAGCAGTGCAAAATATCTCAGTAATAAATTTTATACTGACCAAAAAAAAAACAAAGGAAAGAAAGAAAAGATAGTTGTGATGATTGCACAACATGGTGAATTACTTAATGCCACTGAATTGTACACTTGAATGTGACTAAAATGGCAAATTTTATGTTATACATCTTTTACCACAATTAAAATTGTTTTTGAAAAAAAGGCCTTTGGACATCATGTACTCACATTCCAAGGTAGGAGAAAGGGCTTAAGGGAAAGTCTTATAGATAGATATGTACGTATATGCATTTACCTTGAAGTGATGCAAAGTACACATTTACATCAATTCTTTGGAATTCTTTGACAATCTAAAAATTTAAAAAGGAGAATTTGTAACAATGAGTAACTTTATCTGCCCATAATTCAGTAGCATTCAATTACTTGCTCGGGAGAAACTTCCAACACTTTCACGGTGAATCAGGAGTTTGAAGCAAGTTCATTATTAGAAATTGGAAAACCATAGAGGTTTTCAACATACAGTGATGATGATTAGGATGAAAAGACCATATCTCAATAGGTGGCAACATCCAGCGCTCAACAGCACTGGATAGCACAGAAGTGCTCCATAAATACTTGTGGAAGGAAAGAAAGAAAGGAGTACAGGAAGCTTCTTAATGCAGCCTCTGCTGGTTGGAAAGAAGAGTATGAGTTTATATCTCTGAGTGGAAGCGATACGGGAGTGGATTTGTGGCCACCAGATGCCAAATGTAAAAACTGACCTCTGTAGTTTGACTGTAGCAGTGTCAATATTCTGATTGTGATTTTGTACTATAGTTTTGCAAGACGTTAGCACTGAAAGAAACTCGGTAAGGGATAGAGAGGATCTCTCTGTATTATTTCTTACAACTTCATGGGGATCTACAGTTATCTCAAAATGCAAAGTTTAAAAGAATCAAGACACAAGACCTATGGACAATAATAAAACAGAACTTGAAGTTTCTAGGGAAAAAAGATCAAGACCTCTATGCAAGTATAAAGTTTGGAGTTTTCAAAATTGTCATTATAGCATTTGAAAGCAACTATTTGTTAGGTGCAGAAAATATTCTGGCATTAAATATCTTGACTTTTCCTCAAAGTAATTCATTAAACCCTTTGGTCAACACAATCTACGGTGGATCTGAGCCAATGCCTAGAGTGAAATGCACAAAGAAGAACAAGAGTGTGTTCTCAAATGAGCTAATAACCAGGTCTGCTAAGAGACCTGGAATAGAACCTATCAGCATATTCTCGCACTCTTGTCAATCACTCTTCTACCTGACCTGCCTAGTACCCACACCCTGGAATAATTTCCTCCCCTTGCAGAGGTACCAAGAAGCCCCACCTAAGCTAAACCTCAGTTGAGGGTAGTTTGATATTATTATACCTGATTGTTGCTCCCTTGAACCTGCCTACTTTTCTGCCAAATCCTCTTGATACCTACCTTCCTGAAGCTTCACCTAAACTTGACACTCCCAGTCAAGTTGACATCCAGTTAGTCTGCTTTGGAGGACTAATTGCAATTGTTATTTAAAAGATTACTTAAAAAAAAAAGATTACTTAATATTTGCCTTGCCCCTTAGACTGCTTAGTCCCATGAGGGTAGGGACTATGGCTATTCCACAATTAGTTTCTTGTGCCTGGCCAAGTGGTTGGTACACGTGTGGCACTGCACATCTATGTGTTAGAAGAATCATTGAAGTTGAGCTTGCATACCTGGTTTCTGATTGAATGCTTCTGTCCTGCATGCTCCTCAACTCTTTGACTTCCTAGATGCCTGACCTGCTTGCTGCTGATCTAACCTTTTTAATGCCTGGCTTTTCCAGTCCTACAATGTTTCTCATTCTGCTGCGCTTCGCATAACAAATAAAAACATAATACTGAACACAAGATTTTGCCCATTTTTCTTTCTTTTCATATTCCATGTCATATATATTCTCAGAACAATAAAACATAATAAATGTTAATATTTGCTGACGTGTGACTATGTGCCAGACACTCTTCACTTTTCTCATTTAATCCTCATCACAACCCTATGAAGTAGGTACCATCATTATCCCCACATTACAGATGGAGAAACTGAGGTACAGACAGATTAAGCAACTTGCCCAAAGTCACACCACTAGTAAGTGGTAGAGCCAGGATTCAACCCCAGGTAGTCCAGCTCCGCGGGACTGTGCTTTAAAGTAATACACTCTATTGCAAAAGCATTCCCCTAGAAAAATTACAGAGCCTGTGCAATCAATCACCCTTTTGCAAGACCAGGAAACCCATATCATTTTACTATTGCCAAAGCTCCAAATATGTAATTCGAAACAACGGAACCTTACCACACGCAATGATCTCACTCCAACAACATCCAGGAAAGAGACAGCTCCACAGTCAAGCACGAGGCTATGGATCGGCACTTTAGGAACATTCACTTTGACTGGAAGCTCAGCGTTCCAATCCACTTGAATCTCTATTTCCTTGGTTGGAATATCAAATTCTTCCGGACTTTCGATGTCTTCATCAGGCTCAAAAGCATTATTCGATGAACCAGCATCACTTATAATGCCATTCTAAACAAAGAAAACACTGACAACTCAATTACTAATGATTTGGGATGTCTTTCAACAATTAATCTAAAATGACTTAAAAGTTCTACAAACTGCTTCTTGGTAAGCAAAATCTCAAGAGGATGAACTCTTAGGGAATAAGGTTTACCTCAGCCCAAATTCTGATGTTCTCTAGGAAGAAAAATGGAAGAACAGTGGAGAAAGGAAATGCTTGATTTCTGGAAGATTGTAGAACGTAGCCAAGAGAAACATTGACAAGAGAGTTTGAATAAAAGGTAACTACTGTAGCTCTAAAAGTTTATGAACTTACGACTGCCTTCTGTTGTGAGTAATTTTCTGGCATTGAATTAGCACTTGTTTTGTTCCTTTCAGTAAAAATAAGGTTTATTTCATGATAGAAAAATAAAAATCTCACCCTTTGTTTCCCAGTAGCCCTGCTGATTTCATTTTATTCTCTCCCCTTCCCTCTCTCCTAAAAGAACAACTCAGCTGTTCTCCATTATACATATGTCATCTGCTTGTACACATCTGGGTACCAAAGAGGGTATACTTAATTTTAGACAGTCTAATTGCTTTTATTTCATCTGAGAAATGAGAGAATTTCAGAGGCAAAAGAATGATGTTGCCTCACCTTTGTTGCTCTTAATTGCCCTTTTTTGATGAGTTTCTGTATTTTCCTCAGTGCTTTCAACCTCTTATTATACACTCTAATGGCATCAAATCCAACCTTTGGAAAAAAATGTCAAGTTAGTTAAAACGTCTGGTTCCTGATGCTCATTAATGGCAATTTTTATCTGGAAAGGCTATTTCTCAAGTGGTATTATTCGCTGATGTACCCTGCCAGAAAAGAAATTCTGAGGCCCGATGGAGGTCTCCACTACTGGGCCACCCTAACCCACCCACCCAGAGACTCAGGGAAGGCAGTAGCACATTGAAGACTCCAAGACAAAAAAAAAAAAAAGCAAAAAATAACCTTTTTAACTTTAAGCCTGTGTTTTCCAAATTTGCTTGACATGACAAAGCCCTTGTTGTTGCGAAGTCTATGAACATTCCTTTGAACTTCAGGAAAACACTGATCTAGAGGCAAACTCCAACTTCGAAGCATAGCATGGAATTCAAGACCAGAATTTCCTGCTTATCTATTCCGCTTATACTTTTTACCCTTTATTCCAACTGCCCCACTCCCCCACCCCCTGCCCAATACACATTCCCACATTTTCCTCTCAGCTCATGTAGTTCCCAAACACCTGCCATAATCTCCTTCCTTCTGCCCAACCGCCACGCAAAGCCTGATCAGTCCACCTAACTCGGATGACTCCCTTCCATGAAATCTTAACACTTACTGTCTATACTACCTACTTGGAACTTACTCAAAGTCTGCCTGGAGACATCTCTAGTGGTTTTGTCCCGCATAGTTATTGCTACCTGAATTTTAACATATGTGTTATTATCGTTTGTTCCTATTCCCAAATAGATTGAAAGTTATTTGAGGGCAAGGATGTTATACTTCTTAATGCCCTGTACAAAGGGAACAGGGTATAGGACCTTATGCCCACGTTTGAGCCCCTTAAATACCTGTAGAATGAATGAAGTCTCAAAGGAAGTTAGAAACTAGATTTCTAGGGATAAAATACTTACTGTGGACTTGATACATTTTTTTAAACCATCAACATTGCCGTAAAAAATAGGACTAGAAAATCTCAGAATCTTCACTCCTTCAGGTTCTTCAATCTAGCATTAAAAAAAAGATTTTTTTTTTCTGAGGTTAAATCATTTCATGCCTTAAATACTCAGTTAAGTTTTTGGCTATTCAGCTAGGAGCTGACTGACAATTGCTCAGCGAAGCTGGGCAGCAGTCCTCAACTTTCCTCTAACAGGAGTTTGTTCTTTATCTAGTTCCTTTGGGTGTAAAGTTAGATTGTTTATTTGAGATTTTTCTTGTTTCCTGTGGTAGGCCTGAATTGCTATGGACTTCCCTCTTAGAACTTCTTTTGCTGCATCCCACAGATTTTGGAATGTTGTATTTCCATTTTCACTTGTCTTAAGGTAATTTTTAATTTCCCCTTTGATTTCTTCATTGACCCATTGTTTGTTCATAGCATGTTGTTTAATCTCTATGTATTTGTCATTTTTTTCAGTTTTCTTCTTGTAATTGATTTCTAGTTTAACATCATAGTGGTCAGAAAAGATGTTTAATATGATTTCAATGTTCTTAAATGGGTTGGATTTGTTTTGTGACCTAGCCTAACATATTATCTATCCTGGAGAATGTTTCATGTGCATGTGGGAAGAATGTGTATTCTGCTGCTTTTGGATGGAATTTTTATACTTTAAGTTTAAAGAAATCCCTTTAACATTTTTGTAAAGCCGGTTTAGTGGTGATTAACTCCTTTAGCTTTTGCTTGTCTGGAAAACACTTTCTCTCTTCTTCAATTCTGAATGACAACCTTGCCAGGTAGAGCTTTCTTGGTTGGAAGTTTTGTCCTTTCAGCACTCTGAATATATTATGCAACTTCCTTCTGTCCTGCAAAGTTTCTGCTAAAAAATCAGCTGATAATCTTATGGGGGTTCCTTTATACGTAACAAGTTATTTTTCTCTTGCTGTCCTTAAGATTCTCTATCTTTTAACTTTTGACATTTTATTTATAATGTCTTGATATAGATCTCTTTGGGTTCATCTTATTTAGAAATCTCTGTATTTCCTGGACCTGAATGTTTCCTTCCCCAGTTTAGGGACATTTTCAGCCATTATTTCTTCAGACAGGTTCTCTGCCCCTTTCTGTCTCTCTCTTTTCCTTCTGGGACTCCTAAATGTGAATGTTATTCTGCTTGGTGTTGTCCCATAGGTCCCTTAAGCCATCCTCACTTTTTAAAATTCTTTTTTCTTTTTGCTGTTCTGCTTGGGTCAGTTCCAGTGTCCTGTCTTCTAGGTTGCTGATCCATTCTTCTGCTTCATCTGGTCTGCTGTTGAACCCCTCTAGTGTATTTTTCAGTTCAGTTAGTGTATTCTTCAGCTCTTGACTTCTGTTAGGTACTTTTCTTATTATATTTTCTATCTCTGTGTTGAAGTACTCACTGTGGTCATCCATTCTACTCCAGAATTCATTGAGCACCTTTATAACCATTACTTTGAACACTTTATCAGGTACATTACTTATCTGTTTCATTAAAGTCTCTTTCTGAAATTTTGTCTTGTACTTTCATTTGGAACATATTCTTCTGTTTCTTCCTCATTTTGCTTGATTCTCTGTGTTTGTTTCTATGTGTTAGGCAAAATGGCTACCTATTCTAGTCTTCTAGTCTTGAAGGACTGGCATATGTAGGAGATGAAACTTATTGTTCAGCCTTGCCCTAGCTCTTGGGTGTCTCTCAAACCTTTGTGCTTGTCTAATTAGCCTGGTTTATTTTTTTTCTTTTTTTAAAATTTTAATTAATTTATTTATTTACTCTTTGGCTGCATTGGGTCTTTGTTGCTGCACGTGGGTTTTTTCTAGTTGCGGCAATTGGGTGCTAACTTCATTGTGGTGCATGGGCTTCTCATTGCAGTGGCTTCTCTTGTTGCGAAGCACGGGCTCTAGGCACATGGGCTTCAGTAGTTTCGGCATGTGGGCTCAGTAGCTGTGGCTTGCGGGCTCAGTAGTTGTGGCTCATGGGCTTTAAAGCGCAGGCTCAGTAGTTGTGGTGCATGGGCTTAGTTGCTCCGCAGCATCTGGGATCTTCCCGGACCAGGGCTCGAACCTGTGTCCCCTGCATTGGCAAGTGCATTCTTAACCACTGCGCCACCAGGGAAGTCCCTAGCCTGGTTTAGTTTTGATAGGCCCCAGTTGTTGAGGGTGTGTCAAGACCTGTCAGTGTTCCAAGGGGAGGGATCTCATTCAGCATCTAGTTTCAGGCTGATTGGAAGCCAGATCCTCAGGCAGCAGCTTTTAAAGTATGCAAATATATACAGTCTTGTGGAAGCACAATTACTGACCTCAGGAGACTTGGAGGTGTCTCCTGGGTGATGGGTGCAAAAATTGGAGCTTCAGATGAACTCCTTTCTGGGAGGTACCACAAGCTGTGGCGAGGCCAAGGGAGGGTATGATAATGATGTCTCCCTGCCTACACTGCCTGAGAGCATTTCTGTAGCCTCTATACGTGTGGCAAACCTGAAGCCTGTCACTCAGGTTAAAGCTCTAGGGTAAATAATGGGCCTTTTTCACAGGTGGACTGGGGTATGTTTTGTCTGCTATCTCTGTAGTACCCTGGGTGTGGTACCCTGCCCAGAACTATCTTTCCAACTGTTACAGTCCTGTGGGGCCCAGGCATGCAAGGCCCTCGGGGCGCCAGGGCCAGGCAACCAAGGGGTGTTCCTTGTACGGACTGTGCTCACCTACCAGCTTTAGCATGGCTGCAGGAGAGTGCTGAGGGTAGGGCATGCTGCAGCTTTAGCGACGCAAGAGAAGAGTGCTGGGAGCGGAGCAGACCTGTGGCTTTATTGAGGTTGTGCCTGGGTGCACCCGCCTACACTAGCAAGGTACGGGGAGAGCGCAAAAATGACACTTGCCAGTGCCTCCACCCCTGAAGCAAGTCCCAAGTGGTCCTTGCCCCTCTGGCAGATGCTTTAAGATTAGCAAATGAATCTCCTTCATATATAGTCCAGGGACTTTCAAACTGCTGCCTTCGTGCTGGGTCCCAGGATGAGTGAGCCCACATGTGAGCCCCTCCAAGGGAGTATCTCACATTCCCACAGTCCCCTCGGGGCCCGTGAATGTAAGCCCTATTGGTTTATAAAACCAGACAGTTTGGGGGCCTCGACGTTTGGTGCAGGTCCCAAGGGATGTGGAGTACAAACCCCTTGCTCCTCAGGGAGTAGCTCCAAACTTAGGACATTCCTCCCTCTTGTGGGACGCGGAGTCAGGGGTGAGTTTTGGCGAGACTGCATCCCTGCCTCTCCTACTTGTTTCGATGTGACCCTTTTATCCCTTGTTGTGGAGGAGCTGTTCAGCTAGTTATCAGTTCTTTTCCAGAGAGAATTATTCCATATGTAGCTGTAGATTTGGTGTGTCCATAGAAGGAGGTGAGTTCAGAATCTTCCTGTTCCAGAATCCATCTTGGACCGCCCCCTTGAATATTCTTTCTTTCTCTACTTTTTCATGTTTGTTCCTTCTGGTGGTCACTAAGCACTCTTATTTGCAGGGAACATAAGCCCATCAGTGGAATGTTTATTTTCTTCGTTTTTTATTTTCTGTATTATATATTATTTCTTCCAATTCCAAGGATAGAGAAAAACGTCAAATAAGGTTCTTTGTGACACAGAACATGAACGTCTCTTCTTAGAATTGAATGAAGAAAATCTTACAGGGATTTCAGACAGTGTCATAGAGGATAAGGATAACATAGCAGAGAAAGAGAAATTTTTCTCCTCTTGCTGCTTGAAAAATTGCTGTTAACATCTTGGCTTTCAGCAGTGTTACTGTAGTGTTTCTAGGTGTGGATTTTTGTGTGTACATTAATTGAGTTCAGTGGGCATTTTGGATTTGTACATTGTGGTGTTCCTCAAATTTGGGAAAGTTTTGATACTTATTCAATATTTTGTCTGTTTTTTTTTTTTTTCCTCTTCTTCTCTTTTGGGAATGTTGTTACAATGTATGTTTTTTCTTTTTTAGTTATAATTGACATATTAGTTTCAGGTGTACAACCTGATATTTGTATACATTGCAAAATGATCACTACAATAAGTCTAGTTAACGTCTGTCACCATACATAGTTACAGACTTTTTTGTGTGATGAGAACTTTTAAGATCTACTCTCTTAGGAACTTTCAAATATGCAATACAGTATTATTAACTATGGTCTTCACATGTACATTACATTCCCATGATTTATTTATTTGTAACTGGAAGTTTGTGTCTTTTGACACCCTTCACTCAGAGGAATAGAATTTTGGTTCAATTTCTGGAAATAATTGAATTGCCTATTTTTTAAAAAATTCCCTGTACAATGGTTTGACATTAAAATGACATTTTAACTAGCATGGACAAAATTCACATAAGCCTAGGATATCAGAGGGCACATTGGATTGAAAGTTTTCCTGACACCCCCCAGTGGACTTCTGGACTTTCCCAACAGAAGTAGCCTCCCTTTTTCGCTACCTTATCCCTAACGTACTGAAAGAGAAATATGCAACCCCTGAAAATCCAGCTTAGCAAACCCAAGTCCAGCCAATGTCTCACAAAGGCACTTACGTTTTTGTAATTCTTGGTGCTTTTGTAGATGTCTGTGCTAGGGATACTTCCAAGGCTGTTCCATGAGGGACTGAAAGAAGAAAAATTAAGGTCAGGAGTTTTTGGAACAGGCATATTTTGGAATAAAAAGTTAGAAGAAATTACAGATACTAAAGAGCCCATAATTTGGGTGTTTTGGGACTCTGTCTTTATCGCAGATGACATTTTCCGGTAGCTAAAAGTGAACAGCCGGTGTTTGTGTAGGATTCGGGGAGAAGAAGGAAGTGTGCCTCATTTCTGATGCAAGAAGTAATAAGCATCATACTTTCATATGTGTACGACTTTATAGGATAAGCAAAGAGCTTTCACACATGTTAAATCTTATTTGAGCCCTACCATAACGCTGAAAGATCAGCAGTATTATCCTCAATTTTACTGGTGAGTAAACTGTTTAGAGAAGTTCAAAAAGGCCCTGGAGGGAAGAGGAGCACAGCCTCTATCTTTAACCCATGGGTCTTCGTTGCCTGGCGTGGTGCCTAGAACTTGTGAGTTATAGCAACTTTCTGATGAAGTATGGAGAGTCTGCACTGATCAAATTAGTATCATTTCATAGAAATAGGAGCCTGGGAGGACCAGACATGAGTCCTTCCCATCCACCAGACTGTTGATTTCCTGTTTCTGATGCAATCCCATAAATTCCATGATTCTTCAAGTGTGACTAGGGACATATGCTAAACACAATTCCTGAAGAAAGAGTGTCTGTTTAGGGTCCTCTCAGCAATGTGCTCTCTGGATCAGCCTTATAATTACTGGAAATTAAATACTGTGGAGGATACTGCTTTTTGTTGGCTCAAAGCCTCGTTACCAAATCTGCAGCTGAACGGTGCCACCGATTTTCCTCAGCTTGCTGTGCAGTGCTGATTTTTAACTTAAACCTTAGAAACTGTATAGTCTTTCTCTACAAAACCCTTCTCCCCCAATCACACTCACACAAGTCAAAGTAAACACGGAGGCATCCAGGGCACAAAACTCTCTTCCAAGGAGAGTTTCTGAGGTGTTTCCCAGTAGCACACTGGGTACTTTGGACGCTTGTGAACTCTTTCGGGCCCTTGGGCAACCATTTAAGGGTGCTGAGGCAGTAAACACAAGACTTTGGGCAGGCTCTAACATGCCAGGGGAGGGATGGAGGGAGGGAAGGAGAATTGGTTGGTGGAACGGGAAAGGTGGACTTATGCTAAGCTGAAGACATCCGTGTTGAGGTTTCCCCAGGTTTTGTACTCCTTCATGGCCCAAGTGCAGGCAAAGAAGGGACCAGACGCCTGGGAAGATAACAGAAGTTTTGAGGAAGGAGAGAAGCACGCTTCTGCTCTCTGTTCAGACAATTCCATGGACCCAGAAGGGCATCTACCAAAGACCTCTCAAGGGTCAAAACAAGGGAATTCCCTGGCGGTCCAGTGGTTAGGACTCCGCACTCTCACTGCCAAGGGCCTGTATACCCCCGGTTGGGGAACTAAGATCCCGCCAACCTCGCGGCCAGAAAAAAGATTTTTTTTAATAAAAAAATTTTTTAAAAGTCAAAACAGAACAAATGAAAAAACACACACCTTTCGGCTGCCTCACAGATTGTTTTCCATTACTTTGAACTGTGTCTGTGTTGCTTTCACTCTGCAGAGGACCTAATCATGTCTACTTTGCATAATTGGTGTGGCTTATTGGGTACATACCTTATTTGGCAGATTTGAATGAATTTTGGCTACAGTCAACTGTTTTAAAGTCTCCTGTTCTGGGTTGTTACATAATTTCTGGGTTACTAGCTTCAAAAGAAAATGAGCTACAATATATTTAGCAGCTGTCTGGGCCCAAGGCTTGGGCCCAGTGCCTCTCAGACATCATCTCATTTTAAAAAGAAACTACACAGCAACTTCAGTCTTTTGCTGAATCACGTATCTTTTAGTCTTACCATGACTTGGAGGAGAGCATAGCAGTAGACCATGTGAATAAGTGCATAGATTTTGGGGTGAGATCTGGGTTCAAATCCTGTCTCTGCCACTGACTAGCTGATCTTGGGGAAGGTTCTTAACCTTTCTGAGCTTCAGTTATCTTACTAGAATGAGGAGAGTAAAACCTATTCACAGGGTTTTTTTGAAGACTAAATATGATAATGTGTGTAAAGCACCATACGCTTAATTTGTAGAAGCACTCAATATATAGTAACTATTATGAAACGGAGTGCTTTTATTGTATTTATCACAATAAAGAAATATAATAAATCTCAGGGTGTGTTGTCCTGTTTATCGATAACCTGGATCTTATATTACTCACAATTGTACTCTCAAGACCACAGTCAGAAATCCAAATATAAGGCCAGCTAGTAAACCGAGGTCCAGCCCCAGAATGATGGATGCTACGCACGTAAACACCCAGATAACCTAGGAAAACATGGAAATGAAAGGAATTATGTTAATTCATCAGGTACCATCAGGTGAGCAATTACCTGTAAAAATAAGATCAGTTGTCCACGAACAAATTACAGCGTTGTAAAATATTCTGACTTCATTGCATACTTTAAGTGGAAGTGGAAATTGCCCTTTCCAGTAAAGGCCAGCTGTTCCATTTAAATATTCTTAAATTTAATTTTTGCATATTGACATGGTTCAAAATAAAATTAGTATTAAAAAGGTGTGCAGTGGGACTTCTCTGGCAGTCCAGTGGTTAAGACTCTGCGCTTCCATTGTAGGGGCCACGGGTTTGATCACTGGTAGGGGAACCAAGATCTGGCATGCTGCGTGGCACGGCCAAAAAAAAAAAAGTGTGCACTGAAAAATCTTGGTTGTAACTCTCTCCTTTCTCCATCCATTCCCAACGACGCTCCTTTCTTGTGTCCTCGTTTATTTCTGTGTGTGTACACACATGTGCACACTTTTCTCCAGCATTTCTTTTGGCAAATACAAGCAAATATGACTACAAAGCATATATTATTTTCCCTTCTTTTGGTGTGTTATACACACTCTTCCATTGTGCACTGGTCTCTTTTTTACTTCACAATTTGTCTTGGAGATCTTTCCATATAGATATATAGGGAGTTTTCCCATTCTTTTTATCTGTTCTGGTTTAAATTAGGGCAGAACTCTGAAGGGTTTAGCTTCTTTTTTTTTTTTTTCTAACAATCCCTCAGAAGACTTGTAAAGGTTACTTTAATCAATATTATAATCAATGTGGGGTTTCGTATTTTGTTTTTGCTTTGTTTTTGTTTTGTTTGTCTTTCTAAATTAGAGGGTTTTTTAAAAATGTGTTTGTTTTTTGGCTTTAGAAGGCCAAGGGTATACGAAGGAGCTCATATGGGATTCTTGCCGGAAATGAATCTTCCCAGAGATACAGGACCTTCACAAATCACAGCTCATGTGGAAGACTTCCCAGCTTTGGCTTATCCACAAAATTCTAATTTCTGCTCGGGTTCCCAAAATGCAAGTAAGACTTAGGAGATAAGGGGATGTAATCATATGGCAAGAAGCATATAAGAAACAATTCTTATTTCAGAGAAAAAGGGATGGTAAGTGACTTACAGCATCAGTCTTATTCTGCCTCCACAGACGAGGAATGTCACACACCTGCATAAACATCCCCTTCAGGTTGGCGATTACAACAGCTGCCAAGACCGACTGCCAAGAGACACAGGGAAGCTGAGTTATTCAGGGGAATGGTTTTCCATGTGATGACTTCTAAATCCCCCGTTACTTCTCAGGTGGCAGAGCAGTGAAGGGGAAGTATGGAATCGGTGTGGCGAGAAGCAGTGTTATACCTTTTGCAAGGGTTCCAACAACTTCCCCAGGGCAACGATGGCGATCATCACAATCCCAGCCGAGATCATGCCGGCAACCTGAAAGACATACGTGTCCCATAACCAGGGTCCGTCCTGCCCCCTCTGGACGTGTGCTTGCTGGACACATGCGTGCAAGAGCCTGTTCATGGGCACACGTGACACTTCCCAACTTCCCCCCTTCTGCTCAATACTGTTGAGACAAGTGAGAATTATTTGCGAAAACCATACATTTAGTAGCTATGGCAGAGAAATTAAAGAAAATGTGGACCCTGAGTCTGGTAGAATAAAGCCTGGATTGCACTTGGATACACTGCAGACATATACTTTTGGTGTCAACTCAAGAGGCCAAACTTCTAGTCGTTTGCCATTCGAGGAAACAGGGCCCATCCCCCTTCCCGGACCACAGATCCTTGTAATGTTCTTGGGAAATAAATTCTCATAGCACATAACTGATTCTGCTGCATTATTGAGTCAGCAACCTGATAATGATTCAGATAACACTTTGTATACATGGTTGCCATGATAATCTCAGAGAAAATAAATTTACCAGTCTTTCTGCAGATTCAGAATGCCACACGAGCCTGCTGAGTGGTGGGACCATGTCTCCCTCATCCTCCCACAGCTGCACGGATTCAGGCTCAGAGCTTTGCCCCACAAGCAGCCCGAGTGAGGGTGGGCAGTAGCAGAAGTCAAGGAAGCTTCAGAAACTTTACCTTCGCTGGCAAAAAAGCTCTCCTAAGATCCGTAACTAGTTAGGAGAGAGGCTGAGGGGGTGGGGACTACTCTCTGTTGTGATTAGATGACCAATGGGTTCTCTGCTGAGACAGCTGGGGCCTGGCCGAGGTGAAGCCTAGTAGCTCTGAAACAAAGGAGAGAAGGAGACAGGGAGCCAGAAGCAAAGCGACCAGAGAGGAGGCAGGAGAGAAGGTTGCCCTGGGCCCAAGTACTGCCTAGTGCAAGATGTTTGCCTTCAAGGAGACACATAAAGCCAATAGAAATTAAAAGTCCGAAAACTTAAGGGAATTTCATATCCACGCTCATTCACTCCAGCTGGCAAATTGCTCAGTCATGTTCAGAGGATACTTAGGCCAGACTGAGGCGATATTACGTATATGACGTACAGAAAAGTCTGCTCTGTCCAGCCAGATCCCCTTTTCTAGGCAATTTGTTATCTCCCAGCACCACACCTCCGGGTTCCCAGTACCTTGGTGAGCTTTCCCCTCTCCTATCTAAGCAGAGAAGCTGGTATCCTTCCTCCCTCCTTCCCTCCTTTCCTTCCTTCCTTTCTTCTACGCAATTACTTAACCAACATTCATTGTCTATCATGAGCCACATGCATCTCACTGTGGATGTAGGGCTCTGTGAATTGGTGAGAGGGATGGAGATTTGGGGACAGGGATCACAACCAGCTGCCCAACTCATGCCAGGAGGGTGGCCACCTACTCACTGAGGATAGGAAATAATTAGCCTCCAATGATGGAGACCAAGACTAATTTTGGTTACTACTTTAAAATCTGTGAGGGAACCCATTGCTTGTACTTAATTTATAAAGGAAAATTACTTATTTTGCAGGAAATGCTGTAGATTTCATATCTATGAGCAGATTCAGTTACTAGAGAATTAATTCTTCTCTTAAGTGAGAGGGTAACCAGAGCTAGGGAATAGTTTATCATCAGAATTACTTTTTCATTAATCAGTAGGAGTCAGATGGGGGTGAGGGAAAGAGCAGGTTGCAATGTTGAGCTCTTCTACAATCTGTAGATGTGTTGCAAACAGTTGATGTCCACTAATACTTATGATTCTGTTCATTCATTCAGCAAATACATGCCGGGTGCTTCTTATGTGCCAGGTACAACATATGTATCATAGGTACTAAGGCACTATTCTTACCTTGAGAAGTTAATGACCGGAACCATCAACATTTACAAGTGAGTGCCAGGATTTTATAAACATTTTCTTATTTAATCCTCACAACATCCCTATGAGGCGGATACAATTATTATCCCCATTGCATAGATGCGGAAACTGAGGCTCCAACATGAAAAAAAACATGAGAAGCCACACAACAGGAGAAGACTTGCCAGTTTAGTTGGTCACAAGTCCCTGGATTTCAGTCCAGACACTTAGACTTTTAATCCCAGAACTTAGTGTACATTTCAGTAATTAAATATCAAGCTATTTCTCTGCTTGCTTCATTCTTCAGTACTGAAATCCTGGCATCCTTCATTCCTAAATATAATACACGCCAGTGTGTGGCAGGGGGTATTAGCTTACCAGAACACCATTATCCCCAAAGCCTCTGCCAAGGAATCACTTTACATGGGCATTCTTAGGAGGGGAGGGGAGGATGGACGGGACTGTGCCCATTTCAGTCTGGAAGTAACAGCAGAGAATGGACATCAGCACTTGGGGATATGCCTGCACCCACTTACAGCCATGTGCCCTGGAGAGCTTGTCAGGGCCCCATCTCCAGTGGAAGCAGCAGAAAATTTCACTGCTGACAGCTACCCCCTGAACCGCAGGTACAGCTCTGGCAATCACCTCCAACCTCTTCCCCTTGACCACAGATCTCTGGTTATGCTTCCTGTTTGAGGCTGTATTGTTTTATTTGCTCTCACAAAGCTGGAAATGTTTGCAGAAAAAAGCAAAGAAAACTCAATTTTAAACAGAAAAATTCTGAAAATTTAGACTAAATTTTTGTTGAACGGGAGTCAAGAAATTGGAAGAGGCCAGTTCTTCTGACACTGTCACCAAGATCCTTTATAAATGGTAAAGGAGCATCGTGGGCACCTTGGGGACAGTTCAGGCTCCCCCTGGGCAACTTCCTTGTTGGAGTCATTCATTTTCTCAGTTTCTCTCTTTTGTACTTATTTGTGTCTCTACCTTAAAAAACCCTATTTGAAGACTCTCTGTGTGTGTATGTATGTGTGTGTGTGTGTGTGCACGTGTGTGTGTGTGTTACCCTATTCACTTTGGATTTGTTGTTCTCCTTTATAGTCTCAATGTACTTTTTACTCTTAAATAATAGTTCTTTCTGTACTGGGATGAGAAAACTCTTCAGGCATAACAGAAACACAATTCCTGAGCTGCCCCTCACCCCCATCTACTTGGTTTGGCTTAGCTGACTCATGTCCTGCTGGAAAGAATGGTCTGAGAACAGTTCCTGAGCTTTCTAGCCCATTGAAGGAGGAGTTTTCCAGAGATTAACTTGGATGCTGGTTTGGCAACAACTTAAAAACCACATTTAAAAGGCAAGATGAGGGCTTCCCTGGTGGCACAGTGGTTGAGAGTCCGCCTGCTGAGGCAGGGGACACGGGTTTGTGCCCTGGTCTGGGAAGATCCCACATGCCGCGGAGCAGCTAGGCCCATGAGCCATGGCCGCTGAGCCTGCGCATCCAGAGCGTGTGCTCCGCAACGGGAGAGGCCACGACAGTGAGTGGCCCGCGTACCACAAAAAAAAAAAAAAAAAAAAAAGGCAAGATGAAACCCACATTCAGAACTTTAGGAACAAAAGTCTTGCTCAGGAAGAGATGCCAAAATGTTACAACAAAAATATCCTCGGCTAGCAAACTTGTTCTGTGGGACCCAACGCCTATGGACGAAGCTCCTGATCCTTGTAAAGGAAATGTAAATAGACAGTTTTTCATTTTCCTGAAAATAGAATAACTCACTAAGCCACAAAGTGCTCTTACTAGGCCTTCTCTATCTCCAGATAACAAATTGGTAAAAATCAGCATTCTTCATGACTGATTCCTCGTCAACTGCTATCGTCCCTGGAAAAGAAGTAAGTGGAGCTATCTACCAGCTGAGCACTCACACAAAATGGTTTGAGACTTGCTGCATCAGAAAACCATAAATGTTGCTGTGGAAGAGTTTTTAGGGGAGGGGATGGATCACCGTCAAGGAGATGGAGAGACCCCGGGTGCAATCAGACCAGGAAGTACAAGTTTCTCTTTTCTCAAAGGCTAATCGTCCTGCTGAGTTCTTGTGCAAGCCTTTCTGAGCCACCATTCCCCTGACTCATTCTTTCCATCATTCTAGATGGATATTACGACACCGCTGTTACATACCTGTGTCTTTCCCCCAGTGCTCTCCTGGACGGCGGTGCGGGACAGGGCAGTGGTGGCCACAAAACAGGAGAAGAATCCAGAGAAGATGTTGCTGATCCCAAAGGCAATGAATTCCTAAGAGAGAGACTGGATGGCAGTGTTGCTACATATCAAATCTTTGCAAGACCCTCGCCAAGTGTTTAAGGAAGAGCATTAAGAAAGCAAACTCTCAAGCCCACCCTGCCTGGGAGTCCCAGTTTAATTCTTACCATTAAATGTGCTTGGGACCCTTGGAAGACATGGGGACTTCTGGCTCCGTAGAGCCTAAGAGAGGCTTCACTGCTTTCAGTTGTTTTTAAGATTGACTGATCTTTTGCTCAAATGCTTATTTCACTTCCTGGTGAGTGGCATATCTGTAACTCTCACATGAAATATTTTCTCTGTGGTTGGATATTTGCTATGAAGTGTATTATGATTAGGAGGGCTGTTATTCTTATTGAGTACTAATCATTTAACTGCTGTAATTGCTATGCTATGTTTTCAGAAACCAACCATACTTGCAGATTTGCAAGCAGTGGAAAATCAGCTCACCTGGTAAATGTATCAGGTGCTACCAAAAATGTCCTGTATCTATTACAGGTATCCCCTGCTTTTCAAAAGCTCACTTTACGCCACTTGGCTTTTACGAAAGACCTATGTTAGTACCTGTTTTTGCTAACTGAAAGAAATCCCAAGGGGCTTTTTGCTTTTACAAAAAGGGTGAAAAGCATCCGTTTTGTAGCTAGCCCTTATAGAGGCAGCATGCCCCCCAAGTAGGGAGAGTGGCACCACCAAGCTCCTCCCCCGGAAACTGCACTCAGCATCTCAGCATCGGGCCGCCATCGCTTTGAACCGTGTTGGTGAGCACCTGTGCTTCATCTAAATGGATTTTGTGCATCTGTTTGCAAGATGTGTCCTAAGGTAACTGCTTCTTCACTTTACTGCCATTTCTGCTTAAGAAAGTTTTCATAGGAACGCTCTACGTTAGGGTAGCAGGGGAAACCTGTAATTGCACAATAAACCACCTCAATTTAAAGTGGTCACAACTATTATCATTGGTGTTTGTTGCTCTGTTTTGCCATATTATAGCTGTCATTAAAAAAACAATTACCAGGCGATACTAGATTACATGAAGAATTCTTATTCCAATCTGTTAAGCTTAAATGTTATTTATGACCTAACTGAATTAACTTTTTAAAAATTAGGATTACTTCAACTTATTTCTTAAAAAGTAAAGTGATGCATATACACGATTAATACTATGTGTAAAATAGACAACTAACGAGAACATACAGTATAGCACAGGGAACTCTACTTAATGCTCTGTGGTGACCTAAATGGGAAGGAAATCCAAAAAAGAGGGGATATATGTATTCGTATAGCTGACTCACTTTGCTGTACAGTAGAAACTAACACAACATTGTAAAGCAATTATACTCCAAAAAAATTAATTTAATAAAAAGTACAGTGATGCATACAGTGCAAGGAATATAGCCAATGTTTTCTAAGAACTATAAATGGAGTATAACCTCTAACGCTTGTGAATCGCTATGTTGTACACCTGAAACTTATATAATATAGTACCTCAACTATACCCCAATTAAAAAAA
The DNA here is from genome assembly GCF_949774975.1 of Lagenorhynchus albirostris. NCBI lineage: Eukaryota > Metazoa > Chordata > Mammalia > Artiodactyla > Delphinidae > Lagenorhynchus > Lagenorhynchus albirostris. Next base: position 90,103,347 of record NC_083102.1, on the reverse strand, counting down.
TAATTTGTTAAAAAATGTAAAGCAAAAAAGAGATGTATCAAGCTAATACTACACATGGAGCTTGTTTGGATACTTAACCAGACAAATCAACTCTTGAAAAAAACTTTTTAAGATAATCTGAAAACTGACTAGATAGTTGATATTATCAAGGAATTACTGTGAGTTTTTTTAGTTGTGATAATGATCTTGTGGTTATACCTGAAAACCGACTGGTTATTAGATGGTATTAGGGAATTACCGCTAATTTTTTAGATATGATGATATATCACGATTGCTTTTTACATGTTTATCTTTCAGAGACATATAATAAAATATGGATAAAGAAACAGTAATATATATTTAAAAAATTAAGTGATACAACATGTATATTTCAAAATAATTTCAAATTAGCACACACAGGAGAGAAACCAACTCAATAAAGATGGGTGGAAGAAACCAATTCCTTCTTTAGCAGACAACAAAAATCTTTCCCATTTATGTTTTCTTCTTATTTTCAGCCCTACAAAACCAGTTCAGCAAGAGTGACCATACCTGGTTCCCATCGATGGTGTAATCATACTTGATGGCGTATACTTTTCCTACAGACACTGCAATGGCATAAGCGACCACAGCGATGGAAAATGATGCAGTCAGCATCTCAGAAAACAAACTCACAGATGGAATCGCCGGAGGCAAAAACCTAGTGAGTTTTTACATGAAAAATGCTGTGAAAATTTGACCATAATGCTCTTCTCCCACCTCACCAAATGCTCTATCAACCCATCCACAAGTCAGAAATGAAAGGACTTGATCCAGGAGGGCAAGAGGTACGTGAGATGCATAAGTGGTAGCATCTGTTTTTACAGGTTTCAATCAGAAGTTGGTGCTATCTCACTGGCAGATTCCTTTGTCCCCTATTTGAGAGGCTACAGATGCTGCCTTATCTACGCTCTGACAAGAATAAGCCTGTCATTACTGATTTCTTAATACCATACAATCCCATGCTGTGCCATTTCACACATTAGTGTTTCTCCTTACACAATTTCATCTTAAAGGTCTTTGAATTTAAAAGATATCCTAGCCATAAAATGAGATTTACCCTGTACAAGGTGAGGTCAGGTCTGTTAAAGAGACAAAGAATGTAAGATGCTAAAAGAGCTAAGTGGAAAATCCATTCTAAGAGCCATGATATTTAAAATCTTCTTGAGTCCGAAAAAGATTAAATGTGTGTAATTATCATAATGCTCCACAGTCACAATGATTAAGACATCCCAACAACTGCGGGATCAAACAGTTGCTGTTTGACAAAACCAGAGCTACTCTACCAACTGTATAAAGAAATAAATCTACAAGTTTATAAGCCTGCAATTGTCCCCAAATATGAAAATCGGGGGGGTGGTGGATGCCTTTCTTGTACCTATATTTTTTTTTTTTCGGTGTGTGGGCCTCTCACTGTTGTGGCCTCTCCCATTGCAGAGCACAGGCTCCGGCCGCGCAGGCTCAGCAGCCATGGCTCACGGGCCCAGCCGCTTCACAGCATGTGGGATCTTCCTGGACCGGGGAACGAACTCGTGTCCCCTGCATCGGCAGGCGGACGGACTCTCAACCACTGCGCCACCAGGGAAGCCCACTTGTACCTATATCTTGATTACTATCCATAGGGTGTAATTCCAGAGGTCCCTGGCCAAGAAACAAAAGCAAAAGGCAATCTCCCTGACCTACCTCACACCTGAAGTTCCTTTAATAGGAAACTATATTTTTTTCCGCCTATAATTAGAGGGAAGTAGTAAAGTAGAAATGATTCTTATAGAAAACAATAGAAATCTAGAGCCAGCTAATATCCTAATATTATCCAAATTAATATCCTAATCTAATATCCTAGAAATTGTTGAATCTACCTCTCTTTTTGTTGATACCGGAACTGAGGCCCAGAAAAGTGAAATGATCTGCTCAAGGTCATTTATTATGTCCAGGTATGAATGTTAGATATTAGATGATTTCCTGGGTCACAAGATCTGACTGACCGTTTTAGAGCCTGCTGGTTAAGAAAAAGGTTAGCGATGGGACTTCCCTGGCAGTCCAGTTGTTAGGGCTCTGGGCTTCCCATGCAGGGGGCACGGGTTCGATCCCTGGTCTGGGAACTAAGATCCCACATACCGTGCGGTGCGGACAAAAAGTAAAAATTAAAAAACGAAAGACAACAACAAAAAAGAAAAAGGGTCAGTGAGAGAATGAGGGCTCCTCGTTTAGGTGAATCCTAGTGGGACACTCAGAAGCTGACCGGACTTGCAGAAATGGTATACTTGGCCAAGCAAGGGAGTAGGGAAGTAAGGCAAGTGGTCACGGTTTTGGGGACAGTGTCCTTGGGCCCTGAGCGATACTGACATATGGCATTGGCCCTCAATGGGACAAAAGGAAGCTGCTGGCGGCGGCTGTGCTTTTACTCCCTTTTTGGGGGCTTGATGTGGGGAGGGGATGAAGAGGTGGGTAGCACAGCGTTTCTCTTTGTTCCTCTTCCTTTTGTCCTACTCACCTTTCTCTCCTTTCCTTGCCCTTTTCCAATCTCTCCACAGCACCCTTTCTTTTTCAGGTTTGTTAACGTTATTAGACTTGTTTCAGTGCTACCAAAAAGTTACACAAGACAAATGGGATCACTGCCCTTGGGGAGGAGCTTTGAGTCCTGGGGGCCAGGCAGGTTAGGTCAGCTGACCAATCACACCAGGCGGTCTGTCAGAGGATGCAACTTGACTAACCCAAGAGCAAGAGGCTAGAGATCCACTCTCAGCAGGAGAGCAGCCAGGAAAGCTCTGGATAGGGTCAGAAAGGATCACTGAGGGCGGGCGTCCTCAACCCCCGGGCCAGGGACCGGTACCTGTGCACGGAGATGAGCGGCGGACGAGCGAGCGAAGCTTCATCCGCTGCTCTTCGTCGCTTGTTTTACCGCCTGAACCATCCTCCGCCCCACCCGACCCCACCCCACTCCGTGCAAAACTTGCCTTTCATGACACCGGTCCCTGGTGCCAAAAAGGCTGGGGACTGCTGACTTAGGGCAGTAAAAATGAGTTCCCTAAATCTATTAATGGAACATGGACTTATGGGACTGGGCATTTGCTATGGACCTCCTCTAAGAGTTACACCCTAGGAAGCCTGACAACAGGGATCTATGAAATATATTTTTTATGTAGCTGTTTATAACTACTCAATCTGTTAGGGTGAAAACGCCATAACTCAAATAGCCAACACTGCATCTTTTTATCACTAAATTTATACCAGCATTAGGATTCACTATCAAAATGTTGATCCTCTAATGTAAAGTTTCCCAAACTTACCTGAGCATTAGAATCACTTGAAGCCCGTTTGAAAAATATTAATTCCCAGGCCCCTCCTCTGGAAAGCCTGATTCCATAGGTTCGGGGTTGGAACTAGGAATCTGTGTTAACAAGGGCCTCATGTGATTCTTAAAAAAAAGTGAGTTTGAGAAACACCAGAAAGAATGATATGTAAGTTAAGCCCCATGTAGCCAGCTGTAATTTTTCTTTTTTTTTTTTTTGAACAGATTAGAAGAAATCATAAGATTAACCCAATGGCAAGGCAGCAGTTCTCTGTGGAATAAGCCCCAGGACTGAGCTGGCCTGAGGAGTTTCTATTAAGAGCATGAGAAACAGACTGTTACTGGTCCCTCAGCTATTATTAAGGGAGGGGAAACCAGTACTTACTAGTTATCTAACAGCAAGTCTAGTCATAGATGCTATAAGTTTATGTTACAAATGTAATAAACATCTGGGTTTCTTTTTCAATGTCATATGATCGAATTATACTGTAGGACCCTTGGTCCACTTTGCACTTTATGAGCGATCTCATTGGTGCTTTACAGCAAGTTCAAGTTGAGATTTCGGTGGTTTGTCATTCTCTTTGTGTCATAGGAGAAACTGCCAGGGCCACAGGACTAGATGGTGACAGAAGTAGACAAAGAACCTTAGTTCTTAACTCTTTTAATTCATCAAACTATCAAATATATCAAACCTCCCTTAGAGATAATGCATTTTATTTATAGGCACAAATGATATAATTATTATCTAAGATGTATTAAACTAAATGGAGGAGAATTTAGGCCAGATGTCCCTTTTTCCTTAAGCAGATTGTTCTCAGTACAATAAATGTTACTAACCATGATTCTACAGTATGTATAGTATACTGTAATTGTATATGTGAGTTTAAATCAGGAATCTGGTGTTAAAAGTGCATGTCCTGCCACATTTTAAGAACATAAAGAAAAAGAGAGGGTTTCCCTGGTGGCGCAGTGGTTGAGAGTCCGCCTGCTGATGCAGGGGACGCGGGTTTGTGCCCTGGTCCCAGAAGATCCCACATGCTGCGGAGCGGCTGGGCCCGTGAGCCATGGCCCCTGAGCCTGCGGGTCCGGAGCCTGTGCTCCGCAACGCGAGAGGCCACAACAGTGAGAGGCCCGCGTACCGCAAAAGAAAAAAAAGAAAAAGAAAAAGAGAGAGCATATGCGGGTCTCTTTTATACAAATGGCTTGATCTTTATCTACACACATACTGTTTATCTGATAGTTTGCACAAATGGGTATTTCTTTAAGATCACACACAAATAAGACCAATGAAATGAAGCTTAAGTTTCATTGAAACAGAAAGTACTGACAATATATTAGTATTGCCTAAGAGGAACTCCATACTCACCCACTTGGGATGGACTTAACAATGCCAGCGTTATAGTTTTTTTCCAGGTCAACTCCATATGAAATGGCAGTAGCTATTATTGTCTGAAATAAAACAAAAGAGGTTAAAAAAAAAAGTCCATTTGTTTTAACAATTCCTTTCTTATCAAACTAATTAATGCTGAATTTTCTAATTACACATTCTACTTACCACAATCACTTCTATAGGAATAGGGACTGGGATTTTGTGTTTAAATCGATCATTTAATTCCTTAACTGCCATACAGATGATAATGGTGAGTAATCCAGCAATGAAATCAGCAAGATTAGTGTTACCAATATTTTGAAAAATCTCAATTAGAGTCTGTAAAAAAAAATGTTTTTATATAGTTCCCATATGAAAAATCATATCATCATCAAAGAGCACTTAAGAATTTCATGTAAAATTATAAAAATGTGTTGGTTAATATACAGACCACTGACATCCAATCTTTGCAATATATATACCAAGTTATTAATGATGGTTAACTTGAAGTGGTAAAAGTATGGGTGATTTCTGCTTTCTTATTTTTGCTTATCTGTATTTTTTACAATAAGAATGAGATTTTTACAAGAGAGTATATCATTATATACTGTCTTTTGCTTGCAGAAAAGCTTTAAAAGTTTATACCTTAAGTGGTTTTACAGGTGCTATTAAGTGACCTAATTTTCACCATGTTGATATGTATTATTGAGATTAAAAACTGATAAACCAAAAGTCCCAGTTAACCAGTATTTTAGGTAAAGCTCTTCACTAAACCTGAATGATACAGGTGAGAATAAAAATCCCTAAAATTCTTCATATGTAGATACATACAGACTGATCCATTCTTTATGGCAAAGAAAAGCTATTGAATTGATATATAGGTCAAGTATAAATTTTTGGAAATTAATTTGGTACTTAGTTCAAACTTGAACTAAGGTGACTTAAATAAAACTAACTCTTTCCAAGTGGACAGACATGACAGCTCAAGAAAAACTAGTTTTGTTTTGTAAATAGGAGGTTTCTGGGAATCAAGGGAGATTAGCAAGGAAGAATCCCGGAGGAGAACACTAATATCTTTGTTATAGGAACTTCAGTCCTGTAGAAGGCATGACTTTAGAAGGTATTCCTCAATTCTTCGAGACGACTAATCTCCCAGTGAAGGTTACCTTTCTTTGAATGAGTCCTTTTATAGATATATTTTTATATGAAGATAAAATATTACTTAAAATAATTATAACAACAATCTGGTAACAGTTATGTATAGTGCTCACTGAGTAATGTACGAGTCATCTTGCCAGCAACCTCCACCGCTTTGGAAAACATTCAGGAGTAAGGGAATGAGAGGAGAAGCTACTGTGCAAGCAAAATACATGCCACCAAGTGCTTGAACAAGAGTTCGAGAATCTGACTTGTAGGAAGCCTCTTGGACTTTCACTGACTATTTTTGCCCTTGTTTTAAACACAATACTAGCACATTTACTTTGTCTGCTTTCCAGAGTCAGTAAAAATTGCTAGAGGCAGATACATTGATAGTAACAAGATGATGCAAGTGATAGCAGGGTGGAAAAGGAAAAAAAAAAAAAACAACAAAAAAACTACTACCACAAGCGGACACAACAACTCAAGAATTTAAGGCATTTACCATAGCAGTAAACAGCCCTATACAAACAACTCAGAGTCTTGAAGGTATTGCTGTCTGGCCCTTTACATAATCAATTTTCTGATGATGACCCTGATTAATTCATGAGCTAGATATAATACCTCAATTAATTGTCTATATAATAAAGGTTTACTCTCAGTGCAAGACAGAAATATTCAAACTTAAGAACAATCAGAATACCTATCCTGATCCTAAAAACTTTCACCTTACAAAAGTGATCACTACAGGATTGTCATGTAATCTATGAGAGTCACTTAGACCTTTGAAGAAAAAGCACCTGTGGTGTATTACAAATGTAATATGAGTTGCAAAAACCAAAATCAGTTTATATTACACAATTGCATCAAACAAGGCATATGAATATATTAATTACCTATACTGAGTAGTTATTCAGAATCTTTTTTTTAACTTTTATTTTATACTGGAGTATAGTTGATTTTATTCGGAATCTCTTATGAAAAGTTCTACAATAGAAAGCTTAATCTATGTGGAAATAAAATTCACCCATAGAAACTGAAGTAGTCAGATTGTACTCAAAGATATAGAAATGAGACTTTACGAAAGCACTGTAAAGTAATTCTAATTTAGTTTACTATTAAAATACTTACTCAAATGTGTTTAAAATATGGATATACTTATGATTCCATATTTCAGCCTAGTATTCTGACCAGTTCAAATCAAGATAATGAAACTTTTCAGAATGGGTAATATTTTACTATATTTCCTACCATGCTTGGAGAATTTTAGAACCATTTCATTTACAGAATTTCTTCCTTCTGGGTATATGAAGCCTTAAGTTAAAAATTATACCTGATATTACATATGAGGAAATTCACTGGTTAACTTTTGGTGCCAAATTTATTTTAATTCATCTTATCTCTATGAATATAACAAATCCCTCATAATCAGCCCTTGCTGTCAGGCATTTCCTCCTACCAGAACTTCTGTTGCATATGTAAGATCAACCCTTAAAATGTTACTTTGCTTTTATAATGGCTTCATTTTTACATACTGAAATAGATTCGAAGTAATGAATCTGATCGAGCTTAGTGGTAGCTTTCAAAACTCCCACCATCTGGGCAGAACTTTTCCATGTGGTTTTCCTCCTCATTAGGGGAAGAAATGGGGAGGTAACGTCAATTTAGTCAGCAAGCAGAAAGGCTTCCCTTGTCTATTGAGACAAACCATTCAGAGTGAACGGTAGGAAGACATAACCACTTGGAAATGGACTGTGTGATTTACTTACATGATTGAGTAGTTACCTGGTAGCTTGACTATTACTAGTTCTGAATTCTGACAATTTTCCTTTCTGTCTCTTGTACCCAGCATCTCTGGCATTTGTAAACAAGTTTCTATTTTTCTTTCTTTCCCAATATTTCCTCCTCCCATTACTTGTATTCATTATTTCCTTTTTTTTTTGGAGGAAGGAGCAGGCAGGCGATCCAGAGCACAAGCTTATAACAAAAGGGATGTTAACTACATTCCAGGGACAGCATCTTACAACAATCTTACAGTCTTTCCTGGAGGAATCCACAGCTGCCCTGCATGTGTTGAAGGATTCTTTCACGAATAATCGCAACTGGTAATATCATAAGCAGAATTCTCTGTTCAGGTACTGAGTGGCTCATTCAACCCTTATGCAATTATTTCCAGACCTGCTGATTCTTTTTTTTTTTTCCAGAGGAGCAAGCTTATATTCATCCTCACACAAGAATGATTGAAGTATCTTTATCCAACTTGGCTGGCCTGGGAGGAATTGCTTGCAGAATTCTGTAACACATTCTAACCTGAGGCTTCAAGAATAATGTTCAACAGGACATAAGTCACATAATAGTTTAAAAACTATTTTTGACCTTGTTCTAGTGTTTCCTGGTTACTTTGGTCTCTGTTGAAAGTGGAGTTATTTGTAGCAAGCTTCATCTTAAACATAGTCCTAGGAGACCAGAAGGACTATTTCTGTCCCCTGTGTGTGGAAGTCCAGCAGTGGCCAGGGACCCAGGTCACCCAACGGCCTAGGCCTCCTGTGATCTGTGAGGATGCAGGCCTAGCGATGTTCACACGAGGAGGCGAGCACACTCAGTCGGACTGTCTTGGTGGATTCAGGAGTAAGTGGGTTTGTACAGGGAGTGAACAGTGCCTGGCACATGGCAGGTTTCAATAAATACTTATTGAAAAGATGAATGAATGACAATGAAGGAATAAATGAATCAACAGTTGATAGAGAAAGTAGGAAAGCAAAAAAAAAAATGGTGTGTAGGGACTGCAAAAGTGAGACAGCCTCTCAGAAAAAGGTAGTCAGAAGGTCTCAAAGCAAACCAAGGTCTTAGTAGGAAAAAAATCAACAATGACAGAAATAATGATGAATGAAAAAACATCTGCTAATACGCTGGGTCCTTGGGAAGTGAACAGTAAGTTCCATGAGGTCTGATCGTCATGATAATGAAAATAACAATAATGAACTGGATTGTTACTATGAGCCTGGTATTGTACTAAGTGCTTTACACAAATTTTCATTTTTAATCCTCAGAATGCTAACAAGCAGCTACTCTCACTACTCCCATTTTACAGCTGAGAACACTGAGGCTTAGAAAAGTTAAATATGACATGACCAGAATCACATGTGTCATAGGTGGTGGAACCAAGACTCCAACTCAAGTCTACTGAAGTTCAAAGTCTATGATCTTAATCACTATGTTAAACTGGCTCCTCTACCTAGTCCCACTGCCTAGCACAGTATCTAGCCTGGAATAGGCACTCGGTATGTCTGTTGAATGGACAGAGTAATGTGGGATTATGGCACTGCTGTGAACCTGAGCAAATTCCTGTCCACCTCACTAATTTTTAGATATGTATGCATGGCCTTACCTCATTTTAGAAGCTAATACATGGGTCATTAAAGGACTCAAACTCATTCTTAACGCTGGCGCATTGTATTTGCCTTGTATCGTTCTCCCCAAGCTAGGGTGACATCATGTTACTATTACCACCATTTTTCAAGCGTTGATAACATGCTTTATATAGAACATACATTTAGATCCAAGAACTTTTTCAAATCTAATTAGTGTGATCTACATCCTTCTTTTGCATCTCTTTTGCATGTTGAATCATCTCTGAATCTAATGTTCCTCTTCGTCTATAATTGCTGAGACATTTACATTATGCATTTTATGGACTCTCACAGTGAAAAAGGGCTTTAGAGGTACATCTCCAATCATTTCACTTTATAAATAAAACAGAAAAGAAGCCTTGGGATGTGAAATAATAATTTCAAAATAACACTTTTTTTTTTTTTGAGTACTTGTTATAGGCCAGCCCCTAGGCCAAGTGCTTCTCATATATCCTTATTTAACTTAATTGGTAGCTATTACTACCAACTCCATTTTATGGAGAAGGAAGCTGAGGCATGGTGATTTGCTCATGTAATAGTGCAAATAATAAACAATAGGGTCAGGATATGAATCCCGTTCATCCAAACTGAGCTTTCAGCCACTGTCCTACACCATGTGTCCAAGGTCACTTAGCTTAGCAGAGGCAAAATTGAGAATGGGGTTCAAGTCTGCTGCCTCCCAGGCCAGTCTTCATTGTGGCACTTTGTTTTCATTAATATTTTTAAGAGCAATGATACTTCTGAAACTATTTTGATCAACTGAGAACAATGTTTTACAAAATCTGCCTTTTTCAATGTTACCCCTGATTCTACTGCTTCTTTCAGAGAAGAATGTGTTCAGTGACTCCCAAAGTATGGCATGGAGGAACGTACACTTTCCAGACTCAAGTTCAAGAGGAAAAGTGAGCCATCCCTGGATTAAGAAGCAGCACTTACATAGATAATGGAGAGAATTCCATTATAGTTTTTGGTTGAAACATTGAGGACAATCTTTAGCTGTGAGACCAACACTTGGAAGGCAGCAGCTGTTGTGAATCCACCAACCAAAGGATCTGCCAGGTACCTCACAATGAATCCAATCTGCAAACCTCCAAATATCAACTAGAACAAGAAGAAGGAAGGAAAAATTAAATGTTTGCCTGGGAGAAGGATCAACCCTTTTGAACTATTAATGAATTAAACTTAACACCAATTAAAACTCTGGTAGCCTGCCGATAACACAAAAATACTTGTAGGAAAGAAATCTGAATTTCTTAATGCCCTCTCTCCTCCACCACTCTAAAATTTGAAAACCATGTGTAGTACGAACATTAAGTATTTCTAGATATGTAATAAGAAAAGAAAAATTCATGTAGCTTATTTCTGTGACTTGCAGTTGCCATGGCTCTGCTCAACAGAACATTTTTTTTCTCTTTATGGGTTCTGGCTCATTTCCCTTCTCTTAGTCTCATTTGAATCACACATGTTCTTCTGCCTTTTTTTTTTTTTTTTTCTGTCTCTGACTTTGATGATTAAGTGAGCCTTAATAAGTGGGGGCTTGCTGACTATTTTAGCATCTGACCTAAAACAATATAACTTAAAAAATAACTTTGAGGGGTCGGTAAATTGATTTGTTTTGCTTTTAAATGAATCTTTAAGTCCACATGCTCTACAGTTAATTCTTTCAAATACAAATCATGCCAATCTGTATATTCCTTGTAAGCCCATTACCTGTATGATTCCAACCAAAAGAGTAAGGGTGCTCGCAATCAATACTCTTGCTGCGTCTCTAGCTGCGGAGTCTATCATGGTGGTGTTCAGTGTAGTTCCATTACTGCTGGACATGAGAAAGTGTTCGTCGGGGGCCATGCTCAGAACAACAGATCCCACCATTAAACTGACCACTGGGAAAGGTCCTGGGGAAAAAAAGTCTCTTATCAACTAATAATTATTAATCACTTGTAAATCAACTATACCTCCATAAAAAAACTTTAAAAAATTATTATTATTAATTGCAAATGTTTCGGCTCAACATGTCTACGTAGGATTAGAAAGATGTGTGAAGTAATTAGCTGTGATTGGGAAAATACTGTTTGTTCGCAAAAAAAAGCTAAAAAGTAGATGCTTCAATGCATTCATGACCCAGAAATGAGCAAGAGAGACATGTAGGTGCGTCATTGTAATACAGCTTTCAGACTGCTTTGTAAGCGCACAGGAAGGGTGTCTAACCTATCTGTGTGTGATCTTCACGTATATGGGTGGGACATGGGGGGGTGGAGGGAAGAGTTGTCAAGAAAGGTTTCCTGGCAGAAATGGCATACTAGCTGAGTCATTACTTGTTCCATCTTATTTTTATTACAGGTAAGTTCATTTCCTAGAGCATCCAATGTCCTGATCTCTGTGGAGATAAGGACCTTGATCAATATCACCTGATCAAAATTAGGTTAAAGAAATAGCAAAGGGAGTATAGAGTTTCTCTTTTTCTCTTTCCAAGACAAATTTTTTCATATCAAATGCCAGTCTGTAAGATTCTACGTTTCAAAAGTACTTTTCTTTCAGCAGCTGCTCCATTCACTACTGATGTTTTTATCCATGATGATGATGATCCTATCCTTTGATCATGGAAGGCTTTAACAGCTGGGAGGGCTCAGTACCAAAATCCAGTAACCCGGAGTGTCTAAATGTATAGAACACCAAAGAGAAACAAATCAGCTTCTGTGTTCCTCACCTCATCATGCATTTGATACTGATCTACTCTCCCAGGTGAGAAAGTTATTTTAGTCAATAACCTCATTCTGATCTCCTTTTATAGACAAGGCAATATGCCAGACACTGGGGGAAATACAACGAAGGATAAGGATATGGGCTGGGGATATAGTAGTAGATGGCTGCATTTGTTTCAAAAGGATTGCCCAGGTACACATGTCTAGCCAGCAGATGGATGTAGGCGAAAAGTTATCTCAAGTGTAAATGTCAACGTTGCAAAATAGCATTAAAACACTCATTTGCTAGAACATTTTAGCAGAAGAAAATCAAATTTTAGGAAGTTCAGGAAATAAATCTATTTTGGGCCTTACTAAGAAGGACAGCCAAGCTCAGTTTCTAAATTGTTGTGGCACGATTTTGCCAGTCTTCCAATATTAGTGACTTAAAATAAGTATGCTCTTTAATAAGACAATGAATATGTATTTGATGAACATAATTTAGTAAAAGCTAAGTTAATCTAGTAAAACAGCAGGTTTGAAGACCTATTGAAGATTTTTTTCCCTTGTCATTTTTAATTTTAGAACACTTTCTAAATATAGAGTCAAATGTATTACATTTTTGAAAAGCAAAACATGCTAAGATTTGAAGGTAGGCTACAATTTTTTAACAATCTTTCAATTTTCTCCTCTTCATTAAAAAAAAGGGGATTAAGTGTAAAGCTTACACTTTACACTTAAGAACCATTGCATCATTGAATAGGAAAAGCGGGTAAAGCACTGATGCCCTATCTCCCTAGAAAACATTAACAAAGATATGGAAGCAGAACACACATAATATAGCCCAAACACGTTAAATGTGAACAAATAGAATTGTATATGCTTATAATTACCAACTGAGATGTGTCTTGATGTTCCGAAGATAAAGTATGTCAGGATAGGAAAAAAAGCAGAGTAGAGACCATATCCAACAGGAACAGCAGCTAGTAGAGCATACGCCATGCCTGAAAGTACATCCAAAATGATCAAATTCAGAAACAAAAGTTATGCTTTATGTCTACGGTACAGAGAAAGGCCTTTTCATAGATCTCTTCAACTTACAGCTCATTCTGAGTGATTTCCTTACTACCCTAGGATGCAGAACATGATTCAAATCAGCTGGGATAATGATTGCAGCTCACGTATCACCTGCTCAAAGGAGCTGACTCAACTGATTAGTAACTCAATCATCAGGTGAGTGGAAAAAGAAAGTCAAGTCAGTTGTTGATTAAAAACTTGATCAAGGGCTTCCCTGGTGGCGCAGTGGTTGAGAGTCCGCCTACCGATGCGGGGGACACGGGTTCGTGCCCTGGTCCGGGAAGATCCCACATGCTGCGGAGCGGCTGGGCCCGTGAGCCATGGCCACTGAGCCTGCGCATCCGGAGCCTGTGCTCCGCCATCGGAGAGCCCACAACAGTGAGAGGCCCATGTACCGCAAAAAAAAAAAAAAAAAAAAAAAAACTTGATCAATTCAGTTCAAAGGCTCAGGCTGGGTTTGTCTGAATTCAGTGTTTCAGTGCTGTGAGGAACACAGTCATTGTTGCCTGCCCTTTCTCCTTTCTTGTGGGGGAACAGAAGTTAGATCCAAACAAAGAAAAAATCTGACCTTTGTACATAGCATAGGCTCTCCACTAGGAGATCAACACCTTCGCTAGGCTATCCCAAGTGGCTTCTGGGTCCATGAATGTCACACTGTATGGAGAAATCTCAACCTTTCTTGTACATGGCAGTGGAAGACAATAATGTGTTGGCTTTTTGTTTGTTTTTTGCCTTAAACAACAAACATCTATTTCTCACGGTTCTGAAGACTGAGAGCTTCAGGATGAAAGTACCAGCAGTTTCAGTGTCTGGTGAGGGCCCTCTTTCTGGTTTGCAGATGGCTGCCTTCTTGTTGTATCCTCACATGGCACAGAGAGAGTGAGCTCTGGCCTCTTCCTCTTTTTATAAGGGGACTCTACCTGATTACTTCCCAAAGGCTCCCACCTCCAAATATTATCACAATGGGGATTAAGCCTTCAAGATAAGAATTTTGGCGGCACACAGACATTCAGTCCATAGCCCTTTCCTTCTCCTGTGGGTTTTTTTTGATTAAATGCTTCTTAGGTCGTCAGCACATCTTACTCTCTATTACCTCCCTACATTTTACTCACTCACAGTGAGAGAAAATCAAGCCCTTTGACCTTTGGGTCATTAATAAAGGATTACATTTATAACAGTAAAAAAAAAAAAAAAGTGGCAACAACCTAAATATCTTGGCCTCTGAGTGCCCCAAATTATTTATTGAATGAATGTTTCAAAACAGGGAAGTGGTTAACTAAATTATACTGTAATTCTATGAAATGAAGTTGATGTGCTGCATAGAAATAATTTACTACTAATAATTTACCTATCTCTAGTACAATAAAGTGCATATAAGAAATAAGTGAGAAAAGGCAGGATTCAAAATAGTGATCAGGGAATTCCCTGGTGGTCCAGTGGTTAGGACTTGGCACTTTCACTGCCATGGCCCAGGTTCAATCCCTGGTCAGGGAACTAAGATCCCACAAGTGAGCAGAGCGGCCAAAAAAAAAAAAAAAACCCACAAAATAGTGATCAGTATGCATGCTTCCACTCTTGTTAAAGTAAACGTGTTTGTTGTACGCATTTAAAAATATGAAAAGATTTAACAGAATTCAGGTATGCAAAGACTATAATATAATAAACACCCATGTACCCACCCTCTAGCTTAAGAAGTAAATTATTGCCAGTACAGTTGAAACTCTCTATATAGTCTTTCTCATTCACATCGTCTTTCCACCCTCCACCCTCAGGAATCAACCACTATCCTGAATTTAGTGCTTACCGTTCTCACACATTTCTTTATATCTTTACGTAGATGTGCATTTATGTGTCTAGTAGGATATTTACTAAAATATGGGTTTAGTGGGTTATCTATATGCTAGGATCAAAGGAGACTTCTCATTTGTTGAAGAGGTATTTTTTTCATGTTCCTTATATGTATTTTCTAGTTTCCCACAATAAACATTCATTCATTCAGCAACTATTGATTATGTACCCTCCATGTGCCAGGCACTGTTCTAGGTTTGGGGGAATATGGGAGTGGACAAAACAAAGTCTCTGCCCTTAGAGAGTTTTCATTCTAGAAGAATCTGTATTACTGATGCAAATGTTTTCATATATAAATTACAACAAGGAATTGCAATAAACAGTCATCCCAAGAGCATAGAGTAGAAAGGTGAGGCCACAAAGGGAAGACAAGAAAAGAAGGAGCAAAAACAAAAGCAAAAAAAAAAAAAATTTTTTTTAAATATTAAAAAATAAAAGAGGGCTTCCCTGGTGGCGCAGTTGTTGAGAGTGTTTTTTCCAAGTATTTGTATTTTTTTCAAGTCTATGTATTATTTTCAAGTCTTTCTCAAACTTCCACTTGCCTAAACTGGGCTCTGCAGTCCTTACAGGCCTGGAAAATGGGGGCTTTTTCAGTTTTCACAAAGTATCCTATTTCAGGACAACTGCTACTCAGATATACTGTAAGCATATTATAAGGGAATTTGGTACAACAATTTTGAAATTACATAATTTGTAAAGAAATCTAAGCCATTGATTTAAACTATGGAATCTCTTGTGTTGGCACCCTTCCTATGTAGGATGGTGGCACATATTGATAAAGGTGCTAGCAAACATTCGGAAGCATCTAGAAGGCAAAAGTATCCATAGAAAGTAGAGAGCAGGTTCCCCATAGGTACGATTAAAAATAGCACTAGGGGGCTTCCCTGGTGGCACAGTGGTTGAGAATCCGCCTGCTGATGCAGGGGACGCGGGTTCGTGCCCCGGTCTGGGAGGATCCCACGTGCCGCGGAGAGGCTGGGCCCGTGAGCCGTGGCCGCTGGGCCTGCGCATCCGTGAGCCTGTGCTCTGCGACGGGAGAGGCCGCAGCAGTGAGAGGCCCGAGTACCGCAAAAAAAAAAAAGCACTAAAAGGGCTGCATTGATTTCTTGCTGCCTAGTGGGAACTTTTTGTTAATAATAAAAGTAAAAAAGATTTCATGATCCTTAGCATTTCTGGCTTCTCAGTAACTCCGATGAGTTTTTCCCTACCCCTCAGCTGCCCAGCCAGTGGTTATATTGGTTATAGCGTGGACCTTGCCATCCCTAGAAACTGCAGCGCCACCTCTGAGATCTCAACGTTGAGCCTCCTGCTCTCCACCTACAGCCACCTAGCCTCCCTGCTCACCTACTCCAAAATCCTTACTGCAACATTTCTTTGTCCTCAGGAGGCTTCTAATCCATGAACGGATCCACTATCCTTGGCAGCCTCTCATATTCACTTGCCTCCTTGTCCATAGAATTTTCACAAGTACTCTGAACTTCCTGGCTTCACTCTCTCTCTCCTTCCCCTGTCTTCTCTGGTAAAGCCCCAGTCTGGCCAAACCCAAGCATCACCCTATTCCATGCCAGGATCCAAGCAGCTGGATAACTGAACTAAAGTTCTCTACATTTGGGCTGGCCAGTTTCACATAAATTTCATGATCACAAGCCCCAGATGGGAACTCCACACTGCCTGGCCATCCAATTTCATTTCCTCAGGAAGTGTGCTTTTCCTCACCCCGAGATAGCTATTCAGACTTCCCCTACTCCCCTCAAACTTCCCATCCCCCTTCTCTATACAGACGCTGTTTAGAGATGAATCCTAGACTTCAACCAAAACATGGACTCCATGAGATGCCTGTTGGCTTTTTACCAAAATTTCCAATCTCTCTGCATCTGCACAGTTTTGTCTGTCTTTTCTCCTTTGAAAATGGAGGGAAAATATCCCACCTATCTTTAAGGAGCAGCCCTCCCACTTCTATCCTTGAACCGATCTACACTTGCTCCTTCTTGTCACTTTTAGTTGTTTCTCCTCTACCTCATGGACCACAGATCTCATGGTCCACTGGGTCACATCTGTGTTCTAGTACCTCCTATATTAAAAGAAAAATAAATCCTCCCATCACTCTATCTTTGCCTTTTATGCCTCTGCTTACAGCCATTTCTCTACTCTGCTTCACAGCAAACCTTCTTAAAAGTATTGTCTGTGTTCCATCACCAAGAGCATTCCATACTACAGACCCCTCTATCCTTAAAAAAAAAGGAAAGAAAGAAAGAAAAGAAAACAACTCCTCTCTTGGCTTCTGACCCCACATTCCTCAGACTGTTCTTTTTCTCTAACTTCCTGAGCCCAACCTCCTCATGTTTCTTTGTGGCCCCTCCTCAACTCCCCGACCTTTAAGTACTCCAGCTCCATTCTCCTCCCCATCTGCCCTTTCTCCCTAGGTAGTTTCAGGCATTCCCACTCCTTTAAATATCACCTCTAAAGTGATGCTTTCTGGACTTTTATGTCTAGCCCAGACCTCTCCAATGACCTTCCCACTTCTAGTATCTCCAACTCCATATTTGGCGTCTCAAATGTGGCATGTCCAAAAGGAAATGCTTGGTTTTCCATCCCAGTCCTGGTCCTCAGCCAGTCCCAATCCATCAGTATATTACCCGTGATTCCCGCTCCAAAATACATTTCAGGGGACTTCCCTGGTGGTACAGTGGTTAAGACTTCTCACTTCCAATGCAGGGGGCGCCGGTTCAATCTCGGGTGCAGCCAAGCAATGTATATATTTATTTCAGATCTCTGCAGCTCTCTCTAATCTCCTGCTTGATTGGCTTCAAGCCGAACCATCTATCCTCAGGGCTGGGACTTGGGAGAGGCAAGCGAGCAAGCGAAGTGCCTGGGGCGCATTATTGAAGAAGGCCCCCAGAGAGTAACTCATTTACGCATCTTAGTCCTGGCCCTGTCTAACCTTATCTCCTCCTGTTCACTCCCCCCAGCCCGCCCCCTCCTCCACCCACACTGGAATTCTTCCTGTTCCTCCCTTGAAAATACTATGCTCTTTTTGACCTCAGGGACTTTGCACCTTTGCCTGGTACAACCCTTCTTTCTGCTCCTTACACGGCTGTCTCCTTCCCATCCTCCTGACCCTGATTAAATTTCACGCCCTCAGGAAGCCTTCCTTGACCACTCTAACTAAAATAAACACTCCATCCCCAAATTAATCCCTATTCAAGCCTATTTAATCCACCATAACAGATATCACAATCTGTAATTATTTTTCTATTTATCTGCTTATTTATTTAATTCCTCTGTCTCCCACTTAAAATGAGCTCCGTGAGGTCAGTACCCACCCATGCCTGTCAGTAAACCACTGAATCCCCATGGCTGGCCTACATATGTTATTCGATGAATGAATGATGATGAATGATGAACGAACATACGAACGAACCACGTTCACCTCCCAGAAATTCACCTTACAAAGATAACTTCATAGAGATAATGTTTCTGGAAAGCGTATCAGTCATAAAGTGAGGAACTGCATCGTTTATAAATTAAGATCCTAGGAATTAGACTCTGGGTTCAAATCCCAGCTCCACAACTTACCAGCTCCATGACCTTGGACAGGATGCTTAATAAACGAAACTAAAACTAAAGTTAATTCTTATAAGATACTTGTCTATGAACACTTGGGGGATATAGCTTGAAACGCCATTTTTCATACATAAAGATGATTCATTATCAGGAATGCAATTCAGTCCTCTTTAGTAAAGGTTTACAGGGCCACCTATTTTGTGCCAGTCTCATGCTAGGCACTGGCTAAACAAATATGAATTAGACAGTTCCTGTCCCCCAGGAGCCACAGGGCGTTGCCATGTCACAGCTATTAAAGTCCACTGTGTACACGGCACTTGGCATCATTTAACGTATGAACCGCACTGCCCCACCCACCTTTGTGATTGAAAACATGGTTGGCCAGGCTGTGGCTCTGCACTGGGGCCACAGAACATCTTCCTTCTCTGTGGGAATCTCCCTGGCCTGATCTGAATAATGCTGAGAGCTCTATAGGCAAATTTTGTCTCATGGCATTGCTCAACCTCTATTACTAACTTCTGAAATAGTCCATTTCCAAGTCATCTCTCTACACACATTTCTACCCCACCCTACTTCCCATCACTTGGCAAACTGAGACTTACCCTTCAGGGAAACAGCTCTGATGACTCCTCCTCTAGGAAGCCATTCCCAGTCTCCGAAGGCTGGGTTGAGTGCCCCTGTGTGCACTCCCTTCCCAAGCAATGTTACCCCTGCTATACAGTTGGTCCTTCCATTGAACTGTTATCTATCTCCTCACTGGACTATGAGCTCCTTGAAAGCAGGTGGTGCATCTTATTCATGTCAGAATACCTAGTGCCTGGCACCTACTAGATACTCCATAAAATGATAATAAATAAATGAGATTTCTGTTTTCATGGTCCAGAAGCTTTGTAGAGTTGAGGCAAGGGCAGAAGCAAGACGATGGGGGTGGAGGACAAAGGAGAATGCCCATACTGCTATGCACCAGCCATGCAATAGATTTCCAAGATGTTCATGGAAATGTGGCATAAAGACAGTTTAAAAAATGTCCTGTGTTGGGACATTTTGCCAAAAGATTAAAATACGGGGATGGATTTAAAAAGGGGAGGGGGAGGTAAGGGGAGAAAAAGCCACTTACGTGTAGTCCAGGCTAAAATACGTCCTTCCCTTTCCCTTAAGTCAGTTTCAAACTGCAGGTCAAGACCATGTATGCAATGTAAAATAATTTAACGGCCTACAATCATCATTTAAAAAATATAAGCAGAATAGAATAGGACAGAATAGAAAATAGCAGAGTGTATCACCTGTAGTGAGGGTAAATATTATTTCACAAAACTTGAGATATGTGTGTATAGATCATGATGTAATGCAGATTTCTTACTGTGAGTTCTGATCAGGGAAAATTGGGAAGCTGCTGCTTAGGTGATAGGGCTCTAGTTGGAGCCATGCAGCTAAAGAAGCAGCAGGGCTTCCCCGGAAGAGAACTCCAAGGAAGAGGAGAAACAGGGGAATCTCACCACTAAGGGGCAGACTCTGGAGGAAAGATGAAGGCTGTGGAGGGTGAGCAAGCCTTTGTTGCAGACCCATGAGAACGAGGGGAGAGTTAGGAACGGCTGCTGGAGACTGCAGTTCTCCATAATTTGGGAGCTAGTCCACCACCATCTTACCTTGCAGTGTCCCCACTAGCCCAGTACTAAATCCCGAAATGGTATCACTAAGCAGCCATTCCTTGATCCGGTATTTGGGGAGCCAGTCCAAGATGGGCAGGAGAGTCTTCAGCACACCAAGTGTTCTCTTTCTTGAACAACTGTCAAAAGGCAAGAAAACTGGACTTCCAATCCAATCTCCGTCACAGCCCACTGCAAATCACAAAGTTTTGAACTGAACTCTGCTAATGTTTCTAACTATTTAGAAAAAAGGATAGGAATTGCATGGAAAATACTAACAGTGAAGTGCTTACCATGTCTTTGCCAAGAACTCTATTTACCCTTTTAAATGCACTGTACTAGAAAACACAGGATTAAGTGTTCCCTCCCCTCTCCCACCTTCTTAATCCTCTGAGAAAATATCCCTAAGCAAGAACCCATTTTCTGGTCCAGCCCCAGATTGATCAATGTAGGGTCTTTAAATGGAGATTAATTTTTGGACTTCTAACCCAGGCACTTTCTTCTTCTTCTCTTTTTCTTTCAAGAAACATAAACAAACTCTGTATATTTTGGCAATAGGAGCTTGGAGCCAGTTTTTACAACCCTTTACATGATGAATCTATATCTTGCTGCACCTTGCTATCCAGTTTTTAAAATTCAACAACCTATAGGTAAAAGAAGAAACATATTAAAAGTAGGTGAACACTATTTGACTCCTGATTCAAATAAATTATTTTAAAAATTATATTTATGAGACAATTTGAAATTTTGGACTTAATTTTTTATATTAAGGAATTTTAAAATTTTTGTGTGTGATAATGGAATTGTGGTTGTATTTTTTGAGTCCCTAAAGATATATACAGACAAAATAAAAAACAAAAAGAAACACCATATGGGACTTACGTTAAAAAAAAAAAGTCGAGCGGGGCAAGTATGTGGTGAAACAAGATTAACTTTGAGGTGATCATATTTGAAGCTGGGTGATGGGTAAAAACATGGGGGGGGGTTCATTACACTACTATGCCTACTTTTGAATGTGTTTGAAATGTTTTATAATAAAAGGTTTTTTAACAGAAAGAAAATCTAGCAGCAGCTGATAGTTCCCTTTTTGTTTGTGATATCTACTTACGGGTGTCCCGTTTGGGTTTAGAGATTGATGGAGGTTCTTCTCGGGGGGCCCTACTGCCTGACAGTGGACAGCTTGGAGCACAACGCGCTCCGTGTTCTCGCCTTCACTTCGTGTCTCTGAGTGGCATCCGTCCTAGATGAGTTTGGGGCTTTCAAGGATTCTTGGTCAGGTGACGGGTTACCCATCACCTCTCTGTAATCGAGCACCTTGCTCTCCCACTCTCCTCAGCCTAGCCTTCACGAGAAGGCCGTGGGGACCCTCTGTACCCCAAGGCGCACTCCAGGTGCCCTCAAGAGAGGAAAAGGAGATGCGGCTCCCCGAACACACCCTCTCCAAAGATGAGTTTCCGAGACTAGGGTCGATTCGGGCCGAGAATGATAGAGCCACTCTCCCACCGGGAAGGCCAGAGTCCGTGAGCTGACCGAAGCCGGGTCGACCCTGCAGGGCGGCGCAGCATCCCACACTCCGCCGCCGGGCACGCCCGCGGCTCGGCGCGCCCGGATTCCCGGCTTCACTGAGCCCCGCGCCCCGCCCGCCGCGGCTGCTACCTGCAGCCCTTGGCCAGGCTCTCCCGCAGCGTCTTGCGCTCCTGCAGGCGCCGCTCGTACTGCTGCTGGAAGGCGAGCTCGCTGTAGACCGGCCGCGACACCACGTAGCTGCAGCTGTACTCGGGGAGCGGCGGCGGCTCCAACCTGCCGCCCGGCGCTGCCATGACCTGCGAGGCGGAGGACGACGAGGCGGGAGGAGATGGAACGAGGGAAGAGAAGAGGAGGTGAAGACCGCCCGTTAGCCGCCCCCGGCCGGCCCCACCTGTTGGAGCCGATCCCCGAGACCCTGGTCCGCGCGCTGCCGCCCTCTGCGCCCGGGCCCGCAGCCCCCGGGCGCGCACCTCCAGCCTGCAGGGGGCCCTGAGGACCTCTGGGTTCCGAGCCTGCACCTGCCGCCTGGCGCAACCGGACTTTAATAAGAGAGTGAGCCCGGCGCTGAGGGGCGGCGGGAGCCCGACCCAGTCCCCTCAGATGGGCAGCCAGGGCGCTGTCCGCGTCCTGAAATCTCCCCAAACCCGGGCTGGGGCCCGCGGCGCGCAGGGGGCAGGAAGGGGGACCCTGTGAACATCCCTCTCTCCCCGCACCCGACCCAGGGCGCAGCGCCAGGCGCGCCCTGGGAAAGAAGCACAACCCCCGGGGCCGGGCGTGGAACCCTCAGTTCATGCTCCCCGGGTCCCGAGGCTGCGCGCGCGCTGCAGGCAAATTCCAGCAGCCGGGCGCGCTCTTCCGGGGACAGAACTTTGGGCGGGTGAGCAGGTCTCACCCCTCGGCCTGTTTTCCTAGCTTCCTTCTCGCACTCAGCTTCTCAGAAAGAAGGCTGTACTGTCCCCTGCCCGGCGGCTCTGTGTCACCCCACCCCCCTCCACTAGTCCCATCCCCAACCAGCGATGCCTCCCCGGGAGTTAAGCCAGGGCGGGGTGGGGTGCGCTGCATCTTCAGCGACGATCTCACCTGCTTCGGCTCAAGTCCGGCCCGGAATGCCCCCGGGACAGCCGTTCCGCCGCCTTTATAGCGCTCGCAGAAGGCAGTGAGACGTTTTATTTATGGAGCAACAGAGACACCTTAGTCCAAAAGAGGGACACACAGGCAGCGGTCTTTTCCCCACCTATCCTACCGGGAAAAAAAAAAATCCTACCCCTCCCGAATTCTTTCCCTTTCCCGAACCAGGAAGGCTAAGAATCTTACTGGCTGTCACCCAGGGGCCACCCGAATCCTCACTCGCGCCCTAATTACTAACGTGGGTTACGAGGTCAGGGGCGAAACAGCCTCTGGGGAATTGGTTACGGAGAGCAGAGCCCAGCGTGGAAGAAGAGGTCAGCTATTGCGGGGAACGCTGACCTTGACCCCTAGGTTGTATGAATCCGGAAGCTCCAAGGTCTGACACGCAGCTCTCACACCAGGTGGAGAGGAGGAAAGGAGCAGTGGCCAGTTTTGCATTTAATAAGACTTTGGATTTCTAGAAAGTCTTTCTTTAGAAGTACCCAGTGTGTGGTGGTTATAGAGAGTTCATAATTTATTCATAAATGTTAGATACGAACTTTTCTGTGTTTGTGTGTATTTCACTTCACAATCAAAATCAAGTGCCCAGGTGGCCCCTTTTCTTACCTGACTGACTCTGGTTCTTTTGATGTTTCTTCTCGTTCATCTGAACAGTCAAGGAGGGAATAAACTGGACTAAACAGGAATCAAGACTAGAAGAGAGTGAGTGGGGAGTCTGATGTATCCTACTTAATTAGTGTTTTGTCTTCTGCTGGGATGAATCTTGCTGAAACTGACTAATACGGGTTAAGATGAAGGGAAGGAGAGTTTGGTAAACAGGAAGATTCTCTCCTGATTATCAGTAAATGCAGAAGAGGCTCTAAAATATGGACCTTCTGGACACCAGCCTTCAGTTACCCAGCTGGAAAATTCAGACAATGACCATTCTATAAGGAACAGGAAACAGAATCCTCACAGGAGAACCCTAGTGTAAATCCCCTGAAATTGTATTCAACATGGTGTGGTGAACATGTGTGTGTTTTTCAGAGGGATGAATGAGTAAACAACTTTCAACAGATCTTCCAAAGCTTACTTGACCATTATTAAGGTTAAGAACCCTTGAAGAAAGGACCTGAAAAGAAATCCAAGGACTTCCCTCGCCGTCCATTGCTTAAGACTGTGCTTTCAATGCAGGGGACACGGGTTCGATCCCTGGTTGGGGAATTAAGATCCCACATGCTGTGCAGTCACAAAAAAAAAAAATCCAGGTCATGAACTTCAGAATTTCTATCCATCTGCAGAGGAGAATGCATATATATATATATATATATATATATATATATATATATATATATGTAGTTCTAGAGACATTTTTGGTTATCATACTGGGGGGATGCTACTAAGATGTAGTGGAAAGAGGCCAGGGATGCTACTAAACAACCTACAATGAAGTTTTCAGTCCCTCTAAGTTTCTGTATGTTATTCGAATGTACATTTAATAATAAGTTGTTATGTGTACTAAATATATGCATCTCTCTCCATATATACAGTACACTGAAATAGAGGCAAGTTTTTTAAAGTAGATTCTGAATGTCCCCACTTATCACACCCCCACACACACCTTCAACGTCCAGTTAAAACACTGTCTCAAGCATGAACAGTGCTTGAGTCTCTCAGAATTAATCCAGTTACTTCTCTGGATTGTCTTGGCACCTTATCTGGGCCTCTCTCTTTAAGACACTTCTCACTATCTAGCTTAGTATCATAATTTGATTTACATACAGGTCTTATCTCCCTCACTAGACAAAAACTTCTTGAGGGCAAGCACAATGTCTCCCTCCAGTCATTATTACCTTCTATAATGTTTTCTAAAAAGATATAGCTATAGCCCAAACATATTTTTTTTAAAAAAACTAAAAATTATGCTACATATTGGTCTACAACTTTTTTTTTTTCAGTTAAGGCTATGTTAGGAATATTTTCCCAGGTGAATATATATGGATTTTTCTTAACTTTTTAAATAGCTGTCTAAGATTTCATACTATAACTCAGTTCCACGGTAACTCACCTAGATGATTCACAATTCTTTATTGATTTAATTTGGAGGCATTCTGTGCAAATATAAATATAATCTGTGTCTCATTCTGATAGGCATTTCTGCTCCCTGTCACTTGCTATTTTGAACATTTTTAGTCTAGTCCAGTCAGCTCTGTGGACCACTTTGTATCACAACTTGGTGATCATATGGTGATGGTAGCAATTCAAAGGAACAGGGAGTGGGTTAGAGGTCTCAGAAGGACAGAGGAGAAAAGAAGCTATCAAATAACACTAGGAGTCAATGGTGTAACTTCCCCTGGAGAATAGACAGAATTCTTTGAACTGCATCTTTCTAGATAAGGATTTGGTTTAACAATTATCGCACTATAATAAGACTTAATGTACCTGGATGAATATATTGCCTTTTTTTTCTTTGTTAAATGCATTTTCTTTTTCTTTTTTCTTTTTTTTTTTTTTTTTTTGCTGTACGCGGGCATCTCACTGTTGTGGCCTCTCCCGTTGCAGAGCACAGGCTCCGGACGCGCAGGCTCAGCGGCCATGGCTCACAGGCCCAGCCTTTCCGCGGCATGTGGGATCTTCCCGGACCAGGGCACGAACCCGCGTCCCCTGCATCTGCAGGCGGACTCTCAACCACTGCGCCACCAGGGAAGCCCTAAATGCTTTTTCTATTGAAGAAATAAATGGTGCATGGACAGAATGGCATCTCCCTTACAGGTTTCTATAAAAGTATAGAACTGCTTTTCTCACTAGTCTGAATTTGGCCATCCTTTAAAAATAGAAACGAGTAGGAGGTGATAACAGCTGACTCTCCCCACCCAATTTACTTGTTATATTAAACACCTCAAATTACTCACTTTAGAAATCAAGCTTCACCTGTTTCACATAGAGGTGGGTGGTTCTTATTTACCAGAATTTAATCATTTCCAGGACTTCTTTCCAAAGAGATAGATGTGTCACTTCAAAAAGAAATGTCAGACAATATTATTGTTACCTTCCAGCACTTATTTAGCAGTTCATGCTGATTAAAATGCATTTCCTTATTTATATCCTTTAGGCATTTGGAGTGTAAGACAAAGTCCACTATTAGATCTGCACACTCACTTATTTGTTCATTCATTCATTCATTCATTCAAGGACTTATTAAGAATTTATGAGTGCTGGCCATGATACAGTGATGAACAAAGAAGCATGAACCCTGGTCTCATACCTGTGGGTGCAGCAAACATTCACTACATGGTCACAAGTTGTATATTATATTTCACTGATTCTAAAATGCAGATTTTTCACATTCTATCAGGACTCATAATTGATGATGTGTTATAGTTCAATTGGCAGCATTTTTTTTCTTTCTTAGTGGTTCATAAAATAATTGTGAGTTTTACAATTAATGGCATAATAGAATTGATGAAATATGAATATATATAAAATCATAAGTGTAGCTATATATTTGAGTGATTTCGTGTGTTACAAGAATGACTTAATTGAGTCCTGTGTTTATTTAAATTGAGAGAATTCAGTCTTGCTACCTTCTTCTGGTCTAGAGGGCAAATTTTACTTAGTTTCTTTTTCGTCTTTTTTTTTTTTCCAACTTAAAAATTTCTCTAATCAGTAGAATTGCAAAATAACAGAAATATGCAAATAATGCCCCCAAAGTCTGTTTTTAAAAGCAACCTAGATTCTGATTTTTATCATTTTCTACCTTTGAACTGTAATGTTTGTACCTTATTTCTTGCTTTTTTTTTAAAATGTAGAATTGAATTGAATCACTTCTGTTTGGAGGCAGCATTTGACTCATTGTTAACATTTCAAAAAGAAACACTGTCTACTTTTCACATTGACATTGATGAAAAACCAATTGCCAGGGAAAGTCATTTTCCCTGGGAATTTCAACTCTGATCTGTGAGCTTTATTTTTATTATGTTTGTTAATTTTCTCAAGACAATAGATGCTAAGTTTCTGCCATATTTAAACAAAAAGATAACTTTAACTTTCTCTTTTTCTGATCTCTCCTCTGAAAACTGATTTGGCTTATTTTCAGTAAGCATACAGTTTTGTACTCTATTGTTTTTCATTTATTTCCTGAATGGTACTTTTTCCCCCCTCTCCAGATATAAGATCTGCTCCTTAAAGACAAAAATAATATGTTATATGTCTCTTATGGTATTAAAAAATTAAATATGTCTGTAGTGAACAAGTTGGAAAATATATTAAAATTGAAAATAGCAATCATTTCTTATCACCCACATAATCTCTGCTAAGCTTTTTGCTTATTTCCTTCTTGTTTTTTTTTTCTATGCACACAAACGTATATATTTCAAGCAAGTAAGAGTATAATGCTAGTCTTGTTTTGCAACTCTACACAATACCTTGGCAAATTATGACAATGTAATAGATACTGGAGAAATACTTGTCTAATTATTGATTGCTTTATCATTTAATGATGGGATCTTGAGAAATCATTGCCTCTTGAGGAATGAAACTTGTTTTAAAAGATGAGAATTTATTCTTTTTTAAGAAAATCACTAAACAAAAGAATTCTTTCCAAACATGTGTGGCAGTCCATTCCAATTTCAGGCAAATTTCAGTGTCAATAAATATTCATTTTTATATAGTATAATTCAGTAAATGTTTCAGATAGTAGAGGAAAAACCACATTCTTTAATATAAATCCAAATTTGATATTGTCTTAGTAAAATTCTCTCTCATGAGATAAATGAAATAATGGCACTTTTTTAAGGCAAATTGTAATTTGAGGGCCCGCCCAACTATCTTATTACTTAAATGTACTTAACTTTTAAAAAAATTTTTAAGGTCTTTTTTTTCCCCTTTTTTTAAAAAATTGAAGTATAGTTGATTTACAATGCTGTGTTAGTTTCAGGTATACAGCAAGGTGATTCAGTTTTATATATATATATATATATATATATATATATATGTACTTTTTCAGATTCTTTTCCCATATAGGTTGTTCCAAATATTGAATATAGCGCCCTGTGCTATATAGTAGGCCCTTGTTGGTTATCTATTTTATATATAATGCTGTGTATATGTTAATCCCAAACTCCTAATTTATCCCTCTCCCTACCTTTTCCTCTTTGGTAACCATAAGTTTGTCTTCTATGTCTGTGAGCCTATTTCTGTTTTGTAAATAAGTTCATTTGTATCATATTTTAGATTTCACATATAAGTGATATATGATATTTGTCTTTCTCTGACTTACTTCACTTAGTATGATAATCTCTAGGTCCATCCATGTTGCTGCAAATGGCATTATTTTATTCCTTTTATGGCTAATGTTCCATTTTATATACATATACAACAGCTTCTTTATCTGATGTATTTAACTTTTAAAGTTATCTTTGCACACCTATTCCATGAACATGGTTTGTCAATAGAGGGAGAAAAGGGAAACTTGAGAGATGTTTCAAGTAAACACGGATGTGCTATGTTATCCTGAGTTGGATGTTTTTGTTTTGTTTTGTTTAACATTTATTTATTTATCTGGCTGTGCCGGGTCTTAGTTGCAGCATGTGCGATCATCTTTGCCTCATGCGGGATCTAGTTCCCTGACCAGGGATCAAACCTGGGGCCACTGCATTGGGAGTACAGAGTTTTAGCCACTGGACCACCAGGGAAGTCCCCTGAGTTGGATGTTTAAGTATTCCATCCATTCGTTCATCCATATGTACATCAATATATTTATTTATTTATTCGGTGAGTACTTATTGAGCCCCCTACTTGTGTCAGACACCATCTTAAGTCTTGGGGATACAGCATTGAACAAGTCTGACAAAGTTCCTGACATCTAAGTGTTATCGAACCAAACTTGGGTCAGCTCACTTGCTCACAGTAAAGCCAATCTTCTTATGCAGGTTGTGGTGAAGGGAAGTGCAGTGTTTATTGCAGGGCACAAAGCAAGGAGTCCAGGCAGCTAGAGCTAAAAAGGCCTGAACTCCCTGAAGGCTTTCAGAGAAAGCATTTTAGAAAGAGGGTAAGGGAGGGGAGTTGTGGGGTATGTGATCACCTTATGGACGTTCTTCTGATTGGTTGGTGGTGAGTCGACATCATCAACCTTCTGGTTCCGACGGGTCTGAGGTCTATGTGCTTGTGGGCAGCATACAGTTAACTTCTTCTGCCTGGTGGGGGTTTCAGTACCTGCGAAACAGCTCGAAGGACGTGCCTCAGAATATTATCTATAGTCCTTGAGGAGGAACTAAAGGTCCTTGACTTTGTTTAATGGCTAAACTATTATTATTTTGTCTTGTATGACTGTTCTCCTTTCTTTCTGCATTTTCTCACTTCTCTGATTAAATTTATTCTTTGATTAAAGTTTTTCTACAAACAAAAGGCAGGCAGAGGACATAGGTGTGCGTGGGGAGTGTCTGTTCTGGGAAGGTCCCATAGGGTCCTGATCAGTTACAAAAGGACTTATAGTCTAGTGGGGGGCAGTGATATACACAAATAAATAAATCAGATAATATCCTGTGATGATAAACTGAGAAACAGAATGATGTCAGGTAGAATTACCGGGGTGGGGGAGGGCAATAACAGCACGGAGAGAGGGAGGAAGGCTTTAAATAGGGTGGTCAGGGAAGACCTCTCTCTTTCCAAGGAGCTGACATTGTAAGAGAAATCTGTGAGAAGGAGACTGGCCTTCTGGAAGAGGGAACAGCAAATGCAAAAACCCTGAGTCAGGAAGGAGTTTGATGTGCTTCAAAAACTGAAAGGAAGGCAGTGTGGTTGAAATCCAGATAAGGCAGATCTGGAGATACCAGATTGAGAGACCTCAGCAGCATGTGGCAATTACAACCTGACATTTAGGGGAGAGGATGGACAGATAAAACATGGCCAGTACACAGTCCCTGAGAGGTCACTGGAGGAGCGGGAGGAGACTTTCTTCCTCTATAAAATGCAGATAATCCTTGAGCTCAGGTGGAGAGGAAAAAAAAATATCTAAAATACTTTGAATGCTTTGGAGAACTAGTCTCTGAATAAAATGTTTTTGGTAGCTATGTTTTTTAATGACACATGTCAAGTAAAGGAAAAAAATCTTATTATTTAAAATGTATCCTCTTGTTTCTAATTATTGCATGTGTGATTAATAATTTTACTTTTTTTGGTACTGGTAGTGCCTTATACTCAGTATAAGTAGTCAAGGTAACTCCTGTAGATCTGAGCAGAAATTGATCCAGCCAATCACACTAGATCCTTTTGGTGGAAAACAACTGCATATCATCTGAGGCCATTTATTTTTCTTTTGCGAGGGCTGGCTGACAGCTACTTTGCTTTATAAACAATAAGCTTTTGGGGAATTCCCTGGTTGTCCAGTGGTTAGGACTCCATGCTTCCACTGCAGGGGGCACAGGTTCGATCCCTGGTCAGGGAACTAAGATCCCACAAGCCATGCGGCCAAAAAAAGAATGTGCTTTTTAAATTTGTTCATACCACTTCTATTGAACTACAAATTAGTAGCAACACAATTAATCCTAGAATCTACTGTCAAATTCTTCATTTAAAAATGAATCTTAAATATCAACAGAGAGAAAGCCTATCAAGGGTCAGACAGGTTGATGAGGAGGGAAAAAAGAGGGAAGGATGAAGCTAAGGGAGGCTGAAGAGAAAGAATCAAAGGACTGGGACAGGGAGAGAGACCAAGAGGGAGACTCATGGCATTTTTTTCCACTGGATGTGCCATATTGCCCAGGGCGGTCCGATTCGAAAACTCAACTGCTTTTGAGCATAAGTATTACCTTGCAGTGGATATTCTTATTCCCATTATATGGATGAGGAGATACACACAGATAGGTTAAGTAATTTGCCCAGGGTCACACAGTCTGGCTGAGCCGGAATCTGAACCCAAGCAATTTGACTCCTAAGCCCACTCTCGTAACTTCTGTGAGAGTACCCGGGGCTTTAGTAACAACAGCTCACCTCCCCGCCACCATAGCACAGAATTTCTACTTGTGTCTTAGTGCCCCAGCCCAGGCTTCATGTTCCCTCTGCTAAGTTTCAGCTTCTAATTCTCCTCTTTTGATATAATATTTAGAAGTATGATACACACAGACAATGGGATACCATGGGATACTAACAAAGTAGATCAATGTATATGAACATGGAAAGAAACCCGTAGTGTATTATAGATGAAAAAAGACAAGGTGCAAAAGAATGTGTAGAGTATGCTCATATTTGCATAAATGAAGGGGATATACATTTGCATATGATCTTAATCAGAGTCCTAGGTAGAGAGATAACACATTGAGATAGAGTTAATGAAGGCACTGTTTACAAAAGTGCGGCAGGCTCAAGGAAAACCAATAAGGTTTGGTGAAGCCCCTTGGGGCTGGCTGAAGGGAGGTGTCAAAGGTCCCGAGAAAAGAGCAGTCATCAGTCCTAGCCTAAGGGGGTGGGGGGAGGGAGCTGGTACCAGGACGCAGTGTGTGGTTGGAGAGGGCTTCCAGACAGGAACTAGGACTTCAGTACAGGAATGGGGCCTGCTAGTTCCAAGCCCAAGGAGGAAGGAACTGGGGGAATAAGTACCTCTACTTCTCCCCTCCCATCTGATGTCCTGCTGGTAAGTATTTTCCCACCCTCCCTTCCTCCATTGCCAAAGTTCTACTGGAAGAAACCAGAGGGCTGAGAAGCCTGTTGGCATTACCTGTAAGGTTAGTATTCAGGGCACAGAGCAGAGTAGAGAAAGCTGCAGAGTGGACAGGAAGGGGACAATGGAGACTCTCTACATAGAGGCATAGAGTATTTCTGGATAAATTCACAAGACACTAGTTTCTGACGGAAGAAAGAGATTTTATTTTATTTTATTTTGTCTTATTGCTTGGCTTGTGGGATCTTAGTTTCCAGACCAGGGATTGAGTCTGGGCCCTGGCAGTGCTGAGTCCTAAATACTGGACCACCAGAGAATTCCCTCAAGGGACTTCTTAAAAAATATACTTTATTTTTAGAGCTATTTTATTTTATTTTATTTATTATTATTTTTGGCCGCACCACAAGGCATGCAGAACTTCCCCACCAGGCATCAAACCTGTGCCCCCTGCAGTGGAAGCGCAGAGTGTTAATCACTGGACCACCAGAGAAGTCCCACAGCAGTTTTAGATTTACAGAAAATTTGAGAAGATAATATGAAGAGCTCCCATATTAACATCTTAAATTTGTATGATATATTTGCCACAATTAAAAAGCCAATATAGGGACTTCCTGGTGGTCCAGTGGTTAAGACTCCATGCTTCCAATGCAGGGGGCACAGGTTAGATCTTTGGTCAGGGAACTAAGATCCTACATGCCCTGTGGTGTGGCCAAAAAATAAAACTTAAAAAAAACAAACAAAAAAAGAGAAGCCAATATTGATACATTATTATTAACTAAAGTCAATAGTTTGTTCAGATTTCCTTAGTTTTTACCTAATACCTTTTTTCTGTTCCAGGATACTACATTACATTTAGTCGTCATGTTTCCTTATGCTCCTCTTGAAACAAAGCAGGACACTGTGGGGCCCTCCCAGGTACAAAAAGCCACTCTGTGTCCCCCATTTCTTCTTTGTAGATGAAGACTTTGGTCTCCTAGGCCTTCCCTGAGTTCCAAAGAGCAGACTCAAGCTGTTACTACTTAGGGAAGGGAGGAAATACAGAAAGAAAGAAAAAGTAGGCAAGAAACAATAGTTCAAGGATAAAACAGAGTCCTAGATCCTCCTCAAGGGATATGCACAACAATTTAATGCACATCTTTGAGCTGTCATGCAGAAACTAAGACCACCCTCAAACTCCACCCACCCCCCAGGTGAAGAATGGTAACTACATGGAGACCCCAGACTGGTTTGAACCATAAACTTGATGATTAAGATTCCAGAAACACCTTCGTGTTACCTCACCACCAACCAATCAGAAGAAAGTCATGCACTCCGCATCTCTCTAGCCAAATGTTGATTTAAAAAAAAACCCTTCCCGTGGGGAATTTGGGTCTTTTGAGCACAAACCACCCATTCTCCTTGCTTGGTACCCTGCAAATAAATGCTATACTTTCCTTCACTACAAACTGGTGTCAGGAGATTGGCTTTGTTGCACAGCCAGTGAACCCAAGTTCCCTTTGGTAATACTCTTGGTTGTGATGGTTTCCCAGACTTCCCTTGTTTTTGGTGACCTTGACAGTTTTGAGGAGTACTGGCCAAGTATTTTGTAGGATGCCCCTCTATTGGAATTTGTCTGTTTTTTCTCATACTTTGACTGGTGATATGTTTTTTGGGGGAGGAAAACCACAGAGGCAAAGAGTCATTTTCATTACATATCAAGGATACATAGTGTCAACATGACTTATTGTTGATATTGACTTTGAGCACCTGGCTGAGGTAGGGTTTTTTAGGTTTCTTCACTATAAAGTGACTCTCCCTCATCCCCATCCCCCTTTCTATGCTGTACTCTTTGAAAAAATTCACTGCATGAAGCCCACACTTAAGGAGAAGGAAGTTAAACTCCACCTCCTTGAGGACAGGGTATCTAAATAAATTGCTTGGAATTCTTCTGCAAGGGAGATTTGTCTTCTCCCTTCCCCATTTATTCATTTATTCAATCATTTCTTTAGGGCACTATGATGGAATCATGAGTATTTATTTTATACTTTGCATTATAACCCAATACTACTTTATTTTGTTGATCACATTGTTCTAGCTTGGACATTGGGAGCTCTTTCAATTGGCTCCTGTGCCCCTTTGAAATGCCCCATCAATGTAGGGTGGATTTGTTTTTTGTTTTTGGAGCATTCCCTTACTTTCTGGCTCTACAAGATGTTCCAGGCTTATCTTATATATTTTCTGTGTCAGTCCTGAAATCAGCCATTTCTCCAAGGAACCCTGGTTCCTTTTATAGGGAAGTGGTGTTAGAAACCGAGATGCAGGCCAATAGGTGTGCTCTTTGCTACTGGAATGCCATTGCTTATAGGCCCTCTCAGCTGACATAACAAAGAAATATATGTGTGTATATTATGAAATAACATTATATATTATGAAATATATTATGTATATAAACTTATATATAATATTTTTATATGAAACCATCTGTATCTCTGTTAAGCTAATGTAAGTTCATACTAATGAAGAGATTTACTTTTATTGTACAGTATTTTGCACGATGAGTTTATTTTCTTTTTCGCTAGGTCCATATTTTAAGTTTTTCAATCATTTAAAAAGACATAATATGGTAATTCCCTGGTGGTCCAGTAGTTAGGACTCCACTCTTCCATTGCAGGGGTCATGGGTTCGATCCCTGGTTGGGGAACTAAGATCCCACAAACCATGCGGTGTGGCCAAATAATAATAATAATAATATGTTTGAAGTTTCCTAGTGATAAGATAAATTGTGTATATGTCTGTCTTAATAGTTGTGGATTACTAGATGCAAAAAAAAAAGTTCTACTGGAAGGGTCTGTATAATCAAAATTTTGTGAATCAAGCTTTTAAAAATATATTAGAACTAGGTGATTAAAATAACTTATGTGAATTTTTCTTTTGTAAAGTAAAGAATGATCCCCTTTTTATCCATATGTTGCATGAGGACCTCCATGCAGTCAAAATGGAATTAATTATCCTCTTTCAACCTCATTCTTGAACCTGTTCCTCTTTCAGCATCTTCCATCTTGGTGAATGGCATCTCATCCATCCAGCTGCCCAAAGAAGAAACTTAGGAGCCATCCTGGATTCCTTCTTCTTTGTTACTTTTGATGTCATTCTACTGTCAAGTCTACCTTTTTAAAAAAATATATTTATTTATTTATTATTTTTGGCTGCATCAGGTCTTAGTTGCAGCACGTGGGATCTTTCATTGCGGCGCACGGGCTTCTCTCTAGTTGTGAGGTGAGGGCTCCAAAGCATGAGGGCTCGTGAGTTGCCCTGC
Source organism: Lagenorhynchus albirostris (assembly GCF_949774975.1). Classification (NCBI taxonomy): domain Eukaryota; kingdom Metazoa; phylum Chordata; class Mammalia; order Artiodactyla; family Delphinidae; genus Lagenorhynchus; species Lagenorhynchus albirostris. Next base: position 90,068,720 of record NC_083102.1, on the reverse strand, counting down.
GACATGTGGGATCTTAGCTCCCCAACCAGGGATTGAACCAGTGTTTCCTGCATTGCAAGACTGATTCTTAACAACTGGACCACCAGGGAAGTCCCCATCAAGTCTACTTTTTGAATTACTCTCCAGCTCCTCTGCTTCTCTCTATCTCCACTGCTACTGCCTGGGCTTAGGCCAGGATTACCCCCAAGGCAATAGCCTCCTATCAGGTCTCCCTGTTTCTCTTCTTGCTCTTCTCAAAAGTCATTCTCCAAACCAGCCAAAAACAGCTTTAGAAATGCAAATCCAGTCAGGTCCATCCTTAGCTAAAGTCTTCTAAAATGACTCTCCATTGCCATTAGCCCTCTCCTTTTATACACCCAGGGTACTGAGCTCTCTTTTATCTCTGGGCTTAGAGGCCAGCTTCTTCCTCTGCTTGGAATTCCTTCCCCCTTTGGCCATTCCTAGCTTCTGCTTTCGTTTAGCTGTCCCTTTCATGGATCCTTCCCTAAGAGCCAAAAGCAAGGTTAGATGTTCTTCCTACATAGGTCCTTAGCAGTCTTACCACACTGAAGGGTACTTATCTGAATTCACTATTAGACTCTAAACTCCCTGAAGGTAAGGACTTTATCCAGAGTGTAGTGGAGTCAGATTGTCTGAGTTTCATCCCTGACTCTGTTGTTTTCTACCTTTGTGACGTTGGACAGTTATTTAGCTTCCCCTTGATTGAATCTCATAGTTTAAAAAATAAGGTTATGTGAGAATATTACCTAATTCATAATGTTAGTGTGAGAATTAAATGCAGTGCTTGGCACATAGTGAGCACGTGATAAACGTCAGGTCTTATAATTGAGTTTTGGAGCCTTGGGGAGCAGTTTCAGTTAGATCTTGGTATATTTTGAGCTTCATTTCAAAAAAAGGTACATGAGTGTATGTATATGTTATTTGATGTTGCCAGGAATAGCTAATTTTATCTGTCAAAAATTTCTTCCTAGCACCCTCTTTTGAGTCACGGATTTTGGCTTTTAAGTAAGCTAAAGGTTGTTAATTGGGAGAATGGCCAGAAAAACTTACCCACGGCTTTTGAATCACACGTTGAGCAAACTTGGCATCACAAGCGTCAAGCTGCCTTCTGTTTCTGATCACTTTTCTTTCTAATTTAGTTTCTCCCACCAAAAGGGATTATAATTGATTTTCACTGCAGAGTCCATGGAAGATGTCACAAGATGTAAAGGCAATTATTTTCGAGTAGATGAAACCCATATTTGCTGAACGTCGCTGTTGGCTTCATCCCAAATGCTAAGCAGTGGCAATACTTCCCTAGATTGAGAGGACGTGCCACGGGTCTGGAGGAACTGCACACATCTTGGCTGAGAGAAAGCTTTCTTCTCCCATACACCTCTGAAATTCTTTAAAAAAAAAAAAGTGGCAGCATCTTATTTATGAAAATCTCTCCAAGAGCATACAGGTCAGTGGTCTGGGCCACGAAGGCTTTGAATCCAAATCCTGTCTCAAGATAGATTTCCCTCAGAGAACTGCACTTTTTTTTCCTATACTCTGAATCTTCTTTTCTTCCCTCTTTTCATTTCCCAGCATTTATCCCTTCCCTCCCTTTATTCTAACCTTAAGAGAACAACATCCCTCCTCTTGAGTTTCCATATTCTACTCTTCCGATCATGCTTCTTTTTTTTAATTTTTAAATTTATTCCACTCATGCTTCTTATCATTTTCTAAGCCTAGGCATTTGTCTCTGCTTTGAAATTCCTATAAAAAGAAAGGAGTCTGGAAGTGAGTTTTCGTCAACACTAAAGCCAATATCTTGTAAAATAATGAACATTTACAAAAAGAGTAAAACTGCAAGCAGAGAAAAGAACAATGCTGTTCAACCCTTCTCTCTGTCTATCTGAAATCGACACATCAAGCTTTTGCTCATCAACTTGCTCTAGGAAGTCTCTCAGCCTCTCCCTTGGATTGAACACTCCTTCTTGGAGATCTTACTGTATTTTTATTTCTACCACACATTTGACATCATCTGTAGTTGTGCCAGTTCCTTCTGTGTTTGTGTTAACTCCCAATAGAAATAAGTTTCTTGAGGGCTGAACCTTATCTCTATGACTCTGGGAAGTTTCCTAACCTGTCTCACAAGCATGTGGAAGTAATAATCTTTCATCACATTGTTGTGATGGTTAAATACAAGAGAACTTTCTGGACCACGATAGTTCATTCCTTTCTCTTTCCTCTGTTGTTTTATGGTCCCCTCCATGGTGCTCATGCTGGAGGGGACACACAGCACTGATTCAGAGTATGGGGTCTGGGTTTGAGACCCTGCTCTGCCATTCCCTGAGAAATTCAGTAGATATACTTAACCTTTCCAAGACTCATTTTCCTTGTCTGCAAATTGGGGATAATAAAACTATTTACTTCATAGTATTCCTGCAATAATTAAATGAAGAGTGGGTAAAGCAATGAGAACTCAGCGTACGGTGAGTACTCACCCAGTGTTGGCTGTTATTATTATCATAATGCTCAGTGTAGATTTGGAGCCTAAAAAAATACTTAAAATAAATTGGGAAAAAATTCATAGCACTGTCCTTTTAATAAGCAGATCAGCAGAGGTAACACTGGTCACCATTTTCTACCCAATGGCTGTCTTCTTTTCTATTTAGGTTGCCAATTTATTTTACACCTGGACCTTGTAAACCATTTGCTGGATCAGTTCAAACTGCCTTCATGTAATAAAAATCAAAAATTGTTTGGAAGACAAAAGCCAGAAGGAATTAGTAAGTGGAATTATAATCAAATAGGAAAGGTGTTTAACAGAGGGTGAATGAGAGATTCCCACCGGTATACATCTTCTTTAAAATCTTAATTAGAGTTCTGGAAAAGGCAAAGTCATATGCTAATGTAATGTTAACCTAATTACACTAGGAACAAATGGAGATGCTAATATGGGCTGAGGACCAATATAAAGAAATCTAAATAAGGCTTTCTTTCTTCCAAAGAGCTCATAATGTATTATTCTTTCTTTAAATTAATTTTTATTGGAGTACCTTTGATTTACAGTGTTGTATAGTTTCTGCTGTGCAGCAAAGTGAAACAGTTATATACATATATCCACTCTTTTTTAGATTCTATTCCCATATAGGTCATTACAGGGTATTGAGTAGAGTTCCTTGCGCTATACAGTACGTCCTTATTAGTTATGTATTTTATATATAGTAGTGGGCGTATGTCAATCCCAAAGGGCTCATAATGTATTATAAACCTCTCATTCACCTGAACAGTACTTCCAGAAAAGTGAAATAGATTCTTAGCTTAGCAATGTTGTTTTCTTTAAAATTTTAATTTTATCAGTGTTATGGTTTCAGGAATCGACTACTTCTACAAGGGTGAATAAGAACAGCAGCCCCTTCCCGCAGCTTCCCCTTCCCAGAGACAACCACTTTTAAATCCTTTAGCTGATTCTTTGATAGGTATTTCCATATCTCTAAATAATATTCATGCATTTGGGGTTTTTTGTTTTCAGTTTTCCCACTCTGTGAGGTGAGAGTTTAACTCTCTTTCCTGTGTCCCCACTGCTGCCAAACCATACACACTCCCCCTTTCTCCATCTCCCAATCTAGGGGCCGAATTTTGGTTACATTAAGAGTGAGGATTCCCATTGTTATAGTTCTGTTTTCTATTCAGAATGGAGCTGTATGGTAAGCAGCTATTACTTTTTAATTTCCTGGACTTTTTTTTTTTCATGTTCTTTTCAGTTTTGATTATCTTGGGTTTTTTTTGGGTTTTTTCCTCTTGTGTTATTTGCTTAGTTTCCCATGACCACTGAAACTTATCTCTATGTAACCTCAAACCTTCCTCCAGCATAATCGAAATCTCTTTTCCATATGTTCCTTATGTCCAGTTCATTCACGTGAGGAATGTTATTAGTTACGTCTTCTTGATTTTTTTGTTTGTTTTGGTTTTTGTTTTTGCGGTACGCGGGCCTCTCACTGTTGTGGCCTCTCCCGTTGCGGAGTACAGGCTCCAGACGCGCAGGCTCAGCGGCCATGGCTCACGGGCCCAGCCGCTCCGCGGCACGTGGGATCTTCGCGGACCGGGGCACGAACCCATGTCCCCCGCATTGGCAGGCGGACTCTCAACCACTGCGCCACCAGGGAAGCCCAGCTACGTCTTCTTGTAAAAGCCTCTCCCAGAGTGGTCTGAGCCGCTTCGTGGCTAAGAATCTCCCTTGACCATCCTCCTGTTGGTCCCCCTCTGTCTCTGCCCACGCGGATCTCCATTTTCCTGGCTCCTGGCTTCCTCCTTCTCCGTTTACTCATCCTTTAGGTGGAACACATCCTCTACCTGCAGCTCCCTGAGGAGGTGTGTGTGGCAGGTACAAGTTTTGAGAACTTGCGAGCCTGAAAATGTCTTTATTCTTCCCTCATACTTGATTTATAACTTGATTGAGTACACAATTCCGGGTTGGAAATAATTTCCTCTCAGACTTTTGAAAGCCTTGCTCCATTGTCTTCCACCTTTCAGATTTCCTTTTGAGAAATCTGAACTCGTTCAGATTCCCTTCACCTTTGTGTTGTGCTTTCTCACTGGAAACCTTGAGAATCTTCTCTTTGAACCCAGGTAGTTTATGTGGGTTTATTTTCAGACACTGTGCTGGGGATTTGATTGGGCCCTCCTTCTAGTTTTTCCTAAGGGCTTATTTTTGTTTTCTGAAAAAAAATTTTTTTTATAGCTTCCAGTTCTAATTTCATGGGTGTATTGAAATAAGAATCCACGGTTTCTCTGAAGACATTAAGAGTTGTTATTTTTCACTGTACTTTTCCTCCTCCAGCACACTTTGTTTTCTCTACTTTTTTTTTTTTCAGTTTGTTTTTTGGTCTCTATTTTTTCATATTAGAACTTTTTCTCAGGTCTCCTCAGGCTTGACTGCCTGCTTGTATTTAAAAGGAGGGGACCTCAAGAGCTGCCTGGAAGCTCTGGGTGAGAGGGTGAGGTGTCCTGTAGGGAGAGCTGGCCGGGAACTCCTGATTTCAACACCCATGGCTGTGTCAGAAGGTCTTTTCTCTTGGGTCTGAGAGATCCCCGCCTAGAAAAAGAATTGTTTCGTCTTCTGCCTGGAAATGAGGGACTGGCTGCCGTCATGGTGGGTTAAGGAAGAAGTTCTGTAATTAGTATGATACGTCATTTATTTAACTCACCTGTTTTCTGTTTCGGAAAAAGACCTGCTTTACCAGCTCTTCAGAGAGATGAACTGTCGCTGCTAGGGTGAGGGAGGGCGGTCACCGAGCACTGCAGGAAGACAGGGGCATCTAGGGATCTGCTTTTCAAACAGCATTTCAACCAAGCCGCCTCATTTCAGCACTCCTTTGCCGGAAGTAGCTGGTGCCACCACTTCCGGAGCCTCAGTTATCTGGTCCTTTAAATGGACTTTGTTCTTGACTTGCCCTTCCTGGAGGAAGTAGAATTCATTCTTCCTCAGTTCCACCAAGTCAGTACCACTTGTTCACCTGCTTTGCAGCTTCTAGAACTTTGGTGCTGTTTCTTCTCATACTCACTTTATCCTTATAGGTTTATCCCTTTAAAAACTCCCTTTAGTTTTAGTGCAATTTAGGAGAGAGTAAAAAGGTGTGTTCAATCAGCTATCTTTTTGCAATTTTGTTTTCTTTGGGTGAAAATCCTACATCTGATATCTTTAAGTGTTGGCAGAGTTTTGCGGCTGCCTTTATTTGGAAAAACCACAGACAGCAGGCTTTGGGCATGCTCAGCTTGGAATACCTGCTCCCTTTCAGTTCTGAAACGTACAGTCATGCTTTCGATTCCCTCACAGATGGACTATTAAAAATAAAAATTCTCCAGGGACTATATTCAGTATTTTGTAATGACCTCTAAGGGAAAAGAATCTGGAAAAAAATAGATATGTATGTATAATTGAATCACTTTGCTGTACCCACCTCTAAGTAACACAACATTGTAAATCACCTATACTTCAATTTAAATAAAATAAAATTCCCTCTATTACCGCCCCACCCCGCAAATTCTCCAAACGGAGAACCAATGTTATAGGAATCCGATTGCAAAAAGCATTTTCAAAAGTACTTGGCATTCAAGTAGCTTCTTCACTGTGGTAGATGGAACAATGGTCTCCCCAAAGGTGACCATATTCTAATCCCCAGCAACTGTTAAGTGTTTTGTTTCTTTTTGTTTTTTAAAATATTTATTTACTTAGTTTGGCTGTACCGGGTCCTAGCTGTGAACTCTTAGTTGTTACCACTGGACCACCAGGGAAGTTCCTGTTAAGTGTGTTAACTCACGTGGCAAAGAGGAATTAAGGTAGCAGGTGGAATTAAATATCAAAAGCAATGGTAGCAAATCAATCGTCTTTAAGATAAAGAGATTACCCTGGCTTCTCTGGGTGGACACAATGTAATCACAAGGGTCCTTAATGTGAAAGAGGGAAGCAGAAGACCAATGTCAAGAGTGTGATGAGAAAGACTCCACTGGCCATTGCTGGCTCTGAGGATACAATGCAGACAGAGGAATGCAGAGCTGGAAAAGGTGGGGAAACAGACCCTCCTCTAGGGCCTCCGGAAGAAACAAGCCCTGCCAACACTCGGATTTTAGCCCCATCACACTCATTTCAGACTTCTAACCACCAGAATTGTAGAACACATTTGTGTTGTTGTGAGCCACATTTGTGGTAATGTGTTACAGCAGCAATAGGAAACTAATATACTTACCATGAAATAAAAACGTGATTGTGATGCATGTTCCGTTAGATTTTGAAAAAGTTTTCAGCATGTTGATTACATTAACTTTGCCCTCCCATTTCTTCCCTAGAGGCAGATTTATATGCAGTTAAGGAGTCCCTTAGAAGAAAGGGATCTGGGTCTCCAAGTCTCTAGCAATTTGACATTTCTGTTCTTATTCTGAAGAAATTCTCATGTTCAAACCTAATTTTGCTTTGGTAATTTTATATTATTTTTCTTACAGAGATCTCTACAAATTTTATCTAGTAACCCCCCTCCACTGCAAACTGTAGATCTGCCCCTGCCCTTGCCTCTTTTATTTTTCAAAGAGTTAGAAACATCACACACATACACAGCCACACATACACAAGTGTGTATATATTTTTAATCATAGGGAAAGGAAAAATAAGAGTTGCAGTAAAGGTTCAAGTGGCTAATGAAACACCCCAGACACAGGCCCTTCCACAACATCAAATCTGCCAATGGGATTTGAAGAGAAATATGTTACTGGCCTGGAAAAGGGACTAATTAATATCTTAAGAAAGTTGGTCAAAATGGTAGTTGATTCTGTCATAATCTTAAAACAACAGGACATACCCTAAAGACGAGGAATGGGAAGAATCATCTGAAGAGAATCTGATGCATTAGAATTGAATTCAATCCAAATAAACAAACATTTATTGCATTCCTATGCAAATTAGATGCTGGGCTTTGCCTGGGGCTGGAGGAGAGGTGTCAGGGGAATGACAGCCTAGAGCTGTCAGAAAAAGTCATCCAAAACTGCCTCATTGTACATTTTCATTATGTAGAACTAGGGGGTCCATTTTTAAAACATATAAATTCTCCTTTCAGATTATATTTTTTTCTCTTCCTTTCTCTTTCTTGAAGGCAATTTACCATTGGGTACCAGTTTTTGTATAACGTTCAGAGTCGCTTTCTGCCAGACAAAGTGTTTTACCTCATTTAATCCTCTCAGCAAGTCCCTGAGGTAGTCTTACTGTCACTTTAAAAATGAAGAAACTAGGGCTCAAAGTGGGATTTGATTCCAGGTGGTCTGTGCATATAACCACGATGCTCTACTGCTTGTAGAGCATTTTCTGCCAATAAGGGTTCTCATTAAATGTCCAACAGGGGCTAAATCACATATTGTGTGTCACAGGACAGTGGCTCTCATCCCCTTTTCCTGTCCTCACATACTGGACGGTTATGGCACAGTCCTGCTGCCTGCGGGGGGGGGTGGTAATTCTCAATGGTGTAGTTAGTGGTGAATGGGGCATATGGGTACGACTATATGTAGCTTGAAAAAACCCTGACCCCTCGGGTGATGGGTGATGTTTCCATGACCTGTTGGAGGTCCTGTTCTAGAAAAATCTTTATTGATGTCGGGGAATAAAAGCAGGTCACAGAATAGCATGTATGGCATGATCTCACTTTTGTAAATATTCCTATGTGTATAATAAGTATTTGTATGTGTAAGAGCATTAACAAACTGCTAACTGTATTCTTTTTCTGTGATTTTTATGTTTTCTACGTTAGTTGTGTGTCAATTTTGTTTTAAGAGGAAAAAACCAAACAAACTTAAAGAAGACTTTTCAGAAGTAAACCCCCGTGGAGGGTTATTTCAGGAAGCCCTTGGCTGAGATGTGCCAGGAAGTCATTTGGGCTCCAGGAAATTGGCAGCCCTTGGAAGAATGAGAATGAAATTCTTTACCACGGTGTTGCTTCAGGGAGAACAAAGATCTCTGAAGGAGCGACAAATACAGTCCGGAGAAACTTGGCTGACCAGGAAGGCATCTGGCTTAGGGGGCAAAGCCAAAACTTCAAATACGTCCTTTGCCCAAATTTAGGAAAACGGGTGATCACCAAGAACAAAACCCTGTAGGAACTTAAGTCTTTTCTAATTTTGTCACAATTAGACCTCAAGCTCTTATGTTCTGTGTGGTTATACAAAGTGTAACCGAATGCGCCTGTGTTTGTGTGCTTTGTTCTCCTTGTGGCAAAAGTCACAGTAAAGACAGAGGAGAGACCAGAGATATTTCCTTGTAAATCCTTCCCGTGTGAAATGCACAGACATTGTGGGGGGGCACACTGCACGCTGTCGATGGACTAATAATGGTTAAGTTAAATATAATAAGCTGGACTGCAGAGAAAGTAGAGGATGTAATTTAAAATCATGATCCTAATGAAAATGGCAGGGAAGTTGAAACCCTTTGAGTAGGAAAGAGAAAGGAAAAAAGGTTGATGGTTTTGTGCTAGAAGGCCAAATGTGTTTTTGCTTCTTTATCCATGTCTAGGCTGTTAAGAGAGACAATGCATTAAACATATCTGTTGTCATTTATTTACTGAACTATTTGGTGAGAAGCGATTCAGGAGAGGTGGGTGCTCTGTGGTGGCAGGGACGCAGCATCCTTCTGTCTTGTTGCTTTAGCCTGCACGGCCTCAATCGCAGGATCTCAGATGGCAGCGCCTGTGTATCAGGCAGCGGGATGGAAGAAGGAAAAAAAAGAAACTGCCACCACATGACATTCCTTCCTGTTTCTACCTACAAGGAGACTGGAAAATACTGTCCTTATGCTTGGCAGCTGTGTGTAAAAACATCGGGGTATCTCTCACCACAGGTGCATTAAAGATTGGTATTGGGGCACACTGAGTACCCTCCGCCATAAGCATCACTGCAGGGTATCTCAACCTCGGCAATATTGACATTTGGGGTCAGAGAACTCCTTCTTGTGGCGGGCCACCCTGTGCATTGTTGAGTGAGTTTAGCAGCAGCATCCCTGGGCTCTACCCACCCGCAGCAGTCCCTTAGTTATGACAACCCAAAACACCTCTAGACATGGCTAAGGGTCCCTTGGGAACATCTTCCCCACTGCCTGTTGAGAAATACTGTTCTACCGTGTGTAGGAACTGTGTTTAAGTCTCCGGGCAGGAGACAAAACCAAACCATAAATGAGATCATTTCAGACAATGATAAGTATGAAAATAAAATAGGATAAAAATAAAATAGGATAAACAAAATAGGGTTGGGAGGAGGTACTGTGTATGTAAAAACGCTAAGAGGGGAAAGAACTTGGCTTGTTCTAAGAGGACTCTGAATGCCGCTGTGGTCGGCAGGGCAAGTAGATGGAGGTGAGGCTGGAGAGGAGGTAGGGGCCTGGTGAGGTTTCGGGAGTCTCATCTGAGGTACAGTGGGAATACTTGCTAGACTTTAAGCAGGAAATGCTGTGGTTTCTGAGAGTGTGGACCTAGGGAGGAGACGGGCAGGGAGTGGTGACAGTAGTCCCGGTGAGAAGGGATGATGGCTTGGTTTGGCAGTGGCGGTGGGGGTGGAGAGAAATAAAATTGAAGGAGGAAGAGAACTAAGAGGGGAGACGGCTAAGGCTATCTTTGGGGAAGCCCAGCTGGTGTCAAAGAGTGTCTGTTTTCTACCTGCTGTGAAATCCACTCCAGCCCATTACAGATTTGTCCTGCATGTTCCTGCGTTAGTTTCCTATGGCTGCCGTAACAAATTACCACACACTTGGTGGCTTGGAACAAGTTTACTGTCTCACAGTTCTGAAGGCCAGAAGTCCAAAATCAGTTTGGCTGGGGTGTGCAGGGCCCGGCTCCTGTGAGGGGCTCCAGGGAGAACCCGTCCCTTGCCGCTTCCAGCTCTGGTGGCTGCAGCGCTCTGCTTTCTGCATCTGTGGTCAGAGCACCTTCTCCTCTTCCGGGTGCTATTATCTCCCATCGCCTCTTTCTTCTTCTTCTTTTTTTTTTTTGCAGTACGCGGGCCTCTCACTGTTGTGGCCTCTCCCGTTGCGGAGCACAGGCTCCGGACGCGCAGGCTCAGCGGCCATGGCTCACGGGCCCAGCCGCTCCGCGGCATGTGGGATCTTCCCGGACCGGGGCACGAACCCGTGTCCCCTGCATCGGCAGGCGGACTCCCAACCACTGTGCCACCAGGGAAGCCCTGCCTCTTTTAAAGAGACCTGTGATGGCATTTAGGGCCCACTCAGATCATTCAGGATAATCTCCCCATCTCAAGAGCCTTAACTTCATCACGTGGTTCGCCATATCAGGTAATATTCACTTTTTTGCCAGAGGAGAATATTCAGATTCCAGGCATCAGGACATGGACAGCTTCTGGGCGGTTGTTTTCAGTTTTATAGTGTTGGAAATCACTTTTGGCTATACAAGGAAAGACAAAGTCACATGTTTAGAGATCAAGGTGGAAAGCAATACTGTGAAATAAATGCCACTTGGTAAATTTAGAGAAAGAAATGTTAAAAAAAGAAAATGGTATTTTCATTAGTGGTGTTTCAAGAATTCTAGGAAAGGAAGGCTGAGGAATAAAAAAAAAAATTCAAAAGGGCTTCATGGCCTTCAAATAACTCATTCCAGATATTAGTCAAGGCATAAAAGGACCGCTGTATTTATGCACTGCATTGTGGGCCCTCAAACGTAAGGTGTGTCACCTGTCAGTTGGTCCGGGCATGGCTGTTCCGCTGTGGTGGGATGTAGATGGGAGGGATGGTGAGAAGGCGACGGACAATGGGATGGGAAGGCAGAACCAGACCAAGCCCCAGAGGCGGGGCAGGAGGACAGGAGCAGGTGCAGCCAAGTGGCTGCGGCTCTGAGGTCCAAGGAGGCTGTGAGGTCTCAGCAGGCAGGCAGAACAGCTCCGGGACCACAGCATGGGTCTTTAGAGATCCAGGCAGGTTGGTGGCATCAGGACAGCACCATAGAAAGCAGTTAAATTCCAGGCTCTAGACTGGGGTTCCAGGTAATCTACTTACCAGTACTGGGGCCCAAGACAGAGCCCGGCAAGAAATGAGGATGACTAACGCCAAATTCTAGATGCTCGGCTAGAACTTCTTAAGTGCAACTTCCTGGAGTCTGGAACTTCAAGGTACATTTGCAAGTAGGACAGAGTCTGACAAAACTCTTAAGCAACTTATAGCAAAGGGCAAGAATAACACTTCTGTGTTTGAACCTATAATACAGCCTAAGATATAAAGAAGTCATCACTGGGACTTCCCTGGTGGCGCAGTGGTTGAGAATCCACCTGCCAATGCAGGGGACATGGGTTCGAGCCCTGGTCTGGGAAGATCCCACATGTCGCGGAGCAACTAAGCCCGTGCACCGCAACTACTGAGCCTGCGCTCTAGAACACGCGAGCCACAACTACTGAGCCCGCCTGCCACAACTACTGAAGCCTGCCTGCCACAACTACTGAAGCCCGCACACCTGGAGGCCATGCTCCACCAACAGGAGAATCCACCGCAATGAGAAGCCTGCGCACTGCAACGAAGAGTAGCCCCTCCTCGCCGCAACTAGAGAAAGCCCGTGCACAGCAACAAAGACTCAATGCAGCCAAAAATAATTAAAAAAAAAAAAAGTCATTACTGACAGGAGGAACATAACTTAATATGCAGTCTAACTAAATCCATGGAATACGTGTTTATTTATAATAGGATTTGCTAAACACCCTCACTGGCTAGGAGAATCATAAGAACTAAGAAGCAGAGCTCAAGAGGCCTTCAGTGTAGTGTAAAATACATGACATGGGAGCCAGACTCCATAGTCCAGACCTTGGCTAGTACATGGCAGTATTTTTTTTTAGCAAATTATAGCTAATTTGTTTATAAAAACTAGAGTAATATCTGGGGAACTAGGACACCTAAATTCTAGACTCAAATCCTAGCCCTGGATCTAACTATCCATGTTAACTTGGGAAAACTGCATACACTTTTCAGGCCTCAGTTTGCAGACCTGGACAACTGAGAGGGTTGAGGACTAAGAATACTTAAATGTATACTTTAAAGTGTCTTCTGGGAATCTTTCAAATCCTTATGCTCTTCAAAGAGCACCTGGGCTTTCCCCTTGCTGTACAGTCTGCATAACTTTGCGAATCACTGTGTTATCTTAGTTTATACAATAACCCTGACCTAAATATTATGACTCCCATTTCGGAGGTGAGGAAATGTAAATCTAGCAAGTTTGAATAATTTGTACAAAATCCCATGGCTAAATTAGTGCTGAAGCTAGGATTATAATTTGGTTCTACAAGTTCTAAAGCTGTGTATTTTCTACTTTCTGTATGTTACTCTGTCATTAGACTTGATTTCTGTTCACCAGGCCAGGATCACGAACAGTATCTATATCCTTAACCAGGTAGATCGCACTTCGATATTTCTAAGTTGCTACTTGTTCAGTTCTCTCCTCTGTCAGCGCTCCCTTGCCTTGTTATTTACGGTGCTGTCAGCCCATATGGTCTAACTCCCATTTCTTACTCTGCTAAATGTCTCCTACATGTCTGTTTTCTAGCAGTAACTCCTTTTATCTGAAATAAAATACTTACGTACTTGCTCACTTCACCCACTTTACAGTGAAAAAAATTAAATATGCATGAAGTTGGTGCTAAAATGATAATAAATAACAAAGGATAAAACAAATACCAGAAAAGTAAAAACTCCAGTAGTTATTTTCCATTTTCTTTTATATTTAGAGACAAGGAAGATGGTTTTTCAAGTCTAAACACTGGAACAACCTAAATCGCATTAATATACAATCATCCTCTCCTAAAGAAAACTAAATGGAATATTTGAATGGAAAAACAGTATTTAATATTTAGCTTTCAGAATACAGAAACATCTTGGCAAAACTGTGACGCCACTGTGTGTATATTTGAGGTAATATTTGTATAATTAGCAACTCTCACAGCAATGGGAAACACTGCATTTTGGATACATTATACATTTCCAAGTCAAGAATTCCACGTTGTTGTAAAATAATTTCAGTTCAGTGCTGTGGCAGTTATGCAAATAGATGTAAACTCCATTCCCAGATGAACTTTAAAAAAGCAGAATCTTTACTAATTATGTGTTAGTAACACAAATGTCAACAAAAATAATCCCCAACAGGTGCAGAAGCACAGTAACAAAAATATAATTATCAATATAGTTGTTTTATGACAGTCAACTGCAGTACCATCAGGCTTAAAAAAATAAAACTTAAGGTCATTGTTTTTATTTTTTGCTCTTTCTGACTCTTACCTATAAATATAGTAGCTACTTCTAATCATTTATCCTTAGTTAATCTCCCTATGAACAAACTTGCTGATATTGAATACTATTTTCAAATACACCATCGTCTGATTAAGTAAGAGTAGTATTATTATTGGAAATTCATCAAAGCTTTTAAGGTTATTTAATGGTTTCATGAAACTTAAAAATCTAAGTTTGGAAGTAAGTGGCTAATGAATTTCTCCTTTTATTGGTAAACAGCCACCATACACCAGTGTTACTATATCTAGATAAGGTGTTTAACATGCTTATATTTCACTTGAGAGCTAGAATACAGACTTTACAATATATCTGAAACATCATCAAATATTGTGATAATGCCATTATGACAATAGCCTATGTGTGTGGCATTAAAAAAAATACTGGCTGGTCACAGACAGTTTGTTTTTATGAACTGAACTTTAAGTTTTCCAGAGGCTAACATGATAACAAATTTATCCTCTTGACATGGTGTATCACAGTCTTCTTTCATAAAGTTCACAGGCCTTTCTTATTGCCTTTCGCTGCACGATCCTGCAAGAAAAAAAATGTGACGGGTAGTTATAGCAAGAGTGAGAAACACATTCATAAATATGACAAGGACTTTTAAAAAACATCCTTTTCTGTGTATAGTTATTATGAGAATATCAAATTAAAACATAGATTGAGAAAGTCTCAAATTTTAAAAAACTACAAAGTGAGTAGTTTTACTTGAAAAAGTGCTTAGAGGGATAAAAAATAACACTCTTGATAAGTTCACCTTTTCCTCTGCTTTAATATATTTTGCTTTCATTTCACAGCTTATACAAGGAAAACAAAATTTCTAAAATTTCCCTCTTGCAAACTTAATGAAGATTTTTGGCAAAGAAAGAAGAGAACCAAAAAACCCATATGGGGTGGGCTTCTTTTGGTTCTTCAGATATTTGCCAATAGAACTGGCTTCTCAAATTATACTCTTTGCTGATCTCAAGACGACTATAATACATGATTTAAAACTGGAGGAAAATGGGATAGAAGTTAACCAGAGAGATCATTTGCACGAAGAAGGTAGACATCTACACTGAGAAAAAAAATCACAAACAATGGAGTTCCGGGGTTATTGTTGCACCCGGGAAGCTATCGAGCTCTCGTTGCGGCTGAGCATTTCTGCTTTCAGAGCAACTTCAGTAACATCAACTTTAAGCAATCGAGTCAGAAGACAGCATTAGAGGAGGTATATGAGTAACAAGGTACCGCTTTTATGTGTTTCCATGTATCTTACCACTTTAGATAAAAAGCACAGCTTTAATGGATCTGCTATTCTGGATAAGTCCCTTAAGTGAAGGGTGATTTTCCAAAATGAAATTTTAAAATGGCTAGCTGCCAATTATTCTGAGTACATTCTGGGTTTTCTTTTCTAGAAGAGAGCCAGGGCAAACAAGGAAAGGCAAAGACTACATATTTCAAAGGAATTATTTTCTAATATTTATTTAGTGCCTATAACAGGAAGGGGATCAGATGGGGAAATCCAAACAAATTTAAAAGATGTAAAGTGGGATTTGTTTACAGTAAAGAAACAAGCTTTCCTCTCTTCCACCTGTTTCCTTAACGTTTTAACAGTCCTTTATTTTATGATTATTTTATTTAAAGTAAATCAAGTATATAAAATTGAAAAGTTAAGTTTCCCAATGAACTTTATGATGTAATTCAATTATTGAGGTTGGTCTGACAATTGAAGTAAGATCGTGAAGAACAGTTTGGTACAGCTTTTTACTGTAGATGGTCTACAGCAATCTTTTGCTTCTCAGCTGGGTTCAGAAGGTGAATATCAAAGTGTAAGAGCCACTTTTAAGAAAATGGTTCTCATTTAATGACACCTATATTTCAGAATCTTATTCAGCTTCTCCTACTGGACAATGGAGGGTTAAGTAGGTGGATGGGAAAAAGAAGTGTCCAATCGAGAAATAACTCATAGCACCGTACAGCTGTAGAGAGTTTTTCTTGTTTAAATATATTTAAAGTGCTTTCTTGCCCAGGATCTGATTTAATGCTCATGAAATATTATAATCCTCATCTAAGTACTGAAGAAGCCAAGTTGCATGAATGTCAAATGATTCACCCGAGGTTTACAGAACTGGTCAACCATGGAGCTGAGAGTTTTTTTCATCAGATATTTATCACAGGGAATTGGTTTCATAGGTGGTGAGAGAGTAGACACATCACACAGGGTGGTAAAAGACACCTCAGGTATTAGCAACGGCAGAAAACCATTCTTTGGGCTGGAGGGCAATGGAGGAGACAGTGTTAACAGATCCCAGGAACGAGGTCCCACCAGGTGGAAGACGCCCAGTGGGAACTGGGACCATGGAAAGAGATGAGGCTGCTGTGGCAGATGCCACCCGAAGTGGAGAGAACAGGAGACTTTCTTGGCTTTCCCCCTCCTCCTGCCTTCAGTCTTCTACCAGTGCCTCCCTTTGGCTGAATCTGCCCAGAATCCAGACAGCGGACCCCAGAACCCACAGTCCAATGACCAGCACAGGTGAAGGAACATAATGGTTAATGATGGAAGTTCTGAAGAAAGATTTCCTG
Organism: Lagenorhynchus albirostris; assembly: GCF_949774975.1. Taxonomy (NCBI): domain Eukaryota; kingdom Metazoa; phylum Chordata; class Mammalia; order Artiodactyla; family Delphinidae; genus Lagenorhynchus; species Lagenorhynchus albirostris. Next base: position 90,052,381 of record NC_083102.1, on the reverse strand, counting down.
ACTTTAAATGCAACTTTGAATGCTATCACTTTTCAGTTCAGTGACTTTGGGTACATTATTTAACATCTCTGGGTCTCCTTTCCCTCATTCACAAAATAGGGTATTAAAATATGTATTTTATCAATAATTTGATGGGCTATCAAGGAGAGAACGCAGATAACATATATGAAGCCATCAGCTAAGTGCTTGGTCCTGAGCACACCCTCAGTAAATGTCATCCATAAGTATTTCAAAAACCTGGATACAAGGCTTAAATGCACCAAGGCCCAACTCTCAGCCTGGCACCTGGCATATCTGGGATGAGGACATTTTTTCAAAGACAGGTATAAAAACTACTTTCTTGGGAAGAGATTACTCATAAAAACTTTTGAACATCTTTTATCAGGAATGCATAAGCTTCAAACTGAAGCTTTTTTGGGGGAAAGAAAATGGGTTGAAGGTATCTTACTATCACATACATTCTTGAGGGATTAACAGAATCATTGGCTCTTACCACAATGGGACATTCTCTGCTTCTTTCTCCATCCAGGGATCTAAACGTTTCTGATACCCTGGGCAGAGACCACTGGTGTAGATGCTCATCCTTGTTGACTACACCCTGATCTCACAGATGGGAGGGAAAAATAGTTCTATTTCTAGGCGAGAGGCTTCTAAAACGTTTCTTCACTTTCCATGGTGGATCTTTAAGTATGCAATGGAATAATTCTCATCATGCCATGGTGAAGTCAGCAATTTCAGGACCTCTGTTGTAGAGATGGAGAAAGGGTGGTCCTGCTGAAAATCTAACTATCTACTCCAGAGCATGAGATCTGAGCTCTTGGTGTCCTGGGTCTGGAGCCCACAGAGTATCTATCCTTCTCTGGTCGCCCTACTGTCAAAGTAGGTCAGTTAAATCAGACATGCAACTCAGCTGGGAATACCAGATTACAGATGTGCATCAGATTATCTCTTGACTGGCTCTAATCAAGGCCAAAGTGGCTGGATGAGAATAAGTCATTCTTTCAGTAAAATTTCTACAGAGGAATACTGGTAATAGTGATAATTATGATAACAGCTATCATTCCTTGGGTGTTTACTATCAGCCAGGCACAATGCTAAGCACCCTACACATTTTATTTAATCCTCCCAACAAGCCAGTGAGCCAGGTGTTATTACTATTCTGATTTTACAGATGAAGAAAAGTGAGCCCCAGAGGGGTGACATGACCTACTTGGGATCACAAAGCTAGTAAGAAAGTTATAGTTATTCCAGGCCTGTCTGACTCCAAGCCTATGAATATCGTGCTTGTTTGTCTTGTGCCAGGCACAGTGCTGGATCCTGAAGATACAATGACCACTGACATGCAGGGAAATGAGTCCTGGTACTAAGGCTTCTAATACAGTGAAATAACTGTAGAGCTGTAACTGCTAAAAAGCCCCCACTGAAGGCCACAAATGCTGCCAATTTCTAAGGATAAACCCAATCTGAAAGCAGAAGAGCAGAGACCCTCCATCTTGGGAGGAATTGCGAGGGCCAGGGTTGCCTCTGGAATGGTCTCTTCCCTGAATTCTCCCCACACGTGGTCAAAGTGGGCTGGGAAATCAAATCAGGCTAGGGGCTGGCAGCCCAAGAAGGAAGGGAAGACAAACCCAACATGGGTGAAGGTAGGGAACAGACTCTTGCTGGACTGAAAGGGAACAGAAAGAAAACCATGGCCCCTGACTTTGTGACTTCAATGATAAAAAGGTTTTCTCCATTTCCATCTTTCAACTCAACTCTGGAGGTAAAACATATATTTGAATGCCTCAGGCTTTGTCCTAAGATATTTCAAACAGTGGGATAGAAGGAGTAGTGTAATGTGGGTCTTCAATTTTTGGCTTTATTTTGGCATGCATATGGCAAACATTCTAAATGGCAAAACTAAATTTTTCCAGAACCAGTCTGGTTTCCAATGCTGCTGTTTTTATGGCTCAATTCTTTGGCTTAAAGCTTTACCCCAGCTAGAATGCTGTAAGTTAGCATGTCAGTAATTCTCTCTGTTATGATTATTTTCATGCAATATCTCAATCTTCAAGTAAAAATTGGCTTATTTAATCACTTTGCAAAGTCAGGATTAACTATCAATACATCCTCTTGGCTTGCGAAGGGCAAATAACCCAAATAATTGACTTAGGTAATTAATTACTATTTCAAAAAGCTGAGGCTCGTAAAATGGATGTCACCCACCTGAAGTTCTGAGTGTTCTTTCAGGAGCCGGTCATATTCTTTCGAAAGTCTCTCTGATTGCATCTTCATCACCGTCATGTCATTTTGTGCCTTAGAAAGGGCTAGAGAACATCGAATAGAGTTGTAAAATTTTTATTTTGAAATAATTTCAAATTTATGGAAAACTTGCAACACTTGGAGAACTTCTTTGTAGCCTTTACTCAAATTCACCAACTGTTGACGATATGGTACATTTGTAATTGTATTCTCTATCTCCACACATGCACAATCATTTTCTTGAACCATCTGAGACTAAGTTACAGACATCATCCTCCTCTACCCTTAAGTACGTCATTGTGTACTTCTTAAGAACAAAGATATTCATCATATAGTTAGCAAATTTAGGAAATTTAACACCAATACAATACCCTTTATCTAATCTACCATCCATGTTCCAGTCTTGGCAACTGTCCTAATTATGTCCTTTTTATCATTTTTTCAGTTCTAGTCCAGAGATCCAGTCCTATATCAAAGATTAACAGTAAGTTGTCATGTCTCTTTAGTTTCCATTAATCTGGAATAGTTCCTCAGCCTTCCCCCTGCCTTCTTCTCCCCTATCTGTCAAGACATTGACATTTTTAAGAATGCAGGACACTTTTTTTTTAATAGAATGATTTCCACTTTGATTTTGTCTGATGTCTTCTCATGATTAAATTCAGGTTATGCCTCCCACTTACATACAAATATGACATAAATGATGCTGAATGTATCTCAAGGTATCATATCCAGAGGCCCATCTGCCTCTCACTGGTTTTTCCATATTATAGTTATTTTCCTCCTTGTAACTAAGAAGCAGTGAGAAGACAATTAAGACTATGTAAACATCCTGTTCCTTGTCAAAACATCCCCCCTATATTTAGCATCTACTGATCATTCTTGCCTAAACCAATCTTTGTTGTGATGGTTGCAGAATGGTGATTTTCCAACTTCATCATTCCATCCAAATTTATCAGTCAGCATTGTACTATAAAGAAGAGCCTTCCTTTCTTCTCCATCCATCCATCCATCATCAGTATGAACTAATACATTCCTATTTTTTCAATGACTTATAATTCATTACTATACTTAATTTCCCCCAGATTTGGCCAGTGGGAACTTTAGGCTGGCATCCATGTCCTTCGACTATGCCCCCAACAGTTTCTGGCACAAGATGTTCTAGGCTTACCCTAACACCTCCCAGGCTCGACCTGGACTCAGGCATTATAGAACAGAGTTTATCAGAAGGGTCTACTTTTGAAAAAACTGAGGGTGAAAAAATATTTTATCATTTTTACTAAGGGCTGGGTGACAACATTTCCTTAAGAACAATCACTTTCTTATACAAAGCTGAAAAATATGGGGTGTATAAGTGGCACTTAAAGACTTTAACCTCAAGATGATACACAAATATGGCTACATATTAGTCTTTGTCTACCAAAAGGGTACAATCTAAGTCAGCAAATTAGGCAGAAGTTAAAAAAAATATATATATATGATAAACATTTAAGTCAACATATTGCGTAGAAGCTAATGAGCAAATGTGTAGAAGGGAAGAGTAGTGTAAGATGGACTGGAGAAATTCTGGGAATCCTGAACTAGCTCTACATACAATTCTGCACATGTAGCCTTCACAAGTTCTGCATTTGTAAATTTTTTAGGGTAGGATTTTAGGAAAGAAAGTGGGATTTCTAAAACTTAAGTCATTTTTTTGGCAAAATGAAATTACAGGTTCTGTTTATAAACAGTTTGATTGCCTTCCCTCCTGAGAAGCCATCATATGTTATATATAAGTATGTAAGTCACTATCAACTGAAGTGCCTTTTGTATCAATACTTTCTAGACTATTTTGTCAAATTAAACTCTCTGCATTGTTCTACATCTGCATTGTCCAATAAATGTTCTACAACTGTGCTGTCCAATATGGTAGCCACTAGCTTCATGTGGCTACTGAACACTTTAAGTGTGGCTAGTGCAACTGAAGAACTGAGTTTTAAATTAAATCAAATTTAAATATTTATTTATTTTTAATGAATTATTTTTGGCTGCGTTGGGTCTTCATTGCTGCGCGTGGGCTTTCTCTAGTTGCGGCGAGCGGGGGCTACTCTTCGCTGTGGTGCATGGGCTTCTCATTGCGGTGGCTTCTCTTGTTGCACAGCACAGGTGCTAGGCGCACAGGCTTCAGTAGTTGTGGCACATGGGCTTAGTTGCTCCATGGCATGTGGAATCTTCCCGGACCAGGGATGGAACCCGTGTCCCCTGCATCGGCAGGTGGATTCATAACAACTGCGCCACCAGGGAAGTCCCTTAAATTTTGATTTAAATAGCCATATGTAGCTAACGGCTAGCCATAATAGACAGCGCAGCTTTATAACTTCCTCCACATTACTTCTATAGGTCCATAAATCTGAACTAGGTATTAAAAGTTGAATTTGACAAATTTTATGCGTCACTTAGTAAAGAAGGGCATGGGTTAGATGTGGAAGAGAGATTTTTGGTAGTTGGTTAGATTTCATAGGGACCACACCCACAATATAAAGATTTACACATTACTTTTCAATCTGTGCGTAAGGCCTTTCCTAGATGATACTTTTTTTTTAAATTAATAAATTTATTTTTGGCTGCGTTGGGTCTTCGTTGCTGTGTGTGGCCTCTCTCTAGTTGCAGCGAGCGGGGGCTACTCTTCGTTGCGGTGTGAGGGCTTCTCATTGCGGTGGCTTCTCTTGTTGCAGAGCATGGGCTCTAGGCGCACGGGCTTCAGTAGTTGCGGCACACGGGCTCAGTAGTTGTGGCTCGTGGGCTCTAGAGCTCAGGCTCAATAGTTGTGGCACAGGGGCTTAGTTGCTCCACAGCATGTGGTATCTTCCTGGACCAGGGCTCGAACCCATGTCCCGTGCATTGGCAGGCAGATTCTTAACCACTGCACCACCAGGGAAGCCCCCTAGATGATACTTGAAAATACAAAACATGGTGTTATCTTCAGTTCCTTCCTTACTAAAATGCTTACGAGCCTGGACTTACTTTGGTATATAAAAAGCAGGGACTTCCCTGGTGGCACGGTGGTTAAGAATCTGCCTGCCAATGGAGGGGACACACACAGTTTCCATCCCTGGTCTGGGAAGATCCCACATGCCATGGAGCAACTAAGCCCGTGCACCACAACTACTGAGCCTGTGCTCTAGATTCCGTGAGCCACAACAACTGAGCTCGCATGCCACAACTACTGAAGCCCGCGCACTTAGAGCCGGTACTCTGCAACAAGAGAAGCCACCGCACTGAGAAGTCCACGCACTGCAATGAAGCGTAGCCCCCACTCGCCACAACTAGAGGAAGCCCACATGCAACAACAAAGACCCAATGCAGAAAGGAAAGAAAGAAAGAAAGGAAAGGAAGGAAAGGAAGGAAAGGAAGGAAGGAAAGAAAAGAAAGTAAAGAAAAGAAAAGAAAAGAAAAGAAAGAAAAGAAAAGAAAGAAAGAAAGAAAGGGGGCTTCCCTGGTGGCGCAGTGGTTGAGAGTCTGCCTGCCGATGCAGGGGACACAGGTTCGTGTCCCGGTCCGGGAAGATCCCACGTGCCGCGGAGAGGCTGGGCCCGTGAGCCATGGCCGCTGAGACTGCGCGTCCAGAGCCTGTGCTCTGCAATGGGAGAGGCCACAACAGTGAGAGGCCCGCGTACCGCAAAAAAAAAAAAAAAAAAGAAAGAAAGAGAAGAAGATTCTACAACTTATTAATGTCTGAATAGTCTGTAACAGTGGTTTTAAAAATGTTGGTCAGGAGGTTGTATTGAACAGTTCATCTTAATGTTAAAAACGATTTATACTTAAATTTTTGAAATGAATAAATTAATTAGGAAATTCTTAGATATCAACTCATTAGTTCCTTATTAAAAGATACTATTTTTCTCATGATTTTTTAGGAGAAAGAATGAGTCAAGTGGAACTACAAACCTGTAGAAGCAGCTAGAAAACCACTTGTACAGTCTATCCAGAAGTTTCTTCTCATCATGAATGGTACGAAGCTATAACAAAACAACTACAGGCAAATCCTGTTTTTCTTGCACTTATCAAGCCAAGGCCTGAACTGTGTTTCTTATTTTATTTTGTATTTCAGTGGATATTAGTAAACCTAATGATTACTATTTTACTGATTTCACTCTAATTAGGAGAGGATGTTACTGTCTAGGAGCCTTTTGGACTGTTTCCTAGTCCTTTCTCTACCTCTCATTTTATAAAAATTACAATATTCTGTTTTGGTTGTCTTCTACCTCCTTCTGGAACTGCCTTCATGACTAAGGGATTATATAAACTTGTTATCTGACATTTGAATATGCTTGTTTTATTTTGAACCATGTTATTTTGGAAACAGCATATATACGGAAGACATCAGACAAGGAGGCTTGAGGTGATACATCTAAGTCACTATTTCAATTTTCTCATCTGCAGAAATGAGCTGCTATCATTTGCCAGTAGCGTTATGGAAATGTTGAGATATTTCATGACAATACTGGCCAGATTCATTTATGTTCTCTGGGAACTTTTTGAGGCAAAAATCATTTATTAATATAAAGAATAACCCCAATTAATGTTACAGTGACATGTAGTAAGCCAAAATGTTTGTGTAAAATGCCATGTAAGCAGGCCAAAAATATTTGTGGTTTTCCAAGTGCCAAACTTACATTTATGGAGCTATTTGCACAGTAAGAGGAGCTGGTGAGACCGATGCACTGTTTAACTGTATTGTATCACTGAATTTTCTACCCGGGATAACAGACAGTCTTAGCTAAGCTCTGCCAGGAAATGTAAGAGAAAATTTTTAGACACATTGGCGTGGCAGCTCAAGCTGGCTGCTGTACGCTAGCTGTAAGGATTGTGCCAGAGAGATAAATTTTTCAAATTTTAATTTGAAAAATTTCCCTACATCTAGTGTTGATTTCTTTTCAGCTCATTTGGTTCTATTTTTGAGAACTCGAGAGTGTGACATACCAGAGCTCTTCAGTACGTAATCCTCACATGTACTGTTCCTTTACAGGGACCATCACTGGACCGTTAAGCTACAGTAATGCTTCCAAAATATTTAGAAAGTAGACACACAAACTTCTGTTCAGTAAGGGACATAAATGTGGTTTTAATTATATTGTGGTTATTTTTGTACAAGCCTATATTGTCAGGTACATGCAGGTAAGGTCTGTTTTATTTATCACTTCAATTATCACCCACTCTTTTTTTTTTGTGGTACGCGGGCCTCTCACTGCTGTGGTGTCTCCCGTTGCAGAGCACAGGCTCCGGACGCGCAGGCTCAGCAGCCATGGCTCACGGGCCCAGCTGCTCCACGGCATGTGGGATCTTCCCGGACTGGGGCACGAACCCGCGTCCCCTGCATCGGCAGGCGGACTCTCAACCACTGCGCCACCAGGGAAGCCCTCACCCATTCTTTTTTAACCTCACATCCGTATGTTGATAAGGTGTGTTGATTCTACTTCCTTTTTATCTCTCCAATCCATCCACTTCACTCAATCTGTTATCACAGTCCTCATCTCTAGTTTAGATTATTGAAATGGATTCCTCACCTTGTTTCTTGGCTACTCTAATTCATTGTCGACAGTAATGTCAAAGTGATTGCTTGCTCCTCCGCCTAAAAACCCTCCAGCAGTTTGTTAACATATAAACATGGCACCAAACCCCCACCAAAATGTTAACATATAAACATGGCACATGAGGCCCTTTATGATGGATCCTAGGCTTACTTTTCAACTCTCACCACTACCTCCACCTTATTTTATGCTCCAGCCACAGTGAGCACCTTGTAGTACTTCAGAAAGGCATACTCTTTCAGTTACATGCTACTCATTTTGTTAAAACATCCTTGCCCATCTCCTTTCACCTCCCTGCCTGACTCATTCTCTCCTATTTCATCTGGGTAATTAATATTTATCCTTTGAAATGTCAAGAAATTATCCTTGATCTTTTCTGTTGGCTTCTACTTCATCTTGAGCTTAATTTTATTATAGCACTTATCATGCTGAGGTATAACTATGTCCCTACCGGACTGTGGACTACTCAAGAAACAAAGCTGTGTCTTGTCTCTCTGTTCTGGGTACCCAGCACTGTGCCTAGCCCATGGCAGGTGTCTAAAATATGTTCCCTGAAGGAAGGAAAGAACAGACAAATGAAAAGTCTAAGCTTTAAGCATCTGAAAAATTCACTTGTGTGGAACCAGTTCATTTTTTGAAAATATGATAAATGTCAGGTAAACAATGAGGTACCACTTTAGTCACTTGATAGGAATCTTGGTTGCAACTAAACCAAATTATATCTTTAATGGAAATAAATTCAGGCTAGCTGGAAAGTCACAAAGCAAACAGACCTTTCTTGATATTTTGATAAAAATATAATCACGTTACAAATATCTCGTGCTAATTCATAATTAAAAACAAAAAGCAAACGAATACTATTACAGAATCCAGTTTAGTTTAAAAAAAAAAAAGAAAACACTGATTCTATTGGGCAGGATATATACAAGATAAGCCTGGAGCACCTTGTAGAGTCAGAAGGATGTACTCAAGAAAAGATAAAGCAAAAAAAAAAAAAAATCCAAAATGATGGGGACACGTCAAAGAGACACAGGAGCCAACTGAAGGAGCTCCCAATGGCTAATGCTAAAAAAATGACTTGAGCAACAAAATAAATAAAAGAGTATTTTTTTCTTTCTTTTTTTTTTTACAGCCTTGTTTATTCCCAGAAGGCCTCAAAAAACTGAAGCAATAGTCATGCTTTATCCCTCCCCAGACGAATCTTTAGGAAAAGGCAAAAGATTCATTTGATTATGAAGAGAAGCACGAGTATAGATTAAGAGTATTAAATTATAATCTACAGTATAAAATGAATACCTATAATTAAATAAATAAATAATTAGGGGTAAAGAGACATATTTGTGCAGAAGAGTTCCAAAAATTTACGTAGATACTCTCACCTCAAGGAGGTAGGGCATAACCCCCCACTTAAGCTTGGGCTACAAATAGTGACTTCCTTCCAAAGACTACACTATGGGAAGAGGGGGAAAAAAGTAACATTGCATAGAGAAACCTGACAAACACTAACATCCGCCAGGCAGTCAAGGTCAACATCAACAGTGATGAATCATGCTGGTATGTATTTCTGGAATAACGTGATGAAAATGGCACTTTACCCTCTGTGACTTTCCTCTCCAGTCCCATAACTCCAGTCTGACCGTGAAAAATATCAGACAGCTTCTGATAGAGAAACATTCTGTAAAATAACCAATACTTCTCAAAACTGTCAAGCTCTTCAAAAATAAGGAAAGTCTGAGAAATTATTATAGCCTAGAGGAGCCTAAGGAGACATAAAGCTAAATATAATGTGGTATCCTGAATGAGATCCTAGAACAGAAAAAAGATGTGAGGTGAAAACTAAGGAAATCTGAATAAACTATGGACTTTGTCAATGAATAATATATCCATATTGGTTCATTAATTGTATAAATGAACCATATTAATGTAAGACATGAATAACAGGAGACACTGAGTGTGGAGTATATGATAATTCTCTGTACTATATTGCCTACTTTTCTATAAATATAAACTGTCCTAACATAAAGTTTATTTTAAAAAAGTACAGTGGGAAAAAACCTCACACAAAACACATGTATACAGGACAAGATATAATAAAATTCATTAGGCTATAAGTACTATCTTAGTAAGAACCTATCAAATATGACCCCTTAAGTTCCATTGTTTTAAATAAACAAAAACTTAATTAAATTTTTCTTTTGTGTAAAATCTTCTGATGTTCAAAAATTATTATATTATGTAGTTAAAACCCCACCAAAGTGGTAATATTAAAAAAAGTCAGTGAGTCGGGAGTGAGGCAGTAGATAAAAGAAAAGCAGATATTCTAGTAAAGAAGCATGAACCTCACTATTTATGATAGCCAGGTCATGGAAGCAACCTAAATGCCCATCAACAGATGAATGGATAAAGAAGATGTGGTACATATACACAATGGAATATTACTCAGCCATAAAAAGGAATGAAATTGGGTCATTTGTAGAGACGTGGATGGATCTAGAGACTGTCATACAGAGTGAAGTAAGTCAGAAAGAGAAAAACAGATATCGTATATTAACACATATATGTGGAACCTAGAAAAATGGTACAGATGAACCAGTTAGCAGGGCAGAAATTGAGACACAGATGTAGAGAACAAACGTATGGACACCAAGGGCGGAAGCCATGGGGGGGCATGGTGGTGTGATGAATTGGGCGATTGGGATTGACATTAATACACTGATGTGTATAAAACTGATGACTAATAAGGACCTGCTGTATAGAAAAATAAATAAAATTAAATTCAAAAATAAAAACGAGGTAAGCCAGATCACGAAAAGTGATCTAGATATTGCCATAGACTAAAAAAAAAAAAAAAGAAGCATGAACTTAATACATTTCAAGAATATCAAAGTGTAGGTCCCTTAACCTTCATGAATAAATCTTATGTGTAAGAGGTTTAAGTTAAGAGGAGGGTTGAGAGGCAATATGATTATAAATATCTTAAAAATATTTAAAGTTAGTGTTCATGAAAACAGTTTTTATGAAATCCACATTAGGGTCAATTTGTACAACAAATACAGAAGGGCTGTGAGAATTAAGCTCCTTAACAGTGATGAGAAATCTTTACTGTTTTCATCAAGAATATGAAGAAGGAAACGTTTTTCCCAGTCTCTAACCACTGAGAGTCCATGACACATAAGAGCCCCTCCAAAGATTCCTATTGTTCATGACTAGAGAAGATGAAGCTGTTACACAGGTGAAACTGCCCTAAGACAAGGGAGTCATCCACTCATCTATCCATTCAACAATGTATGGAATGACTACTAGGCATCAGGCATTCTACTAAGTGTTGAGGATGAAAAGATAGGTAGGGTCTTAGCTCTTGTAATACTCATTTTCTAGTCAGAGGAAGACGCACAATAAAGCAACCAACCAACCAACAGTGAGTGCCAAGTGTCATGAAGAAAGTTAGAATAGGGTGATGTGATAAAGAATGACTATGCAGCCACATGAGATGGAGTACTCAGGAAAAGTTTCTCTAAAGTGGTAAAATTTAAGCTACTATCAGTTCTGTCTGCTAAGGGCACCTAGAAGTAATGACACCCCAGTAGCAATGAGCACACCTAGGCTCTAGATATTATTTTCTAAATACCATTCTCTACCTAAAGGCTCACTGGAGAAATGGTTGATTCAAGGGATAGAGGAGGAAAAGTACGAGATAAGCTTGGACTATCTTGTTATACCAGAATGTATGTGCTTACAGAATGGGGGCATGACAAAATGATATGGGACCCAGCTTGAAAAGACTTCCACTGGCCAAATCTGAGACAATCTGAACACTAAAATATAATGCTCACGATGAATTATAATGCAATGAATATATTACACAAGCAAATCAATAAGTAACTGGGGGAAAAAGGGAAAGCTTCTCCTTTAACAACAGAATGGCATCTAATAAATGGAGAAGGAATAAGAGAATTAGAAAATCACCATTTGGAAAATATAAAAATAATAAGTGAGAGGAAAATATGAAGAGAAAGAAAAGGATAAGGCAAGTGTAAGGTGTTATCATTTGGGTACAGGGCATATTTTTTTGGTATTATTTTTGCATCTCTCCTGTGATTTGAATTGTGTGATTTGAATTTATTATGTCTGAATAAAAAGTTAGAAGGAAAAAAAATTGCTATGAGGTAGAGCAGAGAAATGGGGCAGTAAGTGAAGGAATATGAGACAAAAGGAAGTTTTTGTTTTTATGTTTTGGGATAGGAGATGCCAGAAGATGTCTGTAGGGTGATAGGAAGTGAGGAAGTAATTGCAGAAACAGCATCCTTGAGAAGGATAGTGGGCTTGGCAGCCAAAGCAGTAGAAGAAGGATTGAAACTTAATCCACAGTAACCCAAGGACAGGTAGAGTTTGAGGCCAGCTGAGGGAGGACAGTAGTTTTGGTGGTGAGAAGATGACTTTTTTGATTAATTCTTTGTGCCCAATGAAGTAGGGTGGATTTAGAATTTAGAAGTGAGATGAGAAGATCTAAAGTAGTTCTGAAGAGTGAAAAAGTGAAGATTTTAGAGAAGTTCAATAGGACTGTCACAGTGCTGAGGGACCATCTGAATGCAGTGACCATTTATTTAAAATAAGAAGTTAGTTCCTTCAGCAATGCTGAGATGCTTGAGTGCAGGTACCAAGTGATGGATACCTGACTATCACCAGAGCTCGGTCCTTGAGAGAGGAGGGAAGTAGAGGAGGAAGGGGGGAGGGGGGAGGAAGAGGGGAGGAAGAAGAAGGAGGTAAGTAGTTTGCAAGAGCCTAATTATGATGAACCAGTGTTTGGGGGTGAGATTTATTCATATCTATTAGATAACAGGCCTAGAACACTTAAGTATGTGCTGGGGACAAGGAGTTGACTTAGATGTGGCCCTTGCCTTCACAGCACTTACAATCTAGTAAGAAAGATAAACAAATGAAAAGTAATTTCTACAGAGTACACTATTAAGTTAGTATCCATGCAGAACTATGGAGGTCCAGATGGAAGCCACTCAACCCAGCTTGAAGGGAGAGAGTTTCAGGGAGGCTCCTGAGAGGCAGCGATGCTGGAGCTGAAGGATAAGCACAAGCTGGCAGAGTGTGAAGGAAGAGGGCAGTAGAGGCAGACAGACCTGCAGTCCTGGACAAAGGGGAAAGGTGATGAAACACCACTGTTAGGAGGAAAAGCTCCCATATTTAATAGAGTAGGGGTATAAAATTTAGACTGGACAAGGGTGGGGCAGGCAAAACTAGAGGTGACGCTGGGGGGCAGATCGCAGAAGACCACGTGTGCCATCCTGAAGAGCTATAAAGGTCACAGGAACCAATACAGAGTTTTAAGAAGTGAAGAAGCATAATCAGATCTGTGGTGTTGCCACCCTAGTGGCAAAGTGAAGAAGCCAAACTAATGGCAGGGACATGCTTTAGAAGGAATGGAAAGAAAGCTGCCCAAACAATTATACTAAAGAGTAAACATTAATGCATGAAACCAATTATAGCTCTATTTGCCACATGAGCAAAGGGGAAATGAGTGATTTTTTGTGTGTGTCTTAATTTCTATACCTATCGCTAGGTATATTGGTGCCTGCCCCTACCCTCTGGGGGACTATGACCATGAATGAGGTTTATGGGTGAAGCGCTTTTGAGTTTTAGAAAAGACAGGGATGTAAGGCATGCTGATACTTATAAGGATTACTGGGACTCGGGGCCAAGGAACTGATGAGCAGGCTTTATAATTTAATAAATAAAATCAGCCCCACTCTTATGCTATTAGCGAATGAAACACCAATAAATGCATGAAGACTTCCTTCATTAATCTTAGCTGGGTTGCTAAGTAATGTATTTAAGAAAAGAATTTTGGCTCTGTGACTTAGCAAAGAATAATTACAAATTATATTAATATGCTGGCTTTGCACTTAAAAATCAGGGTGTATGTTTTAGGCAAAGTACTGTGTAGGTATAGCTTTATACAAACTGCTTTGAAAAGGATATGCTTTATAAAGCAAGTTCGTGTGTAAGCAGAGGCAACACGTGGAATCTAGAAGAATTTACAAACCATCATATACGAGAATTGAAGGAGTCAGTTTACTTTGACTGTAAACAAAGAACTAGTTTTACTACATATAAGCATATATAATTTCTTAAATTATCTGATCAACATTCATTCAACCAGCACTTAAGTGCACAGCAAATTTTATAACAATATTAAGCAGAAACCAATCTCTTCAACACCATTATTTATACTGAAAAAGGTGTTCTTCCTTACTTCAAGATCCTTAATAGGGGTCAGTAAACTACTCCTGTAAAGGGCCAGACTGTAAATATTTGTAGCTTTCTTTTTATTCTCTGGCTGCACCACTCGGCTTGCGGGATCTTAGTTCTCCAACCAGGGACTGAACCTGGGCCCTTCGCAGTGAAAGCTCAGAGTTTTAACCACTGGACTGCCAGGGAACTCCCTTATTTTCAGCTTTCTATGCCATGCAGACTCTGTCCAGTTTACTTAACTCCACAGCCACAGAAAATATGTAAACAAATGAGCATGGTTTGTTCTAATAAAATTTAATTTCTAAAATCAAGGCAGCAGGTTAGATTTGGCTCATGGGCCATAGTTTTCTGATCCTTCTCCTAAAACACACTTCTAAGTCTTACCACTTTTCTCTTAGATTATAAATTTACTGAAAAGAAATATAAATTAAAGTATCAGAGCATAAGAGGAGAGGAGGATCCAAAGTATACTGGAAATTTTAAGAAACCTCTTAAGAAGTTCCCCATTTTATCCCTTCCAATTTTGCTTATAGAAAGAACAAAGGCTATACAGACAGTGGATGCTGCAATGAGATTTAGTTTTACAAAGAAAAGGTTTTTCCTTCTTTAATTTTCCAGCTCATTTTCCTAGCTGATTGTTTTCCATCCATTTCAAAAGTGTTTTTAGAGCAGAGTTGTCCAGCTTAATTTCGTTACTGCACTTGGCAGTAAACATAAACCTGATACAAGCTGATCCAATCTATATGTCCATCAACATACTTGGAGAACTATGCTTGATTATATTCTTATCACCTGGAACATTCTGTTATTCAGTATGCATTTAGCACTCTCCACTCCATGTTTTTTAGTAAACTAACTCATGTATCACACAGGGGAAGAAATAAATTGTAGTCACTTTATGTATATATGTTGGATCCATCCATCTGGGTTATAAAGCTCTTCAGGGAGGAGACTGTTTTCTCTTGCTTTAATGTCCCTCTGTAGACCTAATAAAAGCTTTTCCTCAGGTAGCATCAGTCATGCTTGCTGGTATTGTCAATGCTATGAAAGGTATCCTTGAATTTCTGTCTTCAGTTACTATCTTCCCTGTAGCTATTCCTCCTGGTCACTGGATGACACTTAAATAGTTTATTTTATATAGGGCCTGCAAACAGATAGGAAGCTCACAAAAAGGAAAACATCACAACTAAATGGGAATGTAACAGGGAACAGCAGGAGAAAATATCACCATGACATATTAGTGCCAGGAAAGCAGTCACAGCAAGAAAGCCTCCTTCTTCTGGTTTGACAGTAACATCAACTGCATGTGGAGATAATATAAACTAATAAATGGCAATATATCTTTCATTAAAAAATGAAAAACCTGACTAAACCTAAGAGCTAAACCTGACTAAACCTAAGAGCTAAAACCTGACTAAAATGGTGGGTCATATATTTTATTTGCTTTAAATAACTGATGTATTATTAATTACATATAGTCTATTGCCACATCCTTCAAATAAACTATGCTATTCTTTTAAAATATGGACTTTTATTTTTCAGCTAACAAAGGAAGGGAAGGAGATGTTAAGGAAGCAGAAACTTCCAGATAAGTAAACAGAGGAGAAAATACATGTTTTTTTCTTATTCAAAGCATAGAAACTCATTAAAAGGTCATAAAACAAAAAACATGATATGACTAAAACTACCAAATTTTTTAAAGCATTGCAAAATTTAAAATAAGATGGTGGCTTTGATTATAACTGCAAGTTAAAGATAGTTGAATTTACACCCACAAGAATTTGCAACTGTAAGATATGCTTAGTTTGGACTTTGAGAATTTATTTTTAGATAGATAGATGGCTCAAACAGTTCCTCTGTAAGGAACTCAAGAAGAAGGAATTTAGGGTGACTGATATACAGAATAGTAATTCCCTTGTAATTTTCTCTCTTATCTTGATCTTCAATTTCTCTTGTAAAGCACTTCAACTATTTTCACTCCCTGGTCCCTATGTTAGTATGATTTGTTTATTACTGGCATTAGAGGGTGATGAGTTTTAAAAAACACTTGAACATCTTTAAGGGTAGTGAAGTTGGTCTGTAAAAGGAAATGCTAGAATGCTAGTTCTTTTCAAGGTAAGCCACAGTGACAGAGAAGCATTTATCCAGGAACAGAGTTGAATAAACTAGTTGAGAGTGGAAAAATATAAACCTTCTATTTGGCAAAGGAGAAGTTTAAATAGGATTAGAAGATTCCATTTCCTGGTCCAAATCTAAGGTCCCTGTTATATGCTGCCAATACTTAGGAACACAGAATGGGCCTTTAGAATCAGTTTCTGTTCTGTTTGTATATACTTTGTTTAGATAGCATTTAAAATTTGCTTTATCTCCAGCAATACCACTCCTGGGTATTTATCCAAAGAAAACTAAAACATTAGTTAGAGAACGTAAGATACATGCACCCTTATGTTCACTGAAGCATTATTTACAATAGCCAAGACATGGAAGCAACCTAACTGCCCATCAAAAGATACATGGATGAAAAAGATGTAATACACACACACACACAAACACATGCACGTGCACACATGCAGACACACACACAATGGAACATTAATCAGCCATAAAAAAAGAATGGAATCTTGCCATTTGTGACAACATGAATGGACCTAGAAGGGATCAATGTTATGCTAAGTGAGGTAAGTCAGACAGAGAAAGAGCAATATGTATTATTTCACTTATATGTGGAATTAAAAAAAGTTAACAAACATAACAAAACATAAACAGAGTTTTATATATAGTGAGAACAAACAGGTGTTTGCCAGAGGGGAGGGGAGGTAAGGGGAAGAAAGAAATAGGTGAGGAGATTAAGAAGTACAGATTTCCAGTTGCAAAATAAATGAGTCACAGGTATGAAATGTACAGTGTGGGGAATACAGTCAGTAACTATGTAATATCTTTGTATGGTGACTTATGGTAACTAGACTTGACTAGACTTATCGTGGTGATCAGTTTGAAATGTATAGAAACAGCAAATCACTATGTTGTGTAAAAGGAACTAACATAGTGTTGTAGGTCAATTATACTTCAAAAACAAACACACTCATAAAAAAGAGACCAGATTTGTGGTTACCAGAGGTGGGGGGGGAGGGGGAATTGGGTGAAGGCAGTCAAAAGGTACCAACTTCCAGTTATAAGATAAGTACTAGGCATGTAATATACAACATGATAAATAGAATTAACACTGGTGTATGTCATACATGAAAGTTGCTAAGAGAGGAAATCCTAAGAATCCTCATCACAAGAAAAAAAGTTATTTTCTATTCTTTAATTTTATATCTGTATGAGATGAAGGATGTTCACTAAACTTACTGTGATAATTGCTTCATGATGCATGTAAATCAAATTATTACTCTGCACACCTTAAACTTATACAGTGCCATATGTCAACTATATTTCAATAAAACTGGAAGAAAAATAAATAAAAATTTGCCTTATCCTCAATAGGCATGCTTTTTATTTTTTGGCTGTGCAGTGTGACATGTGGTATCTTAGTTCCCTGACAAGGGATGGAACCCGCATCTCCTGCACTGGAAGCACAGAGTCTTAACCACTGGAATGCCAGGGAAGTCCCTCAATAGTTATGCTTTTTAAGGACAGTTTTAATTATGCTCCATGTTAAATGATCTTACAATGAATAAGTTATATGAATAGTTCCTAAAAAATTGCTGATAGAAAGAAAGAAAAAGAAAGGAAGGAAGAAAAGGAAGGGAAGGAAGGAAGAAAGAATAAGGGCAGGGTCAAGGAATTTGCCTCAATCATTTTTTTGTATTTTCTTCTTTTTCTTTTCCCTTTATGTAGGAGAAATACACTACTACTCAACCTCTACTATTAGAATGGCAGCCCTGGTAACTTTCAATGTAGCATGTTATGGGTATACTATTGCTCCTAAAGGAATGAGGAAGCGACATGTCCGCAGGCAACTCGATCACTTTCAAAACTGTATCCACTTTTACCACTGCCTGGATGCACGCAATGACTGAATGGTACGTATTTCCTCGCAGTGGTTAAGAATCCACCTGCCAATGCAGGGCACATGGGTTTGAGCCCTGGTCCGGGAAGATCCCACATGCCGCAGAGCAACTAAGCCCATGTGCCACAACTACTGAGCCTGCGCTCTAGGGCCCGCGAGCCACAACCACTGAGCCCGTGTGCTGCAACTACTGAAGCCCTCGCACCTAGAGACCATGCTGTGCAACAAAGAGAAGCCACAGTAATGAAAAGCCCGCATACCGCAACAAATAGTAGCCCCCGCTCGCCGCCACTAGAGAAAGCCTGTGTGCAGTAACAATGACCCAACGCAGCCAAAAATAAAAAATAAGTAAATAAAATAAATAAATTTAAGAAATTAATTAAAAAAAAGAATAAATACTGGGAAAGTATTAAGAATAAATACTGGGAAGCTCTCCTGGAAGAGTCTTTAAAAGTCAATCTCCTTGGATATCAGAAGGTTTTCCACTACATGCAAGGTCTATTTTTATTATGAGGGCTTGTGAACTTTGTAAATTCTTTAGAGCCTAAGGTCTCATTTTTCATGGCACTGATCTTTCCCAATTACTCCACACACTGGGACATCAGAGTTACCATTAAACAAATCATTAAAAATGACAGATCAGGTCCTTACACCTGACTAAGTTAGTCCTGAGTGTAAATTGGGTGCTTGGGGACATGCACGCTCTCGTTTGGCTCACTGGGGTCGTATTACTGCACTGAAGCACAGGTAATTTACTAACTGGTCAAAAATCTAAGCTGGTGGGCTTCCCTGGTGGCGCAGTGGTTGAGAGTCCGCCTGCCAATGCAGGGGACGCGGGTTCGTGCCCCGGTCCGGGAAGATCCCACATGCCGCGGAGCGGCTGCGCCTGTGAGCCATGGCCGCTGAGCCTGCGCGTCCGGAGCCTGTGCTCCGCGACGGGAGAGGCCACAGCGGTGAGAGGCCCGCGTACCGCAAAAAAAAAAAAAAAAAAAAAAAAAAAAAAAAATCTAAGCTGGTGGTTAAAAACTGATGGAGATTTTGGCACTACTGATAAAGTGAGTGCTCTTAATACCTGCCTTCAGAATAGCACTTTTCCAATTTGGATTGAATCAGTTTAAACAATCATTTTGTATTTATGCTTTACTTCTGCTAATATATTTGGAGAAAATGTTTCACTTAGATTAAAGAAACACTAAGGGTAAGACCATACATATGCAAAATACTCTACCTCTATTAAGAAACAAACCACACTGCCTTTCTACTCAGTTTTCAAATATAAAAGAACTTGCTAAAACATTTCTTAAGCACTGTCAGCCTTAATACCCTCAATTTTTAGAAATCTATGAATATATTTGAATGGTACTATGTACAAAGCATTGTGCTGCTGAATTCATCCAAATCTTGTACTATTAATTTATTTCTTAGTTCTTGTCTTAATGAATTTGATTGGTATAGGTCAAGAGAACATAGCCAGGGTTATACCTCCTTTAGAAATGGAACTTTGATCTTCTCAAGGTCAGTAACAATGTTATCTAAAATAAAATGTGTTCATAAAATACTACACACCTTGCAGGAAACAAACAGGACATACTCAAACAGGTAAAATCTGCTTTTACCTCAACACTGATTCACTTTGAAAGCAGTTTTGCAGTCTACACTTCAAACACAGAAGCTTGGCATCTCTTGTTATCACATCATAAACAAAATGCCTGTATTATCAAAGAGTTCATTTTCTCCAGACATCTGAATTGTCTGTTAAAGAAATATTGAGTTTCTTTATATTACTCAAAATAACCCCGAGTTTAGAGTTATATTTCAGACTTGTGAGGTTAAAGCTCAAAATATCTCAGAGTTGGAATTTTTAAAAGGCAAAGGGAGGAAAAAACTAAGCTGGCCAGGGTTAGGAGAGGTGTAGCATGGCACACAACCGATTCTTGTCTGTCTTTTTATTTCTGTCCTACTCTGCTTACAACATAAGGGAAAGGATCCTTGGCAAATATGAAAAAAAGCAGAAATTTAAAATAACTTTTTTAAACTAATTAAAGGTATTTTGGAAATAGTCCCTTGCATTCTTCAGAAGGATTAGCACCAATATTTTGTGTTGGGTAAAAAAAGAACACTACTTCTCACTTGAAATGTCTGATTACTAAATTTATTTTCATACAAATGTTAAAACTTCATGTTCCAAATTGTCTGGAATTGCAGAAGAGCCAACAGTACACCAACTATGAGAAGATTTAGAATTTTGAGCTATACTATACCTATCACATCATCTACCACCTTGTCTAGAAGAGTAACTTATTTTTTAACTTACTGCCTCTAAATGATTTTTTTTCTTTTTTTACTTTAAATAAGAAGTAGGAAAGTAACTATATATTTTATATCATATACGAAATATCCTACAGATTTTTTTAAAACAGAATTAAATTTATCTTCAGGCTTTCCATCTCAAATTCAAATACTTTTTTTTTTTTTAAATAGGTTTATTTATTTATTTTTGGCTGTGTTGGGTCTTTGTTGCTGCACGCAGGCTTTCTCTAGTTGTGTTGAGCGGGGGCTACTCTTTGTTGTGGTGCACGGGCTTCTCATTACAGTGGCTTCTCTTGGCACGCAAGCTTCAGTAGTTGTGGCTTGCGGGCTCTAGAGAGCAGGCTCGGTAGTTGTGGCACATGGGCTTAGCTGCTCCGTGACATGTGGGATCCTCCTGGACCAGGGCTAGAACCCACGTCCCCTGCACTGGCAGGAGGATTCTTAACCACTGCACCACCAGGGAAGTCCCTCAAATACATCTTGATGAACTCAACTCTACACAAACAATGTCCATAGATAATCAAACAGCAAGTTATAGTACAGAAACTTCTATTATACTGAGGTCTATTAAAAAAAAATCTAAACTTACAAATGGCATAAAGTAGGTCTTTGATTCAGTCACTGAACGTTCTCCAAGTTATTCCCAACACAAAGTAGTGGAAGAGATCTGAAATTGGAGAAGGTCTATGCATTGGTTATTATCTTGACTCTGACTGAGAGGTTCCCCAGTATCTGGACAACATCAAGGACTATGTCATATGCAGGAATGTTGCTCAGGGGTCAAGCCATAAACTTTTATTCAGAGTTTCCTGGGATGACACTGGACTTGGGACTTTTCTGTGCTATGCAGCTACAGGCAATAATAATTTGTTCCTTGTCTAAGAAGAAGAAAATACTAACAGAGCTATTTTTCAAAAAACAAAAAATGTAGGAGAAATAGCTGCCTTCAGGAAAATGAAGTTAGGACGCCCTACCCCAAGTCCTCATTGCAGTGTGTTTTGGAATGAGACATTCAAGCTCTCAGCTGGCATCCTAGACTGTGGCTTATTCTATCCCTATCCATCTCTTTCAAGGAACATTTTCCTTATATCTGGCAGGTAGAAAGTATTAGGGCTTGAGATAAGCAACGTATTTTCTTATAACCAAAATAATAAGATAAGATAAATAATAATAATTATAAGATAAATAATAATAAGATAAATAATAATAAATAAGATAAATAATAATAATAAGCAATCCCCCGTCATTGCTTCTTTCTTTTTTTTTTTTTTTTGAGATAAATTTTTATTGCTTCTTTCAAAAAGCAATATACTATGACGGAAAAATGTGATTCATTTCCAAACATGTGTTTACAAGCAACTTTTCAGGAACATAGCTCTTTTGCTAAGGGAGGAACATCTGTATTTACAACACAGATCTGAAACACCTACATGTTTGTATGTATAACAGAGCATGTTTCTCTTGGCTGAAACACTGTTTTATCTCCGTATTCGAGCAGGAATTTATAAATAGGTCACTCTTGGTATTTTAGCCAGAAGAACATTTAGCCATGATTTTGTTTTAGGAAAAACAGTGAAGTGTAACAGCATAAAATATCACAATACTTTTCCTACTTTTGTGCATGCATACAACATTACCATCTGAAGCCTTCTTTAATTCAGTTTCCAGTTTTTCCTTATCTTCTGCTAGTTTTTTATTTTCCGCTTCCAAAATGTGTTCTTCTTCCTTGCCATGGTTTTTCAAGAGCTATCAGAAAAGAGAGTTATAGAAAGAAGTAACATTAGATTGCAATAGCCATTCTTTCAGGAAAAGAGATGAACAATGTATTTTAAATTACTGATCTTTATTTTATTCTTTGTCCTTTTCAGTATTTTATACTTTTTTATAATGTAAACTTGTTAGCAGAAACTTGATATTTGGCAAACACACACAAAATTTTTTCTATGACTGAAATCTCTGAAATGAAAATAACAAGAGTTTCTGGTTGGGCTACAATTAAAATTATATTTTCAGGGACTTTCCTGGTGGCACAGTGCTTAAGAATCTGCCTGCCAATGCAGGGGACCCGGGTTCAATCCCTGGTCCAGGAAGATCCCACATGCTGCAGAGCACCTAAGCCCGTGTGCCACAACTACTGAGCCTGTGCTCTAGAGCCTGCGAGCCACAACTACTGAAGCCTGTGCACTCTGGGGCCCATGTGGCACAACTACTGAAGCCCACGCGCCTAGAGCCCGTGCACCGAAACAAAAGAAGCCACCGCAACAAGAAGTCTGTGCACCGCAACGAAGAGTAGCCCCCGCTCACTGCAACTAGAAAAAAGCCCACGCGCAGCAACGAAGACCCAAGGCAGCCAAAAAAAAATTGTATTTTCAAAGGTATTTAGATAAACAATGTCTTTTCTTTAATTGCGTGATGTTACTCTAAGGAAAAACAAATAGTTCTGGGGACAGTACTACTTGAAAAGCCATTATGTTCCAACTGCAGAGCTGTCTACTCAGACTAGTTCTATATACACGAATTCATAAGAGAAGACCATAATGGTGTCAGGATAGAGATGGGTAAGTGGAGAATAACAGGGCCATCTCTTCACCTGGACAATTCTACCTAATTTTCATTGAACAGTCTCCAAATTACTTTTATTCGGTTAATCCTTTACAATGTTCTTTATTATTTTCAAATCTATTCTGGCTTTTAAAATGTTTATGTTTGCAGCTTATCTTTTCTAGACAAGAAAAATTAAGATCTGAATAGTAAAATATTTGACTAAAATAAAAACATCATGGGGTAAAAATTTCATAATCTATATGTCTGGATGGAAATCATCGTTAATAGAATGAAGACGCCAACTTATCAAAAAGAAATTGTAAGATGTTAAGTTACCAAGAAAGGCAAATTAGATTAATGTTTGAAAAACAGAACAGGCAGCAATTTGATACGGAAAGCTTCCGTAGTCAGGTAAAAAAGTTAACTCAGGACAATTTAAAACAGACTGACACAGTAAAGAATTTCTACTGCAGGGTGATTCCTTTTCTAATGTAAGCTGATATATTAAACAAACAAAACAAAGTTCTACTGAGCACTGCTACTACTACATGCAAATATTTTACAGTGCTATGTACTATAAGGAGTAAAAATGTAAGTATGGTCTCTGCTCTCAGGTAACTTCAATCTAGTGGAAAGGATGAGACTAGAGCATAGATACTGCAGCACAAGATTGTACAATACTACTGTGTTATAACAGAGATTAGGCAGATCCGAAGGAGGAATTAAAGCTCGAACGAATATATTGTATAAGTCCAAGAAATTTTTTTAGGAGGTAAAGCACTGAAGTACCTACTAAAACCGAAGGAGCCTCTTATCTCCAAAACTAAAATATATATATATTTTTTTAAGAGCAGGAACTAGGGAAAAAACCCTCCAAATCTCTACAAGTTTGTTGACCATTTCAAGTTCAAAACAATCTTAGCTGTTACTTCACTGAATTCAGTTAACACAGCCTCCAGTGATTACCCAAATTGGAAGAGAACGACTGAGTTACAGGAATGTTTACCCTGTCTGCTTGAATTATTATTGCCACTGACTTGGAAAAGTTGCATTTGGTGTCAGTCTTGTAAATAAGCTTTCATTACTGCACCTGTCAACTTGTTCAACTTTATTTTGTGTAACTTGATGCTGGAGAAAGACCAAGAGCCCTGGAATCTGAAATTCAATAGCTACCAGCTACAATAATACATATGTTCACTGTCCCACCCACCTTATCCCACCTTGGTAAGTGGCTGGGAAGAAAACAAGTAAGAAGTAAAGCTCTGTCACTGTTGTTATACTAAAGCAGTTAAATTAAAAGTTAATTGGTCTTTCATAATTATTTCATTTCATTAACTGAATATCGTAACAGAAATGCGTCCCAGGCACCATCTGCAAGTCCTTTCATAGGTTAGCATACGATTGAAGGGCACAGAACAATGTGGTTAAGAGTGTGGATTTTAGAGGCAGCCTGCTTGGATTGAATCCTTAGGTCTGTCTCTTATTAGTGGAATGATCTTGGGCAAGTCGCTTAACCTTTCTGTGCCTCCATTTCTTCATCTATATAATGCAAATATTAACAGCATCAACCTCATAGCATTGTTGCAACAATTGGAAGAGTTAATACCTTACTGTGAAGCATGTGAACAACATTAGCTATTAGTTATAAACTTGAGGCCCAGAACAAATGAGGTGACTTGCCCCAGGTCACAAGGCTACTTACTGGTAGATTTGGGACTGGCACCCAGGTCTTTTGGACTTCAGGGTAATGCACTTTCCATTAGATAATGTATCTCTGATATAGAACGAAGAGATGTTTTAGCAATTTTATCCTTCCTCAGCTGGTATTTCAAAACCTACATGAAGTATCTTGAAGTAGAAGTCATCTTTGACATTCTGACCTATGGTTAATCAGTTACGCTTTGGGCACTGACAGTATTTTTATCCAGCTTGCAGACTTTCTCCCCACTGTGTACTCGCTTTAGCCCAGTATATCTATGCACTTATGATCTAGGGCCACTGACTGGGCCACAGATATGCAGAAGCAGGGAACCAGGACAGCATGGAACCAAAGGAGAGGAGAACAAAAAAAGGGAGACACTGTGGCGGATCAAAGAATCAGTAATCATGAAATCAATTTCCTTGCAAGTTAGTAACTAGTTCTGAAAACAATCCCAAAAGAAATGTTTTGAGGAACGTGCTTTTGCTGAAGGACAAAACTAATTTAAGTACATTAATTATGGTATATATGAGAAAAATCATAGTACCAAAACTACAAAAACACTTTCCATTTTCTTGGAGTTCAAGAATAAGAGGAAAAAAGCAGTGTTCTATTAGTAGTTACAACTCACTACTTTAACATGATAGGCATGGTAAATCAAGATCGGTACATGGTAAGTCTACAAATACTGGCTGTGTGCTTTTGAGTTTAGCCACCACATATTAATAAAAGCCTTGAGGGGTTTGTTTCGTTTTTACCATTATGAAATGAGATCAAAGGATAGAAAATGAAGGAAATAATATTAAGGTACAAAATAAGGCTGACTGTGCTGCTGAAACACTACAGTGACGTATATTGCTTGTTTCTGAATACAGAAATACCGACAGCTTGATTTCCCAGACCTATATTTATGACAACGGGAAAGTTACATGACATCTATGGATCAATGCTTTTTCAAAACAGAACAAAACGAAGTAAAAATATAAACCGGTGCTTATTCTCTAAAAGTTTCCTTAAAAGATGCTGGTTATAATCTACCCAAAGAAACATTTTTGAATCCTGTTTCTGTAGTAAAAATAAGGTAGACGTCATAAGTAAAACATAGGTTTCTGAATAGGTGACCATGACACTGTAGTATCAAAAAATTTTTTTTGCAATGAGTTTTGACTTATTTCATAGGTTTTAGAAAGATTTATATTGTACTATGTAACAGCTAACTCATTTAGCATTGATGAAAGGTGACGCTTATAGTTCTTTCTGTAAGAGGCTGGGCTTTAGAATTTAGGATCACAATACTTTTTACATAAATATAATTTGATGTAATATATAATTGACTGTAATTCATTAATTTATAATAGGGAGATAATCTTATTGCATTATGCTAGGAATTCTTTCTTCAAGAAAAGTTGCTTTACTTCTGAAGGTTCCACTGATTATTTTTTTCTAAGAAGCAGAATTAGGAAAATTTATGGGGCTTAAAATGAACTGAAAACACTCAAGCTATGAGATCTGACTCCTAAATTTTAAACCTAAGAAAAAAATACCCAAAGTAATTTTGTATCTTCCATTTTTCCATTCGTTCTTCTTTTTACTTAACATGGAAAACATCAGTATCTCATTTACACTCTCCCTGAGTAGCCAGGGAAAGACAGCATAGGGTTCTCAAAGAAGAATTATCAACAGCATAACCAAATTAGAAATTGAAAATATTATATGTAGTCATCAATCTATATCAACTATTTTCGTCTGCTTCCTACATAATCATCATTTAAAGAAAATAACAATAACAACAAAAAAAACCACACCAAAAAAACCAACAGGAATTCAACTGAAAGGGAAATGGAAACATAATAGAGACTTATTAAAACTTGTTTTAGGTTATAAAGTAAAATTAATGGTAATGAAGGAATTAAAATTCATATTCCCAGAATACTGTTTTCTCCTTGAATCATAGGAAGTAGGTCCAATGGCATTAATCTACTATGGAGGGAAACTGTGAGAACACACAAATTTAAAGATAATAAAATACTTCTGAAACAATAATTTTGTAGAATATTGTTATTTATGGTCATTTTCTGCTTATATATTATGAAAATGCTCTTTCTGATGCTGAAAAATAATAAACTACCCCTTGGGAATACCAATAACACTTACACCAGTTTTTAAGAAGAAAATTTAAATACCCGTTTTAGTCTTTCATTCTCTTCCATGAATTTTTTGGCAGCCTGGTTAGTATTTTCTGCTTGAACTTTAAGTACTCCTTTGTTTGACAGCTCTTTCGCCAGCTGAGTAATAAGGGTAACCAGACGTCTCAACACTCTAAGAAAATGAAAAAAATGTCAGAGTAGTGTGCAACTAATCACCAGGAACTGTGACTTTAAGTAATAATTATCCAGTGACTCCCCTTCAGGTGTGGGTGTGTTGGAGGGAGGTGATGTTTACGGAAGGAAGATATATTTTTAATTCAAGTCTTCCAGTCAAAACAAGCCTGTGTCTCATTTCTTTGGAATCTTCGTTAGAAGATTAGCATTTGGAATGCAGGTTCAGTGCTACTTATTAATTTACTTATTTTCTCTGTAGAGGCCTTTGGCCAGGACGAGAAGAAACAGAATTCCAGACAGTGTGGCAGGGCCAGTAAGACTTTTTCCCCCTCAGCAAAAAATTTAAAGAGCATTTTGTGAGGCTGGCCAAACCTACAAACTGCTCATTCACTTCTACTTATAGGTAACTTCCTTTGTTAGTAGTAGTAATCGTTATCTTCATTTATTCATTCAGCAGATATTTCCTCAGGAACTGCTAAGTGTTAAACACTGTGCCAGGCACTGGGGACATAGCAGGAAACAAGACAGAGGCCCTACTCTCAGAGTTTAGGTTCTACTTGGGAAGGCAAGAATTAAAACAGTATTTAATTACAATCACGAATGACACTTGAAAGAAAAGCATATACATTACACATTCTATGGGAGTGTACAACAGAAGACCTTCCTACTTTGGGGGAATGATGGTCAGAGGTCTCAGCTTTCCTGAGGAAGGGGCTAAAGTAGAAATTAGCCAGGGAGAGAGGGAAGGAAAGAGTATTCTGGCAGAAGGGAAAGCTGGTGGGAAGATCCTGAAGCAGGAAGGAGCAGGGTACAAAACAGGAACTCAATAAATATTTGTTGCAAGAATGGATGAATGAATGAGCAGCGAAGGGCAGTGTGGTTGGAACGTGGTGTACACGTCAGAGCAGCAGGCGCCAGATCATGCAGGGCGTTATGGGCCTATAGAACCTACAAGCCACAATTATTATTTGTTATTTGGATCTGTCATCTGAGTTCTTTCATAAAGACGTTAGTATGCTAAATAGTACAGAAAAAAAAACAACTATAGTATAGGTAGAAAAAATGAGAAAGAGAAACACAAATCATGTTTTTAAATTGTGCTTTTTAAAAAACTTACAGCCAGAAAAATAATGAAAATCCAGTAATGTAAAGATTTCTTTGAGACCTAAAAAGTTTCATCTGTGTATGTTCATAGGCAGCAGGTCTGCTGGCTGAGCTGCTTTCAATGGCATGAGTTGAGGAATATTTTCTTACTTCTCTCACAGCATCTATCAGAGAAAAAGAGGGAATATTACTTTTGGCTTTTAAGAATAGAAGGTTATTATTAAAACGGGAAGCAGTTTTAGCACAACTGACCTAACTGTTAGATAGTGGACTTTAGCTAGGGACTCTGTCTTTCCTTTACAATACATGGGAGGGTACCATGCTCAAAACAGATGCTCTGTAAGTGGATACTGGTAAACTTTGAATGTTAACAGTATTTTGCTTTTTTATTAGTCATCTAGGACTTACCATCACTGCACTGTCTAATCTCTAGCTACATGGCAAACTATTATCCTTTACTTTTTTTTTTGGCTGCGTTGGGTCTTTGTTGCTGTGCACGGGCTTTGTCTAGTTGTGGTGAGCGAGGACTACTCTTTGTTGCGGTGCACAGGCTTCTCATTGCGGTGGCTTCTTTTGTTGTGGAGCATGGGCTCTAGGCAGTGAGCTTCAGTGTTGTGGCACACGGGCTCAGTAGTTGTGGCTCACGGGCTTAGTTGCTCTGCGGCATGTGGGATCTTCCCAGGCCAGGGCTCGAACCCGTGTCCCCTGCGCTGGCAGGCGGATTCTTAAACACTGTGCCACCAGGGAAGTCCACTTTGTTAGTTTTTATGACTGAAAAATATTCCATTGTACAGATATACCACATTTGGTTTATCCATTCATGAGATGATTTGGATTTTCTCCATTTTGGCTATTAAGAATAACGCTGCCATGAACATTCACGTACAAGTTCTTGTACTGACATAAGTTTTCATTTCTCTTGGTATATACCTAGGAGTGGAATTGCTGGATCATATGGTAACTCTATGTTTAACTTGTTGAGGAACTGCCAAACTGTTTTCCAAAGCAGCTGTACCAGTTTACATTCCAACAAGCAGAGTATGATGGTTCCAATTTCTCCACATCTTCATCAACACTTGTTATTTTCTGTCTTTTTGATTATAACCATCCTAGTCGGTATGAAGTGCTATTTCATTGCAATGATAGTGAGTTTTCCAATTGATATTTTTATTTTCCATTTTCTTTAATTCCTTCCAGCAACATTTCTGTAGCTTTCAGCGTTGTGATCTTGTACATCTTTTTATAAAGTTTTTTTGTAAGGTTTTTAGGTTTCTTGGTATATTTATAAAAGGAATTTTCAAAAATTTCAGTTTTGAATTATTGATTATAGCATAGAAATACACTTCATTTCTGTATATTGACCTTGTAGTTTTTGATGCCACTATATTTCTTTGACACAGTAACTTTCTCATAGATACTTTAGGATTTTCTAAATAAACAATCATGTCATCTGCAAATGATTGTTTTACTTTTTAACTTGCAATCTTTATGCTTTCTAGTTTTTGTTGACATTATTATTCTGGTTAGAAAATCTATTACTTAATTGAATAAAAATAGTGGAAGTGAATATCCTTGCTTTGTTCCCAATCTTATGGGGCTAACTTTCAACATCTGACTAAGGATGATGCTAGCTCTAGGTTTTTGCAGATGTTCTTCATCAGAATGATGAAGTTTCCTTCTATTCCTAATTTGCTAATTAACAAAAAAGATTCGATGTTTGTATATATTGTAAAATACCACAAGTCTAGTTAACATCCATCATCATACATAGTTACAGAATTTTTTTTTCTTTTCTCTTAGCAATTTTCAAATATGCAATATAGTATTACTAACTATAGTCACCATGCTGTACATTACGTCTCCATGACTTATTTATTTTATAACTGGAAGCTTGTATCTTTTGACTCCCTTTACCCATTTTGCCCACTCACCCACCCCTGGCCACCAATCTGTTCTCTGCATCTATGAGCTTGATTTTATTTTTTTAAAGATTCCACATATGAGTGAGTTCATACAGTATTTGTCTTTCTCTGTCTGAGTTATTTCACTTAGCATAATGCCCCAAGGTCCATTCATGTTGACACAACTGGCAAGATTTCATTCTTTTTCATGGCTTAGTTATTTCTCAGATTGCCTCAATATAGTAAGAGCATGCCAATCACTACAAAACAAAAATAAAGCAAACATAACTCATAAAAATAATTCATAATACTGTGAAGATCATTACTCATTGGCAATTAAACAGGAACAATACTCCTGGATCCATTATGCAGAAATGCTAAAGATTAAGCACTATCAAAGAATAAATGTAAATAGTCATAAAAACCCATTTGTAGAATAAGTTGCTTGCATAATAACGAAGAGAACATGTATGAAAAGTGGGATGGGGGCAACAATAAAGGGAGGGTGTGACAAAGTCAATTTTCTATAAGGCACACAGAGATAGTCTTTTTTTGGATCACTTGTGGACGCTTTCAAATTCCCAAGATGCATTTGTGCTGACACTAAACATATTCTCCTGGGTTTCCTACTTCCTTTCTGCCTATTCCAACGTGCTAAAACACACACAGATGCACACACACTTTTCAGTTAGTATTGGCTCTAGGAATGTTAACATCTTGTAATAATTACCTTATTAGACCAACAAGAAAAAAAAATCCAAAATAAATAAAATAAAATAAATAATAATAATAATATATATAATAATAAAATAATAATATATAATAATAATATAGTAATTATAATAATAATATAATAATAATTATATACATAATTATATATATAATATATATATATATTGTATGCTTGCATTAATTAAATATATATAATTATATATATAATATATTATAAATTATATATATTATATTATATATAATATATTATATATATAATATTTATATATATAATATATAATATATATAATATATATAATATATAATATATATAATTATATATAATTAATATAATAATAATTAATAATATAATAATATATAATAATATGTATATAATAATAATAATAAATAAATAATAAAAGATGAATTAAGCTTGAGTAATTCAAACCTACTGGGTTTACATTACTTACACCAGTGTTGTTCTAGTGGACGAGAACACCGGACTATGTACTTTACATATGTAACTGCATTTTATCCTTCCGACACTTCAGTGAAGTACGTGTTATCCCCCTGTTCTGAGATGGAAACACTGAGGCTTCACGGATAAGTCCCTATCTGCCTGTCTTTACCATCCATGGTTAAAGCTCCTGCATTAACCATCCATGATGTTCCTATTCTCTGGGAATTAATTACTCCCTCTGCCCACAGATGTAGGCTCCAGCCAGCAGTCATGATTCTGCTCTGTGACCCTGCCCCTGGCCATAGCTTCTCAGATGAGGATTGGATACCTGGTGCTAGCTGATCAGATTTTTTCCCTTAGAATTGGAATTGGGATTCAGAAATGGCTAGTTAGGGATTTCCCTGGCGGTCCAGTGGTTAAGACTCTGCACTTCCAATGCAGGGGGCACGGGTTCCATCCCTGGTAGGGGAACTAAGATCCCACATGCCTTGCTGTGCAGCACGGACCAAAAAAAAAAAAAAAAAAAAAGAAATGGCTAATTAATCCTTGCATATCGCTAGATTGACAAAACTTGGCAGCTGTATGGTACCTATTTTCTGACGTGGGAACAGAGTATCAGAGTCTGTACAGATGTGAAGTAGACCCAGTGAGAAATGCAGGGACACAAAAAGGACACTTCAGTTCCTAGGAGTTTGGCTTCCTTCCTTCCCTGGGCTGCTGTGGAACAACCCCGTATTTTACTTTAAGTTCCCCTTTCTTGCTCAAGTGAGCTGAAGTTCATTTCTGATATATGTAACCAAAAGAAGCTTGGCTAAAGTTCCCCTTCCTTATATGGATATGTGGCAGTTTTCAGTAGAAATTCTTGTGATAATTTTAGAGTTGGAAGGTCACAATACACTTCTAGAGATAGCAAGAGCTGCAGGGATTATTCCCTCTTTCCCTTTATTTTGCAAATGGATAAACCAAACTCAGAGAGGTGAAATGCCATTCCAAAGGTCATTTAGTTAGCTGGTGGCAAAGTTGGTACCTGTTTTCCTTATTGCTTTTTACTCGCTTGGTGTTATTTCTTCTATGGCTGGAGATTCAATCAGTAACATTAATAACTTACCATGAGACAAATACATTTTGAAATGAGGCATAAACCCATTCATACCCTGATACAATTACCTACTCATACCTTCTCACACCAGTTAATCCTGGTTTATAAAGAGGATTCCACCCCAGAGGTTGGTAATATGGAATGTGAGAAAACATTTTCTCATAAGACAGTGGCATACGTGGTGGTTATGGCCCCTGTAAAACTTACCTAACCCACAACACAACTGGGAGGGAATTCTGAGGGAAAATACACTCTGCAATGGGTATCAAAAACTGAAGTGCCAAGAAGTAGCTGGGTGATCTCAGACAAGTTACTTAATCTCTCTGAGCTCAGCTACTCCTTCTAAAAAACATGGTAACTATTTCGATTCATGGAATTTCCAGTTTGATAAGAACTTTAAAGGTCTACTTTTAGAGAAAAGTCTTGTCTGGACGTCACAATACCTCCACCAGCATCTGGGCAAATATAAAGGAGTTCTACCACCAAGGGACATGATCTGCACCCATGGCAAGAAGCTGAATCACCCTGGCATCAAGAGACAGATATTTTGCTCATCAGTGATTCCTACTGAAAGACCTACAATCAAAAGGGGAAATGATGGAAAAATCTGCACGTTTTTGAGATACTGAAACCCCAACCAAGTGGAAGAAGCTAATTGCATGCTGCCCACAAGCACGTAGACCCCAGACCGGCTGGAACCAGAACGCTGATGATGCTGACACCCAATTACCTCACCACCAACCAGTCAGAAGAATGTCCACGAGCTGATCATGCCCTCTTTGAACCATTACTATAAAACTCCTCACTACCCAATCCAGGTCAGGACGCACAGTTTTGAGGGCATTAGCGCACTGTGGCCCTCTTTGCCTGGCAAAGCAATAAAGCTATTCTTTTCCACTTCAAACAAAAAAAAGTCTACTTCTGATTTCTAATTTCTAAGGTACTTGTTATCATGAAAATTTCAAACATGCTGAAAAACTAGTACAATAAACATCCATATTCCACTATCTAGATTCAACAATTAACATTTTGCCACATTTGCTTTACTTGGTTTTTTTAACCATTTGAAAGTAAGTTGTAACTATCATGACACTTCTAAATATTTCAGCATGCAACTCCTAAGCATAAGGACATACTCCTATGTCACAGGTGTGAAACTTTTTAGAGAAACTTTTTCTCTAAAGGCAAACAGTGAATGTTTTAGGCCACACCGTTTCTGTTTCAACTACTCCACTCTGCAGTTGTTCATGCATAGACATAAGCAAATGGGCATGGTTATATTCTAATACAACTTTATTTACAAAAATAGGCATTTGGTCTGCGGGCTGTAGGTTGCTGACTTCTGCTTTATAATAATAACATTGTTATCACAACTAAAGTTAACAGAAATTCCCTAGGATTATCTAACAACCAGTCCATGTTCAAATTTTTGCAGTAGTCCCTAAATATCTGTGCTGTTGTTGTTTTTCAACCAGGATCCAATCAAGATTCACAGCCTGCATCTAAAACTCTTTTTGAGGTCCTAGTGATTCTACTCCTCTATTTGCCTCCCTAAGAGCTAAGCCCCTGGGTGCCTAGGACACCAAAATAACAAATGACTGTATAACTGGTAACTCTGAAAACTAGGCTATGCATCACTGCATTGAAATCTTAAAACAACAGAAAAGAGATTAAGAAGCACCGCACTCTGCTGCAATTTATGCTTGTGTGTATATAACAGTAATATCTATCAACTATTTATCAATATATCAATTATCTACTCCATACACTATCAATATACTATGTAATATAAAGTCAACTGTATACTAATGGCAACACCAACTTAATTAATTAAAAATCAATGAATACATTAATAATAATATAAAAACTAGAGTTAAGCTTAGTCAAAGGAGGAATCTAATACTTACCAAGAAACAGAACAATCAATAGGACTATAATAGTAAGGAAAGCCTTGTTCCAGAAAGTTGCAATTTTACCCCAGACGCTAAATGAAAAAATCTTCTGCCATCTGTAAAGCAATATAATTACATCAGGTGTAAAAAATCAAAGGGACATTTTGAGATACTTTCTAAATACTAAATACTGAATACAAAATGAATTAACATTTTGGTAATTGTGCAGCGAGTGAAAAGAATTACAGAAATTTAATTTTTTATGTCATACCAGAGAATTACCAATTCTTACCAATAAGAATGTCTCATGAAATAAAGAACAACCTCTTTCAAATTTAATAATAATCTGACATTTGATTATCTTCTGTCTGGTGGCTTAAATATTCTAAAGTAAAAATAACTTTTAAAGCAAATGTACATGATCAAAACCTTAAAAAGGAATTCTTATAGTAAAATATTAAATTGCTGATAGAAGTTATCACTTTATATCATAATATATATAATCAGGACAGTAACTCAGAAATAACAAAGATCTATTGTTCTAACAATTAACAACATTTCAGGAGTAAGAGGTCCGACTCTGCACTATTTATTTTAATAATGAAAAAAAAATACATGCGCTTTCAACATCTACTCCAAGTAAAAATGTTTCTCTACTTTTACCATAAGGAAATTTAAAAAATCATTGAGGTATTACACATACACAGTAAAGAGCAAAAATCTTAAATATGTAGCGTGAAAGGGAATTCCCTGGCGGTTCAGTGGTTCGGACTCAGAGCTTTCACTGCTGAGGGCCTGGGTTCAATCCCTGGTTGGGGAACTAAGATCCCACAAGCAGCGCAGCGTGGCCAAAAAACAAAAAACAAACAAACAAACAAACAAATATATAAATTTATATATGTGTATATATATTTAATATATGTATAGCTTGATGGACTTTTATGTGTGTATATACCTATGTAATTACCACCCAGATCAATATTTGAGAAAGTGAAATTTAAAAAAAAATGAAATAGTCTAGATGGAATGAACAGTATAAGCAAAGACACAGAGGTACGAAAGCATGGATTATAAATGGCAAAGAGTGACAAAGTAATCCATCACACAACTGAAAGGGTAACAAACTTTGCACAAGGGCATTTTAAATGAGTAACACATTAACTGAGTCCAGAGGAGACATACAACCGTAATAAGTACTTAAGTAAATTTCAAATTCTTACAACTTAAAAAAAAAGGTCTTACTTTATTATGTTTTGAAAACAACTCTAATAACCTTAAGTTTGGGGGAGACAGAGATTGATACCAATGCAGTTTCTTTTGCCTCTATGCTTCCATCCAAGGATGCTATTCAAATTTTACATTACAAAGATTTGTATTTTAAGAAAGAGAACATAAGTGGCAATACCTTGATCTAGGTCCAAATGTAAATTCACATTTCAAGTAAATTGACAGTATAAAAGGGAACACAAAAGAGACCCCCTACACGGAACAATGAGCAGTTTATAATAAGGCTCCATTCAAGGCAAAGCTAATAATAGCTACTATATAGAGTCCTTACCATACTTCCCTTCTAAGCACTTGTACATGTTTTAGCTCATTTAATCTCCACAACCACCATATGAAGTGGATACTAGTATTACCTCCATTTTACAGATGAGGAAACTGGCCAGAGATGGTAAATAAATTGCCCAAGGGCACACAGTAACTTGCAGAGTTGGGATATAAACCCAGGCAGTCTGATCTCTGAGATGTGTCTTTAACCAGTGGGTATGTGAGAAAAAAGTGGACAGCCAAATTAAATGAAGACTGAAGCCTTTTCCTTGAAGACTATGGTGATTACACATATGAAAGGTAAAAAATGATGTGGATACACACGTTAAGGACATATTGTAAATTATCTGTGTGCATATATAACATATTTTTCTTAAGTATATTTGTCCATGAGGATATATTTATATAATGTATGTACATATACACAAATCTAACAGATACTTGATCAGGATAGGAAAAAATTATATTTGGCAGGAAAAAATCCATAATTTATGCACGATTTTGATGGAGAAGAGATCAACTGACAAAGAAAATTTTTTTGCAAATTCTTAAGCCTTATCTATAATTCAGATGTTTATAAATAACATCTTTCTCTTGAATATAGGATTCTACTGTTGCAAGTATTACCAAAAAGCTTAACAGGGTATTACTAAGGATTTGAAACAAAATCAACAGGATAAGAGATAGGGTGATGGAACAGAAAAAACACTAGACTGAAAGGCAGATTCTAGTCCAGAATTTGCCACAGATCAGCTAGATGACCTCAGTCAGGCCACTTTCCCATAGAATGAATGGGTTGAATAAAATCATCTCAAAGGCCGCTTCCTACATAACAATTCAATTTTTCTTTTTGTAAGAAAGAAAATAGTGATGCTACAGCGGATAGACAAAAACAGAAGACTACCGGAACCTGAGTCAAGATAAAAACTTTCTTAAGTCTCTTCCAGTAGAGGAATCTTACTAAATTTCAGTGGGTTATCTCTAGGTCTCATTTATTTTCTTTTATGTGAACAAATGTCTTGCAACATTTTTATACAGGTGTATTTTATCATTCACACTATCCAGTCCTGAGGTAAAACTGAACTCCTAATAAGTGGGTTATTACAGGGGTAAAGTGAGCCAAGGCTTCGATCGAAATAGTACTGAAAGACCTTCGAAGGTGCTTTACTAAGGAACTAATGCTAATGTATGGTTCTGATACTTTTCATATTTAGTACGTTTAATATATATTAATTCTATGTGAGGATAAAGTGGTAAAATTGCCATTAAACGAACACTAATGAATTATG
This sequence comes from Lagenorhynchus albirostris, assembly GCF_949774975.1. Classification (NCBI taxonomy): domain Eukaryota; kingdom Metazoa; phylum Chordata; class Mammalia; order Artiodactyla; family Delphinidae; genus Lagenorhynchus; species Lagenorhynchus albirostris. The sequence goes on along the minus strand of NC_083102.1, from coordinate 90,015,416 downwards.
TAAGGCCAAAACTAAGAATCATTTATTGGCTTAAGTTTCCAAATGGTCATTCCACTGCCTCACTGAAACATTTCTGCATCATGCTGTGCTGTAAACAGCACTTATGCATTTACTTTTATTTAAGTTCACTGCTGTAATTCAGGGCAATAAAACGAAGGTAAAAGCTAACGACAAGACAGGTGACAGAAGTATGACCATTGCTTTATTACATCTGCAATCAAAAGAACAGAAAAGACGAGGCCCTTCCTATAGAAGAGAGGTGGAAAAGTTATTTGTACATATAATAAAACGTTTTATGTAATGTGATATTTTAATATGGTCATCATATATTACCTAATTGGTTTTTGAGTTTATTTCTGAACAGTGCCTTTTATATAAACAGCACTGAAACCTTTTTAATCTTAAGAAAACTTTTTCCGTTAACACACTAAACCGTCTAAAGAGCTCATCATATATTTATTATTGTAACGCTTGGGAGGTTTCCTACCTCTGAGGAGGAATAAAAGGTAGACAGAAGATTAAAATGAGTCCTATTTCAGCGTAAAGAAAAGTTGCAACTGCCGCCCATTGAAGTGTCATTTTTTTTCTTCACACCTAAATAGAGAAACATTTATTTCACCCTACCGCCTTTCCAAGAAAATTCAGTTTAAGGAAAGACCCCCGGCGCGCGAGGTTTCCGGCCCGAAGGTTTATGGAATCAGACATTCCCCTCAACTGGAGGCGCCCGGCAGAGACCCGGGGCGGGGAGTTGGGGGAGGGGAGGGAGTGGGTCGAGGGTGGGCCCGGAGGCCGGCGTCTGCACCTCCCCAGCGAGCCTTGCAGAACTGGCCAGGAGGCCTGAGCGGCACTGCGGAAGTGCTTTCCGTCCAGCTTCGCGGCGTCAGTAGCCTAACGCCAGCCTCTGCTAACGTCCGCGCCCGGGGGACCTCCCGCCCAGCGAACGCGCCGCGGGGCAGACCCCACCCCGCGGTCCCACCGCGGCGAGTGCGGTGCGACCCCACGCTCCACGCCCCCTCGGGGCCCGAGGCCCCCAGACGTCGGGCCCGGCCTTACCCCACCTGAGGCCGCCTGGCTCCCCGCGCTGCTCCGCGGCCGCCGACGCGTGGGACGTCACACGCCGCGGCGGGCGGAGGGGAGCGCGCCCCGCCCCCACCCGCAGCCCCGCAGGCTCCATCTCCCATCCCAATTCCGATCTCGGGGGCCGGTGCCAGGCGACGTGGCAGGCGTGCGAACAAGATGATTAGCAATAATTGTTTTCTAATTGGTGGTGGATTAGAGGGTCAGATCCGCTGCTTGGGTTCCCAAGTGCAACTTCTTCTGGGGAGCGGACTTAACATTTCTAATGAAGTGTGGCTTGCGTGGGAGGGGTGAGCTTAACCGACGTTCTGAAAGGGCTTGCTGGAGTCCGCGGCGAGGAGTGGCGCCGGGGCGGGAGGCTTAGATAGGGTGCTGCACACTCAGTGAACGTGGTTAAAACACTCCTTTCCTGGTTTGTATTTTACCGTAGACACAGTTTCGTTGTCCAGAACAAGTTGGTTGTGCCGCATTTTGTTCGGAGAATGTAGGAGGATAGGTAGCGTCCAACATACACTTCGTGTGACGTTTTCTACTCTCGTCCATGCGCTGGGAAGAGGCAGTACACTTTCGGGTGATGTTTGGGGACTGACTGGAAAGAACAACGTGGGTATGGGTATATTCTTTCAATTACTTTTTTCCAGGTTTTCAAATTGCGTGAAAACACTCAAAATTTTAAAGATTTTCCCACCAATATTAACAATGTATCAGGAATGCACATAAAAGTATTCTCCTGGAGATGATTATTTTGGGAAGATTAAACAAATGGTGAAAACAAGAGGTGGTTACTGAATATAAAAACACATTTAAATCAGTGCTTTCTCTTACCACAAGTATACTTGATTACACAGAAAAGAAAAAAAGACAACATAAATTAACCATAAGCAACTTAAAAAAAAAATCAAAGGCGTTTAGAACTCCTTGCCTTTCTACACTGGTTCCTTGAACGGCTGTGCACCTTACTTTAATAATGCTGCTGTCCTCAGAACACTGGTGTAACAGAGTTAATTTACAAACGTAAAAATCACTAAGTTTTGGCTATAGCTCCCTATTTGCTAATATATACTCATATTTAATGAAAAAGCCAGTTATCTTTAAAGATCCGTTAATTGAAAAATGAAAGCACAGAATGTGCCTTAAAAAAAATATGGCAACATAGTGCTTATGTTAAAAAGGATTTATTTAATATTCCCAAACTGTTGAATTAAGCAGTTTTAGATAATTGTCTCCTTATAACAGTTTTTATGTTGGTAATATAGACCAATATCTTAATTACAGAACTGTTTTATCTTAACCTGAGATAATTTTTTTTTTTGGGGGCTGTGTTGGGTCTTGCGGGCCTTCTCTAGTTGCAGCGAGCGGGGGCTACTCTTCGTGTGGTGCACTTGCTTCTCGTTGCAGTGGCTTCTCTTGTTGCAGAGCACGGGCTCTAGGCCAGCGGGCTTCAGTAGTTGCGGCGTGTGGGCTCAGTAGCTGCGGCACGCGGGCTCTAGAGCACAGGCTCAGTAGTTGTGGTACGTGGGCTTAGTTGCTCTGCGGCATGTGGGATCTTCCTGGACCAGGGCTCGAACCCATGTCCCCTGCATTGGCGGGCAGATTCTTAACCACTGTGCCACCAGGGAAGTCCCTGAGATAATTCTTGCAGTGGCACATTAACCACCAACAAAATTCTGTTAATGACATCCCCAAACCATGGAACTTTATTTTAAAAAATTTTTTTAGTTTTTTTGGCTGTGCCACGCAGCTTCCAGGGGTCCTAGTTCCCCCACCAGGAATTGAACCTGCGCCCTTGGCAGTGAAAGCAAGGAGTCCTAAGCACTGGACCGCTAGGGAATTCCCTAAACCATGGAACTTTAAAGTTAAAATTATCAACTGCTGGGAAGCATAAAAATAACATTACTATTAACAGGGTATGAAAATTAGGTTTTTAAATTAAAACCTGGTTACTGTTCTCCAGGAAATAATATTTCAAATACACAGCTGTCCCTTGGAATCTGTGGGGCACTGGTTCTAGGACTCTTGTGGGTACCAAAATTTGTGGATGCTCAAGTCCCATATACAAAGTGGTCTAGCACCGAGGGCTGACTGTGTAATCATCTCCAGATTAGCTACCAAATTTTTTTTATATTTAAGATGTGGGGGACAGAAATTAACATCATTTTACGTACAGGTATATTTACCAAGCTCTCAATCTTCTAAAGATTTAGAAGGCTCGAAATGTAACAAATTTAATATCATTTAAAGAATTTCAGGAATCTTAGTTTTAAATTATAGAAAACATCACATCTAATTAACTTCTATTACATACAATTTAAAGAAATACCTTGAGGTGTGTAATTCATGAATTAGGAAGTAGCAGTTTGATTTTCCAATTTAAACTTTTAATTTAAGCCCTGAATGCAATTCTATACAGAATTTCTTGTTCCTTTTCATTTTATACAGATGTTGGAATTTGTTCACACTTTTCTCTTATTTTCATTTAAAACATACCTAATGTTAACTTACAGATACCATGAGTCATACTTTTAGTATCAAAATAAAAAGTTTTATTTATTTAAAAATGTTAAAAACATGATTCCTTTAAGAAAAAAATTCTTACAGTTTTAAATCCATAATAGGATTCAGAGCAATGTTTGTCAATGTTTGAACCACCTGGGGTCTTCTTTAAAACTAAATTTTGGGTCCACCCTAGAGATTTACTGAATCAGAATCTCTAGGATATGGTCTAAGAATGAGTTTTAAAAATTCTGTCAGGGCATTGTTTTTATACTAATGTTTGAGAGCCACTGATTCAAAGTGAAAACCAAGATGTGACCCTGGGTGGTTTCACTAAAGATAGAAAATAATTTAGGGAGTCCAGTCAATCCCATAATGGTCTGTAAGGTAATCTAAGACTGCTGATGTGCTTGACAAAGCATTAAATATTCTTTTTTCCTGCCTCGAAGTTATCTTTTCCATCATGTACATTAAATGTTGATGGAAACACATATAAGGAGTTCCAAGTTCAAGAGCAATGTCAACCCAGTCCCAGATGCATTTCAGTGGGGTTTCCTCATATCCAGCAAATATGGCCGGGTTGGCTAAGAGTCCTCTTGCAACCATCACACCTATAAATTAAAGCACATCACGTTTGTCCACACATTAAGAACTCATGGTTATGGGGTCAAACTCAATGAAACAAACTGAGAATATTCAAAAATAAAGTATTATTACAAGGTTTCACAATGCCCTTGTATTAGACTAATTCTTATTAAAGGATTCATTTTGGTATTTTTTATAAACCAATTAAGTGTAAATGAACTCACAAGACTTTTTTTCTTATATTTTAAAGACTTCTACATTAAAAAATTAGTTTTCCGGATTTTCTTAAGAGTAAATCTGGATTGTCATAAATTGGGTTTGCTTGAAGTTTATCTGCATTCTCTCATCCAGCAATAGGTATCACAGGGCTTGGTATGCCAAAGTTGAAGGGGATAATGAAACTGCATAGCAGTCTGGGGTTTCTTTGGCTCCTATGACCACTCTTGGATTCACGAATTCTATAGGCTCTAGTGGTCACTAACTGGATGAGATGGTGGCAGAGAATTAACTGAACTAATTTACTCCAATTAAAATAATCTGTTGTTTCTAAGTAGATGGATTAACATCATTTTAGTAAATTGCTTGGCTTAAATTGGTAAAACAGGAAAATATGGTAAAACAGGAAAATAATTAACATTATTCTCCCACCCCCACTTTTTAATTTTTCTGCTAATTAAAAAACAAAAAACCTAAAGTAATTATTTCTTACCATCTGTCCCAGTAATATGCCACACATTTTCTGCTTCTTTTAAGCTTCTGATGTCTCCATTAGCAATTACAGGTATAGACATATTTTCCTTAATTATTTTAATGGCCTCATAGTGAACTGGCTGATGCCTTTCTTCAACAGTTCTTCCATGGACTGTAATCCAGGAAACCCCTGTCGCTTCAGCCTTTCGACAAAGATCTACAGTTCTTGTAAGGTCATCATGGATCCTATAATTTCAAAATCATATCTATCTTTTCACAGCACACAAATCTTAATGCTAACATCAATAAACTAAATAGAAAAATATTTCATCTGTTACATTATTTAGTTTAGCTATGCTATATCATATTATCACCACGTGCCCCTATCAGTGAGGTTTTGTTCAGGAATCAGTTCCCATTCAAGACCCTGAATTTAGCTATTTCACTATCGATAACAATAGGATGACAAATAACTTTTACCCAGTGCTCCTCTCTTTTGGCTTTGATAACTGAAAGATTCATCAAAGTACTGTCACAGATGCACTGAAAGGTGCTATCTTAATATTTGCTGTGCATGCTCCAATCCGCAAGTGGGAGAATTATAATAATTTATCTTGAGATTTGTTTTTAACCTGTCACCAAAAGACTAATTTTTAGTTTATTTTCTTTTCACTGTGAAATTTTAGTGCAAATATCATTCCTATTTTCTACTCTTGGTATCAGGAATGTCTCTTAGCATTAGTTAATTAAATAGTACATGGAAAAAGTTGTTTCTCTTGGGAGAGAGTTTTTAATAATAAAGGGATATTTTAATTTTTCTTTAAAAATGCGAAGAAGAAATTGTTTTGGATTATAAATAAAAATTATGGTATCTATTCATTTACTAAATGTTTTGTTTTAACATTTTCATATACTAGATGCCTACTTACTAAGAGTAGACATCTCCACACCTTCAGACAAAAGGAATATTCTTTTATTTCCTGAGTAATGGACTATCTTGTCAGTAGATTAAAATATTATCTTTACCTTATTTTAATAGATACTGAAAATCTGGGATTTTCCACTTGATTTCTTACTTGTTTCACCATGTCTCGAACAAGCTCTGGATTGTTTATTAGGCAAGCTCCATAGCCTTCTGCCAATGCCCACCTTCATAAAGTAAATACAACAACAAATAAATTGTTATCAGTTGGAAGAGAAGATACAATTCTAAAAGCAAGTAAGTGCATTTATTATTTCTCTACCTAGCAACCTGGAATGGAACCAGATTTTTAAAATTCATAGATCCAACACTTCTAAGTGTATTGAGATTAGGAAAACATGTTCCCAGATCAAGAAATACTTAGGGGAAATGGTTTTCACTGGCAAGTGAGAAAATTAAAGTTCATTCAACCAAAACAGATTTAAGTATTTGTAACTGCAATTACTTCAGATTTTTTTAATTCCAAATTTGATGTTCATTGTACATAACAAGAGGTTTTATTAATCTTAAGAGGAAAGATATTTTTGGCTTACAGCATTCCAATACCACTAAACAGCTTACTGAACTCTCCTAATGAGTATTCAAATATATCTAATCTGATTTGGATTATGCTATACATAAAACCTTGATTTTATTCTTTGAACACATTTTGAATTATTGACAGATAATCTAGTACAGTGCCAGGAAGGTAGGGATGTTATCGTCAAAATAAGTACATCCTATCAACACCCAGTTACTCAGACTCAACCAAATAACTATGGTATAGGAAGAAAAGGTAATTATAAGAAGGTTTTCTTATAATTGAAATTAAGTAAGAGAAAACAAGTGATCTCCCAAATCATAGAATCATAGTGTTTAGAGCAAGTATGTCTGACAGAGCAGTAAAAATACATTTTAGGGATTGCCATAAACATCAGTCTCACATAATTACTTATGGATGAGGTTCAAGGCAGATCCACACATAAAAAAAATTCTAGTGGTGAGGTGAGACAAAAACTTGTCAAGGGTCTATATATTGTTGTAGCCATCAGAAAATATCTTTGCATGTATGTTTCTAAATAATATTTCCTTATTTTTTCTTGCTTCTTATTTAGAGCTCAAGTTCTTTATCTCTATTTTCCTTACTTTTTAATTTTTGGAATACCAGAATGATAGTTTACCATGTTCACATAGTTTTTCCTAATCTTTTTGAAAATTCTTCCAACTTCTTTGAGCTTTACCTCTGAGGACAACCACAGTTAATGTCTATTCCATTCGCATAAGGACAGACTATACGAGCAGCATCAGACAAAATTCTTGCATCATTAGCAGCAAACTGAACAATCAATGGGCAATCACCTGATAAAACAAATAGCTCAACATTAAAATTCACAGAAACACACACACATGCACACGAGATACCAAATTCTAATGTCTGTACAGGATAAAGTAACAATTTTTAGCCTAAGAAGCATCTGTTCAAACAAGATAGCATTAAAATAATTTAAAATATTTTAAATTACATGCAATTTAGATTTGGTACAAATTCAAATAGGAAAAAATTTGATAAAATGAAAAGTACAACACTCTTGCCAAACAGACCCCTTTCCCAAAGGTGGGAATTAGCTTACTGCATTCTAGAACAATTTTATGAATACCTATAAAATTTAAGCAAATGTGAACACTCTATGTACATTGCTATCCATATTGTGTTTTCCCCCGGATGTATCTGGGACCTGTATTCAGACCTATTTTCCTCTTTTTAGTGGCGTATTCCACCGTGATGGGTGGACCATAGATTATTTTTCATTTGCGGCTCTTGCAAACAATGCTGCAATGAAGATACTCCATATACATGCTTTTGTGAGTATATTCATGAAGTAAATTCCTAGGAGTATGTATAACTGCTGGGTGGGCATCTAACATTTTGAAAGACATTACAAAATCTTCTTTCAAGAGTTTACCAATATAGATATACACCAGTGTGGATGACAGTTCTGATTTCCTTACAACTTATCCTACACTGTATACCCAACAGCATATTTTTTTATTTGTAGCCTCTCTCTCCATATTCTTTGCGTAGTTCTCTATGTACAATTTTTCTTTTAGTTGCTCCTTTTTTCATATTATTTAAATTAAAAAAAATAAAACAAAGAAATTAGCTCTGCTATCATAAACATCAAAAATATTATAAATATTTTCCCCAGTTTTTCATTTGTCTTTGAGAATATCTGTGCTCTTTTTTTATATATAAAAGTCTAAATTTTAACATAGCCAAATGTATCAGAGCTTTCCTAGGTTTTAAAGGACACATTTTTCTCATCTTTGGGTGTTATAAATTCTGAATAGATGTATTTTAATTTTTCTAAAGTTTTTTTTGAGGACTACCTGTATCAGATTCACTGGGTGTTTACCAAAATGCAGATTTCTGGGTATCGCTCTAGTTCTACTGACTCAGAATTTCTATGGCAATCCACTGATTTACAGGATTATCTAAGGGATAGGAGAATTTGCTTTTTCCTGAGGATGTAGGTAGGGTGCTTTCTCCTTTGTAACTCAAGAGAGTTATAAAATTTCAATCTAACAACCATTTATTGGTCAAATATATTTTCAATGCTGTGCTAGAAGCTGAGGATACAAATCAACAAGAAAGAATTCCAACCCTTAAGAAGCCCACAGTCTAGTGGGAGAGACAGGCATGTGAGGAGGAAATTACAGTACAGTAGGATTAAGTACAACAAAAAGCCGGGGCTTGCGAGACAGGACATGAATGGAGGGTGATTAGGCAAGTTCCTTGGTCACAGTTTTAGAGCATTAAGAAGCATGAACTGTCCTTTCCCAGGGGGATAGGGATGCGGGGATAGGCCTGACTAAGAAGGACATTCTAGGTAGAGAAGTGTGAGGGCACGTTCAAGGACTTAAAATAACTTAGTGTGTGTGTATATATATATATATATATATATATATATATTTTTTTTTTTTTTGTGGTATGTGGGCCTCTCACTGTTGTGGCCTCTCCTGTTGTGGAGCACAGGCTCCAGACGCGCAGGCTCAGCAGCCATGGCTCACAGGCCCAGCCGCTCCACGGCATGTGGGATCTTCCCTGACCGGGGCACGTACCCGTGTCCCCTGCATCAGCAGGCAGACTCTCAACCACTGCGCCACCAGGGAAGCCCCAATAACTTAGTATTTTGAAGAATAAAGTTGGTGGGCCATGGAGAGAAACTAATGGAAGATAAAGCTGCAGAACACGTATTCAGAGGCCAGATCATGAAGAACGTTCTATATTGTCCACACGTGCTGGAATTTTACTCCTTAGGTCAGTGGCTCTCAATCATTAACAAGCTCAGAATCACCTGGAGGGCTTTTTAAAACACAGATTGCCCGACACATACCCAGAGTTTCAGATTCAGTAAGCCTGCGGTGGAGTCTGGAACTTCCATTTCTAACAAGTTTTCAGATAATGCTGATGTTAACTGGTCTGGGAAATCACACTTTGAGAACCACTCTTTTAGGTGATGAGAAGTCTAAGGAAGATTGTGAGCAGGAAGAAGTGATCAAATTTACATTTTAGAGAGGTCACTTGGGGCTGTCTGGAGGGTAGTTTGAAATGGGATAAGACTGGAGGCAGTGAGATAGGAATCTAACCCAATAGTCTAGGTGAGAGAATGGGGCTGACTAAAACTTTGATATATTATCCATAGTTTACAAGGTACTGAATAAAAACATATTTTTAAAAATTTATAAAAACCGTAAGAAACTGAAAGATTTAAAAATAAAATCTCCGAATTGTGTTGTCTCTGATTAGACAAGAGTGTTGAGTTTTGTTGTTTTGTTTTTAAAGTTTTACAAAGGCAGCAAACTCTAGCTTTCACATACCTTGGTTTGTGGTAAATTCACTGTCTCTGGCTTTTATAGATCTGATAAAATCAGCAGCAACTATCATTGGCGTATAGCACAGATCGCAACTGTATTTTCTTACCAGTGTTCTAAAAGCCAACCTGAGAGCATATAAAACTTTAATTAGGCATTTAGAAAGCACCATAATCAGAGTTTAGTTAATTATTAAATATTTAATATTTATTAGAGAAAAGTTCTGCCTATGGGAAAGTGCAGTAGATGTACTCTTCCCTATCCCTCCTGCTTAGTATAACTAAGAGCTCTGGATATCATATACAAAACAAACGTAGGGAAACTCTGAAAGGCGGCGAGAAGAGAGCAGGCAGGCTAGTGACCTCGGGCAGGACCTAAGGAACAACAATGGTGAGTTCCCTGGGTTTTCTCGTTGCCTCAAATATCCCAGATTTGAAGCTGAAGAAGCTGGCAACCTGGAAATAGCAATGGGTGCAGACAAAAACAGTCCCAGCAAAAGCCTGCTCTCTAGCCAAAGCACCAAGAAAGGGGCAGCCTAGCAAGCTTTAAAATAATAATGGCTCTACTCCAGCCCAACACCAGCGAAAAAACTGTGGCCCTCACCTCCACAAGCGAAAGTCGAGTGGGGAGCTTACACTTGTACCGTTCCAAAGCTGTCACAAAGTTCTCCAACACCCCTCCACAGTGGTGTTAGAGAAGGCCAGGTAGGGAGCTGGGACTTTAATCCCTGCCGGCCAGTAACAAGGAGGGTATCAGCGGAGACCATCTGGGGAGCCTGGAATTCCACACCAACCCTGCAGCAGTGAGGTGCCCTTCTCCCTTTCTCTGGGAGTAGTGTTAGAGAATGCTTAGTGAAGAGCCAGGACTTTCATCATTGCCCAGCAGTTACCAGGCCACCCCCTGCATGGGGAGCTGGAACTCTCACCCCTGCTCAGCAGTAATGAGGAGCCTCGTGCCCCCGGGGTGTCAAAGGAGACCAAGTGGAAAACCTAGGCTTCTACCTCCACCTGAGAGTAATGAGGAGGTGCTTTCTCATCCTTCCCCTGCTGTGGTGGTGTCAGAAAAAGCTAGTTAAAACAGAAGTTTCAATATTCAGAATCAATCACTGTAATCCATCACATTAACAGGCTAAAGAAAAAAACCCCACATGATTGTATCAATTGATGCAGAAAAAGCACTGGACAAAACAGCATTCATGATTTAAAAAAAAAGCCTCTCAGGAAAATAGGAATAGAGGGAACTTTCTCAACCTGATAAAGAACATCCACAAAAAATTCTACACTTAATATTACATTAGGATCTTTATATATATTTTCTGTAAGATCTTATGGAAAAACCCAAATGAACTTTTTGGCCAACCCAATTATAGGTGAAAGAATACTTTCCCCCCAGATCAAGAACAAGGGAAAGATGTCTGCTCTCATCACTCTTATTCAGTACAGTGCTGCAACTTCTAGTCAGTGCAATAAGGCATGAAAAAGAAACAAAAGGCATCTGATGGAAAGGAAGAAGTGAAACTATCTCTATTTGCAGATGACATGATTGTCTACTTTGATAGTCCTAAGGAATTTGTAAGAGGGACGTCCTAGAACCAATAAGTAAACATAGCAAGTTCACATAATGTAAGGTCAACACACAAAAAGCAATTTTACTTCTACACACCAGCAATGAACACATGGACGCTGAAATTAAAAGTACAATAACTGGAGTGTAAGCCTTACAAAATATGTACAGAAAATGTACGTTGAAAACTATACGACACTGATGAAAGAAATCAAAGGAGATCTAAATAAATAGAGAGACATACCGTGTTCATGAGGAGACTCAACGCAGTAGAGAATTCAGTTCTCCCCAAATTGATATGCATTTTCATACAATTCTTATGGAAAATCCAGCAGGATTTTTTTGTAGGTATAGAAAAGATCATCCTAAAAAGTTATTTGGAAAGGCAAAGGAACTAGAATAGCTAAAACAATTTTGAAAAAGAAAAGTGGGATTTATTAAGTTTACTTAATTTGAGGACATTATATAGCTACAGTAATCAAGACTGTGGTATTGGTAGAGGGACAGACACATAGATCAAGGGATTAGAACAGAGAATGCAGAAAAAGAACCATACAAACATGCTCAACTGAGTTTTGATGAAGATGCAAAAGTAATGCAATAGTGGAAAGACAGCCTTTTCAACAAATAGTGCTGGAGTAATTAGACATCCACAGGCAAAACCAAACAAACAAACAAACCTCAGCCTAAGTCTCACACTTAGACAGAAATTAATTAAAAATTATGAACTTAAATGTAAACCATAAACTAAAAGACTTTTAGAAAAAACATAGGACAAAATCTTTAATATCTAGAGCTACAAATATCTAGAGCTAAAAATTTCTTATACTTGACAACAAAAGCACAATTTGCAAAAGGAAAAACTGATAAAATGGACTTCATCATTAAATAAAAACTTTTGGTCTGCCAAAGACCCTGTTAAGAGGATGAAAAGACAAGCAACATGCTGGGAGAACATATATGCAAGCCACATATCTGACAAGAGTAGTATCTAGTATAGAGAATTCTCAAAACTCCAGAGTAAACACAACAGTAACAACAACAAAAAAAACAATCTGATTCAAAAATGGGCAAAGGGCTAGAAGAGACATTGTGCCAAAGAAGATATACAAATAGCCAATGAGCACATGAAAAGATGCTCAACATCACTAGAAAAATACAAATAAAAATCACAGTAAGTCACATCCATTAGGATGGCTATTAAAACAACAACAAAAAAACCCTGGAAGACAACAAGTGTTGATGAGAATGCTGAGAGACTAAACTCTTGTGTACTGCTGGTAGGAATATAAAATGGTGTAGCTGCTATGGAAAATAGCAGGGCAATTCCTCAAAAATTAAAAATAGATTTGTCATATGATCTAGCAATTCCACCTCTGGGCATATACCACAAAGAATGAAAGCAAGGTTTCAAAAAGATATTTATATATCCATGTTCACAGAAGCATTATTCCCAAGAGTCAAAAGATGGAAGCAACTCAAGCTGGGATGAATGGATAAACAAAATGTAGTATATACATACAATGGAATATTATTCAGCCTTAAAAAGGAAGGAAATTCTGGGTCTTCCCTGGTGGCGCAGTGGTTGAGAGTACGCCTGCCGATGCGGGCTACGTGGGTTCGTGCCCCGGTCCGGGAAGGTCCCGCATGCCGCGGAGCGGCTGGGCCCCGTGGGCTGTGGCCGCTGAGCCTGCGCGTCCAGAGCCTGTGCTCCGCGGCGGGAGGGGTCACAACGGTGAGGGGCCCACGTACCGCAAAAAAAAAAAAAAAAAAAAGGAAATTCTGATACATGGTACAACATGGGTGAACCTTGAGGATATTATGCTCAGTGAAATAAGCCAGTCTCAAAGAGACAAATACTGTCTGACCACTTAGATCATACACATACCAGGCAGTTGGCAGCATGAGGACTCAAGCCCGGACCCTGGTCCCAAAGCTAGGCGTTTGAAGATCCCATGTGGTGGGGTGGTCTTACCTTTAAGAAGTCAGAGCATAAAAAGGAAATCACACCTAAGCTCATTAACCATTTAACAATACTTACTTTGAATATCGCACCATTGGGGCGCAGACTTTTACCAGCTGCCCAGAATGAAGCATTTCTATTGGATCATTTTTTCTTTCTTGACATGTTGTGGTTTGCATGCAGTCACTCTTCATGAATACAGATTTGTTTCAAATCTGAAAAAGATAACCAGTTTGCGTAGAGAAAAGGCACTCACTTTCACTTGATGAATCCCATCATTCTTACAATTTCAATTGCCAAGAACACGTATTTTTCATCAGGTTTTGTGGGCTTAGGAATCTTCTTAGCTTCTTTTCACAGTATCGAATAGGATACTACTGAATTCTGCCTCTATTTATAAATCACAGATAGTTTTCAGCACACTGTGCAATTATGACATTTATATTCTGTACAAATTACCCTTGTTCAAGTCAAACACTAACAGTTTTGAATTCTATACTTAACCCACTACTGTAACATTTTCTGCTCAAATTTATAAATGATCAGGATGTGGAAAACCACAAGATATCTTCCTAGAATACATATTACGATTTTCCATGTTACTTTTTTAGATTTTACTTTGTTTGGCATTGATTAACCAACAAATTTGATTTGAATAATTTCATATATAGTACTGTGTATGTCTGGCACTTTGAAATACCTTGTTTTATCCAGGAAAGTTAAATGGCAGTAACAGAACAACTTTAAGTAGTCAGCATTTCAAAAGATGTACTGGTTTATTTATTTATTTATCTAACATCTTTATTGGAGTATAATTGCTTTACAATGGTGTGTTAGTTTCTGCTGTATAACAAAGTGAATCAGCTATATGTATACATATATCCCCATATCCCCTCTCTCCCATCCTCCCTATCCCACCCATCTAGGTGGTCACAAAACAACGAGCTGATCTCCCCATATATAAGAATATGTTTACTCTTATTCTCAAATCCTATTCTTTTTATTTGAATCAGAAGGCAAACAAACATTTAATTATTATTTTTAAGCATTTAAATGTTTCATGAACATCGTTTCATGAAAATCTCAATTGTAATCACATAATTGCATAGTAAATCACTATTATACCCAAAGAGGGAGAAGTGATTAAATTAGGCGATTCCTGTGTTTTATAGTTGCTATACTGTACTTAAAATCCTATCATTTCATAGTGTTGGCTGCTTTCCATATTCCAATTTTGGCCTTACCAACTTAAAAATATATATGGGCCAACTTCAGAAAGGTCTAATTGCTCCACATGCAATTTCTTGTTTGGCTAATCCTGAAAGTACTGTTATAACCTAAATATAAACCAATAATTTCAATTTCCTTAGGTAGAATGTACAGGTGGAATAAGATAAGCTAGTTCTACTGATCACTGTTCATCACTTTATCACTGTTACTGTTTAACTTAATATTTAGAGAGTTAATAGCTTATTTTTTTAAACAAAAGTTCATGATTAGAAAGATGTAAGCCACCTACATAGGTAAAGTATAAAGCAAAAGAAAGGTAGTCGCCTTTTCATGAATCAAACCTGTCTCATCTCCCTTGCATTCCAGATCCTGGTTATGCCATCACAATCCATCCCTACGCACTCAAGTCAGAAACTTGGGGCTTGTCCTTCACTCTCCAACTCCTGCAGGTGTGTCAACTAAGTGGTACCTTTAATTAAACCTTGAGCCCATTTTCACTGGCTCACAGAGTCTCTGTACTCATAATCCCCCATCCTGATGACTCTGACAATCTTCTTGGAATCCCAGTTGATCTTATTTTTATTCATTCAACAAATATCAAGTTTCTGCTACATGTTGGGAACACAGATGAAAATATATTTTCTGTGTCCTTGAAAATGTATTAGACAAACTTACACAACACAATAATGCTAATACACTCAAACACAATTTAAGCACTGTAGAAATAACTGTCTAGAGAAGTGAGGGAAGTCAATAATGGATGAAGGGGGCTTCCCTGGTTGCGCAGTGGTTGAGAGTTTGCCTGCCAATGCAGGGGACACAGGTTCGTGCCCCGGTCCGGGAAGATCCCACATGCTGCGGAGCGGCTGGGCCCGTGAGCCATGGCCGCTGAGCCTGCGCGTCCGGAGCCTGTGCTCCGCAACGGGAGAGGCCACAACAGTGAGAGGCCCGCGTACCGCAAAAAAAAAAAAAAAAAAAAAAAAAAAAAAAAAAGGATGAAGGAAATCTTGAGCTGACACTACATGGGAGATGGGGAAGTGTCCAGTTACAGAGAACATGTAAAAAGCCACAGCAGCATGAAAATGCTTGATGTTTTCAGTGAACCATTAACAACATTTCAGGATTGCTTGAGTTGTAACTAGACTAGAAAGGGCATGAGAGGGCCTATACACCAGGTTAAGATATTTTAGATTTTAAACTGTAGGGCCTTGGTTCTCAGCCATTTTTCCTCCTCTGTGGGTGATTTTACATATGCACTCAACATGTTAACTTGTGCAAATGACATACTTCCATGGGCATATATTTTTGTGTAAGTTGTTTGTCTCTCCTTGTATACTAGTTGTAATGGAAAAATTTTAGCAGAGAAATGACATGGTCAGATTTCTGATTCAGAAAGATTTCGATGGAGGGATTAGGGCTGTTGGTAAAATATCAGTAAGGAGCCCACTGTAGTAGACCAAGCCGTGTGTAATGAGTATCTGACCTGGGACTCCAGGAATGAGGATAGAGGAAAGGGAACACATTTAGGAGCTATTTAGAAATAAAAATAAACTAGCAAGACATTTAGGAGGTGGAAATCACCTGATGACAGCACGTGTTGTGTAATTAAGAAAGAATTCTAGGATGATGTGTACACTTCTGGCTTTAGAGACTGGGCGGATGGCCATTCCAATCAATGAGACAGAGAACCAGAAGGAGGAACAGGCTTTGGGAGGGAAACGAGTCCACGCTTGGGCACACTGAAGTTGAGGTGCTCAGGGGATTTCCAGGTGGTGATGCCTCATAACTGGTTATATAGATATGGTACTAAAGAAAAAGCTAGAGATAAGTCTTTAACCTTTAGGTAATATGTTGAAACTAAAAACATGGACAAAGTACTTATGGATGCCATATCTTGTAGAAATCCTTAGAAGCACCAACATTTAAGTAAAAGGGGGAAAAAAAGAATGTAAAGGAGACAGAGAGATGAACTCTGGAGCTGGGAGGAATAAATCTGAAACGTGATATTCAAAAGAGAGGGAATAGTATTACGAAGGAGGGAGGGGATAAACATATTAAACATCACAGAAGAGTTAAGTAAAGACTAAAACGTGTCCAATGGCAACTAGGTCATTGTGACTTTAGCAAGAATAATTTCACTCTTATTCATTCTTTTTTTTTTTTTGCGGTACACGGGCCTCACTGTTGCGGCCTCTCCCGTTGCAGAGCACAGGCTCCGGACGCGCAGGCCCAGCGGCCCTGGCTCACGGGCCCAGCCGCTTTGCGGCATGTGGGATCTTCCCGGACCGGGGCACGAACCCGTGTGCCCTGCATCGGCAAGCGGACTCTCAACCACTGCGCCACCAGGGAAGCCCTTATTCATTCTTTTGTTGTTGTTGTTAAATAATTTTTATTGTTCTTCTTCCTGCTGGTTATGCAGGCAGCCACAAGTGGTGCATACATGACAGCTTTCCCTTCAGGGCTTCATGACTCCACTTTAAATGAAGTTTTCTTTATTTTCACATTTCCCTCTTTTGATCAAGATCTTTCCTCAAAAGCATTGCTGATCAAGAGTCAGGTTGTCCATATTTAGTGGTTTTTGTCCCTTGGTACCAGGAAGGGCGTTTCCTGGTTGTCACGTCCCACGTCAGAGGGAAAGTGCATAGCGATTGGAAACCACTGAAGCCACATTTGAGTAACAAGGAGGAGCATGAAGAAGAACACTCAGGAATTTCCCATCTAAAGTCTACATTCCATCCAGGTGGTAAGCACTGGAGGTCATCTTGAAGCACTGAGCTAGAGTCACCCTATTGAGTAAGCTGTTTCTACAAACGTTTAACAGGCAACAAGTACAGAGCTTGAAAGTAATTATGCAAAAACAGTAATTATGCAAGGCAGAGTTAAAAGCAATATGACAAGTCCAGTTTGTATGATGGTAGCCAGCTAAATAGATCAAAAGACCATAGAGTATCAAGGGGAATTTGTTGTAACCAGTGCACTTGTTCCCTGACCTTGTGTAACTGAATTTCTACCTCTCCAGAGGTATTTATCCATGTGCAACAGGTAGTACTTAATTCATTCTTGTAGTCCCAGTACATGAAACGAAGAAGGCCTCCCTTAATACATATTTGCTGAATGAAAAAATCAGTAGTTCTTAATCTTGGTTGTACATTAGAATGATCTGGTGAGATTTTAGGAAGCAGGATGCCCAAACCATACCCCAGAGCAATTACATGTGAATCTCAGGGCGTAGGATGCAAGCAAGCATCAGTGATTGTTAAAGCTCTCCAGGTGATTTTAATGGGCAGCCAAGCTTGGGAATAAACAAATCCACGTCCTCCAAGGCACCTGGTAATACTGTTTGTTTAAATGGGTTTCTACCTACCTATTCGCTCCTCTGGGATAAGACAGGGATTGAGTCTAATGTTTGTACACTCATGCTGGTACATATAGTAGAGACTCAAACTCTTCATTGAATGAATGAATATTATGTAACTTTTCTAAAAATTTTCAATGTAAAAGCCAGGGAAGGAAAAACAATCCATAATTCAAAGATAATACTTATTCATCATTAATATTCAAAAATTATTGAAGTCAAATTTTGTGTTTTATAGATAATGAAGCCTAATGTGAATCTCAGCACACTGCCCTTGGCGATTTGTGAGACCTCCATTCAGAACATTCAATCCTATTCACACCGTGACTGAAATCAAAGTATATTAGGGGAAAACCTCTGTGACAGAGAGAAAGCATAATGCAGTGTAGTGAGACATACTTGCTTGAGTTGCTACGGGCATCCAATATGTTCGAACGGCATTTGGCACAGCTAAGTACTACTATCACATTCTCGAAAATCCGTTAGCTGAATCAAGAAAAACTTTAGCTCTGGCACTGGGAAAAATAGGTTCCCTGCATACATACTTACTGTACACGAAGGAAAAGTTAACGTTTCTTTTTTACGTTAGAAATGCTTAACCTTCTCGCACACGTGTGGTTGACCTGTTAACTTACTAGTATTTATCGTGAGAGAAATACAGGTGAATACTGCCGATGTTAACAGCGGAGAAGCTATAACGGGAACTAACCTGATGATTTTACAGCTCCAATACTGTTAGTTGAGAGATGGAAAATCCATCAATTTGTGACAAGGAAAAGTCTGGCGTCGCTCAGGACTGAAACTAGGCGGTAGAAAAAGCCTAAGGTCACTGTCTGATGGGAGGGTAGCAGAAACTGAGTCCCACTTATCTATTCCTGGTTCAGTCTTCCTACTTAACCGACTCTCGGCTCTCCCTAATTCTCCCCACTTTCATCCCTGGCAACTTTCCTCCCCAAGCTTTTCCCGCCTGCCTTTATCCCAAGAACGCGAAGCAAGGGTTGTGATAGATACAGGTGGGTAGCTATTAACGCCCGCCAGTTGTGCTTGTGGCGTGCACACGAAGCTACCGGAAACCTCCGTTCTCTTCTAGTGCTTCCATCGAGAGGTCCCATTCTCAGGTTAAATACTTGCTTTAGAGGTGAGCGCTGCCGCCACGTTCCGGCGCTCACCTGTTCTTCCGCCCAGGGAACGCCGCCAGCCCCAGGAATGCGGCGGGAGACGGGAGAAAGCGCCGGCCCCACGACCTCAGCTTCCCTGGTGCGCTGGGCCCTCGGCGCCCACCTACTCTGGGCCCCGCGCCGTTCCCAGCCAGGGTCGGCACACCAGCTGCAGCAGATCGGAATCTCCAAGACAGCCGGGTGGGCGGAGCTGGCGGCGCCGGGATTCTGCGTCATGACCTGGGCGGGGCGCGTCGCTGCTGACGCCATCTCCCCGGCACCTGCCAACATGGAAGGTGGCGACGGCGGCCTCGCTCTGCCTGGCCGTCCGACTCTGGGCTCCGGAGCGGCTGCAGCGACTGTCCGGGAGCTCCTGCAGGACGGTAAGGAGTCGGGGTCTGGCCGGGCCATGGGGTTGGGGGATTGTCCTGCTCCGCACCTGGGCCCAAGTGTGGACTCAACCCTTCGCTTTGCGGAAAGTTTTCCTGTCTCGGCGTGACCACTCCCCTCCGCCCGGCCCCCTGGCGTCTGGGTGCTGGCCTAGCCAACTTGTTTCTCCAGGAGTTGCTGTCCCCTTCCCTTCCGGGTGTCCTGGGGACACCTGATTTCTGGAGGCTCCTCATTTCAACTCTTCCCTCCACGCTCCTGGGGTTTCGCTGATGTCCCGAGTTCCCGCCCTCGGTGACCCACTGCTACCGCAGTGCTTGACGAAAAGGTGAAGCGTTTGATTCCATGAGAAGTGTAAGACCTAGAGCAGATTACAAGCGCTTGATGAAGGGGGTCTCATTTTTGGGTAGAGTTGGAAACATCCCCCTGTTAATACCCTGTTAATAAATTTTTGGACTGCACAGGTGGCCCCACTTACAAGCTCGCTTGTTTTTTTTTTTTTTTTTTTTACAAGTCGTTTATCCACAGCCATACGTGGGGGAGGGTTGGGAGCATTCGTTCAGGCTGGGATTAACTATACGTATTGAATATAGCAATCAAGTTTATTGATAGTTTTGGATAGAAGTTTCTAGAAATAAGAGGATAAGTTAGACATAGTATATTTGAGAAGCACATAAAATTGTATTAATGAAGTTAACATGCCCCAAACTTCTTTTCTTTCAGAGTAAAGTTCAAATTTCTAAGATCCTTCTCACCTGTTCTTAATTTTCTTCCCTAATCTCCATCACGTTCAACCTTGTATTAAAATAATTAGTGTACTTAATCTTTTCTACTTCATTGTAAAACTCCTTTTTATATTCTGCAGAGTTAATAACAGTAACTTGCCTACAGTAGGTGCAGAGTAAGTGGTTTTTAAAAATTGAACATCACAGTAAAGAAGCATATGCACACATATGTAGACCCAAATAGGTTCTAAACGAATGAAATAAAGTTCTAAAGTACTGTTTGTTTTCTGTGTTGTATGTTTTATTATTGCCCTTAATTCCTTGCCTTCTGATTATAATTTACATACTTTTGTCAAAAGTTACTAATGATGTTTTCTGAACTAGATCATGTTCTCTAGGTTAGGATCTCTGGCTAATGCATCTTTGTACCTTAATTTAAATTCAGGTTAACCAAGTTTTGAGCTCTGATATATACGCAATTCCCACCCTCAAGTAGCTCACCATTTTGGTAGGGGAAATAGCCCTGTAGAGTTAGAAAGGTAGGCACCGTAATATAGTGTTGTAAGGGTAGCAGTAGAATTGTATACGAAGTAGAACATGAATACAAAAGAGGATGATAACTGGGAGTGGTTTAAGGGAGTGTCAGGAAAGGCTTTCTAGATGGAGTTGGTTTTGAGGTGTAAATAGGACGTTCCCAGGTGAAGTGAAGGAAACAGTACATGCCGCGCATGGGTATTTATTTCAGTTGGGTGCATTCCAGCAATTGTAATCAGTTTTTGGAGGGTAAACAGTCCTCAATTCTGCTTTCTGTATTTTCCTATTTAGTTCTCTTTCCCATCTTCCACAATAATTATTTAAATCTACTCTTTTCGAACCACTCCCTTCAAGCTCGACAAATGGTTTTCAAGTTCCCTAAAAAAAAAAAAAATCTATTAGATATGCGCTTCTTCCATTTCTTGCGGTTAAACGTATAAACTAAGCCTGAACCTGCAGTCATTCTTTCTTCCTTCTTTTCTGTTGTATTTTCAATTATAAAAGAAGTGAAGTCTCCATTCCCTCCTAAGGACAGTCCCTCCCCTTGGTGCTCTGGATTTTCTTCCTGTCTCCTCAAGGACCCAGTTACCCTCATTCTATGCCATTGAAATCGCTTTGCCAAGGTCTCCAGTGACTTTCTTGTGGATAAATCAAATGGACACTGTTTCAGTCTTTCTTACTTGAACTTATGAAAGGGTTTGAATGTTTTATTGAAATACTTGCCTCATGTGGCTTGTTCCATTTTTTTTTTTAATTTCCTAAGTCTCTAAGTGTTCTTTTTCAGCTTTCTTTAGGTGCTTGTCGTCTTCATTTCGCCCCTAATTCAGTGGTTCACTCCACTCTTCCCTCCCACAACATTCCTAAGGAATTAAACATTTCCATCAGTAACAGTGATCCACTGTGTCAGGGGTCTGCCAGTGATAGAGGATAGGATTGGTCAGCAGATGCATAGTTTGAAATTTTGTGAGGTGTTTCTGATGTGCCTCCTATAGGCATGAGAAAGCTAAAAGAGAAGCACGAAGGACAGTCTGTCTTCAGATGCCAAATCCAATGGCCAGTATTCAGCCTTTATTGCGTTTGATCTTTATAAGACCTTTGACACTACTGACTTTCTTTAAGCTGTCCCTTTTGGTTTTTTGCTGTTCTCTCCTGTTTTTTTTCTCTCTGAACACTTAATTTCTGTGATTGCTTTCATTTCTTTTATCTACCCCCATATTTTGGTGTTTTCCTGCTTCGGAGCTCTGTCGTTCCCGTTTTCCTTTTTTGTGCATTCTAAAATGTCTTCCTAAATCATCTGGTCTTTTTTTCATAGTTTGAAAATTAATATGTATACAAATATACACATATGGCCCGTACTCCTCTTCTGAGCTATAGAACCACTCTCTACTGGACATTTCTCTCTTGACAGTGAACAAGCACTACTAATTCTACATATAAAAATCTACATATGAACAAATAGTATAGGTTCTGCACATGAAAAAGTAAAATGAATTTTTTTTTTTAACCCCTCTCCTCTAACCTTTTCCTCTGGTAGTCTCTGTTACCATTAATTGTATGTGGTAAGTTAGATGTGTGCTTGTTCCCACGTAGGTTAGATGTGTGCTTGTTCCCACGTAGGTTATCAGTTCCTTGGAGGCAGGGGTACATTCATGTTCATCTTTATACAAAGATTTCTGGTGGACTGCTTTATGCAAAACTGAATTCCCTATGTCAGTTAATCAAGAAACTTGGGAATCATCCTTTAATTCTTGGTTTACCTAATCACCCATCTTTCAGCTTGTCTGTAAGTCCTATACATTATGGTGTCTGAATATTTGTCAAATTTGTCACTTCCTTTACAGTCTTACTGCTACTATCTTAGTCTTCATCCTGTCACTTAGGCTGTTAACATAACACCTTACTGGCCTCTGTGGCTCTATTCCATGGGTGTGTACATAAATTAGCGTCCTGGGAAAATAGAAGAAGCCCTGATTTTGTAGTGTATGCTAAATTTCATGGTGTAAATACCCTTACCATGGTCAGTTTTTTTTTTTGCCGTACGTGGGCCTCTCACTGCTGTGGCCTCTCCCGTTGCGGAGCACAGGCTCCGGACACGCAGGCCTAGCGGCCATGGCTCACGGGCCCAGCCGCTCCGCTGCATGTGGGATCTTCCCGGACCGGGGCACGAACCCGTGTCCCCTGCATCGGCAGGCGGACTCTCAACCACTGCGCCACCAGGGAAGCCCCCATGGTCAGTTTTAAGATACCTACATGTGATGTCAGCTGGCTCACAGAATTCCTGAGAGATTAACAGTTGGCTCTCAGGATCCAATCCGAGCCAGCCCCAGCGCACCACCGCGTGGCTAATCCCTTTTCAGTCATCCTCCATACAGCTGCCAGAAACTGTGCTACAACACAAGGCTAACAGAGCTCTTTCTTGGCTTTAAAAGCTTAAATGGGAAATAGTCTGAACATTTTGAATATTTTACCAGCCTCTTTTCAAACTGCACCCCAACCTTCCTTTGGAACCTCAAATCCTATCATTCTTTACCCTTTCTGCCCAAAACACACTGTGATCTAGACATACTTAAGTCAGTATTATCCTTATTCCTCAAAATATGCCATTATGTTTGCTGCCTCTAAACCTTCCCTCTTGGAATAGCCTCCACTTGTCTGCCTGACAGGATCCTTAATTCTGAGAACTACTTGGCAAACTCGAAGGAAATGGGGTTCTCAGAATTAAGGCCAAAGTAGCAGTTTCCTTCTTTCAGTCCACTACACTTTGAGAGTAGTCAAGAATGAGTCTTTGCTCTTAGCAGAATGATACTTCCAGCTGATACATAGATTAATTCATGCATTCAACCAGTATTGAACACCTGCGATGTGTCAGGCATTGTTCAGGCTCTATGGGTGTGGTAGTACACAAAGCAAACTCATGGGGTATACATTATAGTGGATATAGACAATTGAAGTTTTCTTATAAGTACTCTATTTTATAGCTTGTTAGTTTCATAATCTCTGTCAAGGCAGTCTTACGTATATCTACCATATGGCTAGGAGATAATTGTTTATGCCTACATTGACTTCACTTCTGTGTATCTATTTTTCGTTCATAATTCTCTCCACTTTCCTTTCACCCACAAATTTGTGGATTTCTGTACAGAAAGGTATCTTCTTAACATCTAGCATCACTTCTTGTTTTAAAATTTTTATTTATTTATTTTTTGGCTGTACCGCGTGGCATGCAGGATCTTAGTTCCCTAAGCAGGGATTGAACCTGTGCCCCCTGCAATGGAGGCGCAGATTCTTAACCACTGGACTTCCAGGGAAGTCCCTTTTTTTTCTTTCTCTTACGGGTCTACTTTCAACATGGTTTCTCTTTCCATTTATTTATTTCACCCATAAATCCAAAATTTCAGTAATACCTGTAAGTTTGCATTTGCCTACTTCTATTAAAATTTCAGATTCACTTTATTATAACAGTATTTGTGCATCAGTCTGGAGATGCTGGAGACCATAATTATCAAATACAGTCAGTTTTCCTATTGTCATTGTCAGTGACCTTGTTTTCTTGTGTTAAAAGCTGTGGTTCGTAGTTTTTTTTTTTTTTTTCAATCTTTTACTCAGTATTTTCCTTTTGACTCACTGATTAAAAACTAGCTTTTAGGAATATGCATAGTAGTCCAGAGCGTGGGCTCTGCAGCTACACTGCCTGGGTTCAAACAGTGAAGTTGCACAAGTTGCATGTCCTGTCTGTGCCTGTCTCTTCACCTGTGAAACGGGGAGAATGATAGTTCCAACAGGGTTGTGTGAACATTGAATGAGTTAGTATGTATAAAGTGCTTATATCAGTGCCTGACACGTAGTAAGTTCTTAGTGAATTTTACCAGTCTCTTCTGCTGTTGCTACCGCCTCTTCTCATTTACAACAGAAAGCCTTTTCAGTATTTTCTGGTGTATAGAAAGACCTCAAAATATGTTAACTATGATTATAATTGTTCTGTGGTTTAATATCTGTGGTTTGGTGCAGTGTAATTAATAAGGATTTTTTTCTTATTTTTTTTCCCAGAGTGTTATAGTGATTTTTTAAATGAAGACTTTGATGTAAAAACTTATACTTCTCGATCTATTCATCAAGCTGTAATTGCTGAACAGCTAGCAAAACTTGCCCAAGGAATCAGTCAGTTGGATAAAGAACTGCACTTACAGGTAATTCCAATTTTCTGGATCATACAATTTATTCAACGCAGAGTGATAATATATCATTTTTATAATCCTTTTATTATTTAATCTAAATGCATATTTACATGAACAAATGTATATTTTTCCAAGTATATCTTTGAAAAGTTTTCTGTAAACTACTTTTTGTTATTTGAAAAATGGATATACCCATCTCTCCAAAACCTTTTATTCATACTTTGTTTTCATCATCTTAACTGATATGGAGAGAGTATAGGTAGGCAAAAAATAGGATGTCTTTGATAAAGATAATAGAAAATAGAATTTTGGAAGCAGAACAGTGTGAATAAGAAAAACTGGGATGTTCCCACTAGCAGTTCACACTTTATGAGCACAAAATGTAATATTTGATGAAATTACAGAAAGTTGATAAATTTGTGGTGGATAGAACACAATGAGGGGAGTTAGGAGATAGGTCCAAATCTCAGTTGTGCTGTTAACTTTCATATCATGTAATGCCTTTGAGTCTTGCTTTTTTTTTTAAAAAAAAGGAAAAAAACCTATGGAATGGGTTGGAGTGAATAAGGGGGAAGAGGAGATTGTAGTAGAAAATCTTGAAGGTTCCTTCCTCTTCTGCAATTCTGTGATTTTTTTTTTTTTTTTTTTTTGCGGTACGCGGGCCTCTCACTGTTGTGGCCTCTGCCGTTGCGGAGCACAGGCTCCAGATGCGCAGGCTCAGCGGCCATGGCTCACGGGCCCAGCTGCTCCGCGGCATGTGGGATCCTCCCGGACTGGGGCACGAACCCGTGTCCCCTGCATCGGCAGGCGGACTCTCAACCACTGCGCCACCAGGGAAGCCCCAATTCTGTGATTTTTATAGGGTGGTTTTATGGTGTACTTTCTAGTGTTGCCTTTCTTTCTGAGTAGGCACTTAAATATTTAAATGAATGAACAAATTGCATGAATAAATGAACTATTTTCCAGGAAACCTAGATCTGGTATAATGAGACACGTTCCCTTAAGTTTTTCGTGTCTTACTTTATCAATTAAAAGAGCAGTTTGGGGCTTCTCTGGTTTCGCAGTAGTTAGGAGTCTGACTGCGAATGCAGGGGACACGGGTTTGAGCCCTGGTCCAGGAAGATCCCACATGCTGTGGAGCAACAAAGCCTGTGTGCCACAACTACTGAGCCTGCGCTCTAGAGGCCACGAGCCACAACTACTGAGCCCATGTGCTACAACTACTGAAGCCCGCGTGCCTAGAGCCTGTGCTCCGCAACAAGAGAAGCCACCACAATGAGAAGCCTGCACACCGCAACGAAGAGTAGCCCCTGCTTTTCGGAACTAGAGAAAGGCTGCGCGTGGCAATTAAGATCCAGTGCAGCCAAAAATAAAAATAAATAAAAAATAAATAAATTCAGTGGTTGAGAGTCCGCCTGCCAATGCAGGGGACACGGGTTCGTGCCCCAGTCTGGGAAGATCCCACATGCCGCGGAGCGGCTGGGCCCGTGAGCCTGTGCGTCCGGAGCCTGTGTTCTGCAACGGGATAGGCCACAACAGTGAGAGGCCCGCGTACCGCAAAATAAATAAAAAAATAAATTTATTAAAAAAAAAAGATAGAAGTATATACTATAGACAGTTCTTTAAAAAAAAAAGAGCAGCTTAGTTCAGACTGGGGTGACTTTTAAGGTCAGTTTAAAATTCTGATTATATAATTAGAGATCAATACTTATTGAGAAACATTTATAGGACAGTTTTAATTGTCAGGCTTTGCTTTAGGCTGTGCGGATAGAAAAATGAAAACATTTCCTGGCTCTCCAAGTATTCACAGACCAGTGGCAGATACAGACAGAAATAATGACAGGCAAGTGATGCCTTTTTTAAATAGAATAGTACAAAGTGTCTGTGGGAGCAGGGGAAAAACCCAGGCACTTAATTCTGCCTAGGTTTCTCAGGGGGTAGCTTTTTGCAGGAGCCACCTGAAATTCTTTCTGCCTTTTTGTGGTTGGCATTTTCCTTATTCTTTGCATATAGTACCTTCTCTGAAGGAATCAGTAAAAACTTAAAATCTATTTAACATCTCCTAGAGGGGGCAAGTTATGCTTACAGTGGTTCTGGATGTAGGGTGGAGGAAGTCTCTGATTCCTGGTATGAGATCTAAACCTGCTACAATTGTTTTTCTGCAGAAGCAAAATTGGGATAATGCTAACCAAACCAGTAAATAAAATATAATAAAAATAATTTAAAATATCATTGAGATCGGGGCTTCCCTGGTGGCGCAGTGGTTGAGAGTCTGCCTGCCGATGCAGGGGACACGGGTTCGTGCCCCGGTCTGGGAAGATCCCACATGCCATGGAGCGGCTGGGCCCGTGAGCCATGGCCGCTGAGCCTGCGCGTCCAGAGCCTGTGCTCCGCAACGGGAGAGGCCACAACAGTGAGAGGCCCGCGTACCGCAAAAAAAAAAAAAAATAAAATCATTGAGATGATTAAAATTACAAAATGTACCAAAGTATGTGTTAGTCAGGGCTTTAGTACAGGAAGCAGAAACTGCTCTAGGTATTTAAAGCAGGAAGATATTTCATACAGAGGATTGGATAGACAGCTAATGGAATGAGTTGAAGGATCTACCACAGGTGCAACACAGAGACCTGGAAGCTCCTGCTGTTACCTGCCATGCCACTGCTAAAGTTCAGCTTCTGGGTGCTTGGTAACTGAACTCTGGAATGATCTACAGGGCTATCTCAACTGTCTCTAAATCCTCAGGTCTCAGGACTTTGCTTACTAGCTGAAACAGTAATGGGAAGATAGTTTTCCTCTTTCTTCTGTCTTCTAAGTCTGTTGGAAAGGGGAGTCTATGAAATTGTAGTTTTAGGCTTTTCAACATTTCCAGAGTATCACAAGGGACAAAGAATAGAGAATTAGAAAAATATTCATCTTGTTAGGATGGACACATTAATGACCATATCAGTGGACTGGGGAGAACTCAGATGTCTTCTGGATAAGAGACATAGGAGTCCAAAAGTAACACTTATTTTAGATATGTGATAGAGGAACTTGGTAGAATGACAAGTGACGTGTGAAACAGGACAAGGTAGAGGATTTAGGCATTCCATTGAATGAATCTTTGCTGATTAGGAGCTTCAGTTTACAGACTAGACATGAAACTTCTTATTCATTTTAATAAAGGGTACAAAATAATAAGGATTCCTGCATTGTTCTAAAGATTTGCTTGATTTCTTGGTGTTTCTAGGACTCTTTTGTGTGTAGCCTTTAACTCTTAACTTTTATGGGGTTTTTTTGATATGACTATTCACACTGCCCTAATTTTCTTAAAAATACCAGTCTTCTGCAGGGAAGAGGATTTGCTGTGACATTAGGAAGCTGGAAGCAGAGAGATGTTTAGGGAGGCGCTGACTCTGCTTTATCTTTCCAAATTAGAATGTGGTCTTGATGATGCTGAATTAAATGCAAGAACTAAAAGAACCGATGTTTGAAAACACTCTTTAAAAGGGAAGCGTGTATTAATTAGCATGGCAAGAATTAGCTGGTTTTTGTTTTTCAGTTTGGGCACAACTCGTCCTGCACATCCCCCTAGGATACCATGGGGCTAATGAAAAGACATCTTTGGCTCTGTGTTGAGCTATAGCGTGTTTGTGTTCCCACCAGTCATTCAGCTCAAACACACCTTTATACCCTGTATTTTTTGTATCAGCAAAAATTTTTTGCTGATACAAAAAAATTTTTTTTAATTTTTCCCACTTTCCATAAAGAGAGAGCCCTTCAATTCTACTTTGTGGTTACAAATTAAAATACTTAATACTTGGAGTGCTGATTATTCATTCTTGATTTTCAGGTTGTTGCAAGACATGAAGATTTATTGGCACAAGCAACTGGGATTGAATCTTTGGAAGGTATAGTTCCATTAACTATTATACATTGTACAGAGCTAGCCCAGGGCTTGGAAACTTCTTCTGTGAAGGGTCAGAAAGAAAATAGTTTAGACTTTGCAGGCCATACTGTCTCTGTTGCAACTACTAAACTCTGCTGTTATAGGGTGAAAGCAGCCAGGTAATATGGAAACGAATGTGTGTGGCTGTGTTCCAACAAAACTTTAATAAAACTTTGCTGACCCCTGAGCTAAACTCTCTGGGTTTAAATCCTTGCTTTCCCACCTACTAGAAGTGTGACTTTGGACAACTTACTTAACCTTTCTGTGCCTCAGTTTTATCTATAAAGGAGGAGTATTAATATGTACTAATATGTTATTTAGAGGATTAAATGAGTTAACAAAATGCTTTGAACAATTCCTGGCACATATTTAGTGCTTTTATAACTATTAGTTAATTAAAACAAATAAGCAGGGGAATTCCAGTGGTTACAGTGGTTAGGACTCCGCACTTTCACTGTTGTGGGCGCACATTCAATCCCTGGTTGGGGAACTAGGATCCAGCAAGCCGCGTGGCGTGGACAAAAAAAAAAAGAAACAAAAACAAAATCAACTCCACTAAAGTAGTGGAAATAGGCTTGAATTCTTTCCTATTTCTTTGAAATGCTTTTCAAAAATGAAAGTATAGTAGAATGATAATACATTGGATTTTTATTATGAACTCTCTTATTTTCGTTTGACTACATCTTTTATGAATTTGTCATTCTCTCTATATTAAATTAAACTACATCTCATAAATATGAAATGTTAATATTGTATTTTCCATTATCACTTGTGTTGTGATTACTATTAATCATTGCACATCAAAAGAAAGCTAAGTGATTTTTCCCTATGTTGATGAAATTCTTAAGGAAGAAGGATATTGCTTTCTGTGATGCAATATTCTTTAATGCTTCCTCTAGTATTTCTTACGTGCACTCAAAGATGTTATTTTCAGCATGTGCATTGTTTCTAAGGCATCCTGATGAAGAACATAGTATTTTGGAGATAACAGTTTGTTATTTGAATATTTAGGATAGATATCAGACTATGTTCATGGGAAAATTAAGAGGCTCTAGGTACTGACTTATTATGGAAAATTAATTTTCTTTAATCTCATAATATTTTTATATGTTTCTGGAAGCAAGTAAATAATACCTTGTTTTTAATGGTAATTTTTGTAAACGAATAAAGGTTTTTTTCCTTTATAGAAACCCATAGGGATGTCATGGTAGTACATTGATTTTGAGTATATATAGGTGTAGATGAATCATCACAACAGAAATACTTCTCATTGTGGTTTTCTTTTTCTTTTTCTTTTTTTTTAAATTGGCCACACCACATGGCTTGCAGGATCTTAGTTCCCCAACCAGGGATTGAACCTGGGCCACCACAGTGAAAGTGCCGAGTCCTAACCACTGGGCAGCCAGGGAATTCCCTATGTGTGTTTAGTTCTATAGTGTGCTGATTTTCCCCAGAGTGCTTTTCAGTGTTTAAAACATTTAAAATATGCTGTTAGACTGAGTTAGAATGACTATCCATTGGGTGACTGTGTACAGTACAAAGGCTGACTTCTCTGAATTCCTATGATAATCTAAGAATATTCTCCAGATTATTTGAACATAAGTCAAAGTATGAATCAGTATTCATTTTAGCATGATGTGTATTTCTAATCATTTATTAAACTTTTTGAGATGTGTGTTATGTATTTGAAAATGTATTACCCCAACTTCTACTTCATCTACTTTTTCTCCTATATATGTAAAATTTTGGCCATATAATTCATTTGGAGATATATTTATTTAGCCTATTTTATTAAAATTTACTCTCTTCATTTTTTTGTTTATTTATACATTTAAATTTTAATTGAGAATTTGTTAGATTCCAGGCAGCTGTAACAATATACAGAGTCCCTGTCCTTATGGAGTTTGGAGGTATATTTAATTAAGCCTATTTTATTAAAAAGAGATAGCCTAATTTCTTCATTTATTTACTCACTCAGTCGAATAGTAATTGAGAACTTGTTAGATACCAGGCACCTGTGAACAATAGAGTCACTGTTCTCATGATATTTATGTTCTAGGTAGGGAATTAGACCAAAAAAAAAAATGTGTAGGGAACTTCAGGTACTTTTAAGTCCTAAAAGAAAATAAAATAGATGATGAGGTAGAAGAATGGGAGTTCCTTACTAGCTAGGATGGGCAGGAGATGCTTCTTTGAGAAGATGACATTTGAACTGAGATCTGAATGATGAGAAAGAGCTACCACATGACTATCTGGGGAGGAGAGTGTGGTAAGCTGAGGGACCAATAAATGGAATTAGCGTGGCATGTTTGAAGGGCAGAAAGAAAAGGCTAGTATGACTAGAGTTTAGTGAATGAGGGAAAGAATTGTAGATGAGGTTCTTGGGAAGGAATTTTGATTTTCCTTCTAAATGCAATGGTAAACAATTGGAGGGTTTTAATTAGAGATGTTACGTGATTAATGCTCTAAAAAGTTTTCTCTGGTGGCTCTATAGTGAAGGCAAGAGTAGAATCTGGGGTACCAATTTAGAAGCTATTAGAGTAGTAGACGTTGATCGTGCCTTGAATTAGTGGTGGATATAAAGAGAGAGAAGTGAATGGGATAAAATGGGGGTAGAGCTGATAGGATTTGTTGATGGGAAATGAAAAGTCTGAGCGAAAAAAGTCACCAACAGTGATTCCTAAGATTTAAGTCTGAAAAATTGGATAGATGATGGTATGAGTAACTGAGATGCGTCACACTGGAGAGGATCATGGTGGGGCAGAAGTTATCTTGTTGGGTGTCTTAAATTTGTCATAAGAGAGTTCAGGGCTAGAGAGTTGTGTGTGTGTGTGTGTGTGTGTGTATAGATAGGCAGGTATAAAGAAAATCTATATAGATGTATGTACGTATGTGTGTATATAAAATCAGTATTTTATTGAACAGATAGTGTTTAAAACATTGGGATTGAATGAAATCCCTAAGAGAGATTCTAGGTGGAGAAGAGAAGTTGGCTGAGGATCAAATCTTGGAGTACTCCAGCATGTAGAGATCCAACAGAGAAGGAGTGGGAGCAACTCATGCCATCAGAGGGAGCCCACGAGGGTGATGACTTGGAAGCCTAGAGAAAAAAATGTTTTAGGGAGGGAGTGGTTCAACGTGTCATGCATTTCTGAGAGTTAGAACAAGATCAAGACAGAACTGACAATAGCATTCGGCACCTTGGAGATTTCTGGTGACGTTGACAAGATCTGTTTTGGTGGCATATGTGTGAAAGGTGTTGCGAGTGGGTTGTGGAGAGAATAAGATGTGAGGAAGTGATGATAACAAGGAAAGCCAGTTCATTCTTGGAGGTTTAAGGTTAGTGAACCATAATACCGGCAGAAATCCTTGGGTCCAGAAAGGATTCTATTGGACTGAGCCATATTAAAACATTTGTATGCAGATAGGAGTATTAATTAATTCTGAAATTACTTCATCTAATATGACAACATTCTATACTTAAATTTATTTAGAATACTGTGTTTCAAAACTACAGCTATGCCAGTTGAATATAGAAACTGAGTTTTAAAGAATATAGTTCAAAATAATTAAATCTGTAATATTAGAAAGCCCATTTTTAGGCATATAAAAAAGTAAAATTTCAGATCTGTCTTCCTGAAAATAATTTTACAATTTTATAAACAGTTCTTCATCATGTTATGTAAGTAGAGAGTAAAGGCAATAATATACTTGCTGTCCATATTTATTATTTATCTAGCATTGGGAGTTAGAGAGAGTATACCAGGAGGAGAGTACCTCATTTCCAGATCGTTCAGGGCCTTGTAGACCAAGCTGTGGACTTTAGTTTTAACATAGGAGCAAAGGGGAGACTGGGGAAGGGATTTAGCAGATGAGTGTTATAATTTGCACTTCCAAAGATCACTCAGGCTTTTTTTTTTTTAATATAATTTAAAAAATAAGTTTCTTTATTTTTTGGCTGTGTTTAGTTTTCATTGCTGGGCGTGGGCTTTCTCTAGTTGAGGCGAGCAGGGGCTACTCTTCATTGCGGTGCGTGGGCTTCTCGTTGCGGTGGCGTCTCTTCTTACGGAGCAGGGGCTCTAGGCGTGTGGGCTTCAGTAGTTGTGGCTCACGGGCTCAGTAGTTGCAGCTCGCGGGCTTTAGAGTGCAGGCTCAGTAATTGTAGTACACGGGCTTAGTTCCTCTGCAGCATGTGGGATCTTCCTGGACCAGGGCTTGAACCGTGTCCCCTGCATTGGCAGGTGGATTCTTAACTACTGCGCCACCAGCGAAGTCCCACGCTTCTTTTTTTGTAATTGTAGTACAATACACATTAACATGAAATTTACCACTTTAACCATTTTAAACTATATAACTTAGTGCTATTAATTACATTTACAGTGTTGTGCAACCATCACTATCCAGTTCCAGAACTTTTTCATCACCTCAAATGGAGACCCTGTACCCATTAAGCCGTCACTCCCCATTCCTTGTCAGACTTCTTTAGTGGAGCAAGGTTAGGACGGGGAAGACTAGTTAGAGGTTTTTGTAGTAGTCTAGGTAAAAGATACTGGTTGGATTATGATGATGGCAGAAAAATATGGAAAATTTCTCTATTTTTTTCTTTTAACTTTTTACCCAATTTGAACCCTCGTAAATTTGTAAAGTAATGTAAGCTGTTATGTTTTCCTAGGTGTCCTTCAGATGATGCAGACAAGAATTGGGGCTTTACAGGGAGCTGTTGATAGGTACTGTTGTTCATTTTGTAAATGAATGAAATGGAAAGATTTTTATCCATTGATAGTTTGAAGATGATTTTGTCACTCCTCTTTCTGTTTTTCCTTTAGGATGAAAGCAAAAATTGTTGAGCCATACAATAAAATAGTAGCCCGTACTGCTCAACTAGCAAGACTTCAGGTAGGTCCTCACTTGTCATTTCTTTGTACTTTTACTTCATTTTGTCTTTATAAGCGAGCAAATTTCAAGAGAATGAATTCTGAGGAAGTAAGAGAATATGAGAGAAAACGGGAAAAATACTAAAGAACTTTAAAAGAAGATATTCAGTTTAAAAAATAAAAATCTAAACTACTATTAAAGTGAATTATTTTCACTCTTATTATATCAGTGTATTACTAACTTTTTAGAGTTCAAAATTATTTCTCTTAATAGAGAACAGGAAGAAACCTTTTATCCTTACAGTTTGCTATGATCCAATGTAAGGAACCCAAACCTATAACTTCTGTAATACAGCAGTCCCCAACCTTTTTGGCACCAGAGACCGGTTTCGTGGAAGACAGTTTTTCCACGGACCGGGGAGGTGGGGGTGGGGGGATGGTTTCACATGATTCAAGCGCATTATGTTTATTGTGCACTTTATTTCTGCTATTGTTACATTGTACTATATAATGAAATGATTATACAACTCACCATAATACAGGATCCGTGGGAGCCCTGAGCTTGTTTGCCTGCAACTAGTTGGTCCCATCTGGGGGTGATGGGAGACAGTGACACCTGAAGTGTGTGGCTTATGTCTAGTCTACTCTGTAGTCTTGTTTTGATTGCTGTCACTGCAGAAAACCCTGCTTCACAAAGATAGGATGTTGGAAACAGAAACAGGCTTTTCGGTGCTTTCATGGCAATCTCAGGATATCCCACCTTGACTTTAATCCAGAATGTATGGAGATTTGAAGTTGTCTCAAGCATACTTTTAAGGCCACCATCATTTACAATCTCAAGCAGTTGATCTTCTTCTAGCACAAAGTCGATTCACTGGACTTATTCACAAATGGGTCGCAGATCCACTCCTTCCCAATTCGGGGGTCTTTTGTGGCTGGGAAGTAATGCTCAAACTCTTTTGAAAGCTGAGATGGGTGATCATGCACCAGCTGGGGGGAAGAAGGCCCTGGCTCAGCCTCTTTCAAAATCTCTGCTAATATTTGAAACATGTCAAAAATCCTAGTGTTCACTCATTGCCCCCATAATTCCAGTTTGGCTTTGAATGCAGCCATTTTATCTGCCAACTTGAACACAGTGGTGGTTCTCTCCTGAAGTGACGGATTGAGTTTGTTGAGCAGGTTGAATATGTCACACAAGTAAGCAAGTTTTGTGACCCCATTCTGTGGCACTGAAATGTGCTGCCAGGGGTGACTGTTTTTCTAAAAGAAATCTCTGGAGTGGCTCTCATAACTCAAAAACTCTGGCCAGTGATTACCTTTAGAAAGCCATCTCACTTCTGTGTATAAGAGAAGACGTGTGTGCTCTGTGTCCATCTCCTCACAGAGCTGCACAAACAGACGTGAGTTAAGGGCATGTACTTTAATGTGGTTGATAATTTTAATCACATCCTGCAAAACGTTAAGTTCAGGTGACATTTTTCGGCTAGCCAGCATTTCCCTATGGATGACACAGTGTGTAGACTCACATTCAGAAGCAACCTCTTTGACCCAAGTGGTGAAACCAGAAAGCCATCCAGTCATGGCAGCCGCTCTGTCTGTGCATATATCGACACAAAATGACCAATTCACTTTTCCTGATATGTAATCATTCAAAGACTTGAAAGAGTTCTGCAGCTATTGTGTTGGTTGTCAACAAAAGTGCACATAACATAACCTCATGCACATCCTCCTGAAAGACATAACGCACAAAAACAAGCATTGTTGCCTTGTTGTCAACACCAGCAGACTCGTCAACCTGGATTGCATACCATGGTGACTCATTAATCCTCTCTAACAATTGTGCCTCAGTATCCTTTGCTGTTTCATCAATTCGTCTAGTTATGGTACTAGCCAAAAGAGGAACACGTGCCACGTTTGAACTGCAGCCTCTCCTAAAAGTTCATGACAGATGTCCTTAGCAGCAGGCAGGCTCAACTCTTCACCAATGGTAAAGGGCTTTTTCTTAAAGATTTATTTATTTATTATTTATTTAGTTAGTTTATTTTTGGCTGCGTCGGGTCTTAGTCGCGGCACGCAGGATCTTCATTGAGGTACGCGGGATCTTTCATTGCAGCGCGCCGGCTCTTTGTTGCAGTGCACAGGTTTCTCTCTAGTTGTGGCGTGCAGGTTTTCTATTCTCTAGCTGTGGCGCGCAGGCTCCAGGGCGTGTGGGCTCTGTAGTTTGCGGCACATAGGCTCTCTAGTTGAGGCGCGCAAGCTCAGTACTTGCAGTGTGCGGGCTTAGTTGCCCTGCAGCATATGGGATCTCAGTTCCCCGACCAGAGATCGAACCCGTGTCCCCTGCATTGTAAGGTGGATTCTTTACCACTGGACCGCCAGGGAAGCCCAGTAAAGGGCTTCTTCTTAGAGTCTTCTGCTGTCTCATCATTGGGTTTTTCCCCCCTTTCAAAAAAGCTCTCCAGCGACATTTGTTTTTTCCTCATTTTGGCTAGGGTTAGCTTGTGGGCTTACCCACACTGTGACTGAGAGAAGTGCACAGTGCAGGAAAGAGGTGCGGACAGAAGTGGTAAATAAAATAATGGGCAGGCCATGCGCAGACTGAAATAAGTGTCAGTTTCTGACTTAAAGCCTGCCACCACATGCAGTTGTACAATTGAAGTACATCAACTCACTTGCCACTGTAAAGCCTGCCACCAGATGCAGCTTAATTGTCACTTTCCACTCACTGGTAGAGTTTTGATATGAGTCTGCAAGCAGTTGTTTTATTACGGTCTCTGTGTAGTCAGACCTCTCTGTTAATGATAATCTGTATTTGCAGCCACTCCCCAGAGCTAGCATCACTGCGTCAGCTCCACTACAGGTCATCGGGCATTAGATTCTCATAAGGAGCGCACAGCCTAGATCCCTCACATGCGCAGTTCACAGCAGGGTTTGCGCTCCTATGAGAATCTGATGCTGCCACTGATCTGACAGGAGGCGGAGCTCAGGTGGCAATGTGAGCGATGGGGAGCGACTGTAAGTACAGATGAAGCTTCGCTCACTCACCCACCGCTCACCTCCTGCTGTGTGGCCCGGTTCCTAACAGGCCACAGACCGGTTCCGGTCCGTGGCCTGGGACTGGGGACCCCAGCTATAATAGATGTTTTAGTATTTTAATCTTTGCTATTTCTGGGTCAGTTTTTGTCAATTGACCTTTCTTCTTGTTATGGGTTTTATTTTTATGCTTCTTTTCATGCTTGGTAATTTTTGATTTTATACTGGAAAGGTGTGTTTTGTGTTCAGGGGTCTGGATTTTAAAAAATTTCCTTGAAATGGTGTTGGACTTTATTCTTCACAGTTAAGTTACTTGAAATTAGTCTGATCTTTTTGAGGATTGGTTTTAAATATTTATTTATTTATTTAGCTGCATTGGGTCTTAGTCGCGGCTTTCAGGATCTTTGCGGCATGTGGGATCTTTGCTGCAGCATGAGGGACCTTTTGTTGCGGTGTGCGGGCTTCTCTCTAGTTGTGGTGCATAGGCTCAGTAGTTGCAGCACGTGGGCTCTCTAGTTGTGGCACGCGGGCTTAGTTGCCCCCTGGCATGTGGGATCTTAGTTTCCTGACAAGGGATCGAACTCACGTCCCCTGCATTGGAAGGAGGATTCTTAACCACTGGACCACCAGGGAAGTCCCCAAGGATTGGTTTTAAATCTTTGTTAGTGCAGGTTCAGAGCATCCTTTAGCCTAGCGGTAGTTTAGCCATGTTTACTACTAGGTCTTTCCACTATGAGCTCTGTGCATTGTTTCAGTGTTTCTTTCCTTGTGTTTCCTCTTACACATGCACAAATTGGCACTTAGCCAGAGACTTGAGGCCATCTTTCTGCACATCTCCCCAACCTCTCCTTCCTGGCCAGTTCTCTGCCCATAGACTCTAGCTCCTTTTGGCTTTCCTGAAATCTGATCTGTTTCCACACTTCAGAGAGACTGTCATGTTCTGTTTGCCTTTGCTCTGCTTCAGCTAGAAAATTGTCTTCCGGCAGTAAATTGGGATAGTTGTTAAGCTCATTTTCTTTATTTTCTTTCTCCTGTGCTATTTTTCAGTATCTGTTGTCTGAAAATTTTATTTCATGTATTTTGTTCAGTTTTCTAGTTGTTTAAGATGGGAGGGTAAATTCTGCCCTATTATTCCATCATTGTTAGAAGTAGAAATTGCCTTCATTAAAAAAAATTGAATTATAAGCCACATACTATAAAATTCACCACTTTAAAGTACACGTTTAAGTGTTGACTGAGTGGTTTTTACTATATTCACAGGGTTGTGCAATCATCACTGCTGTCTAATGCCAAAACATTTTCATTACTCCAGAAAGAAACCTTAGGCTCAGTAGTAATCACTCCTCCTACCCCCTTACCCCTTGCCCCTCCCCAGCTTTCTAATCTGCTGTCTGTCTGTGGATTTGCCTATGCTGGATATTTCATATAAATGCGTCATACATTGTGTGGCATTATTTTGTCTGGCTTCTTTCACTTACCGTAATGTTTTCAAGGTTTATCCATGTTGTAGCATGTGTCAGTACTTCATTCCTTTTTATGACCAAATAATATTCCATTGTACGGATATACCACATTTTTGTTTATCCATTTATTTTGCTTGCCTATCAGTTGATAGATACTTGTTTCCGCTTACTGGCTATTATGAATAAAAACTGTTACAAACATTTGTGAACAAGTTTTTGTGTGACGTGTTTTTTTCGGTTATCTTGGGTATATACCTGAGAATATATATGCTAGGTCATATGCTAACTCTCTTTAACATTTTGATGTATCGAATCAATATATGAACACCTTAAACTTAAACAATGTTCTATGTCAATTATATTTCAGCAGAGCTGGAAAAAACTTTTTGAGCAGTGCCAAACTGTTTTCCAAAGCAGCTGTACCATTTTACATTCCTATCAGCTATATATGAGGGTTTCAATTTCTTTCTCACCAAGACTTGTTTTCTTTTTAATATAGCCATCCTATTGGTTATGAAGTACTATCTCGTTGTTTTGATATGAATTTCCCCAATGACTAATGATACTGAGCATCTTTTATTGTGCCTATCGGCCATTTGTATATATTCTCTGGAGAAATGTCTATTCATATCTTTTGCTCATTTTTAAAATGAATTATTTGTCTATTCCCTCTCTCCCTCCCTTCCTTTCTATACTTGGCATATTGTGTTCTGGCTTCCAATTTAGTTGTTGAGAAGCTGTCATTCTGACCTGGTCTTTTGAAGGTAATCTGCAGGTTTCCTCTGGTTTCTTTTTTAAAAATTATTTATTTACTTATTTTAACATCTTTATTGGAGTATAATTGCTTTACATTGTTGTGTTAGTTGCTGCTGTATAACAAAGTGAATCAGCTATACATATACATAATATCCCTATATCCCCTCCCTCTTGCATCTCCCTCCCACCCTTGCTATCCCACCCCTGTAGGTGGTCACAAAGCACGAGCTGATCACCCTGTGCTATGTGGCTGCTTCCCACTAGCTATCTATTTTACATTTGGTAGTGTATATATGTCAATGCCACTCTCTTACTTCGTCTCAGCTTATGCTTCCCCCTCACTGTGTTCTCATGTCCATTCTCTATGTCTGCATCTTTATTCCTGTACTGCCCCTAGGTTCTTCAAAACCATTTTTTTTTCTTTTTTTAGATTCCATATATATGTGTTAGCATATGATATTTGTTTTTCTCTTTGATTTCCTTCAGTTTCAGAATGGTTTCTTTTTATTCTTTTCATGTGCAATTTGTTTTTCTTCTTCCATCTGTGAGTTTATCTCTCTCATCATTTCTGAGCTGTGCTTTCTTCAAGTATGTATCATTCTCTCTCTCCTTTGTCTTCGATTCTGATTAAATGTACACTCAACTTTCTTTATCATCTAAGTCACTTACCCTCTTTTCCTTACTTTACATTT
This sequence comes from Lagenorhynchus albirostris, assembly GCF_949774975.1. Lineage (NCBI taxonomy): Eukaryota > Metazoa > Chordata > Mammalia > Artiodactyla > Delphinidae > Lagenorhynchus > Lagenorhynchus albirostris. The sequence goes on along the minus strand of NC_083102.1, from coordinate 89,975,902 downwards.
TTTTTCCTTTCCTTGCTGTTCTCTGGAGTTTTTTCTGATTGGTTATCTACTTCATTAATTTATTCCTGACCACTTCCTGTGGTTAAAATAGTCGATTATTATTTTGCTAAGTTTTGGTTATTGTATGTTTTATTTTTAGAAGTTCTATGTTTCTTTTCCTAAAGTGCTATATGACCTATTTCTTGTTCCCTGATTTTGATTTCTTTGAATATATTCTGCTGAAGTATTCTGTTGCCTTACTCTGGTAGGTATAGTATTTGTAGTCTTTGTGGGTATGTTTATCTTGGTGGTGCTTGCTGGTTCTGTCTAATGGAGTCCAGTTTTCCTGGGTGCCTGGTTATTTTTTGCTGTGTGTTGGACATTTTATTTGAAAAGTTATTTTTTAGAATATTTGAGTCCTTCAGAGAGGATTTGTTTTGTTTTTCTATGGCAGCAGAATTCGTTACCAGTCCAAGAACAACATTAAATTAATCAATTTTAACTCTCCTCCTCCACTTTGTCTCAGAGGCTATCAAAATGTAGGATCTAATTTTCCAGGACTAGCAAGTGATCTCAGATTACAAGTGGATTTGCTTCCTTTCTCTTGGGGTTCACTGTGCTTTACTCTTGGCTTGGTGTTTGTATCCATACTATCATTTCTTTGATGCTTTTGAGACATTTTTACATTTTATACAACAGTTTTAGTTCTTAATGGTAAGCTAAAAATATAGTCTGCCATTATTTTATTATTATTAATTAATTAATTAATTTTTTGTGTGCGTTGGGTCTTCATTGCTGCGTATGGGCTTTCTCTAGTTGTGGCAAGCGGGGGCTACTCTTCATTGCAGTGTGTGGGCATCTCATTGCGGTGGCTTCTCTTGTTGTGGAGCACGGGCTCCAGGCACGCGGGCCTCAGTAGTTGTGGCATGCAGGCTCAGTAGTTGGGGCTCGTGGGCTCTACAGCACAGGCTCAGTAGTTGTGGCGCATGGGCCCAGTTGCTCCGTTACATGTGGGATCCTCCCGGACTGAGGCTCAAACCCATGTCACCTGCATTGGCGGGCGGGTCCTTAACCACTGCACCACCAGGGAAGTCCTAGTCTGCCATTATTAAAAATAAGAAACTTACGTGTCTTCTCTTTTTTATAAAATAAACATCAGATTATTTTTTTCCCCTGATAAAATTATTCAGTACTTCCTTAACACAAAAGAGAATGAAGTCTTAAGTCCTAAATGTGGCATGTAAGTCCCTTCATGTTATTGCCTCTACTTGCTTTTTATCAACTTTACCTTTTGTCATTCTAAAAAATTTATTATGGATACTAATCACACTGAACTACTTACTGTTCCTAAGTGTGCTGGAGATTCTCACATTCATTCCTTTGCACATTTTTTTCCCTAACTCAGAATGTTCTAGTCACTCAGCAGATTCTAGTCAACTCGTCTGTGAAGTCCTCTCCTGCCCTTCTGACAGAGCAGAATATTTACTTAATTTACTTTATTTTATTTTTTTGGTCGCAGTGTGCAGCATGTGGGATCTTAGTTCCCCGACCATGGGTCAAACACGCGCCCCCTGCATGGGAAGCGTGGAGTTTTAACCACTGGACTGCCCGGGAAGTCCCAGAATGTTTATTTTTTAATTTTTTCATTTCTTTAATATCCTGTAGATGTTTCCATTATAATACTTTCTACATAATTTTTCCCTTCCTCAATACTCTCCTATAAGACTAAGCTCCTTGAAGGCTATGATAATATTTTAATATTTGAATGTCTAGCCTTAGCGTAGTGTTATGTACCATATTAAATGCTTAAGAAATGAGTTAAATAATTTGTTCCTTGGTCTGTGCCTTAGTTGTAATGTTTTTAAAAAATATGTAGCATATGTGACTCAACATATATAATACTAAAAAATTTTAATGGACTTATAAATATCTCCTATAACAATCTGAGAAATATAGCATGTGAGAAGAGTTTGAATGTCAGTCTTTTTCAGAAGGATGAGAGATACAGGTTATTTCAGAGATAACCACTTAAGGGTATGTGGGGCAGTGAGGATACATAGAAACCTGTCTTAACAGTCAAAGAGGTATCGTGGGACAGTGGAATATGGCTTGGCCTACAATAATATCCTAACAATCACCCTTTCCTATAACTCAGGTCCTGCATCTCTGTCTGCTACTTTTTCTTACTGCCACTATGGATTAACCCTCATTCTCCTTTTCACTTGCTCCTTGTTTCACTCTTGGCTTTTTTGTCTCAAGGCTTCTGCTCTATCCTATACACCCACTTTCCTAAAGAGAACAGTGTCTGTTTGTAACAGTTTTGGGCAGTTCTTGCACGAGACAGTGTGATAGGTCACTGGTGATAGACTTTGTGGCATAGCATTGAGCTGGCATTGTTTCTCTGATCTAGTCAGCTGTGGCTAAGGTCACAAGGTCATATGACCTGAAATACCATGAACCACATATAAGGAGCTGCCCAAGCTACTTTCCTGAAGAAAGGGTGTGGGCACTGCAAGTCCTGCTCAGAGCGTTAGAGCTAATGTTTTACTTTTATGCTGAAATATACATTAAAACATTACTTCCATAGTTAAGTTGGGATTTAAATATTGCTTTTGAGATTAACTTTTTCATTTTGTACTAAAAATCATGGCCTTAAGTTAACTGGAATTCTTTTTTTTTATATACTGTATTTTGACTTTTTTTTTGCCATCTAATTATTCCCTTTATTTATTTTATTTTTTACATCTTTATTGGAGTATAATTGCTTTACAATGGTGTGTTAGTTTCGGCTTTATAACAAAGTGAATCAGTTACACATATACATATGTTCCCATATCTCTTCCCTCTTGCATCTCCCTCCCTCCCACCCTCCCTATCCCACCCCTCTAAGTGGTCACAAAGCACCAAGCTGATCTCCCTGTGCCATGCGGCTGCTTCCCACTAGCTATCTATTTTATGTTTGGTAGTGTATATATGTCCATGCCACTCTCTCGCTTTGTCGCAGCTTACCCTACCCCCTCCCCATATCCTCAAGTCCATTCTCTAGTAGGTCTGTGTCTTTATTCCTGTGTTACCCCTAGGTTCTTCATGACATTTTTTTTTCTTAAATTCTCTATATATGTGTTAGCGTACGGTATTTGTCTTTCTCTTTCTGACTTACTTCACTCTGTATGATAGACTCTAGGTCCATCCACCTCATTACAAATAGCTCAATTTCCTTTCTTTTTATGGCTGAGTAATATTCCATTGTATATATGTGCCATATCTTCTTTATCCATTCATCCGATGATGGACACTTAGGTTGTTTCCATGTCCTGGCTATTGTAAATAGAGCTGCAATGAACATTTTGGTACATGACTCTTTTTGAATTATGGTTTTCTCAGGATATATGCCCAGTAGTGGGATTGCTGGGTCATATGGTAGTTCTATTTGTAGTTTTTTAAGGAACCTCCATACTGTTCTCCATAGTGGCTGTACCAATTCACATTCCCACCAGCAGTGCAAGAGTGTTCCCTTTTCTCCACACCCTCTCCAGCATTTATTGTTTCTAGATTTTTTGATGATGGCCATTCTGACTGGTATGAGATGATATCCCATTGTAGTTTTGATTTGCATTTCTCTAATGATTAATGATGTTGAGGATTCTTTCGTGTGTTTGTTGGCAGTCTGTATATCTTCTTTGGAGAAATGTCTATTTAGGTCTTCTGCCCATTTTTGGATTGGGTTGTTTGTTTTTTTTGTTATTGAGCTGCATGAGCTGCTTATAAATTTTGGAGATTAATCCTTTGTCAGTTGCTTCATTTGCAAATATTTTCTCCCATTCTGAGGGTTGTCTGTTGATCTTGTTTATGGTTTCCTTTGCTGTGCAAAAACTTTTACATTTCATTAGGTCCCATTTGTTTATTTTTATTTCCATTTCTCTAGGAGGTGGGTCAAAAAGGATCTTGCTGTGATTTATGTCAGAGTGTTCTGCCTATGCTTTGCTCTAAGAGTTAGATAGTTTCTGGCCTTACATTTAGGTCTTTAATCCATTTTGAGCTTATTTTTGTGTATGGTGTTAGGGAGTGATCTAATCTCATAATTTTACATGTACCTGTCCAGTTTTCCCAACACCACTTATTGAAGAGGCTGTCCTTTCTCCACTGTACACTCCTGCCTCCTTTATCAAAGATAAGGTGACCATATGTGCGTGGGTTTATCTCTGGGTTTTCTATCCTGTTCCATTGATCTGTATTTCTGTTTTTGTGCCAATACCATACTGTCTTGATTACTGTAGCTTTGTAGTATAGTCTGAAGTCAGGGAGCCTGATTCCTCCAGCTCCGTTTTTCGTTCTCAAGATTGCTTTGGCTATTCGGGGTCTTTTGTGTTTCCATACAAATTGTGAAATTTTTTGTTCTAGTTCTGTGAAAAATGCCATTGGTAGTTTGATAGGGATTGCATTGAATCTGTAGATTGCTTTGGGTAGTAGAGTCATTTTCACATTGTTGATTCTTCCAATCCAAGAACATGGTATATCTCTCCATCTATTTATATCATCTTTAATTTCTTTCATCAGTGTCTTATAATTTTCTGCATACAGGTCTTTTGTCTCCTTAGGTAGGTTTATTCCTGGGTATTTTATTCTTTTTGTTGCAGTGGTAAATGGGAGTGTTTTCTTGATTTCACTTTCAGATTTTTCATCCTTAGTGTATAGGAATGCCAGAGATTTCTGTGCATTAAGTTTGTATCCTGCAACTTTACCAAATTCATTGATTAGCTCTAGTAGTTTTCTAGTAGCATCTTTAGGATTCTCTATATATAGTATTATAGTTTTCTAGTAGCATCTTTAGGATTCTCTATATATAGTATTATGTCATCTGCAAACAGTGACAGCTTTACTTTTTCTTTTCGGATTTGGATTCCCTTTACTTCCTTTTCTTCTCTGATTGCTGTGGCTAAAACTTCCAAAACTATGTTGTGTAAGAGTGGTGCGAGTGGACAACCTTGTCTTGTTCCTGGTCTTAGCGGAAATGCTTTCAGTTTTTCACCATTGAGAATGATGTTTGCTGTGGGTTTGTCATATATGGCCTTTATTATGTTGAGAAAAGTTCCCGCTGTGCCTACTTTCTGCAGGGTTTTTATCATAAATGGGTGTTGAATTTTGTTGAAAGCTTTCTCTGCATCTATTGAGATGATCACATATGGTTTTTCTCCTTCAGTTTGTTAATATGGTTTATCACACTGATTGATTTGCGTGTATTGAAGAATCCTTGCATTCCTGGATTAAACCCCACTTGATCATGGTGTATGATCCTTTTAATGTGCTGTTGGATTCTGTTTGCTAGTATTTTGTTGAGGATTTTTGCATCTATGTTCATCAGTGATACTGGCCTGTAGTTTTCTTTCTTTGTGACATCCTTGTCTGGTTTTGGTATCAAGGTGATGGTGGCCTCGTAGAATGAGTTTGGGTGTGTTCCTCCCTCTGCTATATTTTGGAAGAGTTTGAGAAGGATAGGTGTTAGCCCTTCTCTAAATGTTTGATAGAATTCGCCTTTGAAGCCATCTGGTCCTGGGCTTTTGTTTGTTGGAAGATTTTTAATTACAGTTTGAATTTCAGTGCTTGTGATTGGTCTGTTCATATTTTCTATTTCTTCCTGATTCAGTCTTGGCAGCTTGTGCCTTTCTAAGAATTTGTCCATTTCTTCCAGGTTGTCCATTTTATTGGCATAGTAGTAATACATAGTAGTAGTAGTACAAGTAGTAGTACAAGTAGTAGCTTGTAGTAATCTCTCATGATCTTTTGTATTTCTGCAATGTCAGTTGTTACTTCTTTTTCATTTCTAATTCTATTGATTTGAGTCTTCTCCCTTTTTTTCTTGATGAGTCTGGCTAGTGGTTTATCAATTTTGTTTATCTTCTCAAAGAACCAGCTTTTAGTTTTATTGATCTTTGCTATCATTTCCTTCATTTCTTTTTCATTTATTTCTGATCTGATTTTTATGATTTCTTTCCTTCTGCTAACTTTGGGGTTTTTTTGTTCTTCTTTCTCTAATTGCTTTAGGTGCAAGTTTAGGTTGTTTATTCGAGATGTTTCCTGTTTCTTAAGGTAGGATTGTATTGCTCTAAACTTCCCTCTTAGAACTGCTTTTGCTGCATCCCATAGGTTTTGGGTTGTCATGTCTCCATTGTCATTTGTTTCTAGGTATTTTTTAATTTCCTCTTTGATTTCTTCAGTGATCACTTCGTTATTAAGTAGTGTATTGTTTAGCCTCCATGTGTTTGTATTTTTTACAGATCTTTTCCTGTAATTGATATCTAGTCTCATAGCGTTGTGGTTGGAAAAGATACTTGATACAATTTCAGTATTCTTAAATTTACCAAGGCTTGGTTTGTGACCCAAGATATGATCTATCCTGGAGAATGTTCCATGAGCACTTGAGAAGAATGTGTATTCTGTTGTTTTTGGATCGAATGTCCTGTAAATATCAATTAAGTCCATCTTGTTTAATGTATCATTTAAAGCGTGTGTTTCCTTATTTATTTTCATTTTGTATGATCTGTTCATTGGTGAAAGTGGGGTGTTAAAGTCCCCTACTATGAATGTGTTTCTGTCGATTTCCCCTTTTATGGCTGTTAGTATTTGCCTTATGTATTGAGGTGCTCCTATGTTGGGTGCACAAATATTTACAATTGTTATATCTTCTTCTTGGATCGATCCCTTGATCATTATGTAGTGTCCTTCTTTGTCTCTTCTAATAGTCTTTAGTTAAAAATCTATTTTGTCTGATACGAGAATTGCCACTCCAGCTTTCTTTTGGTTTCCATTTGCATGGAATATCTTTTTCCATCCCTTTACTTTCAGTCTGTATGTGTCCCTAGGTCTGAAGTGGGTCTCTTGTAGACAGCATATATATGGGTCTTGTTTTTGTATCCATTCAGCCAATCTGTGTCTTTTGGTGGGAGCATTTAGTCCATTTACCTTTAAGGTAATTATCAATCTGTATGTTCCTATTCCCATTTTCTTAATTGTTTTGGGTCCGTTATTGTAGGTGTTTTCCTTCTCTTGTGTTTCTTGCCTAGAGAAGTTCCTTTAGCATTTGTTGTAAAGCTGGTTTGGTGGTGCTGAACACTCTCAGCTTTTGCTTGTCTGTAAAGGTTTTAATTTCTCCATCAAATCTGAATGAGATCCTTGCTGGGTGGAGTAATCTTGGTTGCAGGTTTTTCTCCTTCATCAGTTTAAATATGTCCTGCTTGTCCCTTCTGGCTTTCAGAGTTTCTGCTGAAAGATCAGCTGTTAACCTTATGGGGATTCCCTTGTGTGTTATTTGTTGTTGTTCCCTTGCTGCTTTTAATATGTTTTCTTTGTATTTAATTTTTGACAGTTTGATTAATATGTGTCTTGGCGTATTTCTCCTTGGATTTATCCTGTATGGGACTCTGTGCTTCCTGGACTTGATTAACTATTTCCTTTCTCATATTAGGGATCTTTTCAACTATAATCTCTTCAATTATTTTCTCAGTCCCTTTCTTTTTCTCTTCTTCTTCTGGAACCCCTATAATTAAAATGTTGGTGCATTTAATGTTGTCCCAGAGGTCTCTGAGACTGTCCTCAGTTCTTTTCATTCTTTTTTCTTTATTCTGCTCTGCAGTAGTTATTTGCACTATTTTATCTTCCAGGTCACTTATCCATTCTTCTGCCTCAGTTATTCTGCCATTGATCCCATCTAGAGTATTTTTAATTTCATTTATTGTGTTGTTCATCGTTGCTTGTTTCATCTCTAGTTCTTCTAGGTCCTTGTTAAATGTTTGTTGCATTTTGTCTATTTCCAGGATTTTGGATCATCTTTACTATCATTATTCTGAATTCTTTTTCAGGTAGACTGCCTATTTCCTCTTCATTTGTTAGGTCTGGTGGGTTTTTATCTTGCTCCTTCATCTGCGGTGTGTTTTTCTGTCTTCTCATTTTGCTTATCTTACTGTGTTTGGGGTCTCCTTTTTGCTGGCTGCAAGTTCGTAGTTCCTGTTGTTTTTGGTGTCTGTCCCCAGTGGCTAAAGTTGGTTCAGTGGGTTGTGTAGGCTTCCTGGTGGAGGGGACTAGTGCCTGTGTTCTGGTGGATGAGGCTGGATCTTGTCTTTCTGGTGGGCAGGTCCACGTCTGGTTGTGTCTTTTGGGGTGTCTGTGGACTTATTATGATTTTAGGCAGCCTCTCTGCTAATGTGTGGGTTTGTGTTCCTGTCTTGCTAGTTGTTTGGCATAGGATGTCCAGCACTGTAGCTTGCTGGTCGTTGAGTGAAGCTGGTTGCTGGTATTGAGGTGGAGATCTCTGGGAGATTTTCACTGTTTGATATTATGTGGAGCTGGAAGGTCTCTTGTGTACCAGTGTCCTGAAGTTGGCTCTCCCACCTCAGAGGCACAGCACTGACTCCTGGCTGCAGCATCAAGAGCCTTTCATCCACACGGCTCAGAATAAAAGGGAGAAAACGTTGAAAGAAAGAAAGAAGAAAGGAAGGAAGGAAGGAAGGAATTCAGGAAGGAAGCAAGCAGGGAGGGAGGGAGGAAGGAAGGAAGGAGGGAAGGAAGGAACGAAAGAACATAAAATAAAGTAAGATAAGTAAAATAAAGTTATTAAAATAAAAAATAATTAAGAAAAAAAATTTTTTTTAAAGAAAAAAAAGAAAACGATCAGGTAGAACCCTAGGACAAATGGCGGAAGCAAAGCTATACAGACAGAATCTCACACAGAAGCATACATACATACACACTCACTAAAAGGAAAAGAGGAAAATCATAAATCTTGCTCTCAAAGTCTACCTCCTCAATTTGGGATAGTTCGTTGTCTATTCATGTATTTCACAGATGCAGGGTACATTAAGTTGATTGTGGAATTTTTTTTTTTTTTTTTTTGCGGTACACGGGCCTCTCACTGTTGTGGCCTCTCCCATTGCGGAGCACAGGCTCCGGATGCGCAGGCTCAGCGGCCACAGCTCACGGGCCTAACTGCTCCGCGGCATGTGAGATCTTCCCGGACTGGGGCATGAACCCGTGTCCCCTGCATCGGCAGGTGGACTCTCAACCATTGCGCCACCAGGGAAGCACGTTTGTGGAGCTTTAATCCGCTGCTTCTGAGGCAACTGGGAGAGATTTCCCTTTCTCTTCTTTGTTCTCACAGCTCCAGGGGCTCAGCTTTGGATTTGGCCCCACCTCTGCATGTAGGTCGCTGGAGGGCCTTTGTTCTTCGCTCAGATAGGACGGGGTTAAAGGAGCAGCTGCTTAGGGCACTCTGGCTCACTCAGGACAGGGGGAGGGAGGGGTACGGAGTGTGGGGCGAGCCTGCGATGGCAGAGGCCGGCGTGACGTTGCACCAGCCTGAGGCGCACCGTGCGTTCTCCCGGGGAAGTTGTCCCTGGATCCCGGGACCCTGGCAGTGGTGGGCTGCACAGGCTCCCCGGAAGATGGGTGTGGATAGTGACCTGTGCTTGCACACAGGCTTCTTGGTGGCGGCAGCAGCAGCCTTAGCGTCTCATGCCCGTCTCCAGGGTCTGCGCTTTTAGCCCCAGCTTGCGCCCGTTTCTGGAGCTCCTTTAAGCAGCGCTCTTAATCCCCTCTCCTCGCGCACCAGGAAACAAAGAGGGAAGAAAAAGTTTCTTACCTCTTTGGCACGTCCAGACTTTTCCCGGACACCCTCCCCGCTAGCCGTGGTGCACTAGTCCCCTGCAGGCTGTGTTCACGCCGCCAACCCCAGTCCTCTCCTGGTGCTCCGACTGAAGCCCGAGCCTCAGCTCCCAGCCCCGCCTGCCCCGGCGGATGAGCAGACAAGCACCGATCCTCTGTGCAGGAATCTCTCCGCTTTGCACTCTGCACCCCTGTTGCTGTGCTCTCCTCCGCGGCTCCGAAGCTTTCCCCATCTGCCACCCACAGTCTCTGCCCGCGAAGGGGCTTCCTAGTGTGTGGAAACCTTTCCTCCTTAACAGCTCCCTCCCACTGGTGCAGGTACCGTCCCTATCCTTTGCTCTTTGTTTATTCTTTTTTCTTTTGCCCTACCCAGGTACGTGGGGACTTTCTTGCTTTTTGGGATGTCTGAGGTCTTATGCCAGCGTTTAGTAGGTGTTCTGTAGGAGTTGTTCAACGTGTAGATGTATTTCTGGTGTATCTGTGGGGAGGAAGGTGATCTCCGTGCCTTATCTTCCGCCATCTTCCCCTCGTCCCCCCCAGTATTTTGACTTTTATTTATTTTTATTATTTTTTAAATTAATTAATTTATTTTTGGCTGTGTTGGGTCTTCGTTTCTGTGCGAGGGCTTTCTCAAGTTGCGGCAAGCAGGGGCCACTCTTCATCGCGGTGCGCAGGCCTCTCACTGTCGCGGCCTCTCGTTGCAGAGCACAAGCTCCAGACGCGCAGGCTCAGTAGTTGTGGCTCATGGGCCCAGTTGCTCTGCGGCATGTGGGATCTTCCCGGACCAGGGATCGAACCCGTGTCCCCTTCATTGGCAGGCAGATTCTCAACCACTGCATCACCAGGGAAGCCCCTGGCATTGTTTTTCTTACGAAAGAATACACTAATATGTAAGGATGGTATTAACTAAGAAAAGTGATTATGCTGCTTATATCTTCTTTACAGACTTCTCTCTAATAAAATGAAATTTTATAAACATTTTGGTCTTTTGGACATACATGGAAATTAACTTTTAGTTTAGTAAACTTTAAAATATTTTTGTATATGAAGACATAGGACTGTTACAGAACTGTTCAGGAGTATTAGTATTCATGTGCTTCACACGATGTTTTGATTATAGATTATTGCTTAATTTTAAGCAATAAATTAAAATTTAATTTGTTAAATTAAACATTTAATTTAAGTTCACTTCTTTGCGTTCAACTCCATATCTTAAACATGTCAGAATCATGCACTTCTTTTTTTCGCCTTTGTTTACTACAATCTTTTGACAGTAAGTTTTAAGAATCTTATTTATTTTTACCACCTAGCTAGGTATGTATTCAAGATAAAATTTTTTTTCATGTGTATTTGGGACTTTAAAATGTATGGAAAATTTCAAGAATTCTAATTCAATAATTATGTTTAGAAGTTACATATCTCATCACGTTTATGCGTGAGTAAACTGAGGTTCTAAGAGTTGCTTGCTGAAGTTCATATAGCCATTATGCAGCAGTGTTAAGATAAAACAATTTCTTTCTCTAAATTTAGTATTCTGTGCTTTTGATTCGTAAAAAAGTAGAAGATACAGTTTCTGTTTTTCAGAAACTTGCTTGTAGGTAGAAAAATTAAAATCAAATCTAGGTTGATGAAGCACAGATGAAAGCACTGGACTAGGAGTTATGAGACCTGACTTCACTCTTCATCCCTCTAGCTGCATGGTCATGAACAAACTTTAGTTATCTTTTTTTCCGGCTTTGAGATATAATTGACATATTACGTGTACATTTAAGATGTATAATGTGATAATTTGGTACATGTATATACTGTGAAATGATTACCACAGTGAGGTTAGTAACACATATTTCACTTTACATAATTACCATTTTTATTGTCGCGGTCATGGTGGTTTAGTATCTTTTTACAGTGAAAGTTTGGACTGGATAATAATAAATATTTATTATTATTGTTAAATATTATTAATTTTGGCCCTAATATTAGCCCTAATTTTCTATACTCTTATTGTAAAAAATATTACACTACTGTATAGGTGCAACTAGGTTGAATAACTTTGGTCAAATTATTATAAAGGAAGGGAGAGAAAAGAAAAAGAAAAATGTCGAGGTGCAGTTTGATATCTTTATTTCCAGTATTTAATTTTTTCCTGAATTGACTCATATGCAGTCTTACCTTTAGGAAGGAAGTTCATCTTAGAAATTTGTTGCCATTCAAACTGCTTTGAAGTCTAAGGGCTCTTTGGAAGTTTATTTATGTTTTAACCATTTTCATTCTGTTCACTTTGACTAGACATTTCCATTTTAAACTTTGGGGAAACTTTAATGTTTCTGTTTAATCTTTTTATTCTTTGAGATCTTCATTTAAATGCATGTTGTATAAGAAAGCAAGAAAGAAATAACTATGAAGTTGTTTTTGCCTTGAACGTAAAATCCCTATGATTGTACCCTCAATTAGAAGAAAGTACTTCTACATTTAATTTCTTTTGCTTTTTATCCCCATTTCACTCTCTTTGCAGAAAGCCTTTTCTTTCTTTGAGCAGAAGCTTCTGACTTCATCTATATACATGAATACAGGAGTTGAATTTAATTATCACCCCAAGAATCATCTCTATCTTAGCTCTTTTTAGTAACATTGTTTGCTTATGAACTGCCTCAGAGTTTTTCAGAAAGAAATTTTTAAGAGCTTATTATCCCTTACATAGAATATTTAAATTTTTTTAACTTCAACATTATATAAGAAAATGAGTTTTTAAACTTTCAAATCTTATGAGTTTTTAACACTTCTAATCATGTTTTCAAAAATATAACAGCTTTATTGAGGTATAATTCACATATGTACATATAAGTTTTTTTATCTTTAATTTTTTGCATTTTTTGTCATTTCACTTTTTAATTTTTTAAGTCACACACGTATTAACTTTTCAATTTGAAGTGTTTTTTTTGAATTTTATTTTATTTATTGTACAGCAGCAGGTCCTTATTAGTTATCCATTTTATACACATCGGTGTATACATGTCAATCCCAATTTTCCAATACATCACACCACCACCCCACCCCCTGCCATGTTTCCCCCTTGGTGTCCATACGTTTGTTCTCTACATCTGTGTCTCAACTTATGCCCTGCAAACCAGTTCATCTGTACCATTTTCTAGGTTCCCTGTATATGCGTTAATATATGATATTTGTTTTGTTTTTATCTTTCTGACTTACTTCACTCTGTATGACAGTGTCTCGATCCATCCACGTCTCAACAAATGACCGAATTTCGTTCCTTTTTATGGCTGAGTAATATCCCATTGTATATATGTACCACGTCTTCTTTATCCATTCATCTGTTGATGGGCATTTAGGTTGCTTCCATGACCTGACTATTGTAAATAGTGCTGCAGTGAACATTGGGGTGCATGTGTCTTTTTGAATTATGGTTTTCTCTGGGTATATGCCCAGTAGTGGGATTGCTGGGTCGTATGGTAGTTCTGTTTTTAGTTTTTTTTTTTTTTTTTTTTTTTTTTTTGCAGTACGTGGGCCTCTCACTGTTGTGGCCTCTCCCGTTGCGGAGCACAGGCTCCGGACGCGTAAGCTCGGTGGCCATGGCTCACGGGCCCAGCCGCTCCGCGGCATGTGGGATCTTCCCGGACCGGGGCACGAACCCGTGTCCCCTGCATCGGCAGGCGGACTCTCAACCACTGTGCCACTAGAGAAGGCCTGTTTTTAGTTTTTAAAGGAACCTCCATACTGTTCTCCATAGTGGCTGTGTCAATTTACATTCCCACCAACAGTGCAAGAGGGTTCCCTTTTTTCCACACCCTCTCCAGCATTTGTTGTTTGCAGATTTTCTGGTGATGCCGATTCTGACTGGTGTGAGGTGATACCTCATTGTAGTTTTGATTTGCATTTCTCTGATAATTAGTGATGTTGAGCAGCTTTTCATGTGCTTCTTGGCCATTTGTATGTCTTCGTTGCAGAAATGTCTATTTAACTCTTCTGCCCATTTTTGGATTGGGTTGTTTGTTTTTTTAATATTGAGCTGCATGAGATGTTTATATATTTTGGAGATTAATCCTTTGTTGATTCATTAGCAAATATTTTCTCCCATTCTGAGCGTTGTCTTTTGGTCTTGTTTATGGTTTCCTTTGCTGGGCAAAAGCTTTTAAGTTTCATTAGGTCCCATTTGTTTATTTTTGTTTTTATTTCCATTACTCTAGGAGGTGGATCAAAAAAGATCTTGCTGTGATTTATGTCAAAGAGTGTTCTTCCTATGTTTTCGTCTAAAAGTTTTATAGTGTCTGGCCTTACATTTAGGTCTTTAATCCGTTTTGAGTGTATTTTTGTGTATGGTGTTAGGGAATGTTCTAATTTCATTCTTTTATATGTAGCTGTCCAGTTTTCCCAGCACCACGTATTGAAGAGACTGTCTTTTCTCCATTGTATATCCTTGCCTCCTTTGTCATAGACTAGTTGACCATAGGTGCGTGGGTTTATCTCTGGGCTTTCTATCTTGTTCCATTGATCTATATTTCTGTTTCTGTGCCAATACCATATTGTCTTGATGACTGTAGCTTTGTAGTGTAGTCTGAAGTCAGGGAGTCTGATTCCTCCAGCTCTACTTTTTTCCCTCAAGACTGCTTTGGCTATTCGGGGTCTTTTGTGTCTCCATACAAATTTTAAGGTTTTTTTTTGCTCTAGTCCTGTAAAAAATGCCATTGATAGGTTGATAGGGATTGCATTGAATCTGTAGATTGCTTTGGATAGTATAGTGATTTTCACAATATTGATTCTTCCAATCCAAGAACATGGTATATCTCTCCATCTGTTGGTATCATCTTTAACTTATTTCATCAGTGTCTTATAGTTTTCTGCACACAGGTCTCTTGTCTCCCTCTGTAGGTTTATTCCTAGGTATTTTACTCTTTTTGTTGCAGTGGTAAATGGGAGTGTTTCCTTAATTTCTCTTTCAGACTTTTCAGCATCAGTGTATAGGAATGCACGAGATTTCTGTGCATTAATTTTGTATCCTGCAACTTCACCAGATTCATTGATTAGCTCCAGTAATTTTCTGGTGGCATCTTTAGGATTCTCCATGTATAGTATCATGTCATCTGCAAACAGTGACAGTTTTACTTCTTCTTTTCGGATTTGGATTCCTTTTATTTCTTTTTCTTCTCTGATTGCCATGGCTCGGACTTCCAAAACTGTGTTGAATACTAGTGGTGAGAGTGGACATCCTTGTCTTGTTCCTGATCTTAGAAGAAATGCTTTTAGTTTTTCACCATTGAGAATGATGTTTGCTGTGGGTTTGTCGTATATGGCCTTTATTATGTTGAGGTAGGTTCCCTCTATGCCCACTTTCTGGAGAGTGTTTATCATAAATGAGTGTTGAATTTTGTCAAAAGCTTTTTCTGCATCTATTGAGATGATCATATGGTTTTTCTTCTTCAGTTTGTTAGTATGGTGTATCACATTGATTGATTTGCCTATATTGAAGAATCCTTGCATCCTTGGGATAAATCCACTTGATCATGGTGTATGATTCTTTTAATGTGTTGTTGGATTCTATTTGCTAATATTTTGTTGAGGATTTTTGCATCTATATTCATCAGTGATATTGGTGTGTAATTTTCTTTTTTTGTAGTATCTTTGTCTGGTTTTGGTATGAGGGTGATGGTGGCCTCATAGAATGAGTTTGGGAGTGTTCCTTCCTCTGCAATTTTTTGGAAGAGTTTGAGAAAGATGGGTGTAAGCTCTTCTCTAAATGTTTGATAGAATTCACCTGTGAAGCCATCTGGTCCTGGACTTTTGTTTGCTGGAAGATTTTTAATCACAGTTTCATTTTCCTTACTTGTGATTGGTCTGTTCATATTTTCTATTTCTTCCTGGTTCAGTCTTGGAAGGTTATACCTTCCTAAGAGTTTGTCCATTTCTTCCAGGTTGTCCATTTTATTGGCATAGAGTTGCTTGTAGTAGTCTCTTAGGATGCTTTGTATTTTTGTGGTGTCTGTTGTAACTTCTCCTTTTTCATTTCTAATTTTATTGATTTGAGTCCTCTCCCTCTTTTTCTTGATGAGTCTGGCTAACGGTTTATCACTTTTGTTTATCTTCTCAAAGAACCAGGTTTTAGTTTTATTGATCTTTGCTATTGTTTTCTTTGTTTCTATTTCATTTATTCCTGCTCTGATCTTTATGATTTCTTTCCTTCAGCTCGCTTTGGGTTTTGTTTGTTCTTCTTTCTCTAGTTCCTTTAGGTGTAAGGTTAGATTGTTTATTTGAGATTTTTGTTGTTCCTTGAGGTCGGCTTGTATAGCTGTAAACTTCCCTCTTAGAACTGCTTTTGCTGCATCCCATAGGTTTTGGATCATTGTGTTTTAATTGTCATTTATCTCTAGGTATTTTTTGATTTTCTCTTTGATTTCTTCAGTGACCTCTTGGTTATTTAGTAACGTATTTTTTAGCCTCATGTGTTTGTGTTTTTTACATTTTTTCCCCTGTAATTGATTTCTAATCTCATAGCATTGTGGTTAGAATAGATGCTTGATATGATTTCAGTTTTCTTAAATTTACTGAGGCTTGATTTGTGACGCATGATGTGATCTATCCTAGAGAATGTTCCATGCACACTTGAGCAGAAAGTGTAATCTGCTGTTTTGTTTGGAATGTCGTATAAATATCAATTAAATCTATCTGTTCTATTGTGTCATTTAAAGCTTGTGTTTCCTTATTAATTTTCTGTCTGCATGATCTGTCCATTGGTGTAAGTGAGGTGTTAAGGTCCCCTACTATTACTGTGTTACTGTCGATTTCCTCTTTTATAGCTGTTAGCAGTTGCCTTATGTATTGAGGTACTAGTATGTTGGGTGCATATATATTTATAATTGTTATATCTTCTTCTTGGATTGATCCGTTGGTCATTATGTAGTGTCCTTCCTTGTCTCTTGTGACATTCTTTATTTTAAAGTCTGTTTTATCTCATAGAGTACTGCTATTCCAGCTTTCTTTTGATTTCCATTTGCAAGGAATATCTTTTACCCTCCCCTCACTTTCAGTCTGTACGTGTCCCTAGGTCTGAAGTGGGTCTCTTGTAGATAGCATATATATGGGTCTTGTTTTTGTATCCATTCAACAAGCCTGTGTCTTTTGGTTGGAGCATTTAATCCATTCACGTTTAAGGTAATTATCGATATGTATGTTCCTATTACCATTTTCTTAATTGTTTGGGGTTTGTTTTTGTAGATCCTTTTCTTCTCTTGTGTTTCCCACTTAGAAAAGTTCCTTTAGCATTTTTTGTAGAGCTGGTTTGGTGGTGCTGAATTCTCTTAGCTTTTGCTCGTCTGTAAAGCTTTTGATTTCTCCATCATATCTGAATGAGATCCTTGCTGGGTAGAGTAATCTTGGTTGGAGGTTCTTCCCTTTCATCACTTTAAGTATATCATGCCACTCCCTTCTGGCTTGTAGAGTTTCTGCTGAGAACTCAGCTGTTAACCTTATGGGAGTTCCCTTGTATGTTATTTGTTGTTTTTCTCTTGCTGCTTTCAATAATTTTTCTTTGTCTTTAATTTTTGCCAATTTGATTACTATGTGTCTTGGCGTGTTTCTCCTGTATGGGACTCTCTGTGTTTCCTGGACTTGGGTGGCTATTTCCTTTCCCATGTTTGGGAAGTTTTTGACTATAATCTCTTCAAATATTTTCTTGGGTCTTTTCTCTCTCTCTTCTCCTTCTGGGTCCCCTATAATGCGAATGTTGTTGCATTTAATGTTGTCCCAGAGATCTCTAAGGCTGTCTTCATTTCTTTTCATTCTTTTTTCTTTATTCTGTTCTGCAGCAGTTAATTCCACCATTCTATCTTACAGGTCACTTATCTGTTCTTCTGCCTCAGTTATTCTGCTATTGGTTCCTTTTAGTGTATTTTTCATTTCAGTTATTGTATTGTTCATCTCTGTTTGTTTGTTCTTTAATTCTTCTAGGTCTTTGTTAAACATTTCTTGCATCTTCTCGACCTTGCCTCCATTCTTTTCCCGAGGTCCTGGATCATCTTCACTATCATTATTCTGAATTCTTTCTCTGGAAGGTTGCCTATCTCCACTTCATTAGGTGTTTTTCTGGGGTTTTATCTTGTTCCTTCATCTGGTACATAGCCCTCTGCCTTTTCATCTTGTCTGTCTTTCTTTGAATGTGGTTATTGTTCCACAGGCTGCAGGATTGTAGTTTTTCTTGCTTCTGCTGTCTGCCCTCTTCAATTTGAAGTTTTTAATTTAGTTTTTTAACTGAAACTATATAAGTAAGAAAGTTTGAGAGAATGTTGGAAAGAGGAACGAAGAAATGGTTCATAAAACCTTTTCTCTTTTTTTGTGTTTGTGTTTTACATGTATGTGGTTTTCATTGTATACTTTTGTAGGGTCCTTTTTAGTTTTCAGTCGTTACGATATCAAATAATTTTATCTACATTGTTCTATGGGATGATGATTTAGTTTACTGGCTGTATAATTATCCACCAAACAAGTGAATATATTAGGAAGGAAGGAAGAAGAAAGATAACAACACCAGCATAAGTTGCCATTGTTCCTAAACACTGCGAAAACATATAGAGCAACTAAGATAGCAAAACCAGAGAACCCCTGCTGGTGGAAGTGATGCTGGGCTAGCTTGGGGGCTAGCGTTTAGGGGGCATAGCAGCTTTTGTTTCTGCTCTGGGAAAGCCACTGTCCATGTAAGAAGTCCAGCCATTGTGAGACTGTCATGCTGTGGGGAAGCCCATGCTGGCTGTGAGTAGATGATAGGTAGAGAAGCACTGAGGCAGCCAGACATGGGAGTGAAGCCTCGTGTTAGCTGAGTGCAGCAGAGTGAGTAATCCCAGGGATACCATGTGGAACACTTGAACCCTGCCCAAACTCCTGACTCACAGAATTGTGAGGAAGAACAATTCATTTAAAATCACTACATTTTGGGCTGGTTTCTTATGCAGCAAAAGATAATTGATACAGCAGCCAAACTGATTTTGACATACAGAGACAGCCATCCTCATGGAATCCAGGGACTATTGCTCCTATGACCCTTTCTTTAGGAATCTGATAGACAATGTACTTGAGACAATCAAAATGAGTAGAGAAACAGCAAAGTAAAAAGTAGTGATGAGCATTAGAACTAGGATTAAATGAGAGAGGTAAAGTAGTGTGTCATGGCTGTATGTTTTGACAAAGAAATAAAATTCAACTGTAGAACATTGTGGGCAGAGTATGTGCAGAACAGTTCTTTTAAACTGTCTTCAGCAGTCATATTTGTGTTTTTAGTATTGGTGTTTTTTTTTGGCTGCGTTTTTGGTTTTTGTTGCTGCGCGCGGGCTTCCTCCAGTTGTGGCAAGCAGGGGCTGCTCTTCATTGTGGTGCATGGGCTTCTCATTGTGGTGGCCTCTCTTGTTGTGGAGCATGGGCTCTAGGCGCTTGGGCCTCAGTACTTGTGGCACGCAGGCTCAATAGTTGTGGCTTGCGGCCTCTAAAGCGCAGGCTCAGTAGTTGTGGCGCACGGGCTTAGTTGTTCCGCGTCATGTGGGATCTTCCAAGACCAGGCCTTGAACCCAAGTCTCCGACATTGGCAGGTGGGTTCTTAACCCTCTGCCACCCGGGAAGCCCTGTAGTGTTGGTTTTGCATTCAGGTAATGTTTTGTTTGTATTGTGTAGCAAAGCAAATGAATAATTTTAAATACTCTAATTCTGTTATCTGTTATGTCTCTGGAGCCAGGAGTCTCTGCGTGGAAGAGATAATTTGTAGATGTAAGTTAGAAGATTGGGTTAACACCCTGTGCTCCTGATTTTTAAGTACAATTATCAATATGAACTCATGAGATATTTTATCTTATAATGGTATATACATTATATGTATATATTTTTATACATATGTGTATGTATAATGTTAATCTGAGACTGTTTTATGTGTATTGTGGAATCAAGCAAATGAATATTTATGTGATATTTTAATTTTGACATTTCCTAACTATGTCTACCAAAAAGTCTCAGAATTGAGCAAGCCTAGTTCCCAGAATGTGGTCTTCAAATGCTGCTGACTTCTAAAAGAAATCAGGGATTCTTTGATAGATGTTTGATCCCAGATCTGGGCCATGAAATATGCAAAATGATCCTGGAATATTTTTATACCATATACGAAGGCAAGTATCAATAACTGTTAACTAGAGTCATGATAAAAGGCTTCAGGAGCCAACTTGGAGAGGCCCTAGGGTGACCAACTATGTCAGTTTTAGCACTGCAAGTCCCATGTCCCAGGAAACCTCTCAGTCTCAGGCAAATCAGTACAGGTGATCACCCTCAGAAGCTCCGACTGGCCAAAAATGGGACATTGTGAGCATCTATAAGGATAAGAGCTACAATGGATTGGCATCTTATATTAAGTTTAAATCTGTGAGTTCATAATGATATCCAAAACAATGAACCAATTGTTCATCTTTGGTGGCTATTAGGAAAGCAGTCCTCAGTTTTGAAAACTGATAAACCAGTAGAGAGAATCTGGCGTTTATTCTTACTATTCTGTATGAACAGTACCACTGGGTAAACTAATATAGATGAGGTAAAGTTTGTTCTCATAGAGATGTTTTATAAGCTAGCAAATAAAGGCAAAATGACATAACTAGAGTATCACCATTTTGTATTCATTATGCTGTAATAGATTTTTTTTTTAACAAATTTATTTATTTTATTTATTTATTATTTTTGGCTGTGTTGGGTCTTCGTTGCAGCACGTGAGCTTTCTCTAGTTGCAGCGAGTAGGGGCTACTCTTTGTTGCAGTGCGCGGGCTTCTCGTTGCGGTGGCCTCTCTCATTGCAGAGCACAGGCTCTAGGCACGCGAGCTTTAGTAGTTGTGGTGCACGGGCTTCAGTAGTTGTGTTGCGCAGGCTCTAGAGCGCAGGCTCAGTAGTTGTGGCACACAGGCTTAGTTGCTCCGTGGCATGTGGGATCTTCCTGGACCAGGACTCGAACCCGTGTCCTCTGCATTGGCAGGCGGATTCTTAACCACTGCGCCACCAGGGAAGCACCTGTAATAGATTTTGACATTATCAGTGGCTGCTAACAACACAGAGAATCACACATATGTTATAAATACACTACTACCTAATGAATAAATTTGCCCAGAATATTAAACCTGTATCTGATGAAGCTGCCTACATCCATCTACTAAGGTGTAAGGAATGTAGAAGACAGAGGGACTTGTTAAACTAGGGGAAGGCAATCAACTAAAACCAGTCTGTGGGAAAATGTGTAAGATAGATGATCCCGTATATTCAACAGATTGCAAAGGAAAAAAAAGAGATGCTAAAGGAACCCATTTAGGTTTAAAAAGGGCAAAATTAGGACTTTCCTGGTGGTGCAGTGGTTAAGAATCTGCCTGCCAATGCAGGGGACACAGGTTCAATCCCTGGTCTGGGAAGATCCCACATGCCACAGAGCAACTAAGCCTGTGTACCACAACTACTAAGCCTGCGCTGTAGAGCCCACTAGCCACAACTACTGAGCCCGTGTGCCACAGCTACTGAGCCCACATGCCACCACTACTGAAGCCCATGTGCTGCAGCTACTGAAGCCTGTGCGTGTAGAGCCCACGCTCTGCAGCAAGAGAAGCCACCACAATGAGAAGCCTGTGCACTGCAACGAAGAGTAACCCCTGCTTGCTACAGCTAGAGAAAGCCTGCACGCAGCAACGAAGACCCAAGGAAGGCAAAAAATAAAGTTAAAAAAATAAAAATAAAAAGGGCAAAATTAAGCTACAGCATTTAGGTATATATAAAGCCATAAATGAAAGTAAGGAAGTGATTACCACAAAAGCCAGAATGGTGTTTCTCTTGGTTAGGCTGGGGGAGTAGGGAGGATGGCTGGAGGGTGTTGTGATTGGTAGTGGGTACATGGATGGCTTCTGTAGTGGCAGACCTGGTTTTGTTTCCTGATCTGCATGGTAGTTCCAAGTTCATTTAGCTATAATTTCTTTTTTTTTTAACATTTATTTATTTATTTATTTTTGAGCGCGTTGCATTTTCGTTGCTGCATGTGGGCTTCCCTAGTTGCGGCGAGCAGGGCCTACTCTTCATTGTGGTGCGTGGGCTTCTCCTTGCGGTGGCTTCTCTTGTTGTGGAGCACGGGCTCTAGAGCACAGGCTCAGTAGTTGTGGCGCACGGGCTTAGTTGCTCCAAGGCATGTGGGATCTTCCCGGACCAGGGCTCTAACCCGTGTCCTTTGCATTGGCAGGCGGATTCTTAACCACTGTGCCACCAGGGAAGCCCTTGCTATAATTTCTGTGTGTAGTTTTCTGTATTTGTAATATCTAAATCTATATTTTTAAAGACTTAATTTTTTAGAGCAGTTTAGATTCACTGCAGAATTGAGACAAAGATATAGATTTCATATATTCCTTGCCCCACACATGCATAGCCTCCCCCTTAATCAGCATCTGCCACCAGAGTGGCACATTTGTTACAATGGATGAACTTACATTGACACATCATTATCAAATTCCATAGTTCATTCTTGGTGTACATTCTGTGGGTTTTGAAAAATGTATAATGATATATATCCATCATTATAGTATCATATGGAGTATTTCCAGTGCCCTAAACATCCTCTGTACTCTGACTCTTCATCCCCCCAACTCCTGGCAACCGCTGATCTGTTTACTGTCTCCATAGTTGTGTCTTTTCCAGAATGTGATGTAGTTGGAATCACATAGTATGTAGCCTTTTCAGATTGCCTCTTTCCCTTAGTAAACTGCATTTAAGATTCCTCTGTGTCTTTTCATGGCTTGATAGATCATTTCTTTTTAGTGCTGAATAATATATTTGATAATAAAAGTCTGAAATGAAAAATAAGGAAGAAAAGGAAATTGATTGGAGTGAAAGCAACTATATTAGGAAATGGTGAGAGTTGCTGCCTTAAAGATTATCTAAGACGTGTTGACTGAGGATTTTTTTTTATATGTATAAATTTATTTATTTTGTTTTGGCTGCATTGGGTCTTAGTTGCGGCGAGTGGGGCTTCTCATCGTTGCAGTGTGTGGGCTCTAAGCGTGCGGGCTTCAGTAGTTATGGCACGCAGGCTCAGTAGTTGTGGCGCATGGACTCAGTTGCTCCACAGCATGTGGGATCTTCCCAGACCAGAGATTGAACCTGTGTCTGCTGCATTGGCAGGCAGATTCTTATACACTGTGCCACCAGGGAAGCCCGACTGAGGATTTTATTAAATGCTATTCTAAGATGATTTAACATGATCTGTTACTAGAGAGCCCCTGAGGTTTATTAAAAAGGGGGTGGAGTGCTGAAAACCGTTTCTAAGAAGGTAAATCTGGCAAGATGGATTTCAGTAAGAGACTGGAAAGCTAGCCGGGAGACCACAGTGTTAAGGTGAAGGTGATAAAGATTTGAATTAGGGTGATGCTTATAGGAATAGAGGTAGAATAGCCATTGTGTTATGCAACAGAAAAATAATCAGTAAGACTTGGTGACAGATAAAGTATGGTTAAACAGAAAAGCATTAGAAATAAGCTCAAAGCTTTCATGTTTGAGGACATATCCTTTATTGGGTAGGTACTGGGAATTCTGGAAGGACAGTTCTTGGTGATTAGATCTGTTATTTCTCCTCGTGATGTATTTAGAATCCAAGAGGAATGATTGCTTGGGACTCTACATTCCAAATGGTACATCTAAAAATATAATTCTGACAAGCAAGAAACTGATAACAGTGGTTGTTTTTGGTGAGTGCACAGTTGAGACATAAAAATATGAGGATGACTTTTTATCTTCTAATCTTTTGAATTTTGAATCTCATGCTTCTATTACCTATTCAGAAAATAAATAAAATTTAATTAAAGATTAAGATGCCTAAATCTTCCAGTTTACAGGGAGAAATTCTTATTTGACATTCTTTTATTATTTTAAGTACTTCAGACTACAGTTACTCAGAAAAGCAGTCAGTAAAAAGTAAACATGTTTAATACTTGGCTGCCTTTGATATACATATGTTTGTAAGTGTGTATTTGATTATATGTTTGTGTATGTTGTGTGTGCATGAGTGTGGCTGTGTTTGGCTCTGAGGTGTATGTGTACTTCATTCAGAAAAAATGTTTATAGTTGAAGCCTCAGGGACCCTGTCTTCCTAGGGCTTTTAAATAGCTTTTTTTGTTTTTTGTTTTTGTTTTTTGCGGTATGCGGGCCTCTCACCGCTGTGGCGTTGCGGAGCATAGGCTCCAGACGCGCAGGCCCAGCAGCCATGGCTCACGGGCCCAGCCGCTCTGCAGCATGCGGGATCCTCCTGGACCGGGGCACGAACCTGCATCCCCTGCATCGGCAGGCGGACTCTCAACTACTGCGCCACCAGGGAAGCCCGGGCTTTTAATTCTTATTGCTACCAGTTAGGATTTTCCTCCTTACGTGGGAGATGTTCTTGCTTCTCATCCAGCTTCAGGGCCATTCAAAGATGGTGGTGATGAAGCAGCATAGACTGTCTCTCTTTTCTTTATTATCACCACTGAAGCTGAAGGTCATTATATATGCATTACTCCATCAGTCTCCCTTTTCATTCTCCCCAGGCAATTGCCCTGGATTGCCTCTGTAATAAAGCGTCTTGAAATACACAAATCTTTATTTCATGTCTTACTCTTTTGGATAGGTTAAGACCCACTATTGGATCTGGTAACAAAAAAGGGAATAGAGGTGACATATAAATGATAGGGTTTTTTTGGTTTGTTTTAATAACTTTATCTTTTACAATTTGTTATTAATAAAAACATTAGGAAATATCAGTAAGGGCATGCTTATTCTTTAAGATCTAGTGAAACTGGACCTTTTAAGTCTGTTCCCCTACGGACTTAGGAAAGAGAAACTAGGACTGGAAACAATAGGAAACAGTAGTAGGAAGCTAAGCAGCCGTAGCACAGTGGTTGTCAACCTTGGCCACACAGGGACTGCATGAGGATATTAAAAGAAATACTGTTTCAGCTTTAATTGGTCAGGGCTCTGTCTTGCTTGGGCATTGGAACGTTTTGAACTTACACACTTGAAATTTTTTTTTTTCTTTATTTTTTTGGCCTCATCGGGTCTTAGTTGTGGTATGCGGGGGCTTTAGTTTCATCGTGCAGGCTTCTCTCTAGTTGTGGTGCTCGGGCTTCTCTCTGTAGTTGTGGTGTGCGGGTTTTCTCTCTCTAGTTGTGGCACATGGGCTTAGTTTCCCCGTGGCATATGGGATCTTAGTTCCCCGACGAGGGATCCAACTGGCGTCCCCTGCATTGAAAGACAGATTCTTTACCACTGGACCACCAGGGAAGTCCCCCTACATATTTGAATTTAATATGAAGTCAAGACTGAGAGCCACTGGCCTAGAGAAGAAAACTGGTCTACGACTGAGGAGAAAAGTGCTTAGGTTTCATAGCACCTTAATCCCAAATTCTCTTTGAGATAAATTGGAGCTTATTGTAAAATGCTGCTTTTTAAGACTGGTGATTATTTAGATTTCTGACTGATGGAAAACAAAAAATACATGAGTGAATTTTTAGCATCTGGAAAGAAGAGACAGATTCACATAGTAATAAAACTTCATGGATTGACTTTACTTATTTAACATTGCACAGGTTGCCTGTGATTTGCTTCGGAGAATCATTCGCATCTTGTATCTCAGTAAGAGACTCCAGGGACAACTGCAGGGGGGAAGTAGAGAGATAACAAAAGCTGCTCAGAGTCTCAGTGAACTTGGTAAGTCCTTTTGTTTTTTGATTCACTGGTTGAAGGAAATTCGGTTGTTTCAAGTTTTTGGTGATTATAAATTGAGCTACTTTAACATTTGTATACAGGTCTTATGTGAACCTAAGTTTTCATTTCCCTAGGAGAAATGTCCAGGAGAAATGCTGATTTTTAGGTGACAGGTCTCATGTTGGCATGGTGCCTAGAAGATCTGTTGAATTCATTTCTTCATTCATCATTCTTTTCTTAAACATTTAGAGCAGCCTCTTGACCTTCAAGGGTGTCAGCAGTGACAGCTTTGAGTACTGACAGGTTGCAAGGTCTATGATGAAGCAGTTCATAATTTTTCAGGCAAAATTTTGAATACCTACCAAGTGCTTAAAGAACTACCTAACACCTGCATTTTAATGAGGCTTTGCGGTTTTCTTCTTTTCATTGGGTACCCAGTAATTTTTCTGAAGTGGATGTGTTTAGTGGAATTTGTACCTTTTTAGGTTCAGAAGGTCTTTGATTATATCCATCTTAAATATCAAGAGTCTCCTAATGCTTAGTAACGTGCTTTGAAAGTAGTTATGCCAAAAGAATATCAAAGATGTGCATTACATGTTCTTTTTGAATTTTCCTATATTTCAGTTACATAGTCATACTGTAATGCTTATTCCCTGTTTTGACTAAGGAAATGTAACATCCTTCACAAAGCATGCTTCAACAACATTTCAATTTATAATGCTCAAATACATTGCTTAGGCACATCATGGGAATATATTGAAGTTGTGATTTAGTGTGCTCGGAATATATTATATAAAAAGTTAATCTTAAAGCAGTGAGTAATGCTTCACTGTTTTTTCACAATATGTGCTAAATATAGAAGTGTAAAAATCTTAGTATCAGCTGTTATTTTTTGCTTTATCATATTTAATTTCTGTGCTCCAAAAAATAAACTCTCGAATAATAGAATCATTAAAAACAAACACAAATTATTCCAAGATTTATTATGTATACTTGTCATCACTGATACTCTTCCATAGTAAAAAGTTACTAGATTTTGATTATGATTATCATCTCTCCTAGAAATAACAGATGCTGTAATGCAAATGGTGATATCTTCTTTTTTTAAAAAAGGCACATTTTATTATTTATTTTGACATCCTTATTGGAGTATAATTGCTTTACAGTGTTGTGTTAGTTTCTGCTGTATAACAAAGTGAATCAACTATAGGTATACATATATCCCCATATCCCCTCCCTCTTGCGTCTCCCTTCCACCCTCCTTATGCCACCCCTCTAGGTGGTCGCACAGCACCCAGCTGATCTCCCTGTGCCATGCAGATGCTTCCCACTAGCTATCTATTTTACATTTGGTAGTGGATATATATGTCAGTGCTACTCTCTCACTTCGTCCCAGCTTACCCTTCCCCCTCCCCGTGTCCTCACGTCCATTCTCTACATCTGCGTCTTTATTCCTGTCCTGCCCCTAGGTTCTTCAGAACTTTTTTTGGTTTTTAGATTCCATATGTATGTGTTAGCATATGGTGTTTGTTTTTCTCTTTCTGACTTACTTCACTCTGTATGACAGACTCTAGGTCCATCCACCTCACTACAAATAACTCAGTTTCATTTCTTAAAAAGGCACAATTATTAATCATAATGTTCTGTGTTGGTACAGTGCAGAGTATAAACTCATTATCCTTCCAGTGAGGCTTTGGCTTTACCCAAAGTTTTATAAATGTTAAACGATGACAAGTTGTTGAGAAAGTATAGTAAATTATGGAGTTATCTCAAAATGGATTGTGTTAATTTAAATTTTTAAAGCTTTGCAGATTATGTGCTATTCAAAAATTTCAAAGGCATCATGTCTTTATCATTCACCACTGTGGTTCAGTCTTGGCCAGTCCTGGCATTGATAATAAGGAGAAGCCAAGAGGGAGATAAAGTTTCTACATTTGGAATTAATGTTTTAATAAAAGTAATAATTTGGTAATCATTATTACAGTTACACATGTACACTAAACGCTGTTTCTGTGATTGGAGCATCTCTGAAATTATCAGTGTCTATATCTGTATGGTTCTGGCTCTCATTAGAAAGAATAAAATGATGAAGAGTAGCAGGCCCCTGAGATTAACTGAAAACCAATCTCTCAAACTTGAAAGGTCTTGAGGCTTGAAATGTAGTGACCAGATGAAATACATTGTCATCTGAAAGTTAATTATATTCTGAGGGACTTGGAGGGGAATGTCAGTGACTACTAATGGATACCACTCTTTAGAGTGGTGAAAATGTTCTGCAGTTAAATAGTGGTGATTGTTGCACAACCTTGTCAATATACAAAAAAGCCTCTGAATTGTATGCTTTAAAAGGTTGAATTTTATGCTTTGTGAATTATATATCACTTTAAAGTTATATATCAATTTAAAAAGTATATTCTGGTGCCTAGTGATGATTATGCTGGTACCTTTTCTTTTTTTTAAAATTGAGGTCTAAGTGATATACAGTAAACTGCAACATATTGAAAATGTACAGTTTGGCAAGTTTTGACATGAAACCATCACCAATATTAAGATACATAACTATCGCCCCCCAAAAGTTTCCTTATGCCCCTTGGTAATCCCTCCTCAGGCATTTATGGATCTGCTTTCTATTACTATAGATTGGTTGGCATTTTAATGAACTTTATGTAAATGGAATCATACAGTTTGTGTTTTTGTTTGGCTTCTTTCAGTCACCTTAATTATTTTGAGATTCATCTATGTTGTGTGTATCAATAGCTCATTCCGTTTCATTGCTGAGTAGTTTTCCATTATATGGATATCCCACAGTTGGTTTATTCATTCACCTGTTGATCGATATTTGAGTTGTTCCTAGTTTTTGGCTATTACAAATCAAGCTGTTATGAACATTCATATACAGGTATTTTTATGGACATATGCTTTCATTTCTCTTTGATAAATATGTAGATACAGAATGGCCAGATCATATAGTAGATGTATGTTTAACTTTGAAAGAAATTGCCCTGGTGTTCTACCTGAAGTGTATGAAAACTGCACTTTTTCTGCATCCTTGTCAACACTCATTATAGTCAGTCATCTTAATTTTAGCCATTCTAATAGGTGTGTAGTAGTATCTTGTTTTGAGTTCACAAAAAAAAGTTTGTAGAACTAATACAGGAGTTTAGCAAGATTTCAGGATATATGATCAATATACAAAAATTAGTTTTATTTCTTTTTTTTTCTTTTTTTTGTTTTTGGTTGTGCCACGTGGCTTGTGGGCATCTTAGTTCCCAACCAGGGATCGAACTCATGCCCCGTGCAGTGGAAGTGTGGAGTCCTAACCACTGGACTGCCAGGGAATTCCCTTTATTTCTGTATAATATTAACAAGCAATTGGAAGTTGAAATTCAAAAATACCACTCATAATAGCATTGAAAATATGAACTACTTAGGGTTGAATTTGACAGAAGATACACAGTTGTATACTGACAACTAGAAAACATTGTTGAGGACAATTAAAAAGACCTAAATAAGTAAATAAACATTGTGAATTGGAAGACTTTGTAGTGTTTACTAATATGCCCATTTTCCCTAAATTGATTTGTATAGATTCAGCACAGTTACAACCTGCATCCCAGCAGGCTTTTATTAAAATTGACAAACTGATTTTAAAATTCATATGGAAATGCAAAGGATCTAGAATAGCCAAAACTTAAAAAAAAACCCAAAAAACAGGCACAGTTGGAGCATTAACCATACCTGATTTGAAGACCTGTTACAATGACTTATACTAATCAAGACAAAAAGATAGACAAATAGATCAATGGAATGGAATAGCCCAGAAATAGACACACACATGTAAGAACAACGGATTTTTGACACATTTAGTGGAGAAAAGAGTCTTTTCAACAGATGGTACTGGGAAAATTGGATATCCATATGTATAACAGTGAACTTGTATTTATACCTTACTTCATATAAGAAAAAAAGAAAACTGAAAATGGATCATAGTCCTAAATATAAAACCTAAAACTATAGAACTTCTAAAGGGAAACGTAGGAGAACATTTTTATGTCTCTGAATTAGAAAATGATTCCTTAGATATATAACCCAAAGCACAATTCTCCCCGCCACACACAAATTGGTAAATTAGACATTATCAAAATTTAAAACTTCTGTGAGCAATGCTGCTAGAAGAATGAAAAGACAAGCAAGCCATAGACAGAAATGTTTGCAAAGTGTATATTTGATAAAGGACTTGCTTCCAGAATATATAAAAAACTTTCAACATTGGTAAGAACACAAACAGCCCAGTTAAAAAATAGGCAAAAGATTTGAACACACACTTCACCAAAGAATATACGTGAATGGCAAATATGCATATATGATACTCAGCATCATTAGGCATTAGGGAAGTAAAAATTAAAATCATACTGGTGTCTTACTGACAGAATAAGCAGAATTTTTTTAGTGCAGACTTATGTGTAATTTTTCATGCATATTGTTATGTATGATTAAAAAATAAAACTATATAGTACAGATTTCAGGATTAAATTATATCACATTGATTTATGGTTTTTCTGCAAGAAAAGTCTTGGCACTAGATGAAAATTTAGATGGGCCTTACTAAATTTGTAACATTTTTTGAACATTAGTTAAGATGATACACTTAAATCACATTTAAGTTATACCATGGTTTATATATAGTGAATGTATTTTATGTTGTGTGGTGTGACAAAAAAAAAAGAAAGTATATCCTCCATTAATTTTTACTGTGTATGGTCTGTCCTCTGAGTTTTATAATTTTGTTGCTAAGCTGCAACAAAATGTTTTTTGATGATATATGGTGATACATTAACACCGTGTATCATGAGAAAATATTTTTCAAATTTATCATAGAAGCATTTTATGAAATATTTTTTATAGAAGGAAGGGATAGTCTAAGTTTGTTTTATCCACTAATGTTCTTATTGTAACTGATATTTTCTCAATCTGATAAAACAATACTTATATGCAAACATTTTTGATTTATGCATAGGTGGGAAAAAGTATGATTTACATAATCTTTGCCACGTAATATGTGATCGATAATTAAGGAACTAATGAATTTTTTTGAGATGTCTGTAAGATGATGTAGTTGGTGAACATTGTATTATTTCAAGCTTTTAAAAATTGTTTTTTGATAGGAAAATTTGTAAATATGCCATGTAACCATTTCCAGTATTAAATTAGGTCTGAGATGACTTCTTTTTTAATTGAAATATAGTTGATTTGCAATGTTGTGTTGGTTTCTGGTATACAGCAAAGTGATTCAGTTATACATATATATGTGTATATATATATTCTTTTTAATATTCTTTTCCATTATGGTTTATTGCAGGATATTGAATATAGTTCCCTGTGCTATGCACAGTAGGACATTTGTTGTTTATCTATTTTATATATAGTAGTTTGTATCTACTAATCCCAAACTCCCAATTTATCCCTCCCCCACCCCCTTTCCCCTGTGGTAACCGTAAGTTGTTTTCTATGTCTGTGAGTCATTTTCTGTTTCATAACTAAGTTCATTTGTGTCATATTTTAGATTCCACATATAAATGATATATGGTATGTCTTTCTGTTTCTGACTTACTTCACTTAGTATGATAATCTCTAGGTTGAGATGACGTCTTAAATGCATTTAAAACATACATAGGTTTTTGTGACAACTTCAGCGTAGCAAATTCAGTATGCCTTTTTTTTTTTTTTTGCGGTACGTGGGCCTCTCACTGTTGTGGCCTCTCCTGCTGCGGAGCACAGGCTCTGGACGTGCAGGCTCAGCGGCCATGGCTCACGGGCCAAGCCGCTCTGTGGCATGTGGGATCTTCCCGGACCGGGGCACGAACCCGTGTCCCCTGCATCGGCAGGTGGACTCTAAACCACTGTGCCACCAGGGAAGCCCAGTATGCCTTTTTAAACCTACAGTGTAATCATATATGATGATAAACATCTTCAGTACCTATGTTTGATTTAGATAGTCTCTAAATTACTTACATATGTGACCGGATTCAGCTACCACCAGGTCAGGGTGATGCTGTGCTCAAATCCAGAATAATGGGTTTATGCTTAGGTATGGGATTGCCAGTTGTGGAGACATAAGCATATTAAAATTACACACCCACAAACCCTCTTTTTTTTAAAACTAATTGAACTTAATGTTATCCAAATTTATATTTAACACATAATACCCATACAGCATTTATGATTGTATTTTTTTGGTTTTATCTTTCATCACATAGTGTCAGAAAATGAGGATTAATATCCAGATAAAAACAAGCAGCTTACTTTTTGTAAACTTTAGTATATTATTTTTCATACATTTCAAAGTTACAGTAGTATTTTTGGATATATATTTTATTCCATATGGTCAGGTAATGTTTATTGAAGGTCTGTAGTTTACCTTACTGTTTGTCACCCCCTGCTGGACCATTCATCATTGTTTGAGAAAAATTAATTTAGTGTAAGGTTCTTCAATCTAGTAATGTATCAAATTTTCAATTACTCGGCTCTAAGGCCTTTATTTTCTATTTGGATGCTTAAGCCAGTACTTCTCTTTTCCATTCCAGTACATGTAAGTTTTAAAAATTGCAGTGTATCTTAAATGAATATAAACAATGCTCCAAATACAGGCTTCTTATTGTATTGACTTTTTACTGATTATTTTATTGATTGTTCCTAAAAAATGGTGTCAGCGTACTTCTAGCGAATTACAGCTTTGAGTCTCTAAGTCTAATATTTTGGGGAAACATTAGATGGGCTGTTTTACTTTTTATTGCCATTATACTTGATTACTTTATGTATAAAAATTCTAAATATGTTAAACAGTTTTTATCCGTCTTTGGTTTAGTAGATTGAAATTGGCTATAGGCTAAGTTAAAAGGGTTCAATGTAAATTTATGATTATAGGTATACTTATAGAACTTTACATTTTAATACCATGTAAACAACAGGGCAGGTAGGCAGGCATGATCTTTTGAGAGACATGTTTAGTAAAATAGGATGCAGTTTTAGTCATTTGTTTTAATTTCTGTGTTAGGGACTTGAAATCTGTCAATAAATCAGAAATGTGTTTTTCTACCGTATCTAATTGGAAGATAATGCTGATGTTACAGTTTTATTGTCACAACTAGGAATATATTCAGAGGCCAGTGGTGACCCCCCAAAAGTTGTCTTGTGCCTCTCTGAGTCAGTCCCCCCACCTCCAGCACGAACTTTTGTTACTAGAGATTTCATTTTGCTCTTTCTTGGATTTCATATATGTGGAATCATACAGGAATCATACATGGAATCATATGTGGAATCCATCTTTCTTGGATTTCATATATGTGGAATCATTCGTTTGATGAGTAGTATTCCAGTGGATGTGTATGCCACAATATTATTTATCCATTCAGCTTTTGATACATATTGGGTTTTCAACTTTAGACTATTGTGAATAAAACTGCCATGAACATTTATTTTCAGTGCCCTTGGGTAAATACCTAGGCGTGGAATTGCTGGGTCATCTGGTAAGTGTTATGATTAACTTTTTAAGATTTGCTACACTGTTTTCTTTCTTTTTAAACTAATAGGTAATTTTATTTTTACAGTAGTCTTGTATAGCAACAGTATTAGTTTGCTGGGGCTGCCATAACAAAATTATCACAGACCGGGTGTCTTAAACAACAGAAATATATGTTTTCACAGTTCTGGTGTCTGGAAGTTCAAGATCAAGGTGTTCATAGGTTTTTTATTTTCTGAGTCCTCTCTCCTTGACTTGCAGATTGCCACTTTCTCTTTGTATCTTCACTGGTCTTTCCTCTGTGCTACACTTTTCTAAAATGGTTGTAACATTTCTACCAGCAATGCATAAGAGTCCCATTTGCTTTACATCCTTCAGTGCTTGTCATTGTAAATCATTTTAATTTTAGCCAGTCTCATAGATGTGTAGAGGTATCTCTTTATGATTTTAATTTGCATATACATGATTACAAATCATGTTGAACCTGATTTTGAATATTTATTTCCCACTTCATTTATCTTTGTGTAGTGTCTGTCCAGATCTGTTGTCTTTTTTTTTGAAAGACAGTATGAATTTACTTTAAAACTGTGGAACAAATATTACTAAATTACTCAATTCAAACTGGAGTGCATTTTCACCCCTAAGTGCTTCGGGACTAAGCTATCCCATCTCATTTTATTAACTCTTGTCTCTTACAATGTCTAATGATGACAAAAGGTTAAATTTGTGTGCCTAACCCAAATGTGTGGGATAAGATCTGAGCCTTGGATTGAAGTGCATTTGATTCACACAAAAATAAAAAATGGCTAAGAGGGTTCAATAAAAGACAGTCTTGTGAAATACAGGGTAACTAGACTTTTGCCCTTGTTTTAAACTGGATTTGTCTTCTTATTGAGTTGTGAGAGGTCTTTTTATATTCTGGATACAATTTTGTCAGGTGTGTGTGTGTGAGTGTGAATGTTTTTTGTGAATATATGTGCATTGTCTTTTAATATTCCTAGTGGTGTGATTTGAGCAGAACGTTTTAATTCTGATGAAGCCCAGTGTACCTTTTTCTTTTTTTTTGGGAGGGGGGTGAGTTTTGTTTTATAGTTTGCACTTTTGGAGCCCTATCTAAGACAATCTTTTCCTATCCTACAGTTGCAAAAAATTTCTTCTACATTTTTTTCTGGAAGTTTTAAAGTTTTAATTTTTGTGTTAAGGTCTATGATTCATGTCAGGGTACTTTTTGATATAATGCAAGGGAAAGGTTGAAGCTTATTTTTTTCCATGAAGATATCTAATTGATTCAGTGCCATTTGTTGAAAAGACCTTCCTCTCTCCACTGAATTACCTTGGGGCTTTTTTAGAAAATCAATTGACTCTATATCTGTAGGTGTATTTTTGAACTCTATTCTGTTCCATTTATCTATGTGTCTGTCCTTATTTCACATATCTTTATATTTTGATTACTGTAGCCATCTTGAATTTGCATTTAAAGTCTATTTCTTTGTAGAGGGAGTGTTCTTGAGTCTTGCTTTATTATCTGTTCTTTTATAATTTCAGTTTTCTTTTGTTTGGAGTGTTCATATATATTTTTACTAGTTATTGATATGGTTGGATTGAGTTTGCCATTTTGCTATATTCTATTTTTATCATCTTTTTTCTTTTGTTCCTGTCTTTCTTTCCTGCTTTTTTTCTTTTGTCCTTTTTTCGTAAACCATTTTTAAGTGTAAAATTCAGTGTTATTAAGTACATTCACAGTGTTGTGTCACCCTCAACACTATTTCCAGAACCTTTCCATCATATCCCAAAGAGAAACGCTGTATTCATCAACCAGTAACTCCCCATTTTCCTGTTTCCCCAGTCCTTGGTAACCTCTGTTCTACTTTTTGTCTCTGAATTTGCCTATTTTAGGTACTTAATGTAAGTGGAATAATACAGTATTTGTCTTTTTGTGTCTGGCTTATTTCACTTAGAATAACGTTTTCAAGGTTCATCTGTGTTGTAGCGTGTATCAGAACTTCATTCCATTTTTTATGGCTGAATAATATTGCATTGTATATCACTTTTTGTTTATTCATCTCTTGATAGACACTTGGCTAGTTTCCACTTTTTGAAAAGGCTTTTATAAATAATGCTGCTATGAACATTGGTGTTCGAGTATCTGTTTGAGTCCTTGTTTACAGTTCTTTTGGGTATATATCTAGGTGTGGGATTTCTGGGTCATATGGTAATTCTGTGTTTAACAGTTTAAGGATCTGCCAAACAGTATTCCACCGTAGGTGCCCTTTTTACATTCCCACCAACAGTGCACTAGAATTTGAATTTCTCCACATCTTTATCAACCCCTGTTATTTTCCTTTTTGTTTTTTTAAATAATTGTCACCCTAATAAGTGTGAAGGTAACATCTTAAAGTTTCGATTTGCATTTTCCTAAAGACTGGTGATGTTGAACATGTTTTCATGTACTTATTGACCATTTTATATCTCATTTGGTGAAATGTTTTTTAAGTCTTTTATCCATTTTAAAAACTGAGTCGTTTGTTTTTTGTTGTTGAGTTCTAAATATATTCTGGATACTAGTCCTTGTCAGCTAAAATATTTTTTCCCACAAATATTTTCTCCCATTCGGTGAGTTGTCTTTCCACTCTCTTGATAGTATTCTTTGATGGAGAATTTTTTATTTTGATGAAGTCCAGTTTATCCAATTTTTCTTTTGTTCTCTGTGCTTTTGGTGTAATACTTAAGAAACGGTTGCCAAATCTAGCTCAGTGAAGATTTCCCCCTTGTTTTTCTTCTAAGAGTTTTGTAGTTTTGGCTCTTCAATTTAGATCTTTGATCCATTTTGAGTTAATTTTTATATGTGGTGTAAGGTGGGATCTAGCTTCATGCTTTTTGCATGTGGATATCCAGTTTTCCTCACGCTGTTTGTTCAAAACATTATCCTTTCACCACTGAATGGACTTGGCACCATTGTCAAAATTTAATTGACCATTTATGTAACTCTTTATTTCTGGGCTTTGTCTTCTATTCCATTGGTGTATGGAATATGTATCATTATGCTGGTACCATACTGTTATGATTACTAAAGCTTTGTTGTAAGTTTCAAAATTCAGAAGATCAAGTCTTCCCACTTTGTTCTTCTTTTTCAGAAGTGTTTTGACTATTCAGTATCCCTCGATGAGTTTTTCTATTTCTGTAAAAAAATGCCTTTGGGAATTTTATAGGGATTGTATTATGTCTGTAGATCATTTTGGGTGGTATTGTCACCTTAAAGTATTAAGGCTTTTAGTTCATGAACACAGATGTCTTTCCATTTATTTAGATCTTTAATTTCTTTTGGCAGTCTTTTATAGTTTTCAATGCATAAGGCTTTCAGCCTCCTTAATTAAATTTATTCCTAAGTATTTTATTCTTTATAATACTTTTGTAAATGGAATTGTTTTCTTTATTTTTGAATTGTTCATTGCTAGTATATAGAAATACAACTGATTTTTGTGTGTTGTTGATTTTGTGTCCTGCAACTTGGCTGAATTCATTTTTTAGCTGTGTGTGTGTGTGTGTGTGTGTGTGTGTGTGTGTGTGTGTGGTCTTTAGGGTTTTCTACATATAAGATCTTGTCATCTGTGAACAGAGATAATTTTACTTCTTCCTTTCCACTTTGAATGCCTTTGATTTATTTTTCTTGCCTGTTTGTGCAGGCTAGAACTTTCAGTACTTGGTTGAATAGAAGTGGTGAAAGCGGACATCCTTACCTTGTTTCTGATCTTAGGGAAAAGCATTCAGTCTTTAATCATTGAGTATGATGTTAGCTGTGTGTTTTTCATGTATGACTGTTATTATGCTGAGGAAATTCTCTTGTATTTCTAATTTACTTAGTGTTTTTATTGCAAAAGTGTGTTGAATTTTGTCAGATGCTTTTTCTGCATCAGGATGGCCATGTGGTTTTTTTCCCTCTTCATTCTAGTAATGTGGTCTCTTGCTTTGATTTTTGTATGTTGACCTATTCTTGTATACCAGGGATAAATCCCACTAGGTCACAGTCTATAATCCTTTTAATATGTTGTTGAATTCAGTTTGTTAGTATGTTGTTGAGGATTTTTGCATACATATATATGGGGTTTTTTTGGCTCTGCCGCATGGCTTGCAGGGTCTTAGTTCCCTGACTAGGGATCGAACCTGCGCCCTTGGCAGTAAAAGCATGGAATCCTAATCACTGGACTGCCAGGGAATTCCCGCATCTATATTTATAAGAGATATTGGCTTGCAGTTTTCTTTTCTTGTAGTGTCTCTGTCTGGTTTTGATATTAGGGTAATGCTGACCTAATAGAATGAGTTAGGAAGTGTTCCCTTCTCTTCAATTTTTGGAACAGTTTGAGAAGTTTTTGGTATTTATTCTTCTTTAGATGTCTGGTAGAATTCACCAGTGAAGCCATCTGGTCCTAGGCTTTTCTTTGTTGGAATTTCTTGTTTTCTTTGTGTTAATAAGATAGTTCTGTGTATTCCATTTTATTTTGTCTATGAACTTTTTAGCTATAAGTTTATATTATTTTTGCAGGAATTCCTAGGGATTACAACATGCATCTTTAATTTAGCACAATCTACTTAGTGCTTATGTTGAATTACTTCAGGTGAAATATTAGGTGTTTTGAAGTCATTGTCTACTAAATCCCTTGTATGAGCCCACTTGCAGAGTCAATTTCTTTGATCTGCCTTTAAAATTTTTTTTTCATGAGTATGGGTTATGTACATCTGTTTCTTTGCATGTGGAATAATTTTTTATTGAAGTATAGTTGATTTACAGTATTGTGTTAGTTTCTGGTGTGCAGAGAAATGATTCAGTTATACATATATATATATACATTCTTTTTAATATTCTTTTCTGTTATGGTTTATTACAGGATTCTGACTATGGTTCCCTGTGCTATATAGTAGGACCTTGTTGTTTATTTATTTTATATATAGTACGTAGTTTGTATCTGCTAATCCCAAACTCCTAATTTATCCCTCCCCCACTTCCTTTCCTCTTTGGGCACTATAAGTTTGTTTTCTGTCTGTGAGTTTGTTTCTGTTTCATAAATAAGTTCATTTGTGTCATATTTTAGATTCTGCATATAAGTATCATATGGCATTTGTCTTTCTCTTTCTGATTTACTTCACTTAGTATGATATTCTTTAGGTCCATCCGTATTACTGCAAATGGCATTATTTCATTCTTTTTTACCAAATAGTATTCCATAGTGTCTATATACCACATCTTCTTTATCCATTCATCTGTCAATGGACATTTAGTTTGCTTCCCTGTCTCGGCTATTGTAAATAGTGCTGCTGTGAACATTGGGGTGCATGTATCTTTTTGAATTATAGTTTTCTCCGGATATATACCCAGGAGTGGGATTGCTGGATCCTATGGTAACTCTATTATAGTTTTTTAAGGAACCTCCATACTGTTCTCCATAGTGGCTGTTACCAACTTACATTCCCACCAACAGTGTATGAGGGTTCCCTTTTCTCCACACCCTCTCCCACATTTGTTATTGCTAGGCTTTTTAATGATGGCCATTCTGACTGGTGTGAGGTGATACCTCATTGTAGTTTTGATTTGCATTTCTCTAATAATTAGCAGTGTTGAGCATCTTTTCATGTGCCTGTTGGCCATCTGTATGTCTTCTTTGGAAAATTGTCTATTTAGGTCTTCTGCCCATTGTTTGAGTGGGTTGTTTGTTTTTTTTGGTTTTGAGTTGTATGATCTGTTCGTATATTTTGGAAATTAAGCCCTTGTCGGTCACATTGTTTGCAAATATTTTCTCCCAATCCATAGGTTGTCTTTTTGTTTTGTTTATGGTTTCCTTTGCTATGCAGAAGCTTCTAAGTTTGATTATGTCCCACTTGTTTATTTTTGCTTTTATTTCTGTTGCGTTGGGAGACTGACCTAAGAAAACATTGATACGAATTACGTTAGAGAATGTTTTGCCTGTGTTCTCTTCTAGGAGTTTTATGGTGTAGTGTCTTATATTTAAGTCTTTAAGCCACTTTGGACTTATTTCTGTATATGGTATAAGGGTGTGTTCTAACTTCATTGATTTACATGTGGCTGTCCAGCTTTTCCCAACCACTTGCTGAAGAGACTGTCTTTTTTCCATTGTGTATTCTTGCCACCTTTGTTGAAGGTAGGTGTATGGGTTTATTTCTGGGCTCTCTATTCTGTACTCTTGATCCAACATATGGAGTAATTTTGGGTTGAAAACTGGACATTGTGGATAATATATTTGTCATTTGAGATTCTACTGTGTTCTCTGAGGATTGTTTTTTGTTGTTATTGTTCCAGCTGGCAGTTAAGTTCTCTGATCTCAAGCTACACATTCTTTCCCCTGTACTGTGTGGTCTTCATCTCTGCTCAGTTCTTCTGGTTTATAGCTATTGCTTTAGTAACCTGGTACCTGATAGATAGATCAGCCCTGTACCTCTGTAGTTTAGATGTCACCAAGAATTTTGTCAGAGTTGATACTAAGATCATGGGCCTCAGGTTTTGTGTATCTTTTTTTCCTTTAGAGTTTCCTTCCTAAATTTCCA
This sequence comes from Lagenorhynchus albirostris, assembly GCF_949774975.1. Classification (NCBI taxonomy): domain Eukaryota; kingdom Metazoa; phylum Chordata; class Mammalia; order Artiodactyla; family Delphinidae; genus Lagenorhynchus; species Lagenorhynchus albirostris. Next base: position 89,936,469 of record NC_083102.1, on the reverse strand, counting down.
GTTGCTCTTTCAGCTCTGAGCTCTGTCCTGTGACACCTCAAGTTATAGTAAGGCCCCAGCTTTCTGCTGCTTGAGCTGTGTACTGTTTGGGGAAAACCATCAGTCTAAAAACAGCAGTAAACTCACATGGCTTGCCAGTCTTTTACTGGTAGACACCCCTCTGATTTTTGCTTGCTTTTCCCCATCCTCCTGGATCCTCCCTTCTCCCCCTCCTCCTGGGTCCTCCCTTCTCCCCCATGTGTATATTTTAATGGTAAGCCAGGGATTTGGGTCTTGCTCCTGCTGTGGCTCTATTCTTTTTAGGATTTTTCTTTCTAAATTTATAGTTACTCTGTCTTAATTCGTGTTCTCTACCATCTCTGGACTGTAAATCTGTATTTTTCTGCTGCAAGAACTGTGGGCATTGGAATGGGAGTTGATGGCGGTAATGGTGGTCAGTGCCCTTAGGCAAAAAACGCCAAACTTGGAATCCTTACCCATTGAAATTTATATATTTCAGATGTAACCCTTCCTTCCCTATGTTCCTGCCTTTGATCACTTTCCAGGGCCTTCAAATAAGTGTGTTCTTAAAAATGGCTAATCTAGGTTTAGAAATTATCTGCAGGAAACTATGCTTGACCAATTTACTCTGCCATTAGTGGAAACTAGACTAAAATAATTCGTATGTGCCTTTTGCGCATATGCACTCAAAGTCCATAAAATCAAATGAGCATTGTAAATTTGAATCACTTTGATAAAAATTTCTGTAGGTTGAGATTCCAAACTAATTTTAGTTTTTAAATATGCTTAGAGGTAATGTTCAGTGCAGACTTGAATTTTATGTATATAAAATCTCTGTATTCCCAAAGAATGAATGGATACAAGAACGTTTCATAGAGTCTAAGTAACCTTACAGACTTAGAACAATAAATTTGCCAAGGCACTTTATCATTACTTTGCCTTTTGGAGTCTACTGGTATTAAAAGTTATTACTTTGTTTTGGAAGGATGACATTTTGTGGAAATTTTTACTTAAAGACTAAAATCAGTTTTATGGGATCTTTTTTCTCTCTGTTCATCTATTCTCTAAGGCAAGTCTTTCGTTTACTTAGAAGAGCAACAGAAAAATTATACCCATAGAAGTTATTCTTTCGCTTTTCCAAAACTAGTTTAAAGCAGCAACACCCTTTCTTTAGTCTTCAGATATATTTAATATGGGGATTCTAAGATTCTGGCTGGTTGTCTTGCACTCATGGGTCTTATTACCATTTTAACAAATTCATTTTTGTTTCTGTGATAGAAAAAGTGTCATGGTTTTCAGAAAACCTCATCTAAGCCTGTGTGTCTTCCAGTGTGTCTTTAGCTTTGTGAGAAGCTTTCTTCCAGATAAAGATTTGTGGAACATAAAGAAAGTGAACAGAGAGAGAGCCTAATGGTAGAAACCAGTGCTATTTTACAGTGAGAAATATAGTTAGCTTTGAGTAAGTTGTTAATATATTTAGGTGTTTTTCCATTTAAAAAGAAGTAAGGATTTAATGATAATGTCTACTTAAATTGATGGATTCTCTGATAGTAGTAGTATTTGATGAAGATTGCTTAGCATTTTGAACTGTTTTATCCTAAGAACTTTTCTTCTGTAGCCAAAAGGTGGTGACATGCTCTTTTGTTCCTCGCTTCAAGTCAGTGCAGCTCAGCATGTGGTGTTGTATGGTAAGCACAATAGTGCGCCCCCTCAAGGATATTCTCATCTTAGTCACTGGAACCTTTGAATATATTACCTTATGTGGCAGAAGGGACTTCACAAATGTGATTAAGGTTATGGACCTTGAGATCGGAGATTAGTCTGGATTATCCAGATGGGACCATTCTAAATACTTGAGTTTATAAAAGTGAAAGAGGAAGGCAGAAGAGTGAGCCAGAGAGCTGCAATGGTAGAAGAAGAGGCAGGAGAGATTTGAACCGTGAAAGTACTTAACCTGCCATTGATGGCTGTGAAGATAAAGGAAGGGACTCATGGACATGCAGATGTCCTTTAGTAGCTGGGAACTGTCCCCAGCTCACAGGCAGCAAGGAAATGGGGACCTCAGTGCTACAACCTGAAGGAATTAAATTCTGCTAACAAATTGAATGAGCAAGGAGATGGTATCTCCCTTAGAACTTCCAGAAAGGAATGCAGCTATGCCAACACCTTGATTTTAGCCCACTGTGACTCATTTTGGACTTCTAACCTCCAAAACTGGAAGATAATAAATTTGTAGCTTTCAGGCCTCTTAAGTCTGTGGTAGTTTGTTCTGGCAGCAAATAAGAAACAAATGCATCTATACCATATCAGCTACATGGAAGGAGGATTCTTTGTGTTTTGGAGGAAAGAGAATGGCTGATCTGTAAAGTTCTGCCCTAGAAAGACATTAGAGTCAAAACAAAATAAAATACAGTGTTTTAATGTGTCCTGGTTCTCCTCAAGAAGAAAGTGCCAGAGTTATATGTCTTTTTATTGGCAGGAAACATACCTTTTTTATACACAGATATGAAATGTTAACTAATATTTTTAAAGTAAACAGCTGTAATGGGATAGGGCTTATAAAGTATCCTGCATACTCTTCTGATATCATGGCTAATTATACATTGTTTTCCCCTGTTGCTGTTAAGAAACAAATAATGGCCTCAGGCCAATTTAAGGTTTTACAGGTAAATAATTTGGGAGTACAAGAAAACTACTTTTTATTCTAATCAGGTTTACATATTCAATTCTCTGCTGATACATATGTTTTAAAACCCTACTGTGTGCTTGTCTCTAAGACTGTTTCTGTTTTACAGTTATGTTCATTCTTGGTCTTCGGGATGCTTGTAGGAGGTTATTCCAGATCTGGTTATAGGCATGTGATGGAGCCTGGCTATGAGCTATAGTTACTTAACTTCTAACAGAAATAAGAATAATATTTAGTCAGGATCTCAATACAGGAAGAAAAATGTGAACAGAACATTTTTCATAGAATTTCCTAGTAAGGTTAGTAGTTCAAAATCTTGTTCGTTTTTATCATTTATTTATTTATATTTTTGTTGTTGTTTTTGCGGTACGCGGGCCTCTCACTGTTGTGGCCTCTCCCGTTGCGGAGCACAGGCTCCGGACGTGCAGGCTCAGCGGCCATGGCTCACGGGCCCAGCCGCTCCGTGGCATGTGGGATCTTCCCGGACCGGGGCACGAACCTTGTCCCCTGCATCAGCAGGCGGACTCTCAACCACTGCGCCACCAGGGAAGCCCTCTTGTTCGTTTTTAAACTGTGTTCTGAGAAATTCGGCTTGGTCTTCTCCATAAATACTGAACAGTGGTAATTGCTGGACAGAGGGTGGAGGAGAGAGAGAACGTATTGTTTGTTTTTTTTAAAATAAGGTTTGGGGATACTTAAGAACAGACATCTAATTGATGTGGAGACTTTCTCCCTAAAACAAAGTAATGAAATTGATATTCTAGAGTAGGTTAAAATGTAGCAATGAAAATAAAAACTGAAAAGGAGTAGCTGGGAAGACTTGTACTGAGGATAAATGATTTATGAACAAATTTTGTTGAATGGGCACTTGCAGGCTAGTTATTTTAATGTAGTAACTAGAAAAGCACAGTATACACAAACTTTTCTTCCATCAAAGTAGTATTCACTTTATTAACATTTTAGAGACTTCAGAATGTCATAAAATTATACCATAAAGTAATGTAATTGTTCCTGCTATGTAGTTTGTGATTAAGAGACAGGAGAACATAGGCTTTGAAGCCATCTAGAGCTTGATTTAAATCCCATTTGCATCGCTTCTGCTAACTGTGTGAATATCGACAAGGTAAATTCTCTCAGATTTCAAAGAACTGTTGGGTAGATTTAATGAGACAAAATTATAGATTGCTTTCAACCTTGTCTAGCATATAGTAGGTCCCTCCAATATTGCTTTCCTCTTATCCTTCTTTCTTTAGAAATAGAACTAAAGGATGAATTTATATATTTTGAAAGTGACAGTGGTTATACGTCATCATATGTGGTCGTGTGTTCTACTCTTATATGTACAAAAATGACATCTTTTTTGTTTTTTCTTAAAAAATCGCATAATATACATTTCTTGTGTATTTTTTCTGGTAACACAATAGTGAAGTATTACTATGAAGATATTCAAGTTCAAGTTGGGCACTGATGTAGAATAAACACAGTAAAGTGAAAATCAGATCTCAAATACTGAGACGAGAAAAAGTACTTTTTGAGGAACTACAGTAATCAATACATAGTGATTTTTTTGGTAACTACATGACATAATTGAATTGAAAATACATTAAAAAAATTTCAGAAAAATGATAAAAGCTGTCATTGTTTGCTTTGTGGCAAGTACTGTGCTAAACACTGTATATATTTTATCTCATTGAGGTTTCACAACAGCCTCTGAGGTAGATGTTATCATTTTGCAGTTGGGGAAACAGAGTCTGGATGAGACAAGTAACATTCCTAGGATCACACAGCTAGTAAGAAGAGGACTTCTCCTTGCACTTATTATTTATTTCTTCCACTTGTACTCTGGTGGAGGTGCTAATGAGAACCAAAAAGTGCTCTAAGACAAAAGAATTGTGTGAAGTTGGGACTTTTGTAAATTTTGGGTAGAGGCTGTAACAATATTATTTGTTAGTGGAAGTTGAAGGACTTGTACAGCTTAAAAGCAATTAAAAAAATTTTAATGTAATGGTTAAAGTGGTGGGGGGCGGTGGTGGTGGGATGAATTGGGAGATTGGGATTGACATATATACACTAATACGTATAAAACAGATAACTAATAAGAACCTGCTGTATAAAAAATAAATACAATAAAATTCAAAAAAAAGAATAGGGTTTCAAGAAATCAGATGGAGCGGCCAGCTTTCAACACCCAGAGCTAGTGACGCAAGGCCATGTCAGCTCCTACCAAGGATTCCTGCTCACACTGGGATAGGTAAGGTAAGGAGCTGTGGACCTGAGAGGAACATCTGTCAGCTCTCCAAAGTCTTCTCAACAAGATCATCATCCCCAAAGCAGGTATCCTCAAGGAAAGACTGTCTGTTGAATCTGGCCAGGAAAGAATGCTGGTTGTGGTCCATGAACTCACAGAAATTATAAACCATCTTTGAGGAAGGAATCAGTCCATCTGAAGAGTGTGTTAAAGGGAAAAATAAGACAAATGAAGACATGGAGCTGCAGCAAGGGGACAAAATGGATGAAGAGGAAAAAGAGAAGAAAACCACATCTCAACCCCAAAGCATAATGAAGGACCGGTTAGTAGAACTTGTGGAGTAACCAAGCGATATGAACAGAAGTTCCCAGACAAGGACGATGAATTTGACTCACCTCCCGAGGATATCATGTTCAAGACGGACCACATCCTGGAATCCTGGTACCGAGACATCCAGGACCTTCAGGATGTAAACCAGCAGCTGACTGCCGACGTGAAGCGGCTGGGAAAGCAGAACACCCGCTTCCTCACGTCCATGCGGCGCCTCAGTATCATCAAGCGCCGCATCAACTCTTGCCAAGGACATCAAGGCGCAGGGCGAGAGCATCCACCGCAAGCTGAGCGCCATGAAGGCACTGAGCGAGGACGCTGAGTCGCAGCACGGCGCGCACTCGCCCGTGGCGCATATCACTCGCGCACGGTACAGCGCTCTCACCCACCCGTTCCCAGGCCGCCATGCACGAGTACAACCAGGCCGAGATGAAGCAGCGCGAAAACTGCAAGATCCGCATCCAGCGCCACCTGGAGATCATGGGCAAGGACATGTCAGGCGACCAGATCGAGGACATGTTCGAACAAGGCAAGTGGGACGTGTTCTCAGAGAACCTGCTGGCGGACGTGAAGGGTGTGCGGGCGGCCGTCAACGAGATCGAGAGCCGCCACCGTGAGATGCTGCGGCTTGGACAGCCGCATCTGCGACCTGCACGACCTCTTCCTGCAGATGGCCATGCTGGTGGAGCAGCAGGCTGATACCCCGGACGTCATCGAGTTCAACGTGCAGAAGACACTCGACTACACCGGCCAGGACAAGGTGCAGGTGCGCAAGGCCGTGCAGTACAAGAAGAAGAACCCCTGCCGGACCGTCTGCTGCTTCTGCTGCCCCTGCCTCAACTAGCAGGGGGCCCAGGCCGCCACACCCCATCCCCGATCGGAATGGTGGGGGGAAGCACACTGGGAAAGATTTTGAGGCTGTCTGCACTGGGGTGAGTTGCCCTAATCCCTAGGGACCTCAGTCTTTAGAGAAGGAAAAAACTCGAGGTCCCAGAATTCCAGTCCAGCTCGTACTTGGATTGTGAGGTCATTATGTGGCACATAGCACCCTTGCCTCTTAAAGGAAGCCAAATAAGGAACAGATGTGGTAGCTTACTCTATAATACATGTCCAAGGCATGTTTGTTTGTACATGGACCTCTTGGAGGAAGTCAGTTCTGCATCGGCTCACAGTATGAGCTCCTTATCAAGACTTCATTTAACCGATCCTGAAAGTACCGCGGTTGTGTTCATTTTCGAGTGAACTGACCTTGGGAAAAACTGCACGTCTTCCATTTCTGATTCTTCATCTGGTTTACGCTATGTGATTCCCACCTGGATGTATATCTTCTTTCTGCTCATCTCCTCTACTTATTAAAATCACATTTAACACTTAAAAAAAAAAAAGGAAAAATAAGTGCTTGGGAGAGAAGAGAAAAAGAATTTAATGTAATGGTTCCTCTTCTCCATTGATGCTGCCTGCATTTTTTTCTTTTTTTTTTTTTTTTTTGTGGTACGCAGGCCTCTCGCTGTTGTGGCCCGCAGGCCTCTCGCTGTTGTGGCCTCTCCCGTTGCGGAGCACAGACTCCGGACGCACAGGCTCAGCGGCCATGGCTCACGGGCCCAGCTGCTCCGCGGCACGTGAGATCTTCCCAGACCGGGGCACGAACCCGTGTCCCCTGCATCGGCAGGCAGACTCTCAACCACTGCGCCACCAGGGAAGCCCAACCAGGATTAATTTTAATTTAACTTTTCTCGTTCTTTTCATTCTGTTTGATCTGATTTTATTATATTTATTTCCTCATTTAATTTATCTAAAATTGGATGCTTTTAAAAGTTGTCTTATATTTTTCTTAGAATAAGGAAGGCTATAAATAAATTATGTATAATATTTACCAATTTTGCTTTCCTACTTTCTTCCTAACACTAAGAATAATTTTTGTTTTAGGGACTTCCTTGGCAGTCCAGTGGTTAAGACTGCGTGCTTCCACTACAGGGGGCGTGGGTTCGATCCCCGGTTGGGGAACTAAGATGCTGCATGCCGCGTGGCGTGGTTAAAAAAAATAATAATAATTAAAAAAAAAAAGTTTTTGTTTTAGTTTTCGACGACATGCTCTTGTGAGGATCTTTTTGAATTTGTAGATGTTTGCTGCAGGGAAAAAGCACGCATACAGATACACATTAAATTTTGCACACAATTTCAGGGGATTTATGAAACTCCAGGAAGTCCTACACCAAAGTCATTGTTTATCTGAAATGTATTTTTTGGCACATGTTTTTCTGTAAGGTGGCTATATTCAATCACCTAAACTGTTTTCTTTATATAAATTGTATTCACTAGCAGCCCATTTTCAATAATGCTAACTCACTCTATGGTTCTGTTGGTTCTGTGATTCAGTGAAAATGCTAAAAAAGCAAAAGAATTACAACAGAAAATAATACCAGTGTTGTTGGAAAGAATTCTTAGTGAAAGGGTTAAAAAGAAATGTTCCCAGGGTAGTGCTTCTGTAATACCATTTGAAGTATTTAAGTAACGCTGAATACCATTGTTACTTAAACTGTTATAAAACAGAATAGGAAATTAAAGTAGTCATAAATTACCAAAGAGTAGCTGAATATTTCCTAAATTGTGTTGATGGCACAAACAAAGGAAATTACAATAATAAAGGAAAAATGTTTGACTCAAACCATCTACCTAACTTGAGTGACATCTGTTCAAAAGATACACAAAATAGAGTTTTTTAGTATTTTCCCTGAGAACTTATTTTAGAAGTAATAAGTTTTGTATTGAAATGAGCAAAAATATGCCAGTGTAGTGCTTACCTTCTGGTCAGAATAAGATAACATTATGACAAACACTAGTTGTGCAGTTTATAATTGACAGAATATTTTGGCTGAATGAAGTGAAAGTAACACTTTATAGTGTCATCTTCTTTATGTTTAGTACTATTTTATCTTCTGAGTATATGATTTTTAAAGGAAACTTCTGCCTAGGTAACTTCTTTTTAGAAAATAGAATTTTATTTCTTAAGGAAACAGATGTCCTGCTGAACTATAGTATATATGGTTCAATTAAAATTTTATTAGTTAAAATGAAGTAAGCTTAAAAATTTTTTCCTTAAGAAGGCACTGTGGCCTGAATTGAGTTCAGAGCTGCTTCTATATATTTTCATTTATTAGTTACTTGAATGTCTGTCACTTTGATACACAGTCTGTCTTCTGGTATATAAAGTAATGGTCCTTAAGCTTTAGCACACAAATCACCTGAGGGTACTTATTAAAACTTATTATTCAGGGCTGCAGCCATAGCTGTTCTGACTCCTAACGTAAAGGTGGGGCCCAGAAACTGCAGTTTCCAAACAGACACCATAGAGGTTCTGATGTAGGTGGGCTATAGTTTGAGGAACTCTCTCCTAAACAAGGTTCCGTAGGGTCAGAAGTTAAAAATTGTTCCTTTCAATTTCACAAATATTTACTCTTCCATTAGCATTTATCAGTCACTTTTTTGGGGAAGCATTATGAAAGGTGATATTAGTATTACAGACCATTATTTTATTGTGTGGATTAAATACAGTTTAATAAATTTAGGTAACTACAGTTTGCTAGCATTTTGTTGCTTGTAAGAAGTGATACTTGGAAAAAATTCAACAGCAAAAGAAAGACTGCAGCTTTTTAAGAATTGGGAAGAAAATTGTTTAAGTGTATATTATGTAGTTTGATTTTTTACATTTCTGAGTGAGGCATTAACAATATTAGAGTGAAATACATATGTTTGGTTCTTCTCTACCCAATCAGTATTCCACATACCATATGACATATGGGATTGTGTATAATATTAAAGGCTGCTGTGTATATATATCAGTCCCATATGTATTTCTCATTCCTACAGTCTGTGTCTCATATGGCCAGAACTCTCATTGTTAGCATTAAAAATTTTTATGTTAAATTAAAAATTTTTCATTTTGCATCCCTTATTAGTGTTATATGTCCAGAACTGTCTGAGTGGAAAGTGATTCATCATAACGTTATTATCTTCTCTTGCTGCTTTTTCTTTTCTCCCTGAAAAATTGGTGGATGTGTTTTGGTAGTCTGTCTTGCTTAATGTCTCTCAGAAATATGACATAATTGCTTTCATGGAAGCAGGGTGAGGGAAATGACCTCAGTCCCAGACAGACTGAGCTCTCCTTTTTTATCTTACTTGATGCTTCTGGTTTGATAATGGTATGGAGTTGATATTGGTGGCCCTGATAGGAATGACAGTGCTTTTTACCACTTGCTGGTGGAAGTACAAAGCTGTCATGCTTGAAAACCATGGATACAGCTTATAGAGGTCTGTAAAAAAAAAAAAAAAAAAAAAAGTGTGAATAGAAGGGTAGGGATACTTAGGGTTTTTTTCACACCTTATTTTATCATGAGCCGGGGAGAAATATTACTGTGTTAAATTTGCTCATCTCTTTTTCTCTCATAAAAATGAGTATTCTTTCGAAGGTGATAGCTTTCGTATTAACGGTGAACCCAATTTTCCTTTTGTTTCTACATCTCAGTACTACTGTGTTCCAGATGTTTGTGAATTGTTATAATATTCTTTCATTCTGCTTCTTATGATGTAATATATGTTATCATATTACTAATCTGTCCAGTCTATCTGTTGTCTGGGTTTTATTTTAATCCTTTCATTGTTTGGAATGCTTTTTAGCAAGTCTTCAAATTAGCTTTCTTTTGTGAACTCTCTAACCCACAGTTCTGTGTTCTCTTTGTATTTCTCTTAAGAGTTGAGCATCTCTGAGTATTTTAGATCTTTTTCCTGTCTTATCTGGGTTTAATTATCTCCTTATATTTCTTGTTTATATTGTGATCTGAGCTTCTCTCTTCCCTAAGATTTATTATTAGTCATCTCACATTTAGCTTTCCTTGACTTCACGCCAGTCCCATAGGGGTCTCACACAGGTGTCTATCTCTGAGATGTAAAGAAAATAGGTGTCAAAAGTTTTCTCTAGTTTTTATATTTCTTACTGAGTGGAAAGGAAGAAAAGAAATAAATTATTTTATGGTTTTTCCCTTGCTTTTAACTTCCATTTAGAAAAAGAACCTGCTTCACAGTTTGCTAAGTTACCTTTCTTACCTTTTTGAAGTGTAGCTTGAAGCTATTTAATTATAATAGAAAAAGGTTTAAGTATTTGATATTTTATCAATATTATTTTTAGAAACATTGCTTATATGATTTTTTAATTTTTAAAAATTATTCTTACGCAACCATTAGCAAGGAATGAAGGTGATATGTATATAATGAGTTGGATGGATATTTATAATAAATTATTAGGAAAGAAGCAAAGGATCATATTTATATTTTTTGCTTTGTATACCTTGGAATTTTGCCATTGTTTATAATTGAAAAAAGTACCAAAGAAGAAAATAATGCGTTTAATGGAAAAACTGAATAAACCAATATGTGAAATATAAAGTAGATAATTTAAAACATCAAATAGGAATTTTCATTTTGGATATTTGTAATAACTAGAACATTCTTGAATAGTTGTTTATTTTACTTAATTGAATTTTCTGCTTTGCCAGAAATTCTTTTTGTTTTTGCCCTTGTTACCCATGTACTTTATTCAAAGCATAATTTAAAAAGTTCTTAGATCATTGAGGAAATCTAATTTCTTGTGGTCTTTTTATGGCCATCATTTTGAATTCTTCACTCTCTTATAACAGTTGGCTTTCTAGTCAGTTGGATACCGTATTGATTCTGCATTGATGTTGCCTGTCGCATCTGTATGCTCCTTTGTAGAGCTACTGCCAGCACTTGTTGTCAGGCCTTTCCTTACCTATCAAGGTGATGGCAGTAGCTTCCTATCCTCTGTGTTTTCTTAGCTTCCCATTTCTGTGTCTTACTCAATCAACTCTTTCTACATATTGCTGTTTTTTGTTTGTTTGTTTTTCCCTGTAGCTCATTTCTTATCGCGTTATTCCCCTGCTCAGATTTCTCTGCTGGCATTTAAGGCCTCTGTCTTTTGGTTCTAATTTAACTTACCATATCAACTTCTCACTACTGTATTATTTTTCTTCTAAAGAGAACAATTTACTGTTTCCAGGATATGCTTTAGTAGCTTTCCTCAACAATGCTTTTGTTTATATTGTTCTTAAATCCAACATACTTCTTTTCTCATTAAGTTTGTTAAGAACTTTATTCTTTTTTACTTACATTTGCCACATTCTGCTTTTTTCATAGGTATTACCATACTTTTTACTACCTCGATTCTAGATTTTAAGCTCTGAGGGTAATATATGAGTTTCAGCCACAATGCCTTCTACCTTGTAAGGATTCAAATGTTAATTGAATTACAAAGCTCACTTAAATGTACAATCATAAAATATAATAAAACCAAAAGTTTTATTGACTTTGGAAGGTAGTCTTGAAATTACTGTATTGAATAAAGCCCTACGAATAAGCACTTCCTTTCTTATACTTTTAGGTTTTTACGTTTAAGTCTAATCTCAGTGAAATGAGGAGTTTGATTTTTTAATGTCCAGAGAGCTGAGATTTTGCTATAATTTTATTTGGGGGATTAAAAATAGACCATATACCTAAAAATTGACTTATGGGGGAGAAGTATAGAATTATTCATTGCTATGAATGGCATTTTTTAATAAAGCATCATTGTAAATAATTCATTTTTATTATGTCTGAACATCAGTTGGGTACTAGTTGGTAGAATAACAATGACCTTAAATTAGGAAACAAAAGAGAAAACAACAGTTCCATATCTTGTTGAGCTCATCTTTGGTTAGTTTTTAAAAGAATAGTTTTTAGTAGTTTTCAAGAACTAACCCAGTTAGCTATATAGAAATTGATATTATTTGTGGCATATGGATAGAAAAATATGATTTTAAGAAGATCCCATATTGAATGTATTGTTACCTCTATTGCTTTTGCATTTAAAAATTTCATTCTAACATGAAGAATTAGCATTAACGCTTTTTTGGTAAAATTATTTGAAATAAAGTAAAAAATTTACACATTGTGTTAAGGGCCATCATAAGAAAAATAAAAATATTTCACCTTTTCATTGAACAACATTTAAATAAAAAATTATCTAAGCTTCTCATTCTCTTCTTTAAGCTGAGATTAGTAATTGCAAACATATTTGTGACTTGTTTTTAAAAGCTGAACTTTTAACATAAATGTTATTTTGGTTTACATATTATTTAACACTGAAAAGCTACTAGAGGTTATCTGGTAAATATGAATATTCTTTGTTGTAAACCAGTGGGTGCACTTTTGTATGTCTGAAAGATTATTACAGGTGGGCAGAAATGCTTGTTAATAGTTCCAGTGTCAAGTGTAGAAGTAGTAACAGCTTAGAGGGCAACATTATAATATTTGCTATTTGTTCTTTATTTTGTTAGATTTCTTATTACAGAGAACAAGAGGGCATGAACGCAGTTTAGGCAGATTTATTAGAAGAATGTTTTTAAACTGAGTTCTTTGGCATGTTTATAGACTTGAAGATGATAAATATTTAGAACACAATGGATTTTTCTTAACATGAAGACTTTTCTAAAAATAGTCTAATTTTTATTAAGATTATAAAGCTAAATATTAAAATATTTATGCTCAGAAATCCAAGTACAAAATTATTTAAAATTTTTAAAATGAATATATTAGGAGATACTCTGTGCTAAATATATTTGTCGAATGAAAATTTTCTTAATGTCTTTATGCAATACTAATTTCTCTTTAAGTTTTCAAAAAATTAGTCTTAGTTGTTTATGCTACATTTTGTCAAATTGAAGCATTTCTTTAATTCCATAAAAGAATACAAAGTAAGGCAGGAGGAAACCGCTTCTTTGCCAAGATTTGACATTATGTCAACATAACATTATTATCAGAAATATATCACTGTTAAATTTGTCATGTAAACCTCAATGAATTCCTGCTATTGCATGGTTCTCATTTCCCCAAGGGATAAGGTATTCAGTAAACTAAATTGGATGAATTTCATTTATTTACATAAAAGTGGTATATTATTGAATTGGTTGTTTTCTTCACAGTCCAACATTTAATTTTTAATTATAGAAGACCACCTAATGAAAACATGTTTCTTTCAATGAGAGATTATTATTGAATGACATAAAAATTTTTTATTTAAAAATGAGTTGCTACTTGATTTAGTGAATACAGTATGAAAAAACAATAAAGAATTGTCCAGTTAACCCATTACAAGGGAGCAAGTATTTGCCTACTTTAAATAACTTATTGCTGTTTTTCAGGTACAGTGATAATTAGCACTCATCAATAGATTATTAGATTATAACAATTGGAAAATACTTGTGTGATATGAGATTCTCAAACCTGATATCTATAGTTAGGATTAGTAATTTCACAGTTTTCTAACATGAATTGGGGATTGGAGGCAAAATGCTTTAAATTTAATTACGTGGTGTAGAGTAAAAAAATTCACAAGATTTGTTGCCACTTTAATGACTTTGAGAGTTGAAAAGGACTACTATATTTGGAAACCCTTGGGAGCTCTGAGAGTGTAGGAACATTGTGTAAATTGTATGACTCTAAAGTTGTTATGTTTCTAAAGTTAGAAAGAGTTGGCTTTTCTATAATGACATAAAGGCTTTTTTTTTCCTTCCTTGTATTCAGATTTTAGTAGTTAACTTCTGTTATACAAAAAGGCTGACTTGAATAAAGTTAGGATGTCTGTTTATTTTAATGCACTGGTTTTTGCCAGTATACTGTATTTCCAGAGCATTTGGGTTAACTCAACCAAAGCGAGGAAGGAGGAAAGAAGCCTTAGTTTTCTTCCTTCCTTTTATTGTCAGTTCATTTGTATATTATAGGCATAGTGCCCTTGATCTTAGAAAATCAGTCTCTTTTTCATAATAAACTTGAATTTCAGAAGTTTCCCTATCTTGATGTGCATATACACGGTTGTTTGTTTTTTGGTTCTTGAATTTTAAAATCCTGATAAATCCTACAATTTCCTACATTCCAAAAAGGATAAAGTTTCATATATAGTTCATTATTTTTGATGAATCAAATATTATAGCAAGTAGACTATGCTAGAAAACATAATATAGTGGTATAGAAAATCCTGGGTCATTTTGGTTGCTTGGAGCCCATAATTTTGCTTTTTATGTTAAAATGCTATTCCAGTTGTTAACATATAGATATGGTTTGTGGCTTAGAAACAATACACTTTATAAAAAAAAAGAGCAAGGATACCTGTGTCAGTTATATTTTAAAGTTATACAGTGTTTTAAGGCTATGTATTTATTCTTTAGAAAATATGACTTACATAAATATCTTCTGTTGGACATAATATTGACAAAATATACACATGATATTACCTTAACAAACTGCCATGCAACAAATACATTAAGTAATGAAGAAATTGAATATATATGACCTAATCTAATCTTGACATTTACATTGAAAATTTACAACATAACCAGTACTTAAAATGTTTTTCTTATATTTGGCAGTAATTTTTTACAGTTTAAATTTAAAACTTCTGAGTGTGGGTTTGGTGAAACTTAGCCTTTTCCCTAGTCTGTGACAACCTGAGGTACTAAACATTTTTCTCTAATTTCACTATCTTCAAAGGTAATTTTTTTGTTTCTTTTAGGATCTATCCAAGAGTTGTGTATTACAGCATTATTAGGCATGGGATCAGCTTCTACTATGGAAACAACTCGCTTTTTCATTTTACTTTTCAAGACCTTTTGAAATTTTTGTCTAGTAAATGCATATAATAGAGGATGAAATATAGTTGTTCCATAACCCATGACTAGAAAACACAACCTTAATTTTACTAAAAGGTCACTTGGGCCTAAACATAAAATGGTGGTATTTAAAACAGAAATTGGTGTCCAGCAGAGAAGAAATGTAGAAATAATCAATAAAGACATTTTGAAGACCCTCTTTTGCCTTTCTCGTCGTTCACGGTGTCGTTTCATAGCTCGCCGGAGGGCAATTATTACAGAGACT
Organism: Lagenorhynchus albirostris; assembly: GCF_949774975.1. Taxonomy (NCBI): domain Eukaryota; kingdom Metazoa; phylum Chordata; class Mammalia; order Artiodactyla; family Delphinidae; genus Lagenorhynchus; species Lagenorhynchus albirostris. Next base: position 89,921,227 of record NC_083102.1, on the reverse strand, counting down.
GAAGTTCTAACACCAAAGACTACATTTCTCCCACCACTGCTTTGTGACATGTCTGTAGTCTCGTGTTGTGTGGTTAGAGAAATCGTCTTTTTCTTTCTTGCTTTCTTCTTCTGCCCTGTTGAGAATCTTGTGCCTATTCGAATATTGAGGGCCTGAAGTATTTTGCTGTATGTGATTAACATTACTATGACAGTGAAAAAGAATATTGGGATCTGTACTAGCAGGTGATAATACATTCCCAGTTCAGTGTAGTATTCATTCGTACTGACACACAGAAGTGTCTTGTTTTCCCATGTATTTCCACTTTGAAGGCTGAAAAAATTTACCTCAATAAAGGGAATCAGGAATGAGAAAAATGAAAAAATCCAAATGGATATCATTAGCATTACAGCTCTGCCCATTGTCAGAATTCGGTTTGCAGGCTTTACAGAGATGTCATATCTGTCCAAAGTGATAGCAAAAACGTTGATTGCTGTTGAGACACTTGTAAAAGATACACAGGCCTCATGGAAACAGCAGATGAGAGCAGTGTTACTCTCCAGTGAAAGCAGAAGAATAACTATAGTTAGAGGAATACATCCCACACAAATGATTACATCAAGTACATGAAGATTCATCGTAATAATGTTACTGACAGAGTTGATTAAGTTGGATTTCATGCAGTAAAGTACCAATACGGTGAGGTTGCTGCCAAGTCCCAACACAATTTCTAACATAAGAAATCCGGTGAGAGACACTTGAAAGCTTAATGGATATGATAGTGGTTGGTACATATTGGTGTTGATGTCATCAATGTCATCTCGCACTGTAATGTTAGATTCAGACTGCATGTTGATTTCCAGAATGGGAGAAAAACACATTCTTTTGGAGCAGTTGGTTTTTTCCCTAGAAAGTGAAATAGAATAAACTATTTGATATTTGGCAATTTAAATGACGTACAAAACCTGTGTTCTTTGTAAAAAAAATTTTTTATTGTGTACTTAGTTTAATTTTTAAATTTATAAACTATTAATGGAAAATGTAGAATTAGAAAACATCAAGGTTTGCATTGTTTTGATGTAAAAGGAAATTGGGTTCCCCATTTGAAGAAATAACTGTACTGGGGATTGCTCCTATATAGTTCAAAATTGTTTACTAAACTAAAAAGGTTTTCCTTATTTGGGTTTTTCAAGGTTATTATTTGAGATACAGTATATTTTTGTATAATAAAACTACCCAGTATGCAAAACTAATTTTAGCCCAGTGTTTTAAGATTTCATTTTAAAATGTTGTGAGTAGGTGGAAAATAAACGCTATTTTAACATGTTGTAGCACAATTAGTGTAGGTATAATTATTCCCATGAGATTTCAAATGAACAGGACAAATGTTTACTTAAAATGACAAATGGCACAGAGCACTAGTTTGTTTTAAACCACTTTGTCCGTGTTCTTGATTGAAATTCATATTCAGCAGTCAACAGTGTGTTTGGGGTTATCTGGAGTTATTTCCCACTGAAGTAGGCAAATGATAAATATTTCATATTTCTCAGTGAAAGTGCTCACTGAACTTTATAACAATCAAACTTATAAAAATTGGAAAAAAAGGACATTATTTTGAAGTAAAACACCACAGACCTTAGTAAAAGAGCACTAATCACTCTTATGAATGAATGATTTATTTTGTGACCACACCCTTTCATATCTTGTAGAAGGAGAAAATTGAAATTTAATATCATATTAAGAAATAGCCATTTTTAAGGTGGTTTAAAAGAATGCATCAGTTGATTTTATTAAACAGAATTTTTAAAGCAAAAAATGAAATTTTAGGGAAAAGGAGTGTCTGAAGCCCATTTTCTGAGGAATCTATTAAAGTTACACATTTCCTGTGAAACCTTTTGTGTAAATCACCCAGTGTATATCATTTTGAGGAAAATTAAAAGAAAAAAACCAAACTCTTGCTAATTCATGTATATCTATGTTTTAATATATAGAAGTTTAGAGTAATTTATAAAAATAATGTCTGATTTGCTGGGCTAAAATGTCAGTAATTAGTATATTTAGTTAAAATATAAAATCATACAACCAACTATATTTCACATTTCAAGTACAGCATTTTGCCTGCAAAATCATAACAAATTATAAAAGCTAATAATTTTCAGAACTCATGTTAGCCTTTCACTTGATGTAACCTTTGACAAGTTTTAGAATATAGTTTTATTTATGCATATTATTTTAAAGGTAGTGTTTCAGAAAAACAAATGCTAACATTATTAATTTCTTTTGAGCTTACCAAAGGCATATATTTGAGTAAGTGAAGGTCTTAGCCAGCATTGAAATCCTATAAAAATGGAAAATTTTAAAGTGTGCCAAATTTTCTGAACTGACAGATTAAACATCAGGTCTTTGTCACATCAGTTAGATTTAGAATTAAATAAAGCAGGAGTGTCAATTTAGATGATAATTAAGGAAAATGCATCTACTCTAGAGCAAGATTCTTTTCTCTTGTAAATGTTAAACAGTGTCGTGGGGTGCATGCATCTTCTGACCTACCTGTTTGCTGTTGCCTTATGGGCCTTTTGGCTCACTATAGCAGTTTTTCACAATATGATACATGATGTCATTAACAGATTTGGACATGAATTTTTACCTGACAACAGTGAAGTAGCTGTGTTTTATTTCATGTCTTGTAGGAATTCTTTCATTTTTCTCTCCAGTACTTCAACTGCATGAATTGTGAGATTTAGTTGGCTGATGAATTTCTAAAGACCAGTACAAAATACTTGTGTTTGTTTTGCCTTAAAAAGTCACGACCGAGAGAAACTTCCTCAAATGATAGGAATTGTTTCCCTTTGAGAGAATATGTGATGATGTCTCTTTATTTTCCAGAACATGTGAAAACAAAAGAAACATAAGGTTTCTAGCTTCTAAAATGTACTTAGACATCCTTTTGTTACAAATGTAAATCTGTTTCTATAGCAGTCCTCATTATTTTGAAATGATTTCTTGGTCACATAACTTGGTTATAAGTCCAGTCCATGTTCTCTTGATAAAAACCATCTGATATTTAATTTGGTTTGTTTTCATTAGAAGAGGATACATAATTGGTCATAAAACTCAGATGGAAAAATCCTTTAGTAATATCAATTGATACGAATATCTGAATATTTAGCGCAGAAAAATACTTGCTAAAGCTTCATTTAGCTTGCTGGTAATGTATATCATTCTCTTGGCAATCCATGTTTCATTGTTTCTTCAAGAATTGGTGGCTCCACAATTTTGGTATGTTAAATTATAAACTCCCCCTTTAAAAATGCTCACCATTTTGTTTTCAGGCTTTTACAGTTATATTTTCATTTTGTGGCTGTTTTATATAGCATCTTCTTAGGATGGTTACTGTCGATGTGTTATATCCCAGCAGTAACGTAGACCTATATTCTCTGGTTTTAACTCCTTAATGTCTTAAAATCATTGTTGCAAGAATATCCTGCAGTTTGTGGTTCAGACAGCTAGGGAGGTGATGGGTCAGATGCATTCTTCATATTGTCAGTTGTAAATACTGAATTAGCTGCTTTGGGCCCTTGTGAAAAAGAAAAAAAAATGGTTAAGGAATAGGGTTCCTAATAATTTCCTATTAATTGAAAGTTACTTTAGTTGTGTTTATTTAACACTATACACAGTATTTTTTATCAAAGTAAGCAAACTGTATTATTAGAGCCATAGTTATGCATAAATTTAACGGTTTCTTTAAATATTCTCTTTTCCTAACAAAGACTGTAAGTATAATATTTAGTAATAGAGTTAACATTACAAATATTACCATGAAAGAAAAGCTGTATTTTTTAAACCAATTTCTGCTCTCATTTTAGAAGTTAACCTGTATTTTCAGAGATTATGAGCAATTAGCATACATTAAACATACTGTCATTCCCTCTTATCTTTATAATAAATTTTAAAGTATTCCCTGCTGTAAAATATTGTCGCTTGCTTATCAGCACATGGTTTGAATTTTAACTGATTAAAACAGATTCCATGATAAAACACTATAAATTTCCATCGATGAACTGTTCATGTAATTGAAATGTAAAGGGTGATGTAAAAGGTGACTGCAAATTAAATAATTTTCAATGAGCATGCCCAATAATAAACCTAAAATTGAGTAATAAATAATAGCTAAATAGTAAAACTGATTCTTTCAAGAAATATAAGCATTTTTTGAACACTTCAGAAAGACTACTGATGAAATTAAGGATATTCAGTATATCTGAAGTGACTTAAAAAGCTGATATCTATCTTCATAGTGATTCAACAAAGAATATTCTTTGTATTTAACATTGCATCCTAAAAAAATACATTTAAAACATATCATGTCTTAAAATAAATAGATCTAAAAGATACATGTTTAGCAATAAGTAGAATTAAGCAAATAAACTCTTAAAATTTAGACTGAAATTTTTCAAAGTAATTTTACCCCACTATGCTGGTTCAAAAGCAGCTGAATACTATAATAAGGAACACATCTTACCTCTGCTAAAGATTTGATAAATTCTTGATGTAGTTGAAGCATTTCCAGTTTTGATTGATTCATTTTGTTCACTGGTTAGTAGAGGACTGGGGGAAGAGGGTCATAAACACCTCTTCGAAAAAGACCTTAATGAAAATGTGTGTCTGTACTGTGCCATTGTTTCAGCAGTACTGCTAATGTATGGAACATGTAGTGCTGCTTGGAGGCTGCTGCAGTCTCTCACTCTTCCTACTGTGGAATCAATAAGCATCTGAAAATACATAATGAAAGTAATTTAACATACTGAAGGCTTCTTGTCTCCAGAGACAGCACTTAGATTCAGTCTTTCTAAAAAGGAATGGCACTGCTTTTCAGAGGAAAGCCTGTTCTGGGCAGCTTTTGCAGAATGACAGCCTACCTTGTGGCTTCTCTCCACTGCAGAGAGATGCAGTGCATTCACTAATTTTGATTGGTCAGTTGTATTGGGCTTAAATTGTGCTTCATATGTATAGCAGGGATTCCCCCCCCACTGTTTTATATAAGGATGCTTTTTTAAAAGGCTGTAGTTATAAGTGGTTGTGTGTTGCTCTTAAATAGAACAGGAGTAAATTAGTCTTTAAAAAAATGCGTATTCTGGTTTGTTGTTCACTTTTGCCAAACATTAAAAAGATATAGGGTGGTGGTGTTGGGGGGGGCAAGAAAGAATTACATAGTAAAATGTATATATTCTTTTTAAAGCCTCGGATAATTGCACTTGAAAATATTTTAGTTGTATATATGTTTTTTTGTTGAGATTCTTTGTTCTACAAATAGAAGGGCACTGCATCTTTACTGTGAACCACATTGAATTTCAACTAGTTTGTTTGTATTCAGGTCATCTTCTCTGTGTATTCCAAATTGTTGTGAACATCTCAAGGTGTTAAATATTATTATGACTGCAGTAGTCATTCATTCAGGTATTCATTCATTCATTCAAAATATTAATAAAGCTTGATTTAAGGTGATTACACCCTACAATTTTTTTTTAATTCCACTGCTATTAGTAGAGTCTCAGTATGAAAAGATTTAATCATGTGCATTACTTTTGATATTACTATTCAGTCTTCACCTCTGGTAACCCGTGCTCAGTAGATATGTACCAATCATGTGCCATCATATTTTATTTCAACTGCTGTTTCTGTTTTTAACATGGGTACTTTTAGTGGATTGCTATACTCTAATGCTGTATGCTAATGTTATTGGGTAAATATATTGGTAAAGGAAAAAGGAAGTTAATTACATGTCTTCATAAGTTACAAAGCTAAATTATTTTAAGATATGCTGTCAAAAGAATTAAAAACAATGGTGTAGATAACAAAATATTACTTTAAATTTAAATTTCTGTTAATTTTGGTTACTTATGAATAATTTTCTATTTTCAATATTGAGGAACACATTGAGGAAACCTTTTTCTTAGACTTGAGTATATAAAGTGGCTGGATTCTATATCTCTTAACAAAACAGAAGTCATTGCAAATCACTGAATTATTAGAATATTGATTACCTATTTCCGTTATTTTAGGAATGTTAGTGATGTGCATTTTTTAAAATATGTGCTAGGTTTTTAGTTTGTAATTGAAGTTACTGTTTATAATTTTGAAAATCAGTATACATTTTAATCTTCCACTGCTAATGTTTAAGCTGCACAGGGGGCTGGCTGAATAGTATATGAGCTGTGAGTTGCATTTCCACAGAAGTTGAGAGTAATGTGGTGGAAAATTTTGCTGTGAATTTCTACAGTTTTCTGCAGAGCTTTGGGCGGCAGGGCTTTGATAATGATAAAAATTAAAATATTGTGCTACCTTTCATGCATTTTGAAAATTGGAGAAAAGGATCTTAGAATGCCAGCCATGCTGAAAGGTGTGCACATGCACACATATAGTGTTGTTTGCAGCTTAAAACTAAAAGTAAAGATATCAGTTGAAACTTGTGGTAGAGACGAGAAGTTATTAACATAGTGAAATACATATAGTGCTTTTCTCCCAAAGAATTCAAGTATTTGCTTACATTTATTGTCAAAATATCACCATGAAGTAGAGGAAACAAAGGCAAAGAGAAGTTTAATGACATGAGAAAGTGTAGGTAAGTTAGTCAGTCTAGGTAAGTTAGAAGTCTGCAAACCCCCTTCTAACTATATATAGCTGGCCCTCTCTCTTTGGAAAATTCTGAGGGTAGTTTTGACTTAAAATTGGATGATTTGGGTTCAGTCACTACTTATTAGTTACATGACTTTTGATAAGTCAAGCATTCTCTGGGTCACGATATAGCTTTGACTTTTTAAATTGATGTTATATTTCTGTGTTTTGTTTAGCTCTCTGTGAGACAGTATTTCCAAGTTATACTCAGACTGTTTTGAAAAAATAAATTCTGGGATCTCTGTAAGACATAATGACAGCAAGAAAGTTCAGGTCTAGACAACACCTTTTATTCCCTGTGACTTGTGGTTAGGGATACACAAGATATTACAAATAATGGTTACTTCTTACTGCATACAGTGCTTAGTATATTTTTCTTTTTCTTTCTTATTTTATTTTTTGGTCGTGCCACGCAGTTTGCAGGGTCTCAGTTCCCCGACCAGAGGCTGAACCTGGGCCATGGCAGTGAAATCCCCGAATCCTAAGTACTACCAGGGAACTCCCCTATAATTTTCTTTTTTAAAACCACAAATTGGTTTGATGATTATAAGGTTCTTTGATCTCTTAGCAGGATAATTCTAAATTCCTTTGTTTTTAACAAAGAAGAAGATATCTAAACCCCTTGAGTGAGAATCAGATTATATTCTTTTCATGAAAAAAATTAATATCAAATTATAAACATCAGAATTTACAGATTCTTACTTCCATAGCAACAGATTTTCACAATTTTGCATTTAATATATTTTGTATTCATATAGGACACTAATTTTGAAAAATGCTGTAATTAGTGATTTAAAACCAAATGTTACAAAATCATTTTATAGATTACTTATTAATTCGTTAATAATAACCTGGGAAAGCAGTTTAACTTTCCTAATAATAACTAAGCAACAGATGTGAATCTAACACTCACATATCTCTATTAAAATCCCTCTTCACAAGCTGTGTTTTTCTTTAAGTTAAAAACATTTTGAGTTTTATTTAGTTTAGGAACTAAAATTCCTGATATGGGAGTCCTTGACTTTTAATTTTATATATTTGCCTCCTTAAGTTTGGACAACTTTGAATATGAGAGAGTAATTTACTGTTCACATTTAAATTTACTGTTCTTATCAGATCATTCTTATCTAGCTTGTGTCTGGCTCTAATGCTACAGAATTTTTGATGATTTTGAATTTGTAAATAAAAAACCCTCAACTTTGTGAAATATTGAAATTAACCACAACTGACAGTGCTTTGAAACTATTTGCAAAGTATATATGCGAAAGCAGTTTCTAATTGCTGAAAAATCACTTTTTAAATTGTATTGCTTCAAGAGTACTTTTTCAGTGAATACTTAACATAGCTAACTCTCAACTCTCTCTGATACTAGAGGCCAAGGTAGAAAGGATTATTTCAGTTTAAAGCCAATTCAAAAATTTCATTTGGCTTCTCAACTTTAAATTTCTATCACAACAAATGTTTTACCAGAAAAATAGAAATGGACCATTTGCTGAAACCTCCCTCAAGTGGGGAGTAGCCAGGGTAGTAGAGAGTCAACAATATTGGTAATTCATTATCTATAAAAGAGGATAATTGAAAACTGATTATAATTGGATAAAGTACATGCATCAGATTTGTATGTCTTAACCGAAAAACTCCAGCATTCTTCCCCATCCTTCCCTATCTCACCTAAGTTGGGCATTTAAAATTTTTCATTTTTATTTTTTACAGTATGTGATTGTAAGTCATTTGCCAGCATCTATTACAGCAATGAATACATGGCATTTCTTTCCTTTTTTCTCATCTAAACCTCGATTTTGGACCCTGTGACTATTACTACTTAATCTCCGTCTGTTGTCCTACTGTTGGCATGTTGTTTGGGGCCCTTGTCCAAATTATTACGACCCATGACCCTAATTTTCTGGCATGCTCTTTTGACTGCCTTATACCCCTTTTTGCATTTTTAAATATTATGGATTTTGTTGATGTTTTTCTCATATTTCCATCAAAGAATTACACACACATGTTTATGCTTTTTTTTCCCACATTGGTTTCTCTTTCTGTTGCTGCTTCATTTTTCTTATAATTCTTCTATTGTAGGTTATTATGCAGGATCAAATTCATTTCTGTGTTCTGAAACCAAGTCAGCTGATTAACTAGATTATATATTTAACAAAGCTATGGCAAATCCCTTCTTATGTGCTGTTATGAGTCCTTTGCTTATTTATTATCCTTGTTTATTTTTAGTAGAGAGAAATATTGATACATTATTTTTTGTATATTGACCTTGTATCCTGCAACTTCACTAAACTCGTATATTAGTCTTGGGAACTTTTTTTGTGAATACCATGGTATTTTCTGTACAGACAATTAACGTTGTCTGCAAATAGAGACAGTTTACTTCTTCTTGAACCATGTGTAACTTTTATTTCTTTTCTTGCCTTATGCTACTGTGTAGGACCTCTGGTATTAGATTTGATAAAAGTGTGTTGGGAGAAGCATTCTGCCATGGGCCCTGAGCATCCCTGAAGGTCCTAGGGCATGCTGGGGATTGCTGGGCATGCTAAGAATGAAAAGACCTGACTGTTCTTTACCTGGTCCATTTCTCAGGGTTGTGTTGGAAGCTAGCCACTTGGAGGGATGCAATAGTAACTCCCCAAAGAGCAGACTTGCTTCTGCTTGTTATAAAAATGGTAAATTGTCCAGCACAGTGTTCTTTGGCTGTGATGCAAACCTACTGTATCCAGAGTATCCAAGCAGGTCCCTCTGCCAGGAGGACTTGGATAGGAAAGTGAACTGTCAAAGTGACATGATCTCTCATACTGCTTGCTGTGTCTTCTGCCAGTATACATGACAGAAACAAGCTAGCTTCATAGCCTGCAAATAGGGTAAAATCCTAGACCCTTCACGATTTCTGACAATATTGGCAACAAAGACATGTTGACTGATACATGGCTTCCTACAAAAGAGAAGACAAGGGCCCTTGTGGGCTGGTTTAGAAAGCATGAAATGCAATAGCAAATGCTCTTGTTTAAGTGGTGGGCTAGTAGATCTTTTACTGACTTACGTGTTAATGAGTTCTTAGAGGCTAAGCAGTTAAATGAAGCTGCCCAAATGGTACTATGGTTGTTGCTCAGGCTCCAGGCTATAGGAAGAAATAATGTAATTACATCTGTGAGGCAGCAAGCCTCTGGGCCTCCATAGAAGGCAGTATGACTGTAGCTACTGAATCAAGGGCTCCCCGGAGCTAAAATAAAAGGCGTTCAGCAATGAGGATACAGAGCTTTGGATAGACTTAATACGTTATAAGTTCATTTGTTGAGTCCACGTAGGCAGCCGCTTGAAATTGGATGTAGCTGCAAAGTCTTGCTTATTGGTGCAGAGCTTCTTTTTCCCTTTGTGCCCTCTGATTCCTCTCCCTCTCTGATCTAACCTCAGCTGCTTAAAATAAAAGCCAAGTATGGCAGGGGAGCGCAAGGAGAGGGGAGAAATTCAAACTTTTTTAGCTCTGTTGGATAGAGGTGCCCAAGCACCCTCCAACCTGGTCCTGTGGGGAGAAAGCACAGTAGGTGGCAGGGAGGCCGAAGGCACCGGACTGCAGGGTGGAGCTGTTGCAGCACGCACGTGGGCAGCTCAACAGCCCCTAGGCCCAGGGGCTCAGAGGAGTTTGGAGGCATGTGGGAGGAAGCGGCGCTGACCGCGGGGCGAGGAACCAGCAGGAGAAAAGCCTCCCACCACCTCAGCCCTCTTCTACAAGCCAGCCCCCCACTACTCTACGCCCCACGCTGCTGGTCAGAAAATAACGTCGTCTGCTGGCTAGTCCCTTGTATGTGTGTGTGAAAGTCCTTCGTTTGTGTTCCTGCGGGGGGGTGGACGGTGGGTGGCACTCAAATTCAAGAAAAGCTAAAGTGTGGGTGGAGCCTCTGGGCTTATTCATGTACTGTTCTTCTGGCTTCCCCTGGCAAATGTGTATTTGGTATTGATGTTTTTTACATGCTTATGTTGTGAAGGTTTATAAATTAACAGGAGATTGCCCCATTCACGGGCTCCTGCATGTCCCCTCCCCGGTGATCTAGCACAATGTACCATCCCAGGAGGAAAGAAGAAAACACAGCTTTAGTTAAATAGAGACTTTGCGGCTGCTAAAGTGCTCAGGCCATTTCTTAGCACAGCAGTGCCACCTGCCTGATCCAGCTGCCAAGTGCACCTCTTTTGAACAGGCCTACTGCTACGGTCTTGTTAAAACCAGTCACCTGACCCATAGGTGCCTTGTGACTCTCTGGCCTGATGTCACTTGGACTTGACAACTAACAAGGAAAGGGCCCAATAGGCTTCATTGAAGGTCAAATGAACAAATGAAAATGGTTTATTCAAGGGTGCAGCTGGCCTCGCCTTAGTGTAATCTTGGTTTTGCATGAAGGGATGGAAGTGAACCCTTTTGGGGGAAACCTTTTCTTTCATTCCATCACCTGAAGCAAACCACTGGTTCACTGGGGTCCTTGATGCACAGAAGTTCCTGTGAATACCTAGACCTGGTTGACTGATAGTTCGGCCAAGTTATAAGCTGATGGTATCCATTGTGCTGCTGCAGCTGTTCAGTCTCAGTGCCAGCTCCAGAAAACCGAGAGTGGATGTGATCCCTCTGTTCCATCCTCATAGCTCTGAGCAATACTCTTGATTAACGTTGTTGTATTTTTACTGAGTCTTGGGCTGTTGCCTATAGCATAGCCTTCAGATGTACCAGTTGGAAGACAGGTTAAAAACATCTCTCTTTGGGCCTGCAAAGTATGGACCAAATCGCAGCCACCGGTCAGTTTGTGTCACTCAAGCCTGTACATCCCAATTGCTCCCATTTGCACTTGGATCCATTATTAAAAACAGCAAGATACCCACTATAGTAGACTGGGTAACCGTGGTGTTCTAAGTTTTAGGAAAGGGAACTTCTCAATGTGTGTCACTCACTTCCACTTGTACTGGAATTCCTTTTCCTCCCCTAGGCATATAGGGTTTTTTGCTGCTTCCTTTTCATAGCTCGAATGGGTTTTCAACAATATTAAGAAAATCAAAGGGTTTGTTGCACTTCCCTCAGTGGTTTTAGACTTTTATTCTCCCATGCATTAGAGATGGTAGAAAGGATCCAGGCTGAACTTCATGCCTTTCTCTCAGTGGTTGCTCTTCTCATCCCCAAGCATGAGGGATGCTTTCTCAGACCTCTCACTCTGCACCTGGTCTTTGTGTGTGTGTGTGTGTGTGTGTGTGTGTGTGCGCGCACGCGCGCGCAAACCTGGTGAGGTCTCTGAAGAACCTGTGAATGGGTATGCCTTCCCTTGTGTTTGTGGCCTCCATGGGTTCTATATTTTCTTGCTAGCACAAACTCAGCCTTTAGGAATTCATTAACAATTTTAGCTGAATTATTCTTCCTGGTGTCCAGGATTGTCTTCCCCAGGTACTCAAGTGCTCATGCCCCCATTTGTCCTTCAAGGTACCTGTTTTTCTTTAGAGTTTGGGTTGATTGGTTGCCCTGTAACCTCAGGTCTCCTGGCAGCTATTTACCTTGATAATATAGATTAAATTCATGACCCTACTTGGTCATAGTAGATTACCCTTTTAGATATTGCATGATTTTATTTGCAGTTATTTTGATGAAGTATTTTGCCTATATGTTCATGAGGGATATTGGTTTGTCATTTTCTTTTATTGCTTTTTTTTTTTTTGGTCTGGTTTTCGAATCAGGGCAATAATGTCAGATTCATAATGAGTTGAAAATGTTTCTTCTTCCTTTAGTTTTAAAAACATTTGTGTAAGATCGGTACTGGTCCTTCCTTAACTGTTTGATAGAATTCACTAGAGAAGATGAGTGAGCCACAAGGTTTTATGTTGTTAAAGCTTTTAATTATAAATTCAAGTAATTTAATAGATTCAGATTTTTTATTTTTCTTCTGTCTGTTTTGGTGATAAGTATCTTTCAAGTAAATTGTTATATCATTTAATTTGCCAAATTTATTGGCGTTAATTTATTTTTAACATTTTGTCATTATATTCAAATATTAGCAGGATTGTACTGATACCTTCCCTTTCATTACTGATATTGGAAATATGTATCTTCTTTTTTCTTGGTCACTTTGCCTAGAGGTTTATCAGTTTTGCTAATCTTTTCAATAACCAGCTTTTGGTTTCATTGGTCTTAATGAATAGTGTTCTTATAGTTCTTTTTCTGTTTTATTGATTTCTGCTCTTTAGTATTTCCTTCCTTCTACTACTTTGGTGAAAGTTTATTTAACAACTTTAAATCTCTTTTTGTCAAATATTTGTAATCACTCAGTATGTTCTCTAATTTTCTAATTTCCATTGTATTTCTTTGTTGACACATGGGTTATTTAAAAGTGAGTTTTTCAATTTCCAAATATTTGGTGATTAAAAAAAATTTTTTTTGTTAGTGATTTCAAATTTAATTCCATCACGATCAGAGAACATACTTTGTACAATTTCAGTTTTAAAAAATCTGTTTTGGTTTGTGTGATGGCCCAGAATATGGTCTGTCTTAGTGAATGTTCCATGTACTCTTGAAAATAATGTGTTTTATCCCATTGTTGGGCATAGTGTTCTATAAATGTCAAATAGGTCAATTTGATTGATAATACAGTTCAAGTCTTTTCTTGCCTTACTGATTTTCTGTTTATTTGTATTATTAGCCTTTTACGGAAGGTAACTTTTTACTGAAAGAGGAGATATGAAGTTCCCAACTATAATTCTGAATTTATCTATTTCTCCTTTCACTTTTTCCAGTTTTTGCATCATGTATTTTTATTGAATTCATGAACATTTAAGAGCGTTATGAATTATATGTCTTTATCCCTAATAATAATTGCTTGTTCTGATGTCTGCTTTGTCTGATATCAATGTAGTTACTCCAGGTTTGTTTTGATATGCTTTACATCATATATATTTTCAACTCTTCTGTGTCTTTATTTTTTAAGGTGTGGTGTGTTTTCTGTGGATAGTAATAGTTTGTTTTTGCTTTTCTTCCATTCAGATTTCTCTCTTTTAATTGGAGTGCAGAACATTCACATTTAATATAATTTTCCATGTGATTAGGTTTAAGTCCTCCACTTGGCATTTTATTTGTTTTATGTGTTCTTTTTCATTTTTCCTTCCTTTTCTACCTTCTTTTTTTTTTTTTTTTCTCTCTACCTTCTTTTGGATTAAGTAACTTCTGCTATTCCATTTTTACTATTACAAATGATGGAATAGGAAAAATTACTATTTTTAGTAATTAATGATTAAATAAAATGGAATAGTAAGTAGTCTATTGACTTATTAGCTATATCTTTTAAATTTCTTATTTTAGTGGTTGTTTAGATTTTATGATATACATGTTTAACTTAAAACAGTTTTTTTGTTTTTTACAAGTAATAGATCATATCACATATAATGTTAGATACTTACTATAATATCACTTTCTTTGGCCCTCTTCCATCTTTCGTGCTGTTTTTTCTTTTTTTAAGAGTTTACTTTCACTTATGTTGTAAACTTTTTAATAGATCATTACTGTTTTTGTTTTAAACAGCCAATTATCTTTTAAATAAATTTTAAAGATAAAAATTCTATATTTATGCATAGATTTATAATTTCTGACACTATTTCTTTTTGTACATCAGAGATTCTGGTATTATTTTCCTTCAATCTGAAGAACTTTGACTTTTTTTTTTTTGTAGTACAGGCTTTCTGGCAACAAGTTCTTTCTGCTTTTGTCAAAGATGTTTTCCTTGTGTCTCCATTTTTGACTTATTTTCACTGTATATAGAGAACTATATTGACTTTTTTCTTTTGTCATTTAAAAACTATTTTGTTGTTTTCTGTAGGGATAGTTTCTGATGAGAGGTCTCTGATGGATCTTAACCTTTGTTCATTGCTATATAATTTGTCTTTTTTCCCTCTGGCCATTTTTAAGATTTTTATTTCATCGTTTCCGTAGTTTCATTATGGTTTACATTGGTGTGGTTTCTTTGTGTTCCTTTGGGCTCACTTATATTCTTGGGTTTGTGTTGCTGCTGCTGCTGCTTCAATTTGTTGTTTGCTTTTTCTCATCAAATTTGAAAAAAATCCATTCTTTAAGTACTTTTTCTTTTTCACATCTTTCCTCTTCTTCTGGGACTCTGATAACATGTATTTTTGGCTTTTGGTATTGTCCCATGTATCATTAAGTCTCTGTTCGCTTATATTTTGTACCTTTAGTTTGGCTCTGGTTTTATGTTCATCAGTCTTCTCTTTTGTAGTGTCTGATCTGTATTGAGTGCTTCCAGTGAATTTTTCAGTTCAAATACTGTTTTTTTCAGCTCCAAAGTTTTAAAAAATGTTTATTTAATTAATTAATTTATTTGGCTGTGCCGGGTCTTAGTTGCGGCACGCAGGATCTTCGTTGCTGTGTGCGGGATCTTCGTTGCAGAATGCAGGATCTTTTAGTTGCGGCATGTGGGGTCTTCAGTTGCAGCATGTGGGATCTTTTAGTTGCGGCATGTGGGGTCTTTAGTTGCAGCATGCAAACTCTTAGTTGCGGCATATGGGATCTGGTTCCCTGACCAGGGATCAAACCCGGGCCCCCTGCATTGGGAGCGTGGCGTCTTAGCCACTGGACCACCAGGGAAGTCCCTCAGCTCTAAAAGTTTTATTTGATCAATTTTTATAGTTCCATTTTCTCTTCATTGTGTTCATATTTTTCTTTAAATCTGTGGACATAATTATAATAGATATTTTAAAATCTTTATCACTTAATTTCATCTTTTTTTTGCATCTTTGTATTTCTAATAATTTTTGATTGGATACTGGCCATTGTGTTTGAACACTGTAAATGGATTTTGTTGTCTTCTTTTAGTGGATGTTGTATTTTGTTCATTTAGGTAGTCAGGTTACTTGTGGATCAGCTTGATTCTTTTGAGGTTTGCTTTTAAGCTGTATTGAGTCAGTTTTATAGGAACCTTTCCTCTGAGACTAGTTTAGCCTTACCATTAAGGCATAATCCTTCATAGATATGTAATGAATTCCCCTGTGTTCAATGATGTGTCTTCATTCCAGCTTTCCAAGCTGGAACATCTTGCAGTGCTCTCTCTGTGAGCTCCTAGAGTTGATCAGTTTGCAGGCTTTCTGGTAGTTCTTTGCCTGGCTTCTTTGAGTCTTACATATGTATTCATAACATAATATTCCTTTTAATATTCAAGAAACCCTATATAGAAATTTCTGGAATTGTGTCTCTGCTTAGCTTACTTTTTTCTGCCTCAGCTTCTGGCTGCCTCAGCCTTCCTTAATTCACATTCATCCCTTCAACTCATCCAGACCATTGTGCTTCACTAGAGTTTTCTCTTGTGTTGTAGGGGAAAGTGTATTTAGGCAGAAAGCCTGGATAATTATAGATTTCACTTCATTTGTTTTTCAGGGATCACAGTCTTGCATTTGCTGTTGTCCAGTATCTGAAAATGGTATTTTCATAAATTTTGTCCAGTTTTCTAGTTGCTAGGGTAAGCACTGTACTAATTACTCTTTTAGGTTGGAAGCAGAAGTTCCAAATTTGTTGTAAAAATTATCATTGAGTTTCTTTTAGCAGTTGATTATGAACCATCTTGTGGCATTCCTCTTATCATGGTCTTAAAATTATTAAAATATTTGATTTTACTTTTTATGCCTAGTTTCTTAAGTTACAGTCTAATTATAGGCTGGTAATATTTTGTATTATGTAATTCAGATTCCTTCCATTTAAGTTATCTGCCCTGCACTGTTTTCTTTTGTGTCTCTGTTAATTTTCTCCCTGTTGGAGAAAAGGATAACACTCGTGCTTACTGAGGTTGATGCTTTTGTAAATTTATGTTTTCTAACGTCTAGTCATTTCTCCCCTCTCACAGGTGCTATTTGATAGACTAGGGATTGACAGACTTTTTCTGTAAAGGGCCAGATGGTAAATATTTTAGGCGTTTGGGACCACATACAGTCTGTATCACATTTTCTTCTTTTTTTCCTTGCTGACTCTTTTTTTTTTTGGCCTCGTGGCTTGTGGGATCTTAGTTCCCTGACCAGGGATCCAACCCGGGCCCATGGCAGTGAAAGCGCCAAATCTTAATTAACCACTGGACCACCAGGGAATTCCCTCCTTGCTGACTCTTTAAAGATGTGAAAACCATTCTTAGCATGAATGTTTGGCCCATGGGCCTTAGTTTGATCACCCTAGACATAGACCATCACAACTTTGTTCAAGCAATCTTCCCCTCTCTCTCATTTTTACCAGAAGACCTTACTTCTTACTTCTTCATTGAAAAAACAGAGGCTTGAACTTTGTCAACTTCTTGCTCCCTATATATCCCATGTAAAAGCCTATCTAGATCTTCAGTTGCTTGTCTACCCTTCATTCTGTGTCAAGTGAAGGATGTATACATATTCTTTCATTTAAGCCTAAACCTACTATGTGGATTCCTGTTTCATCCTCTTGCAAGTTCATTTATACCTTGTTCCATTTTGCACTCATATATATTATCTTCCCTTGTTCTTCCAACTGTATTCTATCAATATGTGCATATTTGCTACTTATACTGCTGTTTTGAATTTTATATTTATGATATCTTAAAATGTTGATTTTTAAGGAAAAACTCCAAACCACTGGAATAGTTTATCTTAGGTACTTTTAGTTGAATTTAAATTGCAAATATTAAAAAATTGCTTTTAAACTGTAATAAAGTATATAGATATAAGGTATTTTTGGGATACATACTCATTTCTGAGTTGATTTTGGCCATGTTTTTCTTCATTTTGTAAATTAATAGCTCCTCCCCCATCCCTCCCGTGACAACATAATAAGACTAATGAATTAGAACATCTCAGGCAAAAATGTTCTGTTATGGGTAGGGATATAGTTCTCTAAAAAGCAAAACATCAAGTACAGAATTTTTTTTAAAGTAAAAAAAATTTTGAAATCAGACTAGATCTAGGCACATTGTGTTGCAAGCATCACCTCACAAATCTGCCAACGCATGTCCTTTCTGAGATTCAACACAGCTGCTGTCCCCACCAGTCTCTCTTCTCTCGTCTTCTTGGTAGTGGCTTGCATTGGTGTTTCTGGTTTATGGTAGGGAAAGAAAACATGCAGAAGAATCCCTTCCTCATTTTTCTTATGATACTGTGGGTTTTAAAAAAGCTATAATGTGAGTTAATTAGCAGTGACTTCTGGATCATTCTCATACTAAGAAACATGAAGGGCATTAGGTGTTTTAAATATGGATGAGTCCTTTTATATAAAAAAATAAACCTTAAAGAATAAGATTACTTGTAAAGAATAAAGACACATTTAAAAACTACATGTTCTTACAACAATTTGTTCTATCCTCTTTTCTGTAACACAGTTATTCCTCCCCCGCTCCCCACACAACAGATTTGTAATGTAAGAATAGAATCGTGGTTCAGCCTGCAACTCCAGAGGTAAAACACACAGTACTAGACTTCCATCTGTAGATTTTACTTTTCAAATTTCATGTCATTTTCTGAGTTAAATTCAAATTTGAAATTATCTTAAGCTTTCAAGGACTGTATTTATGTTAGTTTGTTGTCTTAAGTGGCTACCTCATAGAGTAGTTATTTATACTCTGTATTAAGACTTTATATTTGTTAGATGCAGTTATTCATTGATTAATCTTTTTCAGTCATATATACTACAATTTGGCAATGCTTTTTGTCTTTTGAATTTTAATTCCTTGCTTTTGTCTTATTTGATTATTTTTACAATGGTTTTTTACTCTTGAATTTTCCTCTCCCTCCCTCTCTTTTTTTTTTAAAAGATAAATTTATTTATTTATTTATTTTTGGCTGCATTGGGTCTTCATTGCTGCGCACGGGCTTTCTCTAGTTGTGGCGAGCGGGGGCTACTCTTTGTTGTGGTGGCTTCTCTTGTGGTGCACGAGCTCTAGGCACGCGGGCTCAGTAGTTGTGGCTCATGGGCTCTGGAGCTCAGGCTCAGTAGTTGTGGTACAAGTGCTTAGTTGCTCTGTGGCATGTGGGATCTTCCCAGAACAGGGCTCAAACCTGCGTCCCCTGCATTGGCAGGTGGATTCTTAACCACTGTGCCACCAGGAAGTCCCCCCCCCCTTTTTGATGGATATACAATAGCAGTGTTTATGAGCATTTTATCAATTTGAGTAAATTTCTAAAATTTGCTTTAAGTTGGATGTTTTAGATATGTAAATATAACTCAGTTATAAAAATTGAAGAAAAGTGTTGAGTGACCTGAGAGGATTTATAGTACAGTAATTTAATATTTTTAAAATGCATGTTTGACATTACACTTGGATTTGAGAGTATTTGAGCCTAGAATAAAGAAACATAAATTTATTGGTATCATAATAGATATGTCAGATATTTAAATCTGTTGAGTCACAGATGAGCTCTTACACTAGTAGAATCAAAATTTATGCTGTGCTGTTACGCTCTTTTTTTGAACATCACATGTTCATTATATGACTTGTGTTACCTGGGGAAAATTGCTCTGTGAAAACATTAGATGACTTAACACTTCAGGTTTTAAATGTGTTTCACTTGTCTTGGAAGATTCCTTGACTTACACTGATTTATTTATTGAGACAAGTGTATGAAACACACGTTGTAGTTGCTGATGTTCAGGGAGTCATTTAGTTAATATGTGAGCCTGGCCCTGCCTACCTACCTGGTCTCATTCTGCCTAGTTCTTTATATTTGTCTGATTTTCATTAATGATATTATATGTCGTAACTTTCTTTTCTTTTCTTTTTTTTTTTTTTTTTTTTTTTTGTGGTACGCGGGCCTCTCACTGTTGTGGCCTCTCCCGTTGTGGAGCACAGGCTCCGGACGCGCAGGCTCAGCAGCCGTGGCTCACAGGGCCAGCCGCTCCGCGGCATGTGGGATCTTCCCGGACCGGGGCACGAACCCGTGTCCCCTGCATCGGCAGGCGGACTCTCAACCACTGCGCCACCAGGGAAGCCGTGTAGTAACTTTCTTAACAGTCATATTTAAAAACTAGGGAATTGTTAAAGTTTTTATCATTTATATCTTTTGAATGTACTATATTAATATGAGAGGTTTTACTCTTGTACTTTCAGCTGTAATTCTTACTTTTAGGTTGTTCGGGAGGTTATTTTTTTTTTTTAATAAATTTATTTTATTTATTTATTTTTGGCTGCATTGGGTCTTCGTTGCTGCATGTGGGCTTTCTCTAGTTGTGGTGAGCGGGGGCTACTCTTCGTTGTGGTGCGTGGGCTTCTCATTGCAGTGGCTTCTCTTGTTGCAGAGCACAGGCTCTAGGCGTGCAGGCTTCAGTAGTTGTGGCTCACGGGCTCTAGAGCACAGGCTCAGTAGTTGTGGCGTGTGGACTTAGTTGCTCCTTGGCATGTGGGATCTTCCCGGACCAGGGCTCGAACCCACGTCCCCTGCATTGGCAACCATATTCTTAATCACTGCACCACCAGGGAAGCCCCAGGAGGTCATTTTGAATAATATCAAAATCACCATAGGAAAGTCTGATCACTCAATCATTTAACAAATATTATTTAGTACATTCTGTGTGTCAGATAGTACATAAAGTGCTAGGGAAACTGATAAATAACAAGTTTGTAGTTTAGTAAGAGAGACAGACAAATAAATACACTGTGGCACTATAGAGTAAGTGCAGTGCTAAAGGTCAAGTATGAGGTGCTGGGAGTCATAACAGGGGCAGTAATTTAGAGGGAGATGATTAGAGAAAGCTTTCCAGAGGAAGTAGATAGGCTGAGATATGAATGATGTTCAGGTATTAGCCAGATCAAGGGAATGGTTACTGGTCCAGATTGGTGAAAGTATACCAGACAAAAGAGACAGCCTTTCGTAGAAGAAGTTAGAGGAAGAGAAGACAAAGGAAGAGAACAGGGAAGTTGTGAGAGATAAGGCCAGACAGTAAATGGTCATGCAAGCCATGAATTTGCACTTTTACAGGGGAGCAATGATGACTCCAGTAAAGGCCTTTGAGTAAGAGAATAACATGATCAGACTTGGATTTTTGATGCAATGTCAAATGGATTAGAAGGTTGGGAGTGTAATCAGAGACAAGGAAACCTAGTATATTAGGCAAGAGTTGATGGTAGTAAGAATTATTGGAGTATTGAGGATGGAACAAAGTAGTAGGATACATTTTAAGGAGATATAGAAGCATTGAGATTTGGTGGGAGGAGTAGGGCTATCTTGACAAGTTAGTTGGGTAGTAGGGCTACTCAGTGAGTTATGACTCTTGGTTTTGTGAGGGGTGATTTTAAGTGTACATTGGGACATATTGAATTTGAGGTGCTTGTCGGACACCCAAGTGTAGTTATCTAATAGGGAACCATGTATGTGGATTTGAAGCCCAGGAGAAAAAAAGGGGCACAAGATACAGATCTGAAAGTTATCTCCACATATAGATGGTGATTGAATATGAAGAAGTATGGAGCTGGATCCCCCAAAGGGAGTGGAAGTAGGACTAACCCCTGAGAAATTATAATATGTAAGGGGTTGGTATAGGAAGAGAAGACCACAGAGGAAACAGAGGCAATAGCTGGAGAGTGGGAGGGTATGCTATGATGGAAGAAAAGAAAAGATAGAGTTTTATGTATGTATGTATTTATTATATTTTTGGCCATGCTGCATGACTTGTGGGATCTTAGTTTCCCAACCAGGGATTGAACATCGGCCCTTGGCTGTGGGCGTGCAGAGTCCTAACCACTGGACCTCCAGGGAAGTCCCAAGATAGAGTTTTTTTTTTAATAAATCTATTTACTTTATTTATTTTTGGCTGCGTTGGGACTCCATTGCTGCATGCAGGCCCTCCCTAGCTGCGGCGAGTGGGGGCCACTCTTCACTGCGGTGCATGGGTTTCTCGTTGCGGTGGCTTCTCTTGTTGCAGAGCACAGGCTCTAGGTGTGCGGGCTTCAGTAGTTGTGGCACATGGGCTCAGTAGTTATGGCTCGTGGGCTCTAGAGCGCAGGCTCAGTAGTTGTGGTGCACGGGCTTAGTTGCTCCACAGCATGTGGGATCTTCCTGGACCAGGGCTTGAACCAGTGTCCGCTGCATTGGCAGGTGGTTCTTAACCATTGCACCACCAGGGAAGCCCCCAAGATAGAGTTTTAATGGTAGAAGTAGTCAATGTTGTTAGCTGTTGTTGAGACTTCAAATAAGAGAAGGTTGAAAAGTGACCTTAGGATCTAGCCCAGAAGTAGTAGCTGATGACACCTTGGCATGCACAGGCACTGAGATCAAGGGAACACTGGTGTAAGCCTAATTTTCATATGACCCTTTCAATGGAGAAGTAATTTCAGTTGTCAAGTGCAGTTATAAAGCATTTCATGTTTTGGGGGAGCGCTGTCGGAATAAAATAAATTTGTGGAAAATTATTTTTGAAAACTTTAGAATAAAAATCTGTTTCTTGGAATGCTTGAATTCAAACCTTTATAAAAGAGAAAGAGAAATAGGTGTCATAAATAACGTTTAGATTTGAAATAACTGGGATTTAATCTAACTCTACCAATTACTAGGGCTTTCATTTTGTAGATAATATATGATTATTGACAAAATTTAGTGAAATAATATATGAAAAAGTGTTTAGCATAATGCCTGACCAGGTGTATATGTGTGTATATAAATACATGATATATTGAACACCTTATATGTAATGATATATACTGGTTAATAATTTCAGGGCACTTTATGTCTGTTACCTGCTGTGTAATAAGTTAGCTAAAAGTTTAAAACCACAAACAGTTATTAAATTACACTGTTTCTGGGGATGTGGTAGGCAGAATAATAGCCCCCTAAAGACGTTCATGTTGTATTTCCCAAAACCTGTGAATACATTACATTATGTAGTAAAAGAGACTTTGCAAATTTGAGTAAGATTATGAACCTTGGGATGGGAAGATTATCCTGGATTATCTGAATGGGCTCAGTTTAATACATGAGCCCTTAAAAGTGAAGAACCTTTCCCAGATGGAGTCAGAAGAGATTCTAAACCATCCGTGTCCTGCTTATTCCTTTTTCAGAGACCAGATGGCTAGTCCTTGAAATTGTGCAAAATTTCCTTTCGCTACCTACCGGATATCCCATTTACTCAGTTCATGGGTCATAGTTTGGTATAGAAGGAAGGAATCCTATTAAATTAATATAACTAACTGTAGGCTTATAATTTTGAGGAGTATTTTGAGTTTTTAAAAGTTCACTTATTTTACTAAATAAAGCCCTGATTGATGGAATTTAAAATCTTTTAAGGAGTAAATAACTTTGGGCAGTGGGGGAGATTTTTCAGCATTAGTCATTAAAATTTAGCACATATGGTTTAAGTAAATGCCAGAAGAAATGCAAGTAATACTCCGTGAAAATTCAGAAGATAAATTATTTACAGTTTGGGAGAGTAGAAAAGATGTGTGTAGTTAACACTAAAGACAGGATTTTACTGGGATTTTGGAAATTGCGAAGGTGCAAACATTTAGGGTTAGAGGGGAGTAGTTACTATTGTGGTTTGACTAAAATGTAAGCTCTAGATTACTGGTTAAATATAGTGGATTGAATGTGCACCTTTATTTCTGCCTCCTTAAAATTCACTAAAATGACGGTAAAGGGCTAAAAAGGTATAAACTCACAAGGACAAAGAATGCAAAAAGAGATAGTAGCTGAGAGAATAAAGAATTTTGGAATATGAAAAGCAGATAGGTGAGGGGTAATTGAATTATTAAAGTGTGTAAGGTGGAAACGTAAATACCTGCAAAGGGTGAAGCCAGGAAGAAGCATGTCAACCCACGGAATTCTGAAAGGCTCAGAATTAGAAGCGTCATATCTCGAAGATGGAGTGAGGGATGGGACTAAAAAGAAGGGGGTATGCTGAATTTCATGTAAGCTGTCACTTAGAACTTTGAGGAAATCAGTTTGGTGTTGGAAAATAGGTGCGTTGACTGGTAATATTCTCTTTATTAACAACTAAGCACTACCTAAGATCCATTCATCTGGTCATTTGGAGGTTAACAGGACGGATCAGGAAGAACTGTGAAATAGATGGTTGCTCCAAACCTAGGGATGATAGAAGAAAATGAGGTAGCATTCTGGCACTCTTCAGTTCCCTGTGGGTAAATCTTTTCTCCTCCTTAATGGAAAAGCCCTCTTAGTTTTAGCCCTGGGTTTTCTCTTCTCACCAGAATCTGCTTTGAATGAAGTGTTTGCATGGTGAGTCTCCTCTCTAGTTGTGTGGTATAAGACTGTAATCTTGTTAAAGCACTTCGTGGCTCATCTGTCATGATAATGGCTACAAATATATTTGTCATTTTGTGTGTGTGTGTGTGTGTGTGTGTGTGTGTATGTGTATGTGTCTACTTAATAAGGGAAACTTTGTTTTCTTTTCTTTTTTTGGGTAGGGGGGCTGTTTTGGGTCTTCGTTACTGCCCATGGGCTTTTCTCTAGTTGCGGTGAGCGGGGGCTACTCTTCTTTGTGGTGCACGGGCTTGTCATTGCGGTGGCTTCTCTTGTTGCAGAGCACGGGCTCTCGGAGCATGGGCTTCAGTAGTTGTGGTGCGTGGGCTTCAGTAGCTGTGGCTCATGGGCTCTAGAGTGCAGGCTCAGTAGTTGTGGGGCACGGGCTTAGTTGCTCCGCAGCATGTGGGATCTTCCTGGGCCAGGGCTTGAACCCTGCATTGGCAGGTGGACTCTTAACCACTGCACCACCAGAGAAGTCCAAAAACTTCTATTTTCTTCCTACTTTTCTACCCTGTTTTCCTCTCTGCTTCATACTGTGGATATACATACACGTACTCCTCTTTGTTTCTTTTAAACAAAAGAAGAAGGAAGAACTAAAACTAATCTGTCTTGTAGCTGCCAGAAGTTTTAATTCTTTTACTGATTTCTGTGGAAGAGTTCAGAATTAAGACTTACCAGAATTAATTCAAACAAGTATTTATTGAAGTTCTCCCTTGTCTTAGATATTGCCCTAAGTACTAGGGATGCCACAGCCAAATTTTTGCTCTCAAGGAGATTACAAGAATGTTGTATGGGGCAGTTTAATAAGTAAATACGTATGTGGTGTTATTTACTGATATGGAGAATACTGAGGACGGAGCAGGTTTATGGGGAAAATAATAATTCATTTTAGACATATTAAATTTAGAATACCTTTTAGCTACCCAAGAGGAGATGATTTAGTCAGGAAATTCATGGGGGAGATTGGGGCTGAGAATATAAATTTGGGATCAATAGTGTTTGGATGGTAATGACCCTAGAAACTGAGCTCTTTCCCAGCAAGAGCAGAGGCCTCTTTTCTCGTTTCCTCATCCATAGTCTCTCCCCTTTGCACTTCACTTTACCAAACTTAGACCCCTGCTCTCTTCCTCCCCACTCCCTCGTCTTTCTGCCCCTCTTCCTCCTCCCCTTTCCATCTCTTCCTTGTTTCCAACCTATTTCATTTTGAAATCATTTTGGCCCAGAACTTCCTCTTTTGCTCAGTTTTTCAGATACTGGTAAAGTACAGCCCATTCTGACTATACTCTCATCCATGCTCCTGTGCCTCATAATTTCCAGTCTGTTACCACCATGGTGATTTAGTCAATGCCTGCGTTCAGAATGGCATTTTCTCTGGTCTCACCACTATAAGCCTCAATTTTCTGGAAACCTTGTGGATAAAGGAAAGGAACAATGTTCTGCCTGTGTTGGAGGACTTACTTATGGGTACTTGATAACCTGGGAAACTCTGTTCTTGGGGTAGAAATCTTGGAAACCGTGACTTTGAGAGGGGAGTGAGAGGGGGAATAGTGAGGCATCTAGCAGTGTTTAAAAAGGACGTAGCATCAGGGGAAAGTGGAGTTTGAGGACTGAGATTTTAATTCAGTGTTAGAAAAGTCAGTTAATTACATTGACAATTTAAATGACAAAACATTCTATATAGATGGAGAAAAACTATTCAGTATATTCACATCTTTTTAAAATAAAAACGTACGGTAGCAAGAAATAGTAGGGGACATCCTTAATCTGATTAGGAATATCTATAAACAAATGGGAGGAGAGCCAGGTTTCGGTTGGAATAAGAAGGTATAAATTTGTTTTCTGCATACAGTTTGTGACTCGCTAATCTAAATTATATTTCCCCTTATGGTATTTTCTTTTTAAGTACTTAAATAATAGTTACAATTATTTATAAGTACCTTGTATCAACACTTTGTTTAGCTGTGGGTAACATAAACCCTACCATTCCATGGCTTAAAAGTAACAGATGCAGGGCTTCCCTGGTGGCGCAGTGGTTGAGAATCCGGTTGCCAATGCAGGGGACACGGGTTTGAGCCCTGGTCTGGGAAGATCCCACATGCCGCGGAGCAACTAAGCCCATGCGCCACAACTACTGAGCCTGCGCTCTAGATCCTGCGAGCCACAACTACTGAAGCCCGTGTGCCTAGAGCCCGTGCTCCGCAACAAGAGAAGCCACCGCAACAAGAAGCCCGTGCAACTAGAGAAAGCACCCCTGCTCGCTGCAACTAGAGAAAGCGCGCATGCAGCAACGAAGACTCAGCGCAGGCATAAATTTAAAAAAATACATTAAAGTAATAAAATATTTTTTTAAAAAAGTAACAGATGCATCTTTCTCATGTAGTAGTTCAGGGGTAGTGTAAAGGATCTATGGATAATGTCAAGGAACCAAGTTTCTTCTCTTTTTCTACTTCACCATTCTTATTTTTATTCTTAGGGCCTCAATAAGATTATTGCACCTCCAAACAGAAATAGAGACACAGACATAGAGAACGGACGTATGGATACCAGAGAAGGGGGAAGGCGGGATGGGATGAATTGGGAGATAGGGATTGACATGTATACACTACTATGTATAAAATAGATTACTAATGAGAACCTACTGTATAGCACAGGGAACTCTACTCAGTGCTCTGTGGTGACCTAAATGGGAAGGAAATCCAAAAAAGAGGGAATATCTGTATACGTATAGCTGATCCACTTTGTTGTACAGCAGAAACTAACACAACATTGTAAAGCAACTATACTGCAGTAAAAGTTAATTTGAAAAAAAAAAAAAGATGAATGCACCTCCAAATATCACATCTAGGTTCTAGGTAGGAAAAAGAAGTCCACAAAGGAAGAAGTGTTATCTATCTGAGGAAGTAAAACTCTCGCAGAATTCCTCTGGGTAACTGAACTGCCCTGAACAAAATTGCAGTTCTGTTAGTAATGAAGAAGGGAAAAGTGGATATTGGTTTGGCAACTTGCAGTGACTGCAGTTAACATACTTAGTATACTACTGTTATGGGAAAGCAGGAATTGTTGCTATGAGGAATATCTGATTCTGTTGTTGCTAAAAAAAAAAACACACATATTAAAATGTGGCTTTTAACCTAATAAATAATATATTAATACAAAATAAATAAAAGTAAATATGCATATAAAATCATGTTAAAATCTTACAATTCCTATCTCAACAGTGAGATCTAGGGGAGCAGCTGTCACACAGTGGCTATTCAATAGTAATTGTCCAGCAAAAGGGAAGACATATTCAGTTCTGTTCAGGCACCAGCATTTTTGATCTCTAAGGTAGAAAATATCACATAAGCAAGAATAAAAGTTACAATAGTCTTCTGTTTAAGATACACAAACCTTAGGTTTCAGCTAGTTGTTTTAAAATAAGTGACACTACAGGCTTTGCGCACATATCCTGATACAGTAGATTAATGTCAAGCAGGGGCTAGATATTCACATTTTTGGAGCAAAGTGGGTAGAGGAAAAGGAATATGGTGAAAGTAAAGGAGAAAATTTATTGCCATGCGGCAATAAATCCCTTTGTGTCTGATGTTTAATAAAATTTCTGATTATAATAACTTGTATTTGTGTAAAACATTAATATTTTCTAAGAGATTTCACAAATACCTCATTTGAAACTCATACTGATCCAGAGAGGTGATCCTAATTTAATAAATGAGCAAACTGAGGCTCAGAAACTTCCTTGTCCAGAGTTTATTGGCCTATAAATGGTGAAGTTGAGATTAGATGTCTGCGATTCCTGACTTGCCGTCTGGTTTTTGTGTGATAATGCTGTTGGAGCAGATTGTGTCATTGGAATGTCTTCTCTTAATTAAGACATATTATTGTAAATGGACGTTCACTTTTAAAAAAGGTAGTTTTGGGTAATATTTGCATTATAAATATATCATACTAAATGATTTGATTTAATTATTAAATAATATTTTTTTTAAATCTTTAAACAGGGAACAGTGAGTTTGATGTTTGCTGAGCCACTCGTAATTCAGCTCTGCTTTAATTGTCTCTTGCTTTCAGTGTTTCATTATGTGAGCCAGTGAATTCTTTTCTCCCCCTTTTTAAAAATCAGATTTAGTTTTCTTCCTGTCAGTTGCAAGCAAAAACAAGCAATATTTAAAATACTTGACCAATATAAATTGAATATTAATACTGTGTTTAAAACAGAAAGGGTTTTTTTTGTGGTAAGTTATATATAACAAAATTTGCCTTTTTAACCATTTTAAAGTGTATAGTTCTGTGGAATTACGTACATTCACATAGTTGTGTAACCATCACCATCATCTCCAGAACGTTTTCATCTCTCAGCCTGAAACTGTACCCAGTCAACACTAACTCTCCATTCTCCCTGCCCCCAGTCACTAGTAACCACCATTCTACTTCCTGTCTCCATGAGTTTGACTACTCCAGGTACCACATATGTGTGGAATGATACAGTATTTGTCCTTTTGTGACTAGCTTATTTCACTTAGTATAATGTCTTCAAGGTTCATCCACATTGTAGTATGTCTCAGAATGTCCTTTTTAAGGCTGAATAATAATTCTGTGTATATAGCACATTTTCTTTATCCATTCATCTCTCTTTGAACACTTGTGTTGCTTCCACTGTTTAAATATTGTGAATAATGCTGCTGTGAACATGAGTGTACAAATATCTGTTCAGGTTTTTGCTTTAGAATCTTTTGGGTATATGCCATAGTTGGTCAGTTGTATGGTAATTCTAATGTTTAATCATATGAGGAACTGCCTTACTATTTTCCACAGAGGCTGTCCCACTTTTTCCATGTCCTCTCCAACACTTGTTATTTTCTGGGTTTTTTTCAAAGTTGTGGTAAAAAACATGTAACATAAAATTTATCATCATCACCATTTTTAAGTTTACAGTTTAGTAGTGTTAACTATGTTCACAGTGTTGTGCAAGATAAAATTCTATACTCATTAAACAACTTCTTTCTCTCTCCCCCAACCCCTGACAACCACCACTCTTCTTTCTGTTTCTATGATTTTGAACTGTAAGTGGAATCATATAGCATTTATCTTTTTGTGACTTAACTTACTTTAGCATAATGTCTTCAAGCTACATCCATGTTGTAGCATGTGACAGGATTTCCTTCTTTTTTTGAGACTGAGTTATATTCTAGTCTATGTACATACCACATTTTCTTTATCCATTCATCCATCAGTGGGTATTTGGGTTCCTTCCACCTCTTGGCTATTGTGAATAATGCTGTAGTGAATCTGGGTTTGCAAATATGTTTTCAGTTTTTTGGATATATTTCCAGAAATTAGATTGCTGGATCATATGGTAATTCTGTTTTTAATTTTTCTATAGCAGTAGCCCCATTTTACATTCCCACCAACAGTGCACAAGGGTTCCAATTTCTTCATATTCTTGCCAACACTTGTTATTTTCTGTTTTTTGATAGTGACCATCATAATGGCTGCAAGGTGATAGCTCATTGTGGTTTTGATTTACATCCCTCTAATGATTAATAATGTTGAACATCTTTTCATATGCTTGTTGGCCATTTGTATTTATATCATCTTTGGAGAGATGTCTGCTTAAAGTCTTTTGCCAATTTTAAAATTATTATTTTTTTTTTGGTTGTTGTTGTTGAGTTGTAGAAGTTCTTTACCTATTCTGAATAATAACCCCTTATCAGATATATGATTCACAGATTTTTCCTCCCATTCTGTAGGTTGCCTTTTCACTTAGTTGCCTGGTCCTTTGATGCACAGAAGTTTTAAATTTTGATGTAGTCAAATTTTGTTTATTTTTACTATTCTTGCCTGTGGTTTTGGTGCCATATCGTGGAAATCATTGTCAAATCCAATGTCATAAAGCTTTATCCTATGTTCTCTTCTAAGAGTTTTTATAGTTTTAGCTCTTACTTTTAGGTTTTTAATCCATTTTGAGATAATTTTTGTGTATCATGTAAGGTAGGGGCCCAGCTTCATTCTTCTGCATGTGAATATCCAGTGTTCCCAGTTCCATTTGTTGTAAAGACTGTTATTTTCCCACTGAATGGCCTTGGCACCCTACCCTTGTCAAAAGTCATTTGACCATATATGCAAAGGTTTATTTTGGGCTATTTTATTCTACTGATCTGTATTTCTGTTTTTATGCCAATACCACACTGTTTTGATTTTTGAAATCAGGAAGTATGAGAACTCCATCTTTGAAATTCTTTTTCAAGATTGTTTTGGCTATTCAGAGTCCCTTGAGATTCCATTTGAATTTTAGATGACCTTTTCTATTTTTGTAAAAAGTGCCATTAGGATTTTGATAGGGATTGCATTGACTCTTTAGATCATTTTGCATAGTATTTATATCTTAACACTGTTAAATCTTCCAAGTCATGAACACCCAGATGTCTTTCCATTTATTTTGTGTCATCTTTAATTTCTTTTAGCACTGTTTTGCAGTTTTCAGAGTATAAATCTTTTTTCTCCTTCGTTAATTCTTAAGTAATTTTTTTTCTTTTCGATGCTATTGTAAATGGGATTTTTTAAATTTCCTCTTCAGATTATTTGTTGTTAGTGTATAGAAATGCAGTGATTTTTGTATGTGAATTTTGTATCTTTGAAACTTTGATGAATTCATTTATTAGTTCTAACAGGTTGTTTTTTTTTTGTTTTTTTGTTTGTTTGTTTTTTTTTTGCGGTACACGGGCCTCTCACTGCTGTGGCCTCTCCCGTTGCGGAGCACAGGCTCCGGACGTGCAGGCTCAGCAGCCATGGCTCACGGGCCCAGCTGCTCTGCGGCATGTGGGATCTTCCCGGACCGGGGCACGAACCCGTGTCCCCTGCCTCGGCAGGCGGACTCTCAACCACTGCGCCACCAGGGAAGCCCTCTAACAGGTTTTTTGTGTGAAGTCTTTAGGGTTTTTTTTAATGTATAAGATCATGTTGTTTGTGAGCAAAGATGATTTTACTTCTTCCTTTCCAATTTAGATATCTTTTATTCCTTTTTCTTGCCTAATTGTTTTGGCTAGGACTTTAGTACTGTGTTGAATAGAAAAAATAGAAAATTTTTTGTAGAACTTCTGCAAAAAATGATGCATTATTATATTTTTTTGGTACATGGTAGAGTATATGTAATAAGGCATACCTCATTTTATTGTGCTTTGCTTTAATGTGCTTCACAGATACTGTGTTTTTTTAATAAATTGAAGCTTTGTGGAAACCTTGTGTTGTCAGATGATGGTTAGCTTTTTTTAGCAATAAAGTTTTGTTTTGTTTTTTGGTTAAGGTATGTACATAACTTTATA
Organism: Lagenorhynchus albirostris; assembly: GCF_949774975.1. Taxonomy (NCBI): domain Eukaryota; kingdom Metazoa; phylum Chordata; class Mammalia; order Artiodactyla; family Delphinidae; genus Lagenorhynchus; species Lagenorhynchus albirostris. Next base: position 89,890,022 of record NC_083102.1, on the reverse strand, counting down.
TGCACTGGAAAATGAAAAAAATTGTTTGACTCCCTTTATTGTGGTATTCACTTTATTGTGGTGGTCTGGGACTGAACCCACAATATCTCCAAGGTATGCCTCTATAAACATTATATGACTTTAGAAATGCCCGTTTTTCTAGTTTGAATTGTTATTTAAGGAAGAAAGACTTTATTTTCATCAAGAGGCAGCTTTTCTTAACAAGACTAGTTGAATACCTTTTTTGAGGGTAATCCTTGATTAACTGAGATGCTTAACACTGAAACTGTTGCCTCTTAGTATATGTATTATAGTATTTGCCTTCTGGGCTATCCTGAAGTTATATTATTTCAATATTCTAAGAATATACCCCCATGGATTTGATGGTTCCATCTTGTTTACCCCATTTGTGCATGTATGCACACGTGTGTTTGTGTGTGATATGTCAGTTTTGAATTGCCGTAATGTTTTCTGGCCTGGTGTATTTTATCAGCGTAAATTTTATTTTATTCCAGCAGTGTTTTGTCTGCTCTTCTTGTGCTTAATTTTTCAGCTTCCATTAACTAAAAAGCAACTATTTTTATAGCATACTTTGGGCTTTTCACTTGACATGTTCTCCATAATAGTTCTTTTTGTACTTAAGACTTAATGCTTATGCTGAAGTATATATGGGGTAAATAACTTGATTTCTGAGATTTGCTTTAAAATGCTCCAGCAAAACAGACAGCGGAGTGGGGTATAGACAAAATAAGATTGGTCGGATGATGAGAGCTGTTGAAACAGGGGGTTCGTTACGTAATACCATTTTCTCTTCTTTTTAAAAATTTTCATAATGTTAAAGAAAATCCACAGAATTGCTGTCCAAAATAACAGACTTTATGTTTGGAGGCTGACCTTTATTTAAGAATCAGTATTGCAAATAATGGGACTTTTCTAGTAAATAACAGTACCTCAATGGTAAGATAATTGAATTTGATTATGCCAAAAATAAAAGTAGACTCTCTTTTATGTATTCTGTGTACTTCAGTAATTTTTTTTCATCTTACTATTTTCAAAATTTTCAAACTAGAGAAAAATTGAGAAAATAGTGAAATGAGTACCCTTTCACCCATAACCTGAATTTACCAATTGTAAAAATTTGGCCATGTTTGTATTCTCTCTGTCTCTGTAGACATCCATACTGATTTTCCATCAGCCTGGTCTGTCACTTAACTGAGAAAAGAATATAGAAACATCTAAGTGTAACTATAGATTTTTCTGTTTCTTTAATTTTTACTAGTTTTTGTTACATGTATATTGAACTCATATGCAAAAACACTTAGTATATGTTAGGTGTATTGGTTTACTAGGGCTGCTGTGACAAATTACCACAACTTTCGTTGCTTAAAGCAGCACAAATTTATTCTCTTACAATTCTGGAGGTTAGAAGTCCAAAATGAGTGTTCTGAGACTTAAATTGAAGTGTTAGCTGGCTGGTTCTTTCTGTAGGCTAAAGGAGAGGCTCCATTTCCTTGCCTTTTCAAGTTTCTTGAGGCTCTCTTCATTCCTTAGCTCATGGCAGTGCATCCCATCACCTTTTCCTCCCCTTGGTTGCATTCTTACATTGCCTTCTTCCGTAGTCAAATCTCCCTTTGCCTCCCTCTTATAAAGACACTTGTGCTTACCTTGGGGCCACCCAGATAATCAGGATAATCTCCCCATCTCAAGATTCTTAATTTATCACATTTGCTTGCACAGTCCCTTTTACCATGTAAAGTATGTGCAGTAGCATATTTAGAAATGCTACTTGTAAACTACCATGTAAAGTAGCATATTTACGAATTGTGAGGATTAAGATATGGATATCCTTGATGCACCGCTGATGGTCAAACTCCCCAAATTAATCTACAGATTAAATGCGGTCCCTATCAAAATCCTAACTGGCGTTTTTGCAGAAATTGACAAAATAATCCTGAAATTTGTCTTGAAATGCAAGCGACCCAGAATAGCTAAAACAAGTTTGAAGAAGAATAGTCAAAATAAACTTTGAAAAAGAACAAAGTTGGGGGACCTAAACTTTCTGATTCCAAAACCTACTACAGAGTTACAGTAATTAAGATAGTTTGGCAGTGCCATACGGATAGAACTACAGATCAATGAAATAGAATTTAGAGTCCAGAAATACGCTCTCACATTTATAGTGATGTCTTACAATGCTGTGATGACAATTCAGTGCGTAATGAATAGTCTCTTCACCAAATGATGTTAGGACAAGTGGATATCTATATGCAAACAAATGAATTTGCACCTCTTTCTTATACCATGCAGAAAAAGAACTCAGTATATCAGATACCTAAATATAAGAGCTAAAGACAAAAACTCCTAGGAGAAAACATAGGAGTAAATTCTCGTGACCTTGGTTGCTTAGGTAAGACACCAAGAGGATAAGTGAAAAAGAAAAAATGGATAAATTATACTTCATCAAACTTAAAAACTTTTGTGCATTAAAGGGCATCATCAAGAAACTGTAAAAATAAGACACCATCAAGAAAGTAGAGAAAACCCATAGAATGGGAGATAATATTTGTAAATCATGTATCTGACAAGGTACTGTATGCAGAATATATGAAGAACTCTCTCAACTCAAAAATTAAAAAAGACAACCCAACTAAAAACTGGACAAAGGACTTGACGTTTCTTGAAAGAAGATACACAAATGGCCAATAAGCACATGAAAAGATGCTCAACATCACTAGACATTAGGGATATGCAAATCAAAACCACACGGAAATACCACTTCATACCCACTGGAATGGCTAAAATTAAAAAGACAGACCATAGTACGTGTTGGTGAGAATGTGAAGAAATTGGAACTCTCATATCCTGCTGATGGGAATGTAAAAAGGTGCACCTACTTGGAAAAGAGTTTGCTCGTTTCTCAAAATGCTAAACATAAGTAAGCATACACCCCATCAATTCCACTCATAGTACCTAAGAGAAATGAAAATGTAAGTCTGCACAAAAACTTATACATGAATATTCATAGCAGCATTATTCATAATGGCCTCAAATTGGAAACAGCCTAAATGTCCATCAAATGATAAATAAACATGGTACATTCATATGTGGAATATTATTTGGCAATAGAAAGGAATTAAGTACTGACACATGTTGCATCATGGATAAACCTTGAAAACATTATGCTAAGTGAAAGAAGCCAATCACAAAAGACCAAATTATTCTGTTTCTTTGAAATATCCAGAGTAGGTAAATCCATAGGAGCAGAAAGTAGATTAATGATTACCAGGGGCTGGGGCAAGTGGGTTGGAGGGGAAGCAGAAATAGGAAGTGACTGTTAATAGGCATGGAATTTTTTTGTTTTTTGGTGGTGATAACAATGTTCTAAATTAGAGTATGGTGTTGTACAGCTCTAAATATGTATATATATTCTCTATATTTCTCTCTATGTATTCTCCATATATACATACAGTTTACATGGGTGAATTTGATGGTATGTGAAATATATCTCAATAAATAGGAAAAACAAAAACGCCTAAGAGATTATTTTATAAAGTCATCTGGAAACCGTGCCATTATTATACTCATTCTTTTTTTTTTTTTAACATCTTTATTGGGGTATAATTGCTTTACAATGGTGTGTTACTTTCTGCTTTATAACAAAGTGAATCAGTTATACATATACATATGTTCTCATATCTCTTCCCTCTTGCATCTTCCTCCCTCCCACCCTCCCTGTCCCACTATACTCATTCTTAAAGTAGAGGAATCATTAAAATATTTTGGTTTTTGAATTTTTTCTACCTTTTATAATGGGTAACAACTTGTATACATAGTTTATGTGATATGATCATGGTTTAATGTATCATCTAGTCACCCAGAATTCCCTGGGACTATTTGAGGGCTAATATAGGACTTGTAATTAGAAGCTTTCCACGCATTCAAAGCTATCACTTTCATACTGTGCTTACCAGAGCTCTAGCAAGATCTTAGTTTACTTAATCCCTTTGAGAGTTTAACTAAAATGTGGTAGTTCCATAAAAATCCTGTGTAGTAAAATCTGTATTTGTATTTTTAAATATATAGCTAGTATATTTTAGGTCAAATTTTGAACAGTACTCTTAGTAATATTCTAGTACTTAGTATCTTTTATTGTTCAATTGGTTTTTCATGCATAGTTCTTAAATATTTTCTTGTAATATGGAGCAGATGGATAAGAAATGCTAATGGTGGAATTGACATCATGATCTCCATTTGATTTAGCAAAGTATCTGATTCCTGTGTTTTAAGCCTAAATAGTTTTCTGTTCGATTCTACTAACTCCTTTTTACAAATGTAATTCATTCATTGTGAAAATTGTATTCAGTAGCTCAAGAGCTCTTAAGCTAAGAGAATATGGGAACTTGCTGGTAATGGGCCAGTGAATGTTGTATAGAAGATTAAATGGCTCATCCTGCAGCTGCTCTGCTTGTGGAACCTTCAGTGACTTCAATTCTCAATTAACTCTTCGTCTATAACTTCAGGCTTAAATTGGGGGTTGATTAAAGATGGAAAAAAGTGAATCTATTGGAGAGAAGATGTATTAGTTTTCCTAGGGCTACTCAAACAAATTACCACGAACCAAGTGACTTAAAACAAGAGAAAATTATTCTCTCACAGTTCTGGAGGCTAAAAGTCTGAAGTCAAGGCTCTTTGCAGGGCCACACTGTCTCTGAAGATTCTAGGGGAAGAATCCTTCCTTGCCTTTTCTAGTTTTCGGTTGGTGCTGGAAATCCTTTGTGTTCCTTGGTTTATAAATGTGTCACTTCAATCTTTGCCTCTGTCTTCACATGGCCTTCTTCCCTGTGGGTCTCTGTCTTTACATGGCATTCTCCTTTCTGTGTGTCTGTGTTTATTAAATTCCCCTTATTTTATAAGGAGTCCAGTCGTTGGAGTAGGGCCCATCCTAATCCAGTGTGACCTTATCTTAACTTGATTACATCTACAAAGAACCTATTTCCAAATAAGGTCACAGTTACAGGTACTGGGGGCTAAGGCTTTAACATTTTGTGGGACACAATTCAATCTATAATAGAAGAGGGTGTGTGTGTGTGTGTTTTTAATATACCTAACTTTCAAGTTGTGAAATAATTTGTGGCTGCAGTGTTTTCACAGGGAGTTAACATGGAGTGAACTTGATTAAGAGCAATGAAAGACAAGAAAGAGAAGCAATTATCAACTTTGGGCCATTGTCAACTTTGATGTATAGGGAAAGCCAAGCCTTAACTCTGGTATCTATCTCCTCTTTTGAAGCCCCTGGTAGTTTGGGCTCCTCCATTATTCTCCATTCCTCTCTACCCTCAACCTCTCAGTTGGTCTATGTATATATAGCCTTGCTTTTGGAGAGAGGTCTTAAAGTGTTTATGGTCAGAATAGATGAAGCGCTTTAAGAACAGAGGAACTAATTTTTGTGACCAGGTTGTCAGGTAGACCTTTCACTACCTCACTGCAAAACTCAAAACCCATATAACAAGTAGTAGTTAGAGATCACTTCGATATTTTTCTGGGTCTGTAACCGCTGCCAGATTCTTTAAGTACTTCAGCTTTCACCAACACTCCAGTTCCTAACTGGAGATCTCCTTATTTATCAGTCTTGATTCCTTGTTGAGCCTAACTGAATCCACTCCTGCTATTTTAAGCAGAAAGGAATAATTAGAAGATTTCAGAGAGTGTATGAAGAGAACAAAGCTTTAGAGGGCCAGAGAATCAAACTTTGATGTTGAAAAACCAGACAGTTGAAATATTCTGCCACACTACAGGACTGTTCTATCCATACCACCATTTGTGTCACTTCCCAGATCCTGCCTTTGAAACCTAATAATTGTGAACTTGGGCAAGATAATTAACTGCTCTGTGCCTCAGTTTTCTTGTCTGTAAAGTGGAATAGATGAAAATACCTAACTAAAGGGTTGTATTAAATGAGTATTATACAGGTTCTTATAACAGTGTCTGGACACCTAGTATATTAGTTTGCTAGGGCTGCTGTAACAAAGTACTAAAAATTGGGTGACTTAAACAACAGAAATTTATTGTCTCACAGTTCTGGAGAGAGAAACTTTTCCCTTCTTTCCTTTTAGGTTCTTTGGCTGGTCTAATAATTAAATTGGCATAGAACAAATTTACAGGAGAAAACCAAATTTAATTTCATATGTAAGGGAACCCCAAAGGTATGAGGCTCTCAGACAGTCAGGCAGTCGAGGGTTATATGCCATCCTGAGCTGAGGAGAAGAGGGTAGGGGTCTAGGACGTCACAGGAGGAAGGCAATTCACAGGAAGACGGGAAGAGCAAATGTTTGCTAAACAAATGTTTGCCACGCCATGCATGTAAGTCTTTCTGACGTAAAAAGTTATGTCTGGTATTGGCTCTCTTCCTGGTACAGATTTTCTACCTACTAAATTCTTTGAGGCAGTTAAGGGAGGCGGTAAAATAAACTCTTCCCTAGTCCGTTAGGCCTTGATCGCCTTCAGCTTAAAATAATCCACATGCCTAGTGGCACATTTTGGGGTCACGTGTTCTGCTCCCTCTCAAGTCCAAAATCAAGATGTTGGTAGGGTCCATTTCTTTTGAGGGCTTTGAGGGAAGAATCTTATGTGCCTCTCCCCTGCTTATGGTGGCTTGTGGCAATTCTTAGTGTTCTTTGGCTTGTGGAAGCATCACCCTGATCTCTCCTTCATTCTCACATAGTGCTCTCACTGTGTGTTGGTGACTATGTCTAAATTTCCCCTTTTTGTAAGAACATCAATCATGTTGGATTAGGGACTTCATTTTAAATAATTATCTCTGAAACTAGACAAGGTTATATTCTGAGGTACTGGGGGTTAGGACTTCAATATATGAATTTGAGTGGGGGAACATAATTCAACCTTTAACACATACTAAGCACTATGTGACTGTTAGTAATCACTGTTGTTATTCTGTTAACTAGTTGTATTATGACTTTGCAATGTGCTGCATCTATAATAGATACATATTAATAGATAAATAATAAATGGAATCATACAATACGTACTTTTTTTTTTTGGTCTGGATTAGAGAGTAAATATTCTTAGTGGAAACTTTAATTCTGTAAACCTTAGTAATTACCATTGATAAGCTTCATGTTGTTTCTTCACATAAGGACTCTTCATAGTATGTTTTCTAAAAAAAATTTTCATGTAGCCATATGATGTTTCTTGTGCTTTTTTAGTAAAATTTGGATATAGAATAAAAACTAATGTGGCTAGAAACTGTAATATCCATGTCCTATGTATAGAGAGAGGGAGAGGGAGACGGAGAGGGAGATTTTATTGCTTCTACAGTCATAGATATTTATTTAATAGGTACTGTTCATACAAGAATAAGATGTACGGATATATATCTTCCTTGTTCTTTACATTATTGCTTCTTGCTGCTTTATACTATATAAATGATTCTTTATTGAGATTTTTTTTTTTTTTTTTTGCGGTATGCGGGCCTCTCATTGTTGTGGCCTCTCCCGTTGCGGAGCACAGGCTCCGGACGCGCAGGCTCAGTGGCCATGGCTCACGGGCCCAGCCGCTCCGCGGCATGTGGGATCTTCCCAGACCGGGGCACGAACCCGTGTCCCCTGCATCGGCAGGCAGACTCTCAACCACTGCGCCACCAGGGAAGCCCCATTTATTGAGATTTTTAAAGGGTAAACAAAAGAGTTCTGTCAGTGGATTTAGGTGGTTTTGTTTCTTTTAGTATTGTACGTAAACCAGCATGGCGTAGTTACTGTGTTTTCCTAAGTGTGTTCCATGAGTGCTAGTCATATTAGATCTGCAATTTGAGGGGAAAAAAATGAGAGAGAAATAGATTTGGGAGATATGATATATTATATACCTCTTTTGGATGATTCTGTGCTTATTAATAGTTCTGAGGAGTACTGTAGTAAAGAAACCAACTTTATTTTGTGTTTAACCCAGCATTTCCTAAATTTATCGTAACACCTACTAATATACTGAAGTCAATGTCCACTAAACATTTAATCTTTCCTAGTGCCAGGACCCCAGAGAAGCAGTCCCTCTTGTATCTATAATTAGGAATTATATCAATATAATTGTTTTCAGCTGGGACAAAAACCTTTTACTGTGTAAGCTGATTGTTAAACTTTTTGGTTAGGAGGAGTGCCTGGATTATAATTCTGTTTTGTAGTTTGTCAGCAAAGCTATAATATAAATGTTTTGAAGGTAGGATTGGTGTCTGTTGTCTATGTATATAGGCAGTACCTAGCATATGGGAGGCATTTAGATGGCTGTTTGAGTGAAAAAACCAAAATTGTACAGATCCTCTTGGTGTCTTTCATAAGTATGATTAAGAGGGAAAATGATTTTGTTGTTGTCATTGAATAAGCCCTATAATTATGTTGGATGTATTTCTGTTATAGTTTTTCTTCACTAAAAAGAACAGCTTTATTGAGGTATAATTGACATAAAATAACCTGTGCATGTTTAACGTGTACCATTTGATAGATTTTGACATATTTATATGCTGAGAAACCATCAATACAATCAAGGGAACAATCATATTTGTCACTTCCAAAAGTTTCCTTATAAGGCTTCCCACCCTCTCTGAAATCCCTTCCCATCCCCAGGGAACCACTGACCTCCATTCTAACTTGCATTTTCTAACATTTTATAAATAGAATCATACAGTATGTACACTTTTTTGGTCTGGTTTCCTTCACACAGCATAATTATTTGACAGTCATCTATATTGTTTGTGGGGTGAAGTTATTCATAATATTCCTTTTTTAACCTTTTAATATTGGTAGTTTCTTTAGAATGATGTTAGCTCTCTCAGTCCTGATATTTGGCAATTTGTCTGTTCTTTTTTATTACTCATTTTAGCTAAAGGTTTTCAATCTTACTTATCTTCTAAAAGAACCAGCTTTTGGTTTTGTTGATACTCTCTAAAGTTTTAAGTAAGATTTCTACTTTGTTCTTTATTATTTATTTTATTCTGCTTGTTTGAGGTTTTGTTTGTTCTTACTTTCCTAGTTTTTTAAGTTGGAAGCAGAGTTCATCTGTTTAAAAACTTTCTTCTTTTCTAATCCAGGTCTTTACTGCTATAAATATCTATCCAATTATTGCTTTGGCTATATCCTGCAAACCTTGCCTTATTGTGTTGTCATTATCATTTAGTTTAATATAGCTTCTCATTTCTTTTTTGATTTCCCCTTTGATTGTGAGTTTTTTTAAAGAAGTTATTTTATTTTGAATATTTAGAATTTTCTAGGAATCTTTGTTTTTGACTTCTAACTATTCCACTCTGTTCAAAAAACATACTTTGTATGAACTGAATCATTTTAAATCTGTTGAAACTTGATTCAGGCCCAGAATGTTGTATTTGGCAAATAGTCTTTGTACACTTGAAAAGAATGTGTGTTGTTCTATAGATATCAATTGGGTCAAGTTGGTTAATAGTCTTGTTCAGATCTAATTCTTTGATTATCTTCTTGTACTATGAACTCTTGATAGAGAGGTGTTGTAATCTCTCACTGTATTTTTCAGTTTGGCTATTTCTCCTTGCAGTTCTGTCAGTTTCTTGCCAGATATTTTTTTGCCAGATATTTTGAATCTCCTTTATTAGGTGCATAAATTTTAAGATTATATTCTCTTGATGATTTGACCCTTTTGTTGTCATTAAGTGAAACCTCCTCTCCTTGCTATGATCCTTTGCCTTGAAATCTACTTTTTAAAAGTTGTATTAATATAACCCTGGTGGTTTTGATTTGTATATCTGGTGTGTATATAAATATAAACATATATATGTTAGCTTATATTAGCTTTAGGTATTAGCTTTATATATCTCTTTTTCTTTCTTTTATTGAAGTATAGTTGATTTACAATATTGTGTTAGATTCAGGTGAACAGCATAGAGATTAATTTTTTTTTGTTTGTTTACATGTTTCAGATTGTATTCTGTTATAGGTTATTACAGGATATTGGGTAAAATTTCCTATGCTATGCAGTAAATCCTTGTTGCTTACTTATTTTAGGTATAGTAATGTGTATCTGTTAATCCCATACTCCTCAATTTGTCCCTCCTCCCCTACCTCTGCCCTTTGGTAACCATAAGTTTGTTTTCTATGTCTTTAGTGTTACTATTTTATATATAGATTCATTTGTATTATTTATTAGAATCCATATGTTAGTGATATCATAATAATATTTGTCTTTGATTTATTTCACTAAGGATAATTTTCTCTAGGTCTATCCATGTTGCTGCAAATGGCAATATTCCTTTTTATAGCTGAGTAATATTTTATACGTATATATATAAATTATACACATACACATATATGCCACATATTCTTAAGCTGGTTGTCTATTGCTGGGCACTTGGGTTGCTTCCATGCCTTGGCTGTTATAAATATTGCTGCTATGAATATTGGGATGCATGTATCTTTTTGAATTAGAGTTTTTGTTTTTTCTGGATATAAACCCAGGAGTGGGATAGGTGGATCATAGGTAGTTCTATTTTTAGTTTTTTAAGGAAGCTCCATACTATTTTCCATAATGGTTGCACCAACTTACCTTCCCACGAATGATTTATGAGGGTTCCCTTTTCTCCACATCCTCTCCAGCATTTATTATTTGTAGACTTTTTGACGATAGCCATTCTGACTGGTGTGGGGTGATACCTCATCACAGTTTTGATTTGCATTTCTCTAATAATGAGTGATGTTGAGCATCTTTCATCTGCCTATTGGCCATCTGTATATCTTCTTTGGAGAAACGTCTCTTTAGGTCTCCTGCCCATTTTTTGATTGGGTTGTATGATTTTTTAGGTATTGAGTTGTATGAGCTATTAGTATATTTTGGATATTAATCCTTTGTCAGTTGCATTGTTTGCAGGTTTTTTCTTCCAGTCCGTAGGTTGTCTTTTTATTTTGTTTCCTTTGCTGTACAAAAGCTTTTAGGTTTGACTAGGTCCCATTTGTTTATTTTATTTCTTTTGCCTTGGGGGACTGACGTATGAAAATATTGCTATGATTTATGTCAAAGAATATCTTGCCTACGTCTTCTGTTCTTTTCTAGGAGTTTTATAGTGTCATGTCTTACATTTAGGTCTTTAAACCATTTTGAGTTTATTTTTGTATATGGTGTGAGGGAATGTTCTAATCTCATTGATTTACATGTAGCTGTCCAGCTTTGCCAACACCACTTGTTGAAGAGACTCTTCTCCGTTGAATATTTTTCTTCTTTTGTCATAGATAAATTAACTGTGGGTGTGTGGGTTTATTTCTGGGCTCTGTATTCTATTCCTTTGATCGATGTGTCTGTTTTTATGCCAGTACCATGCTGTTTGATCCTGTAGCTTTGCAGTATAGTCTGAAGTCTGGAAGCGTTATTCCACCCTTTGTTCTTTTTTCTCAGGATTGCTTTGCAAGTCTGGGTCTTCTGTGGTTCCATGTAAATTTTAGGATTATTTGTTCTAGTTCTGTAAAAAATATGTCCTGGTTATTTTGGTGGGGATTGCATTAAATCTGTAGATTGCCTTGTGTAGTATGGCCATTTTTAACAATATTAATTCTTCCAATCCAAGAGCATGGGATATTTTCCCATATTTTGGAATCATCTTCAGTTTCCTTTATCAGTGCTTTATAGTTTTCAGTGTATGGATCTTTCACTTCCTTGGTAAAGTTTATTCCTAGGATTTTTTTTCCACAATTTTAAATGGGTGTGTTTTTTAACTTTCACTTTCTGATATTTCAGTTTTAGTGTATAGAAATGCAACAGATTTCTGTATACTAATCTTGTATTCTGCTACCTTGATGAGTTCATTTATTAGTTCTAACAGTTTTTGTGTGGAGACTTTAGGGTTCTCTATATACAATATCATGTCATCTGCAAGTAGTAACAGTTTTACTTCTTCCTTTCCAATTTGGATTCCTTTTATTTGTTTTTCTTCTCTGATTGCTGTGGCTAGGACTTCCAATACTATGTTGAATAGAAGAAGTGAGAATAGACGTCTTTGTCTTGTTCCTGAATTTAGCAGGAAGGCTTTCAGCTTTTCACCATTGAGTATTATGTTGGCTGTAGGTTGGTTGTAAATGACCTTTACTCTCCTGAGATATGTTCCCTTTCTTCCCACTTTGGTGAATGTTTTTATTATGAATGGATGTTGATTTTTGTCAAATGCTTTTCCTGCGTCTATTGAGATGATCATGTGGTTTTTGTCTTTTTGTTAATGTTCTGAATCACCCTGATTTGCATATGGTGAACATTCTTGTGACCCTGGAATAAATACAACTTGATTATGGTGTATGATCCTTTTTATGTATTGTTGGATTCGGTTTGCTAATATTTTGTTGAGGATTTTTGCATCTATATCCATCAGAGATACAGGCCGGTAATTTTACTTTTTTGGAATGTCTTTGTCTGGTTTTGGTATCAGGGCGATGATGGCCTCAGTAACTTTGGGAGTGTTCCCTCCTTTCAATTTTTTGGAATAGTTTTGAGAAGGATAGGTATAAGTTCTTATTTACGTGTTTGATAGAATTCCCCAGTGAAGCCATCCAGTCCTGGACTTTGTTTGCAGGGAGTTTGTTTGTTTTTACAGATTTTGTCTCACTTTTAGTAATTGGTCTGTTCATGTTATCTATTTCTTCTTGACTCAGTGTTTGCAGGCTGCATGTTTCTAGAACCTTTCCATTTCTTGCAGCTTGTCCAATTTGTTGGCATATAGCTGTTCATAGTATTCTCTTATGATATTTTGTATCAGTGGTATTAGTTGGTATTTTTCCTCTTTCTTATTTTATTTGGGTTCTCTCTCTTCTTAGTGAGCCTGGCTAGAGGTTTGTCAATTTTATTTATCTTTTCAAAAAACCAGCTCTTGTTTTTATTGATCTTTTCTACTCTTTTTTTTTTTTTTTTTTTTTTGCAGTATGTGGGCCTCTCACTGTTGTGGACTCTCCCGCAGTGGAGCACAGGCTCCAGATGCGCAGGCTCAGCGGCCATGGCTCACGGGCCTAGCCGCTCCATGGCATGTGGGATCTTCCTGGACCAGGGCATGAACCCGCGTCCCCTGCATCAGCAGGTGGACTCTCAACCACTGTGCCACCAGGGAAGCCCCTCTACTCTTTTTGATCTCTGTTTTATTTCCTTTCTGATCTTTATTATTTCCCTCCTTCTGCTGAATTTGGGCTTTGTTTGTTTTCTGATTCTTTTAGATGGTAAGTTAGGTTATTTATTTGTGATTTTTCTTGTTTCTTGAGGAAGGCGTGAATCGCTCTGAACTTCTCTCTTAGAACTGCTTTTGCTGTGTCCCATGGATTTTGTACAATTGTGTTTTCATTTTCATTTTTCTTAAGGTATTTTCTGATTTCTTCTTTGATTTCATCGTTGACCCATTGGTTTTTTTAGTAATGTACAGTTTAGTCTCCACGTGTTTGTTCTTTCCTTGTTTTTCTTTCTGTAGTTGATTTCTAATTTCATAGCATTGTGGTCAGAAAAGTTGCTTGAAATAATTTCTATCTTCTAAAATTTGTTGAGGCTTGTTTTCTGACCTAGTATGTGATCTCTCCTAGAGAATGTTCTATGCATGCTTGAGAAAAATGTATATTCTGCTTTTTTTGGATGTTGTGTCCTGGACATATCAATGAAATCCAACTTATCTATTATGTCATTTAGGACCTCTGTTGCCTTATTGATTTTCTGCCTGGATATCCATTGATGCCAGTGGAGTGTTAAAGTCTCCTACTATTATTGTATTATTGTCAGTTTCTCCTTTTTTTTTTTTTATTTTTATTTTTATTTATTTTTTATTTTTATTTTTTAGTTTCTCCTTTTATGTCTGTTAGTATTTGCCTTATAGATTTAGGGGCTCTATATTGGGTGCATATATGTCAATGAGTGTAATATCCTCTTCTTGTATTGATCCCTTTCTTACTCTATAGTACTCTTCTTTGTCTTTCTTTATAGCCTTTGTTTTAAAGTCTGTTTTGTCTGATATGAGTATTGCTTCCCCACTTTCTTGTTGTTTCCATTTGCATGAAATATCTTTTTCCATCCCCTGACTTTCAGTCTGTGCATGTCTTTCGCCTGAAGTGAGTCTTTTGTAGGCAGAATATTCCAGGTTCTTTTTTTTTTTTTAATCCAATCTGCTGCTCTGTGACTTTTGATCAGAGCATTTATTCTATTGATATTTAAAGTAATTGTTAATAGGTATGTATTTATTGCCATTTTAAGCCTTGTTTTCCAGCTGTTTCTGTAGTTCTTCTTTGTTCATTTCTTCTTCTTTTCATTTTTCCTTTTGTATTTTGATGATTTTCTTTTGTAGTATGCTTGAGTTCCTTTTTTGTTTGTTTTTTTTGTTTTTTTTGTGAACCTTTTGTACGTTTTTGATTTGTTGTTACCATGGAGTTCAAGTACGTTGATCCGTAACTAAATCAGTTTGCTTTAAACTGATAGTCATTCAAGTTCAAACACATTCTAAAAGACCTACATTTTTATATTCCCCTCCCCCAAATTTTGTGACTTTTATGTCCTTTTTTTAAGTCTTCATGCTTATCCTTTTACTTTTCATTGTAGTTACAATCACTTTTACAGTTTTTTTTTTTTACTGTGTACTGGCTTATTTAAGTGATTTTTCAGTCCTTACTATATTTGCCTTTTCCTATTGTGATTTTCCCTTTTCTATAGGTTCTTGTCTATTTTCTATTTAGAGAAGATGCTTTTGTATTTCTTTTAGGGTAGGTTTAGTATTGCTGAATTTTGTTAGTTTTTGCTTGTCTGAGAAATTCTTTGTCTCTCCTTTTATTCTAAATGATAATCTTGGGACTTCCCCAGTGGTCCAGTGGTTAAGACTCTGTGTTTCCACTGCAGGGAGCGTGAGGTCTATCCCTGGTCAGGGAACTAATATCTCGTGTGCTGTGCATGGCATGGCAAAAAAAAAAAGAAAAGAAAAGATAATCTTGCTGGGTAGAGTATCCTAGGTAGAAGGCTTTTTCCTTTCAGGACTTTGAGTATATCATGCCACTGTCTTCTTGCTTGCAAAGTTTTTGCAGAGAAATAGCTGACAGCCTTATGGGGGGGTTCCCTTGTAAAGGACTCTTTTTCTCTTGCTGTCTTTAGAATCCTCTCTTTATTTTTTACTTTTGCCATTTTAATTATGATACAGCTTGTTGTGAGTCTGTTTTGACTCATCTTGTTTGGGACCCTCTGCACTTCCTGTACCTGGATATCTGTTTCCTTCTTTAGTGTTGGGATGTTTCCAGCCATAATTTCTTTAAATACATTTTTGATCCTCCCTTCTTCTTCTGGAACCCCTATTATGCATAGCTTGGCATTTATGTCATCCCGTAGATCTCACACATTGCTTTCTTCTTTTTTTTTCCATTTGTGTTTCTGTCTGCTATTCTGACTGGGTGATTTCCATTATTCTATCTTACAGTTAGATCACTTATTTATTTGTTTGTTTTGTCCGCACCATGTAGCTTGTAGGATCTTACTTCCCCAACCAGGGATTGAACCCCAAGGGCCATGGCAGTGAAAGTGCTGTGTCCTGACCTCTGGACCACCAGGGAATTCCCCACTTATGCTCTTTTATGTCATTTATTTGGCTGTTCATTACTTCTAGATTGCTTTTTATCTTGGAAATTGAATTATCTATCTTTGATTGTTTCATCTTTGTAGTTTCTAGTTCCTTGTTACAGTGATCTGCGTTTCTTTCGATAATCTTTCTTAATTCAGTTAGCATTTTTATTACCACCTTTTTGAACTCATGGTCTGGTAGACTGGTGAGCTCTGTTTTATTATCTGTTTTTTCAGGGTATATCTCTTACTCTTTTAATTGGGAGTAGTTCCTTTGCCTTTTCATTTTAACTTTCTGTCTCAGTGAATTTAGGAGAAACGGTTATCTATCATGGTCTTGAAGAGGTGTTTTTATGAGGGAGCTTTCTGTGTAGACGTGTATGTCCAGTGTCTTTGGTGCGAGGGCTAGTTTTGATAGAGACACCAGTCATGTCCTTCCTCAAGGTGTGCTGGTTGTTATCACCTTGATAGGGAAGGGGTGTGGTTGATGTTAGGGGATCTAAAACCTGTGAAGTGGGATGTCCCCTCTGCTTTGTGGCTCTCACCATCCTGTCAGGTGCAGGGTCTGCTTCCCAGTTGTTGGAGTAGAAGCTCTGAGAATCAGGCTGGATCATGTTCCTTTCCCCTTTAGTGCCTGTCCTGCTCCAAAGGAGCAAGTGAAGCAAGTAAAGCCCCTTCACTCACGGAGAGTCTAAGTACCACCTGTGTAGGTGTCTGTGGCTCTGTTCACATGCAGCTCACGTTTGCATCCCTTCCCCTGTTGTATTCGTCCCAGATCTAGTTCAGGCCTTTGGTGTGGAGTGGGCAGGGCTGGAGAGTTCTCTAGGCTGGGACTGGGGTTTCAGGCATTGTGACTGCAGGCATTGAGGTGGCCGTGCTGCTGCCAGAGATCTAGATTGCCTCGGTGGCTGTCTTCTCCCAAGACCTATCTGCCCCAGATCCCGTGCTAAGCTGAAATGTGGAGTGTGGTGGGGACTGGAGCATTCACTCTGGTGGGAGATGAACCATGGCATGTTTGCAGCACCACCTGAGCGTGCATTGACCGTAGCCGCTACCCGCCCCACCTGGATCACATCCCAGGCCCTCCGACCCGGCCCCACCACCTGTCTGTGCGTAGCTAGACGAGGGCCCGGTTGGCTGAGATCTTGTACCAAGCTGTGGTGTGGTAGGGCTGAGGTGTTTGCCTCGCCCGGATTAGAGAGTGTGGCAAGGCAGCAGCCTCCAGTGCAAGGCTCTCTCTGTCCTGACTCGTGGCAAGCCATCATGTGCGTGCTCCTTGGGAGTAGAGTCTAGGCATCTCTAGCCCTTCATCTGTCCCAGGGACCTCCCAGCAGCCAAGGGGGGTTGTCCTCCTCTGTGCAGGACCTTGGGACTCTGATTCCCAGATTGTGGCCTGTCCTGCTTGCTCCCCAGGGTGGGTGAGTGCCTGTGTGGACCTTTTCTTCCTCTCAGATCCCTCTCACGGGTGGGAGTCTCAGCCCTATGCCTTTTTCTGTCCTACCCAGTTACGTGGAGATCTTTCTTGCAGCTTCGGTGGTATAGGAGTTCTTTTGCCAGTTTCCACTTAGTTGTCTGTGAGAATTGTTCCACCTGTATAGTATTTTTGCTATGTTTTTGTAGGGGTCGTGATGAGCTACACGTCCTCCTATTCCACCATTTTGATAATAATCCAGCTTTATATATCTTTTTCTGTCTTTTCCCTTTTAACTTATTTGTGTCTTCATGTTTTTCATGAGTTTTTTAATAGGCTATCTATAGTCCTTTTTTTAATCCAGTTTTATAATCTCTGCATCATATTTAGGATGTTTAGGCAGTTTAGATTTCATTGCATTATTGATGTGATTATATTTAATGCTACCATCTTGCTATTCCGTTTGTATCATCTTTTCATTGCTTCTCATTTTCTCTTCTGCTTTCTTTTGGAGTGTTTTTGATGACTACGGTTTACCTCATTTGTTGGCTTATTAGCTGTAAAGCTGTTTGTGTTATGTTTATTTGTTACTTTAAGTTTTTATAATAAACATATTTAAATTATCAAAGTTTATCTTCCATGTATTCTAAGAGGAAACTCCTCTTGGTCATGATGTATTATTTTTTTTATATATTACTAGATCCTATTTGCTACAATTTGGTGAGGATTTTTGCATCTGTGCTTTTAAGGGAGATGGTTCTGTAGTTTTGTTTGTTTGCTAATATCTTTGTTTTTTTAGTAGGTAATCAGATTTGATAATATTTTGAGGATTTCTGTGTCTATACTCTTGAGAGAGAATGTTTGCAGCTTTTTTTTTTTGATCTAGTTTTGAGAAGTGTTCCTTCTTCCATTGTGTAGTATTGGATTGTTTCTTTTTTCCATGATAGTGAGACCATCTGGGTTTGTAGATTTCTAATTCAGAATGTTTTGAATTACAAATTCAATTTCTTTAATAGTTATATTTTCAGGTCATCTTGTATGAGTTCTGATAATTTCTTCTAAGTTGTAGAGCTATTCAAAGTATTCCATTATACTTCTAATGCTGTGAGTTCTGTAGTGGTATCATGTTTTTCACTCCTGTAATTGGTAATTTGTCTTCTATGCTTTTTCTTTCTTGGTCTTTCTGGGGGTTTATTAATTTTATTGATACTTGCAAAGAGTCTACTTTTGGTTTGATTGGTTTTCTGTTATTTTTGTTTTCAATTTCATTGATTTTCTGATATCTTTTTTAGTCCCTTTCTTCAGCTTGTTTTGGGTTTATTTTGCTTTTTTTCTATTTTCTTGAGGCAATAGCTTGCATTATTGAGACCTTTTTTTTCCCTAATAACACATCTTTTTCTAAGAATGCATCTAGTGTTATTAAATTTCTTCCAACTCCCGCCTTGGTTGAATCCCACAGATTTCGATGTTGTTTTTTCATCTTCGTTCAGTTCAATATTTCTAAAAAAATTTCCTTTGAGATCTTTTGTGATCCACTGATTATCTGGAAATGTGTTGTTTAATTTTGAAATGTTTAGAAAATTTATAGGTATTTTTCTATTGCTGATTCTTAGTTTGATTCTATTATGATCAATTGAATTGTATGATTTCATTTCTTTTAAATGTAAGTTGTTTGTTTTGTGACCTAGGACATCCTCTGTCTTGGTTAACGTTCCGTGTGTAGTTGAACAGAATGTATATTCTGTTTTTGTTGGGTGGAGTGCTCTGTTGATGTCAACTAGTTTCCCTTGTTTTATGGTGGTCATTTTTTCTATTCCTTGTTGATTTTATCTAGTGCTTCTCAGTTGTTGAGGGAGGGGTATTGACTCCTGGTTAGATAATGTTTGGAAGGTAGGCACTAAATATAGCATCTGAATTATCTTCCTGGAGGGGAAAAAGGTTGGTTTTATATAAATCCATGTTTTAAAATTATAATGTCATAGCAACAGCACCATGGTTAGAAAGTCAAGGGAAGGGGGAAAAAAACACAAAACCCAACTGTGCCCAAAGGAAAGATAGAAAATACACTGTCTTCTTCTTTTTTTCTGTATTTATCTATGGCCCTGGGCAATTTTTTTGTGCTTGCTGGAAAAAAGAGTAAGACTTAGGAAAGGAAAACTAATCCCCTTTTTTAATAGTAAGGTTTTTCCCCACCCTAAAGTGAGAGCCAGAAAAAAAAATAAGGCTTTTGATGCTAAATTTTCACAAAGCTTTGAAGAACAAGCTCAGCCCTGAGACTTTGGACTTGAAGTATAAAGATTTCACACAAAGGAGTTTACTTAAGCCTGAGGCTTATTTTATGCATAGTTTAAGCAGTAGTATCAACTAAGGATTGGTTAGAAAAGTACAAATTTTACCTTTATGTTTTTTGGGTTTGTTTTTTTTTTTTTGGTAATACTGAACTCCTAAAGATTATGTTTTTCAAGGCCCTTTTCCCTTCCTCCCTCCATTAAAAAAAAAGGGGGGGTTAGTAACTAATACCCCATTTATGAAAATAAGAAACTACTTACATGCCTTTGGTGGTTTACAAAACGTTCTTCATACATATTATCTCATTTGATCCATACAACCCTGTGTGATTTGTAACACAGGTTTTTTATTGTTTACTTATGGAATCTCAGAAAGGTTAAGTGATTTTTCTCAGGTCATAGAATTGAGTAGAATAAAGTTCAGGTATTCTCATTCCTAACTCAGCCTTCTTTCTGTGATATTCTGCCTTTGAAAGGATATACCTGTTTTCTTGAATAGAATTGACTTTAAGTAAATGCTATTTTTATTGATGTTATAAGTGCTCCAGTAATCATGTACTATTATTTTACGTAAGGATAAATTTCAAAGATTATCAGAAAGCTTTAATAGATTTTCAGACATTGACTTAATCCTGAATTTTCTCTTACATGAACTTGTTTTTTAGTGTTCGTTTGATTAGTTACCCACTGACAACTATAAATTCTTTATATGTTTTTAATGGTAATACCTTTAAGTGTTTAATTTACTTCAAATTACTTTTATTCTTTTTCTGATTTTATTTTTTCATTAGAAGACGTTAGAAAATGTATATATTAGTAGTTGTGAAATTTGTCTTATAGTTTGTTTGGTTAAGGAATTATTTTCCCCTGTAGTGGGAATAAGTATTTTATATTGTTTAAATTTTTTTTCTATGATTGGTTTTATATATTGTGAGATGCTTTTTAAAAATAATTTTTCCTATTTGTTTAGTTATATTTTGGTTATTATATGTTAAAACCTTACCCCTTTTAAACCTGGTATTTTGTTCTCGATTCTCTATGTCATTTTTACTTTTGTGCAAATACCACATTACTTTTTAAAAAGTTTGCTTTATAATTTCATTATGTTTTTATTTATTTTATACATTATTGAAAGCACTGCAATTTTACAGAAACATTTTTCTTGAAGATATTTTTTCCTATAGGCTGTTTTCTCATCAGATTCAAGATATCTACTTGAATATGATTAAAGTATGTCAAATATAAACAAACATTTTACACCTAGAATAAGAAAATGAAAATCAGTATGTATATGTAGTTGTCATTATTGAAGTTTTCTTGGGGTTTTTGACTTTTACTTTTTCTCTAACTTTATGTGTTTTCTAAGTTTTCTTTAGTGAAACAGTTTTTTTGTTTTTTTTTTTAATGAGCTGGGAGGGGAATATTTAAAATAACCCTATCTTAGACTTAGCCATTTGTTACAAATAACAAATAAGTATTCTGTGATGATGATGGTGTTGTTTTTATGATGATGGTGATGATGATACCTTCAGTAACTGGACACTTAGATCTCATTGATTGGGTGAATTAATTTTATCAATATTGTAACCCTGTGGCATCCATGTTGTTTGGTGATGTTTTGTGGTGGTGGTTTGTTTTGTCTTCATTTACATTTGTTATTGAGCTCAGTATTGTCTAGGAACTGTGTTTTTATAAAACATATGATAAGGTGGCAAGGAAGATTGATGTTGCAGAACAAGTTAAAATGTAGTCGTTGTGATAAGCCCTGATCTTACAATATTATTTATTTTGATTTAAGGTAAACTTTTTGTTGAATGGATTCTACAATGACAGCTTTGCTCTCCAGATTATTATTCATCAGTTTGCCAGATAACCCTTTATAAATCACAGACTTACATTTTGCTGTTTGCTTTTGTAAAAGACAGGCTTTAGTCTGAAGTTTCTAAATAATCAGGGCTGTGTAGAAAAATCAGATGTGGAGCTTTTAGATAATATAATTGTATGAATGTATTCTGGAAATGGCCTTAGGAAGTAATGTATAAATAAATAACTAAAAATGAACAAACCAACAGACTGGGAAAATACTCATAGCAAATATGATAGGTAAACAGTGAATATTATCGTATAATTAATATAAAGTGATATAAAAATGATAGGGAGTAAAAATGATGTAGAGATTATGAAAAGGAGATACAGATAGTAAAAGTTATTCAGCCTCATCATTTAAAAATTCATGTCAGACCCTCAATAAGAACATACTTCTAGCAGTGTATAAAATATTCAATACAGGAATAACATCCAGTGCTATCCATGGTTAAGTAACTCCCATAGATTATTAGGAAAATGTTTAAAGTAGTATAGTCATTTTGAAAAGTAGTTTGATAATTTGTATCAATAAGCTTAAAATTGTTACTTTGATCTGGTAATTCTGCTTTGTTTCCCAAGGAAATAATTATAGATATTTAAAATTCTTATATGTATTTATGATAAATAATTATTCCATTTAGGCAGATGGTTAAGTAATTTTTGTTCATTTATTTGATGAAATACTGTCAAAAACATATTTATAAGTACTATCATAGTATGGGTGAATGCTTATAACATTGTTAATAAAGAAGACATTGTAAATAAGTATAATTACAGATAAAAACATAAACAAAATAACTCGTGGGTAGTTTAAAAAGTAGGGTAAGAATTTAAAGGAATATAGTAGATACAAACAAGATTTTGAGTATTTTAGGAATATCTGAAGGTTGCTTGAGATTTCTCTGAGGCGCTTATCTGCATTGTGCTCTTTGCAAAGTCAGTGTGTAGGAGGGAGTCACTTTCTTCAGTGTAGCCAGCTGCCCAGTCCCTGTATGTCAATTTTTGCTTTTTCTGCTCTTTCTCACATAAATATCTAGGGGGAGGATATATGCTGTTTTGGAACTACTTGAGAATTTGAAGATTCACAAATTTGTGAGACATATTCACATGTATTCCAATAATCCACTTGGCAGTTGTTGCCTCTGTGTTGTGGGTTATATAATTTCCCTTCTTTGAAGTATTTTTCTGATTTTCAAAAATGAGCATGATATATATTTTTTTTATTTTTTGCGGTACGCAGGCCTCTCACTGTTGTGGCCTCTCCCGTTGCGGAGCACAGGCTCCGGACGCGCAGGCTCAGCGGCCATGGCTCACAGGCCCAGCCGCTCCGCGGCATGTGGGATCTTCCCGGACCGGGGCGCGAACCCGTGTCCCCTGCATTGGCAGGCGGACTCTCAACCACTGTACCACCAGGGAAGCCCGAGCATGATATTTTTAAAAGGAAAAGAAAAGCCTTTATTCAGTTACCAGTTAATAATCCTAGCATGAAACTCTTTTTCATTAGACAGCATATTCTGTTTTTCCTACAGTGGCTCATATGCCATTAATCCCATCTAGCGTTTGTACTTCTTATCTCTAGAAGTTCGATTTGTGCCTTACTTTATTACCCATGTCTTTACTAACATGTTTAGTCTTTTCTGTTTTGAACACGTGAAATACAGTTATAACTCTTGTAATGTCCTTGTTTATAATACTATAATCTGTGCCATTGGTTCATACTTATTTAATATTTAATGGAAAAATATAAAAATGCAGAAACATTTTTAACATGTGTAAACTACAAATACTACCTACCAAGTTTAAGTTTTAGAATATTATAAGCGTGTGGTATCACCTATCTCTATAACTTTTCTAAATGTTGTTATTGTTTATATGTGTCCCTAAATAATATATTGTTTAATTATACATGTCTTAATATAAATTACCTCTTGCTGTGTGTATTCTTCTGAAACTTGTTCTTCCTTAACATTGTTATTGAGAGACGTCATTATTGATGTGTATACTTGTCATTGTTTGTTTTTACTCTTCTGTAGTAGTATTTTGAAGGAATATATTTTTATCTGTTCTCCAGTTGATGGTCATTTCAGTTATATACAGCTTTGTTTTGTTTTTTACAGTGCTTTTATGAACATTCTAGTATACGTCTTCCAATATACAAATATGAGAATTTCTCTGAGTTATGTGCCTAGGAGTGGCATATTTTGGTCATAGGGATATTCATATGAAATCTTATTAGATTATCCAAATTGATTTCCAAAGTGTTTTCTTCTCATTTACAATGTTTCTCTTTATATATATATATATATATATATATACACACATACACATACAACATATACATAACATACACATATACATACATGTATTTATATGTATGTATGTATGTATTTACTGTTACAATTAACATTGTAGAAAATATCTTTCCAAATATATTCACTTTTTTCTTCTTTTTAAATATTACTTATTTTAGAAAGAGAATCATTGATTTAGAGGATACAAATTTTTTATTAGCCACCTTATTTTAATTTTTATATTATTATTTTGACTTCCCATGTACTCTTTAATTTGGTTTTATTTGTTATGAAAGTATGCATGTATAACGTATTCAAGTAGTTATCCAACGTTTATTCTTAAAAATAGCAAGTCCCTGCCCTTTTTTCTGCCCCTTTACTTTTCCCTAGAGGCCACCATTTTCACCATTTTTGCTGATTCTTTTGATATTTAGCTCCATAGCTCTAAATCACCTGCCTGTATTTCCAATTCGTAATTTTTAACTTCTTTGGCTTCCCACTTTGAAGCATGAAGATTTAGTCTCCTTCATTTTTTCCAACTTCCAGCACCATCCCAACTTCACACCTGTACTCTTCCCTCATCTCTTTTATCCCCAATAAATAATGTAGTGCTGACATTATTGTGAAAAGTAAATGCATAGCTGAGTCACTTAGCACACTATAATTACTCTTCTTTTTGTTTTTTTTCCTAAATAGAGGAGGATGCTAGTAAAGGAAGAGGCAGTGAGGATTTTGAAATCTTAAGGGGAATTTGTATCACTAAGGAGGATTTGTGGAAGGAGGTAACATTAGTCAACAGGAAGCAGTAGATTCCATGAATGGGAGAGGAATATGATGAGAACGTTTATTCTGGTAGCCATGTGTAGTAACAACTAGAACATTGAAAGCCTATGAAAATGATTGGCATGTAATTTTTAAATTTAATTAAATTAATTAATTTATTTTATTTTTAATAAATGTATTTATTTATTTTTGGCTGCGTTGGGTCTTCGTTGCTGCCCACGGGCTTTTCTCTAGTAGCGGCGAGCCGGGGCTACTCTTCGTTGCGGTGCACGGGCTTCTCATTGCGGTGGCTTCTCTTGTTGCGGAGCACGGGCTCTAGGCGTGCGGGCTTCAGTAGCTGTGGCTTGTGGGCTCTAGAGTGCGGGCTCAGTAGTTGTGGCGCACGGGCTTAGTTGCTCCACGGCATGTGGGATCTTCCCGGACCAGGGCTTGAACCCATGTCCGCTGCATTGGCAGGCGATTCTCAACCACTGCACCACCAGGGAAGCCCATGTATTTTAGTTATAAATAATTTTTATGCCATTGAGGTTTAGTTTGAAGACTAAAGGGAAAAAAAAGGGCAATCCTAGGAAATAATGCAGTAATCACTCACTGAGATCAAGTGACTGCTTGGGGCAAAGTGTAAGAAGTTTATTCTAAACTTTTAGTGATTTGAGACCAGGACAGTGAAAGTGGGGGAAATCAGAATGTATTTTTTAGTATCTTAAATTTCAAAATGGAGCACATTTGACCAAAAAAAAAAAAAAATTTGTTTATCTTACCCATCCTCTTGAAAAATTGTTTTAATTTTTAAATTTAATTGTATTAAACATTTTATTGGAGTATAGTTGATTTACAGTGGTTCAGGTGTACAGCATAGTGATTCAGTTATACACATACATATATATATATATTCTTTTTCAGTTTCTTTTCCATTATAGGTTATTACAAGATATTGAATGTAGTTTCCTGCACTATACAGTAGCATCTTTTTATCTATTTTATATACAGTAGTGTGTATCTGTTAATCCCAAATTCCTAATTTATCCCCCCACTTTTCCCTTTGGTAACCATAAGTTTGTTTTCTATGTCTGTGAGTCTATTTTTGTTTTGGAAGTAAGTTCATTTGTATCTTTTTTTTAGATTCCACATATAAGTGATACCATGTGATATTTGTCTTTCTCTGTATGACTTACTTCACTTAGTATGATAATCTCTAGGTCCATCCATGTTACTGCAAATGGCATTATTTCTTTTTTATGGCTGAAATTGTTTATATATACCACATCTTCTTTATCCATTCATCTGTTGACGGACGTTTAGGTTGCTTCCATGTCTTGGCTATTGTAAATAGTGCTTCTCTGAACATTGGGGTGCATCTGTCTTTTTGAATTAGAGTTTTTTCTGGATATGTGCCCGGAGTAGAATTGCTGGGTCATATAGTGAGTCTGTTTTTAGCTTTTTAAGTAATATCCATACGGTTCTTCATAGTGGCTGCACCAGTTTACATTCCCACCAACAGTGTAGGAGGGTTCCCTTTTGTCCACACCCTCTCCAGCCTTTAATATTTGCAGACTTTTTGATGATAGCTATTCTGACTAGTGTGAGGTGATACCTCATTGTGTTGCTGATTTGCATTTCTTTAATAATTAGTGGTGTTGAACATCTTTTCATGTGCCTGTTGGCCATGTGTATGTCTTCAGAGAAATGTCAGTTTAGGTCTTGATCATTACCACAACTTAGGTTAAACATAATTTTCTCAAAATTTTCTGAAAAGTAAAATTTAAAAATCAGATTAAAAAGATTTTCTCTGGATTATAATCCACCCTACATTTACATGATAGATTGGTATATAAAGTACTTTGGTATTCATGAATTTATTTTGATTCTGATGATAAGAGTTATGTAGGGTGTGAATTATAAATTATTGTCATTTTACAGATGAAAAAAATTGAGACTCAGGGTATATCACATGATTATGATCACCTAGTGAGTAAATTATGAGGCTGAATGTAAACTCAAATGATTTAAAGGCATTTTCAGTACTCTTCCCACTGTAGAAAGCTGTAAGTCCCTTTAGATAGACACATTTAAAAATGCTTATGGTTGAAGGACAGTTGGCAATAACCACTATTAGATGCCCTTTACATTGTTTCCTTCTGTCCTCTAGTGTAGAACTAACTATACTGTGTGCAATCAGCAGATATTTTGAGTGCTAAGTGGTTAGTTAGCATTGTACTGGATGCTTTAATGTAGTTTCACCTAGGCAGTGCGTTGTGACCCAGCTGAAGAAAAATATGACAATATGTAAGTGCTAGGGATATATTTTAAGACTTAAAATTTAAAAATTCTAATTAGAGAATATAGTGAAAAACACACTTGATATTCTGTTGAGTAACTGGAAAACAGTCATCTTCTATCTAAATCATTTTTGTTTTTTAGAAACAATTTTTCTTGTTAAAATAGAAAATACGTTTTTTAGAACTGTGTCTAAGATGGATAATGAAACCTTGACCTTCATTTGTAGCATTTTAGTTATCTCAGATATGTCTAAGATTAAGCCATTAAATACATTTCTCAAAATCTAAATGTGCAGAGACAACTGTTGTTAACTTCTTGGTGGATACCTGTTCACACTTCTTGCTCTGTGTATATAATTCTCTAAGTAGAATATGTATAATTCTATGAATAGAGTTATAATTCTGTAAACTAAATTCTATAATTCTACTTATAGAAAATAAAGTTTATAGAATTATATAGTATATAATCATATTTTATATGTAATTATATAAATGGAGTTAAGTTCTTTGTGTAATTTTTTTCATTCAGTCATATCATGAAAATCCTTCAATGGAAGTAAGTAAATTAGGTCTATTGTGTGATCATGTAAAGTGGTAGCGTGCTAAAGTTTTTTCATAATTAATTTATCATTGTCCAAGTGGTGGACATTTGTTTCAAAAGTTTTTTTATTATAGAATAATTTTTAAAACTGTCCTGCAACTTGAGAAATTTCTAAGATCATCAGGATCTTTATTTATATTAAATTTGGAACATTTTTTTGGTAACTTGTTGACATTACTTTGAATTTATAATAATCATAATTCTACTCTTGCTTTACCAACTCTGTAATGTTTGGAACTTTTTGCTCCAGAGTAAAGTACTTATTAAGTAGAAAATGTTTGGGTAACTATGTTTTTTAAAATACAGACTTTGAAAGGGAATAGTGTTCAACAGCAATTCTATAATATTTCAAAGAAGTTAGACATGATGTTTTGATACCTTGATATTTATTCAATATTGAAATATTTAAATGTGTGTATTTTTTTAAATAGATTATCTTTCTCAAGGAATAGATCTTGCTGGAATAGAAGTAATAGAAAATGATCTACTTTTTGTTGCGAGAGCTCGACTTGAAGTGGAAAATCAAGCTAAGCGCCTCCTGGAGCAGGGTGTGGAGACTCAGGTAATACAAATAATGTCACTTTTTTAATGTGAAAAATGTGTCATAATACAGATGAACATTTGATTTTGTGTTGAAAAAAGTAATGTATATCCTTATTTTATCACTGAAGAACTATGTCTACAATTTGAATTGGAGAGTTAGGGCATAAAATAAGTACAAGGAAAATTTTTTAAATATATATTTACTTAATTCTACTGAAAATGGATTCTAAGATTTCTAATGTAAAATGTATATAATATGAAATATATTTTAATATAATGTGTATATGTAGATAGATAGTTAACAGATGTTGCGTAGGCTTCCTTTGTCCAAGTCACTGGTACTCATTTAAGCTTTTCAGCAACCCAGTAAGGATGGTATTACTGCTATTTCCATTTTACAAATGGGGAAACTGAGAGCTTAAATAATTGGCCGAAGATCACACATCCAATAAATGATGTAGTCTGGCAAACATTAAGTACTCTAACCCCAGAACCTTGCACCCTGAATAATCACTGTGCCAGAATTTTTTTTTCAGAAATTGACTCGAGATTTCTCCTAAGATATCATTTTCCTGATGCTTAATTTTCTGAATTACAAGAAACCTAGAGGTGTTGATGTAGTAGAATCAACAAATTAGATATAAATCTCAGTTTTTCTACATTTGTATTGCACCCAGATATTTTCTCCATTTGTACTGGACCCAAATACCATTATTAGTATCCATTTTAAAATTCATATTCTTTAAACCAGGAATTTCATTTTGTGCATTTGTATTGGACAAAAACAATTTTATAAATATTCAGTTCTTTAAGTAGTCTCTGAATCAGGAAGGTATTTATTTGACTTCCAGTTCTTAACTGTTGTAATTAAAAATAACTGAATGTCAGTTACTGTTTTGGATGAATTTTTAAAGTTGATTATCATATATATAATGAAAAGTGAACAAATTATAGACATACACATAGAATGAAATATCGCAGTGTGAACACACCTGTGAAATTAAAACCCAGGTCAAGAAATAGGACGTTACCGGCATTCCTGGAGTCTCTTCACTCCCTCTCACAATCACTCCTCTCTCTTTCTTTCCCAAAGGTAGCTTTTATTCTAACGCTAGAGTTTAGTTTTATCTGCTGCCAATCATGTTTTAACTCACAGTCTCACTGTGAAGATAAAATGCTTATACTGTTTAAAAATAAGATACTTGTCTACATCAAATAATAGAGGAAATTTTATTCTCAAAGAAATATTTAAGGAATTCCAAGTCAATTTTGAATTAACATGAATATTTCTATAGAAAATGGCCTTAGCCCAGCTCATTTAGTTGCAGGAAAGGAAACAAGTAACATTTCAGAAAGTGCAGCATCACAAGATTTTTGTATTTGTCTAATGTTCCTATTATCACTACATTAGAGATTTAAAACTTTATAAATACTGTTCAGTATTTTTTTACCTGTGAAGTTTTTATTGCTATGTATGTATGTATATGTATGCATATATCTTTAATTTATGCAGTTCTTAATAATTTACTGTATTTTAGAGTCATGGAAATGAAAACTAATAATGGCAGAAAGGAAACAATATCACAGTTTGTAGAACTAAAATACTATTTTTAATAGAGATGGGGAATTTTAACACAAAGAAGTGGTTACTTTTAAAGGCTTATTTTTTATTGTATTCTCATATATTTAAAGTGGGAAAATATTTTCTAGGATAGTTGTGCCTAAGCAAACTTATTTTAGGTATGTTGCTATTTTGTGTACATTTTTTTAATATAAATTTATTTATTTAATTTTATTTGGCTGTGTTGGGTCTTCGCTGCTGCGCGCAGGCTTTCTCTAGTGCGGCGAGTGGGGGCTGCTCTTCGTTGTGGTGTGCGGGCTTCTCATTGCAGTGGCTTCTCTTTTTGTGGAGCACGGGCTCTAGGTGCGCGGGTTTCAGTAGTTGTGGAACGCGTGCTCAGTAGTTGTGGCGCACAGGCTTAGGTGCTCCGCGGCAGGTGGGATCTTCCCAGATCAGGGATGGAACTTGTGTCCCCTGCATTGGCAGGCAGATTCTTAACCACTGCGCCACCAGGGAAGTCCCATGTGTACATTTTAATAGTTGTCAAATATGACTTTGCTTCAGTTTTTAACTCATAGTGAAATTAAACTGTTAAACTTTTAAGGAACGAATATTCCCTAAATATTGATAGTGTTGTTATATTTTCAGACTCTAAAGTTAGTCAAAAGATTATTTAAGTTGGTGACTGTTGTTGTTTAGCCAATGGCCTGTATGTAATCTATGAAATTGTTAGAAAGGTAAAGAAGAAAAAAATCTAAAATATTGTGTGTCTACATGGGTAAGTGTGAAATGGTCTGCGTAGAACCAGGGAGCTTTAATTTTGTTGTATGTTTCAGGCTGGTTTAGAGTAAAGTAGATCCTGCTCAGTGGATGGGAATATTGTCTCTGTAAGGCTGCATATATTATTTTATCATAGTTTGTTGACATTAGCCATTAATATTTTCCAATTCCTTAGTGTCGTTAAATTCCATAGGTATAACGTAACCTTCTGAGTATAATTTGGCTTCCTCCATAATTTTCCGAAAGGGAGATTTGCCAATATTAACATTCTGGTTCACTTCACAATTTTAACAATATTTATCATGTGTAAATTGATATTCGTGTTTATAACATCATTTATTTCTGAATTTAGTCATGTGTGTCTGTCTCCCTCAGACCTGGGTACTCTGCGTTATTTTCACAAAGTCAGGTTTCTGGCTTTGCAGAGCTGAGGAGATTAAACCCTTATCAGTAATGATGTCCCTGAGATAATGTTCTTGGGAAGCAGGATG
This sequence comes from Lagenorhynchus albirostris, assembly GCF_949774975.1. Classification (NCBI taxonomy): domain Eukaryota; kingdom Metazoa; phylum Chordata; class Mammalia; order Artiodactyla; family Delphinidae; genus Lagenorhynchus; species Lagenorhynchus albirostris. Next base: position 89,859,573 of record NC_083102.1, on the reverse strand, counting down.
TTTTAGTGGAAAGAGCCTGTGTTTTGGAGCCTCTTTCCTTTTCCTCTTAGAAAGCAACAAGTCAGAGGTGTCATCCAGCTGTGTCAGCAGGCAGTTTGGGAATTAAGGATGAAACTAACCTTTACTGAATGCCTCCTCTCTGCCAGGATTTTGTGTTAGTCACTTTACATTTGTTATCTCAGTCACAGTGACAAATATGTGAGGAAGATATAATTATCCACTTTTTATAGTTAAGGAAACAAAGGCCTGGAAAGGTTAAGAAATTAGCTGTAGATTACTCAGCTAGCAAGCAGTAGAGTCATGGTCTGGAGTGCTTGCTACCCCCCTTTCTTCAATAGAACCAAGCAGTTTATTCTAATTTTGTTAAATAATTACATTTTAAATCATTTGACAATTTGTGAAGCAATTTATATTGAAAAAGGAATTTTTGAAGTGTTAAAATTTCTTTGGGAAGCTTCCATGTGATGACTAATCTTAACCAGTTCCTCAAAATTTTTATGTTTCTCTGGCCATCTTTCTTTTTTCCATTCTCTGAAATGACTGTTTTAGACTCTCCACTTTCCACTAACCTTACCCTCTCACCCCACATACCAACTAAGGCGGATGCCCTTAATTTCTGCTTCACAGAGGTGCCTCTCACATCACCTGTACGCTGGATCCCGTTTTCTTATCTTGTTTATATTTCTGTCTCTCATATCTTCATCCTGTGTCTTTTACTTTGTTTCTTCTCATCAACATGTAAATATACACCTTTTATGCCACTCTCCCCTGTGTTCTCTATTTCTCAGTCTCACAAGCTTTCTTTTAGTTTTTCACATGCCCATTTTCCTTCCTCCTTTAGGGCTTTCATGTTCTTTTTATGCCTGGAATACTCTTTCCACTTCCCATTAAAACAGATGCTGCAGCTTATATCTATTTGCTTCTTGAAATATATTCTCCCATTTATAAGAAATAATTGAAATAGTTAAATATATTGTTAATATTTATTATATATATAGACTAAAACAGTAGCATTTTAATTTTGAAGTAATATTGCATTCATGAAATATTACACAGTTTCATAGTTTATAGGCTCATAACCTGAATAGAGATGTTCAGTACACAAGGAACTTTTGAAAAATTAACATGTCCTTACTTGAATTTAATAATCAACTTCTGACATTAATTTGGTTTCTCAAAAATATTAGTGATCTTCTTTTACTGAGTATATAGTTGGGACCATCATTTTCAATATCAATTAATTGTAAAACTTAAATTTACTAAAAGAAAATGAGTGTAATTTCTTTTTGTAGCATTCTTTTTCCAAAACCAAAAATTTTTAAATAAATGGAGATAACTTGTTTTTGATCATTACTGTTTTTTCCCTAGTTAATTGCTTAAATGTGCTGTATTCATTTGTAGGTTTTAATAGCTTTTGTAGCCTTACAAAGTCTCTACTACAGTTTTACAAAATTTATGTCTTGGAAGGCATAAACTAAATATTTAGATACTAAGGAACTGTTTTTTCTTCTTACAGTAGAAAATTATAAGTAAACTTCTGACTTCACAAAGCCTTATTAAGTTTATATGGAAAAGGTTTGTAGTGATACCACTGCTACTTTCTTTACACAATGTTTGGAAGGATTGATGACCCAGAGTTCATCTTCTGGTGAAGCATACCATTATCATCACATTAGAAAAACATTCGTCAATTCGACAGGCAGTGTTTGTCGCAAACATTGGGACCATCTGCAGCTCTTCCTTGATTCCTATTTCTCTTTTTTGCTGATCCTGAGAATCTTTCATTGAAAGAAGCCAGACAAAGAAAGAGAGAACCTTACAGTATTTTCAAGATCGCAACAGACTCCATTACCTCAAGCTGTAACTAGCTTTCAAAAATAGGTGACAGAGATTTTGATCTGGATGAGTTCCTGCATCACCATAGATACCAGGCCCCCACAGTGAAATGATTACATTTTAATTAGAAAGATGGCTTTAACTTGTGAATTATAAGCTTTTCCAATAAACAAGTGCTGGGCTTTCTGGAGGTTCCAGGATGGAGGGAGATGATGTGCTTATATGTCTTTAAAAGTCAAGGAAGAGGGTCTTTCAGCTCTGTGCTGGACTGTAATTTCCCCTGTTGTAATTGTTGTCAGTACTGGGAGGCAAACATCCATGAACCTGCCTTTTCCCTAAGTCAGAAAGCCTCCTCTGTCAGGTCCACACAGAGTACAGGTGCTTATCAGTTGTCAGCTAAAAGTACCATGATAGCATGATCTAGACAGAGTCTCTCTAAGATGACAAAGTAGAATTGAAGTTCACTAAATAAATGTCTACATAGCATACAGGAAGTGATTATGATGTTATGAACCCTTTTTACTTTTGTAGTTAAAAATTCTGAATTGTTTTTAGCACAGAGAGGGTACCAATTCAAATGTGTTGTGTTGAAGATTTATGGAAGTTAAGCATTTTCTCAAACTTCAAAAGGGACTTCCTGGCTAAGTTGACTCTGTTGATTAGTTATGGTAGAGTTCAGCATGCAGCAAGTCTTTTGTGATCCTTTTCTTCTCTATGTGCCCAACAAACACCAATAGTAGACTCAATATCAGTTGATTTGTCAAGCTGAATATCTGCTTTAAGAGGTCTAGCTTTCCTATTGTTAGCTGCTAGTTTTCCTGGCTGGTCTCATGAATTCTACAACAGATCTCATCATTTGAATCTACAGAAACTCCTTTTGTATATTTGTTCCCAGTGTTTTTGCATTTACTAAATATAAAGTTCCAGTAATTTTTCAACTCTTGTACGAAGCATTTTTCCTGACACGCAATAAATACTTTGAGGGGATGGGTGAGATGGGTGAAGGGGGCCAAAAGATACAAACTTCTAGTTATAAAATAAATAAGTCATGAGGATATAATGTACAGCATGGCAACTGTAGTTAATAGTACTGTGTTGTATGTTTGAAAGTTGCTAAGAGAATAGATCTTAAACGTGCTCACCACAAGAAAAAACATTTTTGTAGCAATGTGTGGTGAAAGATGTTAACTAGACTTATTGTGGTAGTCATTTTAAAATATATACAAATATCAAATCATTATGTTATATACCTGAAACTAATATAATGTTGTATGTAAATTATACCTCAATTAAAAAATATGTAAAGGGTGATTATAGTAAGAGCTCTTCAAGTTCCACAGATCTGAAGGTTTCATGTGTTGTCTTTATTTTACCAGCCTCAGTGGATAATTTGCCACCTGCCCCTCATCTGTTTGCTCTTATCACTGTTAGCTTTCCTTAGATTTTAAACTGATCATCTAAATGTTTTCCCTAAAGCTTAATTAGTCTTGTTTAGCATGTGCTTACTATTTTTTTAATATTTTTTTGAGTGGGAATTAATTTGAACTGTTATTTAACATTCTAAATCAAGGATTGGCAAAAGTACAGTCTGTGGACTGTTTCTGTATGACTCAAGTACTAATTGTTTTTACATTTTTATATGGTTGGGGGAAAAAAACCGAAAGAGCAGTATACAGCAGAGACCATATGTATACTATGTGGCCGCCAAAGCCTAAAATATTTGTTATCTTGCCCTTTAAGGACATTAAATGTGTGCTTTAAATGGTTGTATTTTCTTCATGGTGGGCGCTTTACCATTTTCCTTCCTTCCATCTTTTCTTCCTCCCAGCACCATCTCCTCTTTTGCAATATTTTAATTATCATATGGTGTTTCTCTGTGTTTTTGTTTTATGCCAAATGTAAAGTGGTAATATTTTTCTTGTTTCTATATTATACAGTCATGTTATTTTCTTTCCTCTTTTTAAAATTAATTTATTTTATTTTTGGCTATGTTGGGTCTTCGTTGCTGCACGCAGGCTTTCTCTACTTGTGGCAAGCGGGGGCTACTCTTCGTTGCGGTGCACGGGCTTCTCATTACGGTGGCTTCTCTTGTTGCAGAGCATGGGCTCTAGGCACGTGGGCTTCAGTAGTTGTGGCACACGGGCTTAGTAGTTGTGGCTCGTGGGCTCAGTAGTTGTGGCTTGTGGGCTCAGTAGTTGTGGCTCGTGGGCTCTAGAGCGTGGCTCAGTAGTTGTGGCACATGGGCTTAGTTGCTCCACGGCATGTGAGATCTTCCCGGACTAGGGCTCGAACCCGCGTCCCCTGCATTGGCAGGCGGATTCTTAACCACTGTGCCACCAGAGAAGCCCCAGTCATGTTATTTTCTTTTTCTTTGACATAGTCTCTTTCATGAACAATCCACAGTAACATTGGTTGCTTCGTTATTTTATTGCTATCTTGCAGTGTAGATTCACATCTAATTAACTGTCTGCTTTCAGCCTTAAGGTCTTTTGGTGTTACTGCTTTCCATAGTTTTTCAGGTCACTGAACTGTGAAAAATTTTTTCATCAACTGACTGAATTTCCATTGTATGTCATATAGAATTCTGTCACTACTCTTTGGTTAAAATTTGGTAATCACTCTTTAATCTATGTGTAAGTTGTTTTCCGTTTCTCAAAAATTCAGAACTTTTGTACTTGGTTAACTCTATTTTATTTTACTCAATTTAGATAATCTTATGTTGGCTTTTTATTAGAGTAGTAAATACTAAAATTTTTATTTTGTAGTTTGGAAAAAAATGAAGAACCAGGCAACCACTTTGCATCACTATGGATTAATTTGCATTGTCCATACTTTTATATAATTGGAGTCATACAGTGTGTTCTTTCTTGTGTGTGGCTCTATCCATTCAACATAGTTATTTTGAGATTGATTCATGTTCTGTATATTGGTAGTTTGGTCATATTTTTATTGGTAGTTAGCATTACATTATATTGAAGTACATTTATCTATTCACTTGTTGACAGGCATTTGGGTTATTTCCAGTTTAGGGATACTGCAGACAAAGCTGCTATGAGCAGATACATGGCTTTGTCTCAGCATGTTTCCTTTTTCTTGAGTAAATACCTAAGGCAAAGAATGGTTGGTTGGGTTTTTGCAAAGAATGATATGTTTACTTTTTATAGAGTCTGCTAGTTCCAAAGTGGTTCTGTCATTTCACATTCCCATATCAGTAGATTAGAATTTTTGTTCCTCTAGATCCTCACCAAAATTTGATGTTGTCAGTCTTTTAAATTTTAGCCGTTTTAATGGGGATATAGTAGATTCTCAGTGTAGTTTTAATTTGCCTTTTCTTGATTGCTTATGTGACCAACTTTTCAAATGCCTAATAGTGAAAGGTCTTTGCCTAACATTTAAAGACTTTATTGTCTTCTTATTGATTTGTAAGAATTCTTAATGTATTCTGGGTACCAGTCTTTTGTTATTAGTGTGAATTGTAAATATTTCCTCCCATCCTATGGCTTGCCTGTTTTTCTTTTAGCATTGCTATTGAGGTGTAATTTACATTTGTGCATTTAAGCATATAGTTTGATGAGTTTACTAAATTTATACATTTGTGCAACCATCTCACAACCCAGATTTTTTTTTAACTGCTATCACCACAAAACATTTCCCTCCTTCCTGTTTGCAGTCAGTTCTTCCTCCCACCCCCAAACCCAGGCAATCACTGATTTGCTTTCTGTCTATAGAATTGCTGTTTTCTAAAAGTGTCATATAAATGGAACCATGCAGTAGGTAATCTTATATATTTAGCTTCTTTCATTTAGCACAGTATTTTATTTAGGTTCATCTGTGTTGTTGCAAGTACAGATAGTCCTTTTTACTGCTGAGTAATGTTCCAGCCTATGGATCTACTCACTTTGTTTATGTCTTGATAGGTTGATGGACATTCAGTGGGTTACAGTTTTTGGCTATTAGGAATAATGCTGCCTTGTCTTCCCCCTTGAAATTGTCTTTTATTTTTATATTTTGGATCGTTTCTTGTTTCTTTTTAAAAATTTTTTAAAAATTGAAGTATAGTTGATTTATAATATATTGGTTTCAGGCATGCAACACAGTGATTCAATATTTTTATAGATTATACTCTATTTAAATGTATTGCAAAATAATGGCTATATTTCCCTGTTCTGTACAATGTATCTTTGTTGCTGTTTCTTGTTTCTTGATCAGTCCTGCTAGGCTTTTATTAACTTTATTAATTTTTTTCAAAAGACATCATCTTTTATGAAGAGCAAAATTTTTTAGTTTTGCTAAAGGCCGGTTTATCCATGTTTTCATATGCATGTTATATAAGAAATTTTTGCCTACCCTAAAGTTGGAAAGCTTTCCTCCTATGTTTTCCTTTAGAAGTTTATAATTTTATGTTTTAAGTTTAATTTTTATGTACAGTGTAAGGTTCATTTTTTCCTCATAGACATATTCAGTTGTTCGAGCACCTTTTGTTGAAAAAGATTATTTTTTTCCTTCACTGAATTACTTCATTGTGAATTTGCATATATTTTGGCACCTTGAGAATAATTAATTCTCTGTCAGTTTTTCTCCTAATGGTTTTAATGTCTGTTGATGATTTTTGCCTAAATCTTTTTATTTTTTTCAACAGAGATTGTGAAAAAGTCATTTTCTATTTTTCTTATTAGTTTATATTTGCTAGCCGTGATTCTTATGTTAAGAAGAATTTTCACTCATTAATTAAGGATATTTGGTTACCCTGAACTGCAGTTCCTTTTTAAAATGATGGATAAATGTTTAAATTTTGCATTTTTTATTACCAATTTACAGAGTAATGAGTTTATATAAGTCATTACCCAAGGTAGCAAATGAGGCATACTTCTGTTCTCCTTTGTTTTTCTTTTTTAAAGTATTGTTATAGATTCATGTTTCTGTTCTTTTATTTTTAGAATTTTTTTTCTTTTGGATGTGGACCATTTTTAAAGTCTTTACTGAATTTGTTACAATATTGCTTTTGTTTTATGTTTTGGTTTTTTGGCTGCGAGGCATGTGGGATCTTAGCTCCCCCACCAGGGATCGAACCCACACCCCCTGCATTGGAAGGCAAAGTCTTAATCATTGGACCACCAGGGAAGTCCCTCATGTATTTTTATATATTGTGTTTTAATCAGTTTGGTGCTAGATGCGACTGCTAGTGCTATAACAACAAGCTAGACCAACAGTGGCTTAAATAGATAGGGATTTGTCTGGATGTGGGTGGTGCTAATATTGTTTCAGCCTACTTCACAAGCATGCAGGTCTTTCTTTCCATTCTGCCTTCCTTAGTGTCCCCTTGCTTGTCACGTCATGGTCACAAGATAGCTGTCACACTGCAGACATTAATCCATGTTCACGGAGTGGAGATGGGGCAGTGCCAGCTGCCAGCCAAAAGGCAGCATTACAAAATCCTTTTTCAATATTGCTCCAGTGGACCTATCCTTATGTCTCATTGACCAGATATGGGTCTCATGGTAACCCCAACTGTCAGGAGGACTATGAAAGCAAGTATCTGGAAAGAGGAACAGAACTGTAAACATTGGCTTAAGCTACTCAAGAACTATTGCCTGTTGCAGTGCACACTGCCACCCCTGGAGAAAATTAGGATTTTAGTAATAAGAAAGAAGGAGGGAATGAATTTTAGGGAATACCTAATAATGCCTGCCATAAATATCTTTGGTAAAGCACAGAATGACTAGAATTATTATATTGCTTTATTTAAAAGTAAGCTATGGGCTTCCCTGGTGGCGTAATGGTTGAGAGTCCGCCTGCCGATGCAGGGGACGCGGGTTCGTGCCCCAGTCCAGGGGGATCCCACATGCCACGGAGCGGCTGGGCCCGTGAGCCATGGCCGCTGAGCCTGCGCGTCCGGAACCTGTGCTCCGTAACGGGAGAGGCCACAACAGTGAGAGGCCTGCGTACCGCAAAAAAAAAAAAAAAAAAAAAAAGTAAGCCACATATATACATTTAAGTTAAAAATTTATATTGACAGAGTGAGATTTGGGTGCTTGAAACATTCATGTCTCATGATTACTTTTATTTTCCTATAAAATTCATTTTATTATTAAACACATTTTTAGTGTCCTTGAAATATTATCTGCTATTATCTTATAGGATGGGAATATTATTCTAAGTATTGGCATCATTTAAAAACTTTTACTTAATGCCAAACTGTAGATTCATATAGACTATGCTCTCAAGGTTCATTTTATAAAGAATTTGGAAGTTAAAAGAACCTTTTTCTATATATTGATCATCACTTTACCTTCTCCATTTTTTAGGTTCTTTGTGTTATTACTTCTTTTTTTTGTAGAACCTTCCTCTTCCAATACATGTTCACTTTCATTCTTTTGTCTCCTTCTTTTTCTTTTTCCTCTCATTTTCCCCGTGCCTTTTTATAGCTCTTCTTTTTTTCTGCTGCTTTTCAAAAAGGGCTAGAATAAAGGTGATTTTTGGTTGATAAGATCATACTGTGCTATTAAATGTTCTTCTTAGTTTCTTAATTTCATTTGGGTTTTGCACTGTTGACTGCTGATTGTTAACAGGTTCTGATATAATCTTATTAGGTTAGCTGAGAAGTACATATCAAGCATTAGTGGGCTCCATGCTATTGAATCAGAAAAGCCACTGGTAAGCTCTGGATCACAACTGAGGTAGCTAATATAATTCTTGCCTTTAAATTACGTTATTTAATGCGATTCTCTCTTCCTTCAGTACTTGTAATCTCCCATGGGGCTCCATTAAGTCTTCAGTGTTTTAGACATGTCATAGATTCAAAAAAAGTGTCCAGTGTATGTATCATGTTAGGGCACACAGTTACTATAAACTGCCTTAAATATTTTGGCCTACGATATACTTGTTATGTACAAGATGTTGTGAATTTATTAACACTATTCTGGAGAAATAAAATATTTGGATCTTAGAATTCCTCAGTTATTGTGCATGATTAAGGTGCTATGCTTTTTTTTTTTTTTTTTTTTTTTTTGCCGTACGCAGGCCTCTCACTGTTGTGGCCTCTCCCGTTTTGGAGCACAGGCTCCAGACGCGCAGGCTCAGCGGCCATGGCTCACGGGCCTAGCCGCTCCGTGGCATGTGGGATCTTCCCGGACCGGGGCACGAACCCGTATCCCCTGCATCGGCAGGTGGACTCTCAACCACTGCGCCACCAGGGAAGCCCAAGGTGCTATGTTTTTTATTGTCTTAAATTTACCTGAAAGCTAGCCTAATTTTATTAAATACGTAGTCTTCGGAGGTAGTGATTTAAAGAATTATCTTCTTTGTGATAAAAATTCTTAGATCTGTATCCTTTCTGTGCTACAAAAAAATAAAATAATAAGCTTTTATTTTTCCCCCCCAGCAGTAAGGATTGTCTATATAGTGGAAGTTACCTGTTCTTTGAATTTTTGCTTGAACTGACTTTGCATTTTTCTCACTATAACCTCTATGTTTTTCAGGAAGCCGGATTGGGGACTTGTAGATCATTTCCCTCTCCATCTCCCTCCCCACCTTTCTCCATCACTCCCCCCTTTTTAATGTGATTTTGGGGGTACTTATTTTTTGTCTTATTTTAATTGAGTATGAAATGGATTACTAATCAGACCTTGAAGAAATACTGTAGTCCTGAAACCTCCTAATAACCAAAATAGCAGAATAGCAGCAGGAAATTTTATCTTCTTTTATTTGTCCTTTTCCTTCCCTTGGCTCATTGTATTCTTTTATATATGAAACCTAAAGAAAAAGAATTTAACTGCTAAAGAATTAGTTCATTAGGGGAAAAAGTAAAATGTGATCATTAGTCTTTGTGATACAAGGATTATTTGATCCTTGCAGAGTGGCATCCTGGTCTTGAACATTTATGTGATTTTTGCATTTTGTTTCTAATTAAATCAAATTCTGTCACCTTTTCCATTTCTAATTTCAATTATATGAAGCTTTTAAAATCCTATCAGACTTTTGATTTAATACTGTATTTATGCTCACAGAGGTCATCTCTTATTAACTATAGCTTAGTTAACGTGAGAACATTGCTTGCTATTTTATGGCACAATATTAATAGCAGTCTTGCTATCTCTCTGTTCCTTTAGCTGAGTGCCAGCTGTTGCTTTGGTTACAGTGTTCCTGTTTTTGTTTTTTTTTTTGCGGTACACGGGCCTCTCACTGCTGTGTCCTCTCCCGTTGCGGAGCACAGGCTCCGGACGCGCAGGCTCAGCGGCCATGGCTCACGGGCCCAGCCGCTCCGCGGCATGTGGGATCTTCCCGGACCGGGGCACGAACCCGCATCCCCTGCATCAGCAGGCGGACTCTCAACCACTGCACCACCAGGGAAGCCCAGTGTTCCTCTTCTGGCAAGCTTTTTAGGGATCCTAAACAACTGTGCTTCTTTTCTCACTGTACTCTTGTGCGGTTTTATTTTCCTCCCGTGTATGCTACAGAGTTGTTGAAAAAGAAAGAAAAAAATGACATCATCCATATTTGTTTCCAAAGCAAAAGAAATAATTTTAGTTTAAAAAGCAAATGGTTGTGCCATCTCCCGAAATGTTTTTGAAGACGTAGAAATCTGTCTTGATCTACTTATGAAGTAGATCTACTCTATTACCTGGTCTTTCATCTCATTTTATATTACAGTTTCTGAAGTTGGGAAATTTCATATATGGTTAAGTGATTTATTGAAGGTCACAGTGACAATTTGTAGAAAAATTGCTCCTAGAATATTGACTCTCTCATTTAAAGAGAAGACATTGTCTAGAAGACATTGCTACATTTTCAGTAGTTTATCTCTTTCTAGAAAGTGGGGTCTTTTTCAAATGTGGTTATTTTGTTTTGAGATCTCTTACAAATACCTGCAAAACTGGTATATCTGGAGATTTAGAGACAAGTGGTGACAGGATGACCTGTTGCAGAGTATAGAATAGGGAGTGAAGGGGCCGAGGCCTAAAACTGGCCTGCCAGTATCCTACTATGGGCCTGTCCTCTCGATACCTTAGTTACCTAACTGTGAAATGAGCATTGTAATAGTTATTCTACTTATGTTCTGTTGACAAAAGAAAATTAATGGATATGAAGGCCATTTTAAGCATTACTATCTAGGGGAGAAGGCATCTTCATGTAGTATACTGTTTCCACAGATCAGGGTGGGACATGGCAATGAATGCAGACCTCGCAAGGGCACAAAGTACCGAGAGTGGGTCTGGTTTTGTAAAGATGGGCGGTTGGGTAGGTGGTGTAAGGAAACAGAGAAGTCCTAGAGCTGATCCTGGAGCACTGAGAAAATAGGCCCACAAAGCAGGCAGTTCCAAGATGAGCAGTGAATTGAAGTGTTCGCATTGTATTTGCAAGGACTACCTGTGGGATGAGAAAGAGGATCCTGTTAAGGGCAATTTATGATTTTACTGATTTAAACTCTGCTAAAGTTGGGATTTGCAGCAGAGAATGGGGAGCCAGGTGAGTGAGGCAAGGAATTGATTAACTATTTGTCGCTGAATTAAAACCATTAAACTTCCCAGAAAACACAGTGGCCCAGGGTACTAGGAAAGAAGGAATTTCTTCACGGGCAGTTTTCAGGGAGACTTTAAACTTGAGGATATTGTATGCAAGCAAGATTGGCCAACCTGTTCATTTGTACAGAAAGGTAACATAAGTACAGGTTTCCCAACACTGACCTGTACGCTGGTAGCAATCATGCTGAGGTTTTATCAGTTCTCATTAAAATTCAGAATAAAAACAAGGTAGTGACTTACTCTGAGAACTTCCTCTCTATTTTTCTTGTTATTTAAATAACCTTCCTTTTATGAAGTGATGATAGCAGATAGTGAAGTTTTAAAAAATGTCCTTACTTATTAGCAAAGTAAAAAGATAGCATTTATTGGTCATTCTTACTTACTTTTAAACTTTATTTTACTGCTTAAAGAAAATCAGACTTTAATTGGTACTAACAGTTATTTGCAAGTAACCATTGTTATTTGGAAAAAGCATGAACTTTAAAAGCAGACATTTTAATGTTTGAATCCTTGCTCTGCCATTTATTCTTTGTTGTCTTGGAGCTTCGGCTAACTTCTCTATTCCTCAGTTTCCCTGTCTTTCAGTAGAGAACAGTACAACTATTTTGAATGTTTTGTTGGGGAGGATTAGACCTCACGTGTATCAAGCCCCTAAAGTAATGCCTGGTTCATAATAGGTCCTTACTGGATGACTACAGTAGAAAAATTAGGTTTATCACAGTTATCCAGATTCCTTGGCCTCATTCCTAAATCTATCAAAGAAGATGAAATCCAAGCATATGTGTTTTTTAAATTGTGATAAAATACACATAACATGAAATTTACCACCATCAGGGTTCATTAGTGTTAAGTACATTTACATTAATGCTCATCCAGTCTCCAGAAGTCTCTTCATCTCGCTGGACTGAAAGTCTGTGTCCATTGAACAACAACTCCTATTCCTGTCTGTCCCTCGGCCCCTGGCAACCACTGTTCTACTTTCTGTCTGTGAATTTGTCTCCATATGTACAGTCTTCATATAAATAATCTATAAATAATATTATCTTCATAAAATGTAATCACACAGTAATTTTTTGTGTGACTGTTTTTTTTCCACGTAGCATAATATGCTCAAAGTTCATCCATGTTGTAGCATGTGACAGGATTTCTTTCCTTTTTAAGGCTGAGTAATATTTCATCATATGAATACATATTTTCTTCATTCAATGGATATTTGGGTTGCAAGCATATGTATTTTTTGTTTGTTTGTTTTGTTTAGTTTTGTTTTGCAGTACGCGGGCCTCTCACTGTTGTGGCCTCTCCCGTTGCGGAGCACAGGCTCCGGACGTGCAGACCCAGCAGCCATGGCTCACGGGCCCAGCCGCCCCACGGCATGTGGGATCTTCCCGGACCGGGGCACGAACCCGTGTCCCCTGTATCGGCAGGCGGACTCTCAACCACTGCACCACCAGGGAAGCCCAAGCATATGTATTTTTTTCCTGTTGCTCTTAACCCTCTGTATTGATTTCTCTGCTATATCAAATTACCACAAACCAGGTAACTTAAAACAACAGAAATTTATTCTCTCATAGTTCTGGAGATTAGAAATCCAAATTAAGGTGTTGGCAGGGTCAGTCTCCTTCTGAGGGCTCTAAGGAAGAATCATTCCTTGTCTTTTCCTAGCTTCTAGTGGCTCCAATCAGTGCTTAAAGTTCCATGGCTTGTTAACTGTGTCACTCCATTCTCTGTCTCTTGTCAAGAGACCTTTTTCACTGTGTGTGTCTCTGAGTGTGTTATTCTCTCATAAGGACATCAGTCATTGGATTTAGAGCTCACCATAATCCAGTATGACCTCATCTCAACTTAACTGACTACACATGCATATAAATAAACTAATGTTACATGAACTCTATATAAGAATTGAAAAAGAGGCAATGCTTACATGATTATTTTATAAAGCCAGTATAAAGTTGAAATCAAGATAAGGATATCATGGGGAAGAAAATTTAATAGCTATCTTTCTTGAAAATTGATGCAAAAATACTAAACAAACTATTAGCAAATGTAAGTCAGGGATATCTAAAAAGGGTAATTTATCATGACCAAGATGGCTTTTGTTTAGAAGTGTAATGTAATTTCTTCAGTAAAGGAAAAAAATTGATGATCTCAACACATACACAGAGAGAAAGCATTTAATAAAGTTCAGCATCAATCTGTGTGTAAAAATACTCTTAGCAGGGGCTTCCCTGGTGGCGCAGTGGTTGAGAGTCCGCCTGCCGATGCAGGGGATACGGGTTTGTGCCCCGGTCCGGGAAGATCCCACATGCCGCAGAGCGGCTGGGCCCGTGAGCCATGGCCGCTGAGCCTGCGTGTCCGGAGCCTGTGCTCCGCAACGGGAGAGGCCACAACAGTGAGAGGCCCGCATACAGCAAAAAAAAAAAAAGGCAATAAGATGTAGAAGGACTAGAAAGGAAAAAAATAAAGATTATTCAGAGATAACATGATCTTATGTATAGCAAATCCAAAACAATCTACAAATAAAGTAATTAATGACTGAGTTTTGAAAGTTTGGTAAAATTCCATTTAGAAAAATCAGTGGTGTTTTTAATATAATAGCAACAGATAAACAGAAAAATTTTAAATTACTATTTATAATATCAAAAAACATCAAATGTGTAGGAATAATAAAAATCAAAGATATGTAAAATCCCTTTACAGAAACTATAATAATATTAAGAGGAATTAAAGGAGACCTGAATAAATGAAGAGAGATAATATATTCATGGATTGGAGAGCTCAATATTACAAAGATTTCCATTTTTTCTAATTTTATCTGTAGACTTAGTGCAAACGCATAGTTCCACAGGCCTTTTTGTTTTAAATGGAAATTGTCAAGCCTGTTATAAAATTTATATGGATGTACCATGAACCAAGAGTAGCCTATATCAAATTGATAAGAACAGAGGCAGAGGACTATCAAAACTTACTTTAAGGCTACAATAATTTACATAGGTGAATTAGTGTAAGGACAGAGAAATGGCACAGAATTGATGGTCCAGAAACAAAAACACATAAATGGAAACTTGACTTATTGCAGAGGTAACCCTTGAGATTGAGGAGAGAAAGATTATCATTTGCTTCTTTGTTTTCTCAAATAAATTGTGCTGGGTCAATTGGATATTCATACAGAAAAACACTCATCTTGGCTCTTGTCTTACATTATGCAGAAGCTAATTCCAGTTGGATTGTATATCTAAATGTGAAGGGTAAACCGATAGAGGTTCTGGAGGATAACTTCATGAAAGAAAGATATTTTCATGATTGAAAGACATCTTCATGAATGTGGGATGGGACAAAAAATTTTTTTCAAACAGGATACTGAAAGTGCTAACCATGGAGAATAAGGTCAATAAAATGGCCTGCATTCAAATTAGGAACTTCTCTGCCTTAAAAGACTTCTTAAGAGTGGGAGAACATATTTGCAGTATATACAGTCATCAAAGTGATTATACCCAGAATATATGAACAACTTTTACAAATATGTAAAGGACAAAAAAAAAAAGAGAAAAATAGACAAGAGAGATGAATATGCACTTCACAAAAGAATATATCCAAATGGGTAACTAACAAGCAAAAAGGGATAACTCCTTAGCCATCATGGAAATGTAAATTAAAACAATAGTGCTCACTCAAAAGTACAGATAAAATGAAAGAGTATGATAATTCTAAATTTTGGCAGGATTGGGGAGCACATATTTCTGGTCAGGGTATAAGGTGGTACAATCACTTTGGAAAATTGGCCGTATCTACAAATACTAAGCATACAAATACCATATGATCCAGCAGTTCTACTCTTAGCCAACAGAAGTGCATATACATACGTTCACTAAAAGCTGTGCGCTAGAATGTTCATGGTGGCATTATTTAAAATACCTAAAAAATGGAAATAATGCAAATGTATGTTAACAGAAGGATGGATACATAAACCAAAGTAAATTTCCACTCTGGAATACTCCACAGTGGTGAAAACGACACCTGCTACATACAACAACATGGATGAATTTTACAAATAAGATATTGACTAAAAGGAGCCAGACACAAAATAATACTTTATGGTTCTATTTATGTAAAATTCAAAAACAGGTAAAACTAAAGAATGGTGTTAGAAATTATGATAGGGATAATATTTGGAAAGATGCAGTTGGGGAAGCCACAAAAGATTCAGAGGTTCTGCTAATATTTGGTTTTGTGGTCTAGGTGGTAGTTATAGAGGTTTGTTCACTTTGTGATATTTCATAAAGCTATGCCTACATAATGTGTACATTCCTCTGTATGTTAAAGAATTTAATTTAAAATTATCATTTTTGTAGTTTCCCAACTAAAAAATGATAAGTTTATATTAAACTATGAATATAAATAACTGGCATTAATAGAAAAAGTGGTTATGTTAATTAGAAAGCTTAAAATTACATCTAGAATTTTTATAAGTAGTTTAAATTGTAGTTATTATAAATATTATGTTAGATGTTTTTTTATTGAAGTATAGTTGACATGTAATATTATGTTTCAGGTGTACAACATAATGTTTTGACAATCAGATACATTACTAAATGATCATCACAATAGGTCTTGTTACCATCTCTCACCATGCAAAGTTATTACTGTATTATCAACTATATTTCCTATGGTATACATTGCATCCTTGTGACTTACTTATTTTGTAAGTGGAATTTTGTAACTCTTTATCCCTTTCACCTATTTCACCCAACCCCTCAATCCCACTCCCCTCTGGCAACCACCAGTTTGCTCTGTGAGTCTGTTTGTCTTTTGTTTGGCTTGTTCATTTGTTTTGTTTTTTAGATGCCACATATACATGAGATCATACAGTTTTTGTCTTTTTCTCTCTGACTTATTTCACTCAGCATAAACCCTCTGGGTCCATCCATGTTGTCACAAATGGCAAGATTTCATTCTTCTTTATGGTTGAGTAATGTTCCATTGTATATACCACATTTTTTTTATCCATTAATCTAAATTTTTTGAGAAACCTCCACAGTGTTTTCCACAGTAGCTGTACCAATTTACATTCACACCAACAGTGCATGAGGGTTCCCTTTTTTCCATATCCTTGCCAACACTTATTTGTTGTCTTTTTGATGATAGCCATTCTGATATTGGATGCTTCTTTAATAATGCACTGCACATGTTACTGTTTTGAAAGTTTTTGGTAGTCAATAATTTTTGGAGTAGAAACATACAAAGCTGCTCCATTTTAGCTAGATCTTTCAAGTAAAATATGACTTTAAGTGTTTTCAGTTAACATACACATATAACTTCCAGCGTACATTCACTGTAAGCTATTGAAGTTACAGAATTATTGTTAAGTTACTGAAACCCTGTATGTTGAGAAGCTGTGCTTTTCAGATCCTTTGAGAATAATAAAGGCAATAAATACAATTTTACACTCTGTGTCTATATTCTAGTATTATAAGGTGAAGGTATTATTTGAAATTGCTCAGGTAATGCTTTCTTAGATTATATAGACATTTGAATAGTGATAGGGGAAATTTCTTTACAGCTGCCTAATTTTGATTTTTGATATCTACTAAAAAGTGAAAAAAAAAATCACTATGAATGGAATGGAACTAACAACAACCAAAGTGCTATACCCCATATTTTCAGTTAATAATTTTGTATGAAATAGCTTGTTTTCTCCCCTTTTCTTTGTTAGTACATTGATACAGAATTGACAGTAATATATTAGAATAAAATTCTTTTATAATAATACAAGCTAAAATTTTTTCATTAAAACATATTTTAATATGAAACATTGTCCATTTGCTTCTCTTTCTTGTTTAATATTAAAAATGTCTAAAATGGGTATCAGTATTCACCAACCATGTTTCCTGATATCGTCTTTATGTTGATTCTGCTCTGCCTCTGTGTGTGTGTGTGTATCTGAGGCATGTACTGTTACTAACACCAATAGATTTCAGAAATAATATTTTGTGTTGTTTATAAACTTAACAGTCAAGAAAATGTTAATGAAATAATCTAACTTTTTAACTATGTACCTTTAATAATAGACACTGAATCATAAATGAAAGAGGAATTTCAGCTATTTGGGCCTGGACATACATGTTGGTGTACAAGATCTGCCTTGTTAATTCAGTCATTTACTTAGTGACACATCCAGCAACCTATTTATATCACTATGGACTTAATCTACTCATAGATGGTATTTCTACTCCCCACCTCATTGCTTACCTCTCTCTGCTTCAGTCACTCTGCTCCAGCCACCATTATGACCTAATTGCTGTTTTCACTAGCTACCAAGCACATTACTACCTCTGCACTTTCACTGATACCTCTGCCCAGATCTGTATTTCCCCGTATCCTCCATAGATTTCATTATCCTCCATAGATTTCATTATATTCATTATATGTAGGTCTCCGTTTAAATAACACCCTGAGATGCGTTCTCTGACTCTTCCCTCCATAATAATCCACATCATTCTCTGTTCTTATTCCCTTCCTCCTCCTTTATAGCATTTACACTACCTGATATTCTCTTACATTTACCTTTTATACATTTCTTAGTAAATACAGGATCCATGCAGGCAGAGACTCAATTGGTTTTATTTACTACTGTATTTCCAGCACATAGAAGCAAGATAGACCCATAGTAAGCACTCTGTAGATATTTGTAGTTTCAGTGAATGAAGGAAGGAAGGAAATATAATGAGTAATAGTATCAGTCTGCATAGCTCAGCCGTTAGTTGACTCTGCAGAATTCATTTATTTATTCTCTAAACAAATACAGGGTTGTTGTTAGTTCCAGCATGGCTCTCTTCGTAGGGATTGGGAGTAAATTTTAAGTAAGCCCTAATAATATAACAGATTTTAAATTTTGTTATTATCCTTTAAAGGAGGAGGTAAAGGGAAAGGGAGGAAATCATACACATGGTATTTAACCTTTTAGGAAATAAATAATGACTAAAAATGATATTTGTTCCAAATGCATTGTCTTTGTTCTTGTCTGTAATAATTTAAAAATATTGTAGTAACTGCTCAAGTACCACTTGTAGAGTTATGTTGTTTGTGTTTATTTTCCTATTTATATCTATTCCCAACTCACCCCACCACCACCTTTTTAAAGAATCCAACCCAGGTTGGAACAGCTCTTCAGGTTTTCCATAATCTTGGAACTTTGAAGGATACTATTACCAGTGTCGTGGATGGATATTGTGCTGCTATAGAAGAAAATATCCACAGTGCATTAGACATCAAAGTTTTGACTCAGCCTTCCCAGTCAGCTGTGAGAGGTATGGATGTGGTTTATCTTTAGCTTCTTTATTTATTTATAACTGAAAAGTCCTTTGAATAGTATGTGAAGCATTCAAGTTTCAAAGTAATCTAATGACTCATTTTTTAGTAGACAGAAAATGAGAGAAGAAATTATGTTTTAGAATTTATTTATAACTTTTTTTTGTCTAATCAGTGAGTTGAACTGGCCAATTGGTATATTCAGAACTTCTAGATAAAATCTGTAAACTATGGCTTCATTTAGTTCAGAGGAAACAGATGCAAGAAAAAAAAAGGAACATATTTTTCTTTCTGAAATCCTTATCCTCACATGTACTTCTTATTGAGGCAGAAAATATTTTTTAAGGAAATACAGTCTCTACTTTATCTTTCTGGGCTTTTGTATAATTCTCATACTCAGGAGCAGTAATGGGTAAATGTGGAGACAGAAGCTGATAAAAGCTTTGGGAACATTACAACTATAGCACAATCTAAAGAAAACCAGAAACAGGTAGATTCAAGGTGGCAGTCCCAACCCTTTTCCTGCCAAAAGATACCCGATGATGACATTCACATACATAACACACTTCATAGACATGAAAGACTACATGTTCTGTGTACCTCTCATTTTTCTAAGCAACACCAACTCTGCATTTTTCTCCTTAAAATCTTTCCTCTCTCCTGTTAATACGGATTGACTGTACTTGCTCCTAGCAGAGACCAAGTACTCTGCTTTTGCATTAGATCCCATCACTCAAAGGCGTTGCTTTCACAGATCCCCTCTCTCTACCACATCATCAGTTTTTCCTTTATTATGTCTCTTTCCCATCACATACAATCGTGCTATTGTATCTTCTTCTGCTTAAAGACAGTCAAACAAATCTATCTTGACTCAATTTCTTTCTTCAGTTTTACCACCTTATTTTATTTAGACTACAGAAAAATTACCCAAAGTGTTGTCTATACTGCTTGCCTCCAGTTTTTCTCTTCTCATTTTCTATTGAACAACAACCATTGAGTTGTCCTTAAGAATAAATAATACATGTAAAATTAATAACAGTTCTTGATATAGGGCTAATACTAAAAAATATTTGCAGTCATTGATTATTATTTTTATGTTTGCTATATAAACATAACCTTAAATAATACAGAATATATGTCCCTCATAAATAATTTGCACTAGATAAAAAGAGATAAAAGAATCTTAGATCTTAAAGGGATTTTTAAAGGTTAACCCTAGCCTCTGAATAGGTCTGTATTAAGACCATCCCAGAAGCAGAGCTTTGAAAAGAAATTGCCAGAGGAGATTTTACTCTCAGCTTTTCCCAGCAATTATTCTCAAAAAGTTTGATCTAATGTTTAAATTTCCAGAGGCAGTTTAATCTCATTCCCTCTTGTGTTGTCAAGAATAGGAAAAAAATGAAAGCAATTATTCACATCCTGTCAGTGCTAATGTATGCTCCCTTTTTCTGAAAGAATAAAGAGTTTAAAAGCCTTATTATCATCTGTTGAGGAGTGGATACCATGATTTAATGTAGAAACCCTACTCTTTATTATTTTTTAAAAGAATAATCATTGCTATTTTTATTTTTTAAAATGTTACATTGGCAGGATTAATGTTAATTGCCTGATCTTGTTGGTTATATTGAGATAATGTAGTAGAATGTCATTTTTGTTGGAAATACACATTAAAGCCTTCAGGGGTGATGGGGCCTCATGTCAGTAACTTATTCCCAAATGATTCAGGGAAAAATATTTTTTACTATACTTCACAATTTTCTATACGTGTAAGATTGTTTCAAATCTTACAAAATAAATAACATTATTATAATTATACAGGAACACGTTACCCAAAATGTATCTAAAAGTTTATAAATCACTAAGGAAAATATAAATAACTCAATTGAAAAAAATAAAGGATATGAATAGGCAGATCACAGAAGAACATATCCAGTAAACATGAAAAGATGTTCAGCCTCTTTTTAGAGGATATGAACTAGTTATTAGGGAAAAACAAATGATGCAAGATCCTATTTATCAGTCGTGAGACTGGCAAAATCTAAATCTAAAACAGAACTAAATGTTGGATGAGGGCAGAAACTCTTATACTCTGACTGTAGGAGAATAAAATGTTTCAAACATTTTATTCAGTTTTATCAAACTGCTCACTGAGATTAAAAACGGGTATACCTATAATCTTATAATTTCTCTTTTAAGAGTAAACCCTAGAGAAACTCTGGCACATATGTATAAGAATTTTTATTACTATTATTCATAATAGCTAAACACTGAAAACAGTCTTTCCTTCATTGGAAAAATGAATAAACTTGCTTATTTTTTAAGTAGACTACTATACAATATTTAAATTTATAAATTTTATCAGTATAGATAATTCTCAGCTCCCTTACATTAAAAAGCAAGTTGCAAAAAGATACAGTATGATATTGTATTTAAAGCCTGAGAACATGACAGATGGTGCTATGTATTGCTTTACATACATGCAGATGTAATGAATGTATAAATATATGCCTTCTAATAATAATCATTAATTTCAAAATAACATGAGCTCTGGGGAGAGAACAAGGAAAATGAGACTATTTAGGGACCTTCACTTTATTCATTCATCCTTTTTAAAAATTTTATTTTTTAAGACTGTTTTTTCGAGTATTTTTATGTTCACAGCACAATTAAGAGGAAGGTACTGAGATTTCCCATATACCCTCACCCCCACGCGTGCACAGCCTCTCTCATGATCAGCATCCCCCAGCAGAGTTATACATTTGTTACAGTTGGTGAACCTGCATTGACATGTCATAACCACCCAAAGTCCATAGCTTACAGTAGGGTTACTCTTAGGTTTCTGCATCTGTGAGTTTGGACGAATTTATAATGAATGACGTATTTCCATCATTATAATATCAAACAGTATTTTCATGGCCCTAAAAATCCTCTATGCTTTGCTTATTCGTCTCCACACTCCCAGCCCTGTCAACCACTGATCTTTTTATTGTCTCCATAGTTTTACCTTTTTTAGAATGTTATATAGTTGGAATTCTACATCATGTAGCCTTTGCAGATTGGCTTCTTTCACTTAGTAATAACCATTTAAGTTTCCTCCATTTCTTTTTTTTTTTTTTGTGGTACGCGGGCCTCTCACTGTTGTGGCCTCTCCCGTTGCGGAGCACAGGCTCTGGACGCAGAGGCGCAGCAGCCATGGCTCACGGGCCTAGCCGCTCCGCGGCATGTGGGATCTTCCCAGACCGGGGCACGAAACCGTGTCCCCTGCATCGGCAGGCGGACTCCCAGCCACTGCGCCACCAGGGAAGCCCTCCTCCATTTCTTTTCATGGCTTGATAGCTCTGTTTTTTTCAGTATTGAATAATATTCCATTGTGTGGATGTACTACAGTTCATTTATCCATCCACCTAGTGAAACATCCTGGTTGCTTTTAAGTTTAGGCAATTATGAACAAAAGCTGCTGTAAACATCTTTGTGTAGGTTTTTGTGTGGACATAAGTTTTCAGCTCCGTAGGGTAAATACCAAAGAGCACAATTGCTGCATTGTACGGTAAGAGTATGCTTAGTATTGTGAGAAACCACCAAACTGTCTTCCAAACTAGCTTGACCATTTTGTGTTCATGCTGTCAGTGAATGAGGGTTTCTGTTGCTCCCTATCCTCACCAGCATTTGGTGTTATCACTGTTCCAGATTTTGGCCATCTAATAGATATGTTATGGTATCTCAGTGTTGTTTTAATTTTCATTTCCCTGATGCTGTATGATATGGATCATCTTCTCCTATGCTTATTTGCCATCTGTACATCTTCTTTGGTGAGGGAGGTGTCTGTTAAGGTATTTGGCCCATTTTTTAATTGGGGGTGTTTCTTACTGTTGTAAGAATTTTTATTTTGGGTAGCAGTTTTTTCAGATGTGTCTTTTGCAAATATCTTTTTTTCCAAGTCTAAGGATTGTCTTCTAATTCTCTTATTTGTCTCTTCCAGAATAGAAGTTTTTAATTTTAATGAGGTCCAGCTTATCAGTTATTTCTTTCATAGAACATGTCTTTGGTATTGTATCTAAAAAGTCATTGCCATACCCAAAGTCATCTGGGTCTTCTCCTTTGTTATCTCCTATGAGTGTTACAGTTTTGCACTTTACTTTTAGGTCTGTGATCCATTTTGAGTTAATTTTGGTGAAATATGTGAGATCTATGTCTAGATTCATTGTTTTGCATGTGGTTATTGAGTTATTCCAACATGATTTGCTGAAGATTCTACCTTTGCCAAATTTATTGCCTTTGCTCCTTTTTCAAAGATAATTTGACTATATTTATGTGGGTGTATTTCTGAGCTCCCTATTCTGTTCCATTTATCTATTTGTCTTTTTTGCTAATACCACATTGTCTTGATTACTGTAGCTTTATAGAATGTCTTGAAGTTGGCTAGTCAGTCTTCCAACTTCATTCTTTTTTGTCAATATTGTGTTGGCTCTTCTGGTTCTTTTCTCGATATAAACTTTAGAATCCATTTGTTGATATCCAAAAAATAACTTTCTAGAATTTGGATTTGGATTGCCTTGAATCTATAGATCAAATTGGGAAGAACTGACATCTTGACAATATTGATTGTTCCATCGATGAACATGGACTATTTCTCTATATACTTAGTTCCTCTTTGATTTTGTTCATCAGAGTTCTGTAGCTTTCCTCGTAAAGATTTTGTACCTATTTTGTTAGATTTATTTATACCTAAGTATTTCATTTGGCCGGGGGGTAACACACATGATATTTTGTTATCAAATTCAAATTCCACTTGTTCATTATTGATATATAGGAAAGCAATTGACTTATGTTCATTAACCTGGTATCTTACAACTTTGCTATAATCACTGATTAATTCCAGGACTTTTTTGATTGGTTCTTTCAGATTTTCTACACAGATGATTGTACCATCTGCAAACAAAGACAGTTTTATGTCTTACTTCCCAGTATACACCTTTCTTTCCTTTTCTTGCCTTACTGCATTAGCAAGGACTTCCAGTATAATGTTGAAAAGTGGTGGTGAAAGGGGACATTCTTGCCTTGTACCTGATCTTAATGGGAACATTTCTCATCATTAAGTATGATGTTAGCTGCAGGCTTCTTATAGATAGTCTTTATTAAATTGAGAAAATTCCCTTTATACTTAGTTTATTGAGAGTTTTTACCATTAATGACTGTTGGATTTTGTCAACTATGATCAAATGTATTAATGTGATTCTTCTGTTTTTAGTCTGCTGATGTGATGGATTATGTAAACTGTTTTTTTTTAATTTATTTAATTTTATTTTTGGCTGTGTTGGGTCCTCATTGCTGCACGCGGGCTTTCTCTAGTTGCGGTGAGCAGGGGCTACTCTTTGTTGTGGTGTGCGGGCTTCTCATTGCGGTGGCTTCTCTTTGTTTCGGAGCACGGGCTCTAGGTGCGTGGGCTTCAGTAGTCATGGCATGAGGGCTCAGTAGTTGTGGTTCGCGGGCTCTAGAGCACAGGCTCAGTAGTTGTGGCCCACATGCTTAGTTGCTCCGCGGCATGTGAGATCTTCCTGTACCAGGGCTCGAACCCGTGTTTCCTGCATTGGCAGGCTGATTCTTAACTACTGCACCACCAGGGAAGCCCTGTAAACTGGTTTTTGAATGTTGAACCAGGCTTACATACCTGGGATAAATCCCATTTGATTATGGCATAAAATTCTTTATATACATTTTTAGATTTTATTTGCTAATATTTTGTTGAGGCTTTTTACATCTGTGTTCATGAGGTAGTGGTCTCTAGTTTTATTTGCTTGTAATATCTTTATTATCTAGAATAACTATTCACCATCTTGTTATTTCTGTCGACTTTCGGAATGCTTCTTTCCTCAAACTTTGAACGCTTTTTTTGCTCTCTGGCCCAGTATGCACCAGGTTCACCTTCTGTTTTTACCGCTCCAGGTACGGAATCACTTTTTTCTTCAGTAAGCCTTGGCTTCTTTTATTGGGGAATGGTGCATAGAGATTGAAATTTGGATATCAGGCATGCTCATTTCTATTAAGGAGTTGTCATCTCTCTGTCCTTTAGTGAACAGAATTGACAGATACCTCCAATTCCCATTACTCATTTGTATCTTCGTTCTGTTTATAGTGAGAACCTTCATTTGCACCATTCTAAAATAGACTTAGCTTCAATATTATATATTGAATATATATAATATATATAATATTGAATATATGTAATATTGTAATTTTGAATATTGAATATAATTTTGTAATATTGAATTTTGAATATATTGTAATTCAATATTACAATATCAAGCAACACATCTATTAAGTAAAATACAATATTTCTTTGTGATTTTTTTGCCCCTAAAATATATCTTACTAAAGTCAGGATGCTGTAATTAAAAATTACTTGAATTAATTATTTTCCTGTGTGTGGTGGTTGTATTATTAATTTGAAGTACCATTAGTTTTATGTGTTACTGTATTTGTTTGTATTTAGTTTTAGAGTTTGCTTTTTTATTCTTTTAAAATTTAAATTTATTTTGAAACATCAGCATATAAGACGTTTGTATGGTTCACAGAGACTCACCGCTTTTATTCCTGTTCCTTTCACCTGGTACTACCTCCCACCTCTTCAACTCCTCCTTCTAGGAAACCTTTCTTATTAATTCCTGTTTTCTGTATTATCCTTCCTGGGCGGGTGCGTGTGTGTGTGTGTGTTGGGGGGGGGGGTCGTATTTTCCTTTCTTAAACACAAAAGGTTAAGATTCTTTTTTATGTCACTTATGAGAAATTATAATTTCTTCAAAAAGGAACTTCTCATCTTTTAGCCTGTATGTGCTTTTCATAATAACGTATCAGTACATTTTGTTATATTTGGAAATTTTTATTTTTCATGTTTTTCTCTTGCTCATACCAGGGGCACCTGGACGATCTACCATGCCAGCCCCAGGAAACACTGCAGCGTTTCGTGCTTCCCTTTGGACCAATATGGAGAAACTTGTGGATCATATTTTTACTGTTTGTGGCCAGGTAAATATTTGAGAGAGTGAAAATAACATTAATTATGGATTAATTCCTGGTTATTCTAAATTGTGTGACCTTGGGCAGGTTTCTTAAAATCTCTGAGAGTTCAAAATACCTACATTAGCTAATTATAATATATGTAAGGGCTCTAGCAAAATGTCTTTTCCCTTCCCTTAATGTTTCTAATGCCTATGCTTAATACTTGTTTCATTTGAAAATACTCAGTTATATACATTCTCCCTCTCTTCGCCCTTTTTAGGTACAACATCTGCAAAAAATATTAGCCAAGAAGAGAGACCCTGTCTCTCACATTTGTTTCATTGAAGAAATAGTTAAGGTATGTTTAAATGAAAGTATTTTTATCTCTTTATAAAAGAATGCAGGAAGATAATGAGCCAGCATTATTTGTGTTCCTGTCTGACAGAGAGGCTACGTGTTAGATAGCTAAAGGGAAGTATATTTCTTGACAACCACAAATTTTCTTTGCATGTTTGTTTATTGAGTAGATGCTAGCTAATACTATTTATAGAATAATTTCTCAAATGCATATAGTAATTTCCCATTTTTTAATAATATAAATGATTTATTGTAAAAGTTTTTTAAAGTCCCGATAGAGAATAAGATAAAAATTTTTGGCATATAAGAGATTTAATTAGTGGTTGTTATAATGCCTTATAAAGTCTTTTCTGAAGATGGTACAATCCATTCAGTTGTTAATTTTTCCTATAAAGCACTTTAATGTATTATTTTTTCATATTCTAAAGTCTCCCTTCTGTCATCTACCAATCTACTGGCCTCGTGGGCACAATAATTCCTTCCATGCATAGAAATCCCTGACTCTACATTTTATTCATTCATTTTGATATGTTTTTGATAGTGATGAATGGAATAACTAGATATTCTGTTCATTAAATCTTAACACCTAGTGCTCCAAAGAAAAAGATTCTCTAAGTTTCTATCATCGAGGTGTAGGTAGTTTACTTTGTAGTTCAGAATTTTAAATATTTTATTTCCTGTGTTGGGGATCTCCAAAACCACCCCCAAATTTGGTGATTTGCTAGGAGGATTCATAGCACTCAGTACATAGTCCTGCTTGTGGCTGTGATGTGTTATAGTAACAGTATATAAACCAAGTCAGACAGAGAAAGACAAATACTGTGGAATCTAAAAAACAAATGAACAAACGTAACAAAGTAGAAATTAAGTTACAGATACAGAGAACAAGCAGGTGGTTGCCAGAGGGGAGCCGGGAAGGGGAAATTGGATGAAGGCAGTCAGAAGGTGCAAACTTCCAGTTACAAGATAAATAAATACTAGGAATGTAATGTGTAGCATGATGAATATAATTAATTAATATAATTAAGACTGCTGTATGTTATATATGAAAGTTGTTGTGATATTGCTGCATCGGGCAAAGTTTCTACATAAAAACTCACATATCAGTTCTTGTCAACAGTTATTATACTGGATGAACACTGGGCGAGGTTTTAAATGCATCTGAATTATTTCTAACTAAAAAGGATTATGAGGAATAGGGATATATGCTTTCATTGTATTCGTCCTTTTCATTTACTTAAAAATATTTCTTATTTAATTAAAGCCAGAGAAGATTGCTCTTCCAAATATTCTTCTTACGTTTTTTAAGACAGTAGTCGTACACAATACACACATACATATTTACATTTATTATAAATTTTAATGTAACTTTACAGTTTAGTTGTTGTTTTTTCTTATAAGGTGATATTTATGAATAAAAGTTTAGTCCCTCTTGGGATTCAGTATACTCATCTATATTCAGAATAGATCAATCTTTTTTGGAAAGTCCAGAATAACTTGTGACCCTGCAATTTTGGGAACTCTAGGACAAAAGAGAAGTAAAAATACTCTAAGGAAAATATGTCATAAATTGCAAAGATAGCACATAAAATTTACTATATTTGCTATAATTTCTTTAGTCTTTTCCTTCGTTAAAAAGCTGTAAACAGATATTTTTGCTAATTATATAACTACAATGTAAGAGTATTATTTAGTTAAAATAATTATCAGTGGCAGTAGAACCTTTATAAAAAGTATAGGATTTTTACAATGATTTGAGGCCCAAATAATAATCCTTAAAATCTGCATAAAATTTTAAACTTGAGTAGGTGATGGTATATATCTTGGGTCATTGAAGAGCAGTTTCTGAACCAAGATCTCTAAATCATTTTGTAATCTGTTTTTGAGGAAAATGTTATAAACAGAATGTTCTTACACTACTAGGTTTTTTTTGCAGCTTCAAGATTTTTAAGGATATATCCTGGTATTGAAAGTTCTTTTTAATTTAGTGGTTTAGCCTTTTAAACCTCTGAATATATTTTTTAAAAATGAAAACAGTGTAAATAATTCAAGATGAAATGATTTAGAATTTATGTCATATGCTTTCTACAATATCTATGTAGAAATTAATGCTTTTTTCCTAGGAAGATAATTTCTAGCAAGTAATTTTTTTTTAGATTGCAATCTACCAGAACAGATTTTTTAAATTTATGTATTAAATTTTTTTTTTTTTTTTTTTTTTTTTTTGCGGTATGTGGGCCTCTCACTGTTGTGGCCTCTCCCGTTGCGGAGCACAGGCTCCGGACACGCAGGCTCAGCGGCCGTGGCTCACGGGCCCAGCCGCTCCGCGGCATGTGGGATCTTCCTGGACTGGGGCACGAACCCATATCCCCTGCATCGGCAGGCGGACTCTCAACCACTGTGCCACCAGGGAAGCCCCTGTATTACATTTTTATAAGTTGTAGTCCACATTTTGAAATTCACTGAAAGCTAAATTAATAGATATTTTCTCTTTGGTTTATAATTTAAATATAAATGAAATTACACTATTAATTTCATGTCAAGTAGGAAAATTAAGAATTAATTTTCCAGGTTTCTTTGTTTTAAACCACTTGATTCTAATGCTTCTGTAATTAACTATAAAGTGTGATGGAATTTCCGTGTTTGACTTCTTGCCAACTTGTTTCTTTTCTACAAAAACAAAACAAAACAAAACAAAACTGTACTTTACATTTTCCTTTGTTAAGTAATTTTTGTAATTTATTATTCTTTTGCTGTAGTTCAATACCTGTAGATTTCTTTAAAAAGTAATGATTTTTATTTTTTAGAACAGCTTTAGGTGTACAAAAAAATTGAGCAGAAAATACATCTGATACTTGCTAGGTTATCATAACATCTCTTGTGCATTATACAAAACTTATAAATGTACTACATAGTGAGCTAATCCTAATGTAAACTATGGACTTTAATTATTAATAATATATCAGTCATGGTTCATCAGTTGTAACAAATGTACTATACCAATGCAAGATGCATAATGCATTATGCAAATACATAATTTCCTGCGTCCACCATTTATAGTATCATGCAAAAGAGGTTCAGTAGTTTTTCTTCCTTAAAAATCTTCTATGCTCCACCAGTTCATCCTTCTCCCACTTATCTCCTTAACCCCTGGCAACCACTGATCTTTTTACTGTCTTTAGAGTTTTGTCTTTTTCAGAATATCATGTAATTGGGATCATACAGTAGGTTGCCTTTTCATACTGGTTTCTCTCACTTAGTAATATGCATTTAAGGTTTCTTCGTGTCTTCATTGCTCATTTTTTTAATCACTGACTGATATTTTACTCTGTGGATATACCTAGTTTGTTTACCCATTCACCTATTGAAGGACGTGTTGTTGCTTCCATTTTTGCCAATTATGATTTAAATTGTTACAAACATTCATGCACAGATTTTTGTGTGGATATAAATTTTCAGCTCATTTGAGTAAATACCAAGGCACGTGATTGCTGTATCTTATAGTTAGACTATGTTTAGCTTTGTAAGAAACCGCCAAATTGTCTTCCAGTGTGGCTGTATTATTTTGCATTCTCATTAGAAAGAAACAAAGTTCCTGTTGTTCCACATCCTTGTCAACATTTGATATTGTCAATGTTTTGGATTTTAGCTATTCTAATAGGTATGTAGTGGTATCTCATTGATTTAATTTATATTTCCTTGTGGATTTTTTTAAAAAAATTATATTTATGGGAGAAACTTGATTAGTTAAGTTCCTAAGACTTTATCTGTAGGCAAATGAACTGCCTTGCCATGCTCATTATTTAAAATTTATCTGTTACAGTCAATCCAAGTGCTTAAAATATCTTAAAATATTCTAAGGTAATTTTTATAGGATTAAGTATAGTTTTTTTTAGCATTTGGACAGCCAAATAGTTTCAAGGTTACATTTCTGAATACCTCTTCAAATAGTGTTAAAGGCAGGACAGTACAGTGATTAAGAGCTGGGTCCTTGGGCCCTGGTATCAGACAGAGCTAAGATTTCCTACATTGATTATGCAACCTTGGATAGGTCCTATAATCTTTAAGACCATCACATATCAAATGGAGGTGGTAATACTACCTATAAGCTGAGGTTTTCTGAAGGAAAATTAAATAATGTAGACTTAATTCAGAGATGGGCTCATTAATTTTCTATCATGATTATTATTTCAGTCTTTTTTTTTAAACTTTGAAACTTTTATTTAGGGGTCATAAAGTTACCATGTGCATGGTAATAAAAAACCTTACTGTGTGAGAAGGTCAGTTTTTTTTAAACAGTTCTAATAACATGATATGCATGTATATTCATGCTGAGAATTAGAAATTTAAGAAATCTTGTTTCCTTAAATAAGGCAGTATCAAGGATTTACTATGAATGTGTCATGATTATATGTCTCACTTTACTAAAGAATCATGGGTTTATGATCTAACATTTGGTAATTCTGTAGTCATAAAAACAGCGAGGATGGTTTTCCTTCATTCTGTTCTGTGAGGTCTTGTGAGAATTGTTAAATCATTTATATTCTTCTAGTAGGCAAAAAAATGGGTTTACTTTAAAAACGTTTAGTTTTGAGGTTAATATTGCCAAATCTGCCTTGCTGTTTGTTAAGATATCTGATTTCAGATGATAGAGAGAACTGTACATATTAGTATTCAGAGTCTAATCTTAGGTATGTACAAGAGGAGAAAAAAACCTACATGATGATAGTTTCTGGAATGCTTTATTAGTTCAGGAGGTTTTGTAGTAGATGTTTATCATGTTATAAAGAATACATCATAGCGTAAAGAGGGCATAAATGCACTGAGTATAAAATAAAACTGGGCCAATTATATCAAGTATAATAAATCTTAAGAATACAGTGTTAATGTAAAGCCTTTTGAAAACTTTCCCTTAATTAAGATAACTAATGCTGCTTCTGCTTAATTTAATAAATGTTCTGGCTAACTTGTAAAATTAGCCTGTTATTTTCAGTTCATACTATAAAGTTGCAGACACCTTTATACCTATCATATTAATTCTTTATGGCATTTAAGTGTGGGATATACTTCTTTCCCCTTTTTATATTGTATTTCCAAAGATTACTTGAATGGATGAATCTTCTCATTTTAAATTAGATTTCTAGACTGTTCATTAGACATGAGAAATTCAATTTTGGTATCTTTTAAAACCTGTTAAAAGTTCTAGTATCACTATATAATCATCAGTACTATATATAACACTTTGAAAGTGAGTGTAGCAAATTATTGAGAAGTTATTCAGGATCCATACGGTGGAAAACAGGTTGTAGATTCTCATCTGCAGAATTAAGTCAGTTTAGCTATATGTGCGAGTGTAGATATGATACTTTCATTTTCTAAGCCAGCATTTTTTATCATTGAACAGAATCTTTTAATCATGTGTGTAGGACGCATTAGGCTATATTTGGAATGTGTTCACCATTTTGCGCAGCTATTAGTACTAACGAGGATTTCAACTATGAAAAAGAATGTTTTCTTTTGCCCTTTTAGATGTATCAGATGATTTAATTATAGCATTTAAGACTCAGAAAAAATTGTAGGGCACCCAAATTAGGAATCTTTTTAATATTATGAGAAAAATGTTGAACTCATTTATCAGTGGCATCGCAATTTGATTAAAAAATCAAGTGGCAGCCAGTTACATGTCTAAGTCAGGTATTGTCAATAAATTCTCTTACCTATAAAGGTTAGATTTTTGCTTTACTAGCATGGGGACCAGTTATTTTTAAAGGCCCTCTCCCTGCAGTAAAACAAATTTTAGATAAGTTAGAAAAGCATAATTTTTTTTTTTTTTTTTTTTTTTTTTGGCTGCTCTGGGTCTTTGTTGCTGCGCGCGGGCTTTTTCTAGTTGCAGCGAGCAGGAGCTACTCTTTGTTGCGGTGCGCAGGCTTGTCCTTGTGGTGGCTTCTCGTTGCGGAGCATGGACTTTAGTAGTTGTGGCACACGGGCTCAGTAGGTGTGGCTTGTGGGTTCTAGAGCTCAGGCTCAGTAGCTGTGGCACACGGGCTTTGTTGCTCCGTGGCATGTGGGATCTTCCTGGACCAGGGCTCAAACCCGTGTCCCCTGCATTGGCAGGCAGATTCTTAACCACTGCGCCACCAGGGAAGCCCCAAGAAAAGCATAATTTGTAATGCACTGTTGGCCCTGCAGAAAGTAAGAGAATCTCTGAGGGGCATATGTATATACAGATATACATAAGCAGATAAAGTAGTTGAAACTGTAGTGGAGATTTGTGAGCTCTAAGTCATTGCAAAAGCTGGAGTTGCCCTGCAGTCAAATGTCCATGTCAATGATGGGATCTGTTCACTAGGCTCTAGCAAGGTGGAACAACGAACCTGATAGTCTTGCATTAAGCTGAGACCTGTGACTGTGGCAGACATGGTCCTTGGTTGGTAACAGTACCTACTCTCACAAACAAATGCAGATCCCCTGAAGAGGAAAGCATTTCTAGTTTTAGCTATTAGGATTCTCCACATGTTAAGGTCAGCCAACTATGAGCTCACAGTTAAAAATCACCAGTCCTATAAATAAGCTAGAAGCATGATTGAGAGTCAGCAGGAAAAATAAACACAATTCAAGACAGGTTTTAGACTCCGAAAGAACTTCTGAAGGACACTATGGACTTCAGATGTTAGAATTAACTGACAAAGAATCTAGAATACCTGTATATGTTTTCGAAATAAAGAATGGAATAAAAAATGAGAAATAAGTGACTTAAGAAATGATCAGGTAGGTTTAAAGAAGAACCAAATAGAACATTTAGAAATTAAAAATTAGATCATTGAAATAAAAAATTCAGCAGATAGGTTAAACAAATGTTACGTAAAACCAGGAAATGAATTAGCCTGGCAGTTAGAATTGATGATATTATCTAGAACGCAGCATACAGACAAGAGTATGGAACAAATGAGAGACTGAAAATTATGGAGGATTGAATGAGGCTTTAGTATGAGGCTACTTGGAAAAGGAAAGTCAGCAAACTAAAAAAGAAAAACCACATGATCATCTCAATACATGCAGAAAAAGTATTTGACAGAATCCAACATCCATTTCTGATAAGAATTCTCAGCAGACTAGGAATAGAACTTTCTCAACCTGATAAAAGCATTTAGGAACAATGAACAGGTAAACTCATATACAATGGTGAATACTGAATGTTTCCCCCTTAAAATTTGGGAGAGGACAAGGATTCTTTATGCTCTCACTACTTCTGTTCAGCATTTTCCTAGCTAGTGCAATGAACAAGAAAAAGAAATAAAAGCTTCCGGTTTGGAAATGAAAAAGTAAAATGGTCTTTATATACAAATGATAAGATTATCCATGTTAAAAACTCGATGGAATCTACAAAAAGGCTACTAGAGCTCATAAGTGATATGTTGCAAGATTACAGAATAGAAGGTCAATATACAAAAATCAGTTGTAGGGCTTCCCTGGTGGCGCAGTGGTTGAGAGTCCACCTGCCGATAGAGGGGACACGGGTTCGTGCCCCGGTCCGGGAAGATCCCACGTGCCGCGGAGCGGCTGGGCCCGTGAGCCATGGCTGCTGAGACTGCGCGTCCGGAGCCTGTGCTCCGCAACGGGAGAGGCCACAACAGTGAGAGGCCCGCATACTGCCAAAAAAAAAAATCAGCAATGTACTATTGAGAATTGAAATTTAATAATTCCATATACAGTAACGTCAAAGAATATGAAATCTTAGGAGTAAATGTGTCAAAAGTTGAACATCTGGAAGCTGAAAATGCTAAATATTGCTGAGAGAAATTAAAGAAGACCTAAGGAAATAGAGATACCTTATTTATGTGTTGATAGATTTGCTGTTGTTAAGATGTCCCTTCTTCCTAAATTGACGTATAATCCCAACAGGTGTTTTGGAGTAATTGACAAGCTGATTCTAAAATTCAAACAGAAATACAAAGGACTTGAGATACCCAGCACAACTTGGAAAAAGGAAAGCGAAATTGGAGGACTAACAATACCTGTTAATTTCAAGACTTAACTACCATATTCAAGAAAATGTGGAATTGGCATGAAGTTAGAGACATAGATCATTGATGCAGAATAGAGAGTCCAAAAATACGCTGACACATATGTGGAAAATTGATTTTCAAAAAAAGTTACAAAGGCAATTCTATCTTGACGCAATAGTCTTTTTAACAGGTGATACTGAAACTTTTGGATATCCAGATGTAAAGCCTAAAATTCTAAAACTTATAGAAGAAAACAGAACAAACTTTGTGACTTAGGGGTAGAAAAAGATTTCTTAGATGCAACACCAAAAGCTCTGTCCATAAATTTAAAAAATTGATACTTTGGACTTACTCAAAATTAAGAATTTATGTTCTGCAGAATACTCCATTAAGAGAATACAAGATAAGGAATAAATATTTATTTGCAATAAATATAAATAAATATTTGCAAATCACATATCTAATAAAGGACTTATGTCTGAAGAACTCTCAGAATTCAATAAGAAAACAAAAAAAGCCAGCTTAAAAAAATAGGCCAGGGCTTCCCTGGTGGAACAGTGGTTGAGAGTCCACCTGCCGATGCAGGGGACACGGGTTCATGCCCCGGTCTGGGAAGATCCCACATGCCGCGGAGTGGCTGGGCCCGTGAGCCATGGCCACTGAGCCTGCGTGTCCGGAGCCTGTGCTCCGCAATGGGAGAGGCCACAACAGTGAAAGGCCCGCGTATCACCAAAAAAAAAAAAAAAAAAATAGGCCAAAGATTTGAATAGACACTTTAGAGATAGATGTCAATTAAGCACATATCTAAAATTTAAAAGACCTGACCATACCAAGTGTTGGTGAGGTTATGGAGCAACTGGAACTCTCATATACTGCTGAAGGGAAGTGTAAAATTTACAACCACTTTGGAAAACAGTTTGGCTGTTTCTTAAAGAGTTAAACATACATATATTATATGACCTAGCAATATACCCCTAGTAAATTAATCCAAGAGAAATGAAAGAATATATCCATACAAAGACTTGTATACAAATGTCCATAGAGCTGTCTTCTCCCTGTGTCTTCACACCATCTTCCTTCTGTATGTGTCTGTGTTTCAGATTTCTTTTTCTTATAAGGACCTTCTAATGACCCCATTTTAATTTAATTACTTCTTTAAAGACGTATCTCAAAATATGGTCACATTTTCAAATATGGGGGGCTTAGGACTTCAACATATGAATTGTGTCGGGTCAAAACTCAGCCTATAACAGTAATTTACATTGATGCCGATGAAAATGGAGAGAATTGCAGTGATTTGAGAATTACTCAGGAGATAAAACTGACAAATCTTAGTGATGGATTAAAAGTGGTGAGATGGAGGAGAAGGTATCAAGGACAGTATCATTGGTTCAGGTTTGACAGGGTTCTGGTAGATAGGAGTAACTTCATTTGAGAGCATAAACCGAAGAGCACATTTAGGAGGGAAGATAAGCTCTGTATTCAGGTGCTCATGGGACATCCAAGTGAAGATGTCAGTTAGGCAGTTTAATATGGGAGTCTGGAGCTCAGAAGAGAGGCCTCTGCTTGAGACATAAATTTGGACGATATCGGCTCATATTGGCAATCAAAGCCATGGTAATGGGAAAGACCGGCTATAGAGAGAAAAGAAATCTACCTCAAAAATGCAACATATAAAACTCATGTAGAACTCTGGTTTCCAAAGTGTGTATACATTTTGACATGTAAGAAGATAGTTATAAATTTTGCCTGTCCTTTTTACAAGTTTTATCCTTTAAACTATTTTCGTACATTTTATATTACACATATTTTATTAATACAGTGGTATTTGTATGTAATTTTAAACAAATAAGTAAACATATATTAGAATGTATATTTAAAAATATTTACATTCAGTGAGTTTGGGAAACATTGTAACAGAGGAGGCCACAAGGAGTATCTCAAGAGGAGGATGAAACCAAAGAGAATATGGTGAGGGAAGCCAGGGGAAAAGTTTGGAGGAGATCGTGGTTCATACTAAATCTAATTTGAGTGACAGTCTATTTAAAATACCAGTCCACCATGCGTTCTCAACAAGGGCAATATTGACCCCAAGAGGGAGAAAAAGTTCTGTTTTTTGGAGGGAGAGGGGAGGCACAAAAACATCTTACATATTACATTGGCTTGTGGTCTCCAGAGTTCAGTCCTACCATACAAAATCTTACTCCTTAGTATTTAGCATCTGTCATCAGGGAGAAACTAAGTTAAATTTAAATTAAGTGCAGTTATATTATAAAATTATATAATATGTATCATTACATATTATATGTATATAATTATTGTATATAATATGCTTATTATATGTATATAATATGCATATTATATAATTATTACATATAATATAATATAATATAATATGTATATAATTAATTATTTAGTTTTCTTTTTGGAGGGGCAATATGAAAAGAAAGGTTGAGAACTCTAGAAAGGGTTTTAAAACCCTTTAGCACTGTAGTTTAACAGTGATCTCTAGGGAAAAGTGTGGGATAAGGGATTTGAGTTTGAAGAGAAGCTTTACATTTTTACCATGTGTGTTTCAGTATTGAATTTTTTACATCAAGAATTTATTCGTGTCTTTAGAATTAAATTAGATTATCTTAATTACTCTTCCAAAAAATTAAAAAGAATAAAGGAAGCATCATGTTTAATCCTATCGCTCAGAAATAATTTCTTTTTATTAAAATTAAGTTATTTATTTATTTATTTTTTAGCTACATTGGGTCTTCATTGCTACGTGAGGGCTTTCTCTAGTTGCGGTGAGTGGGGGCTACTCTTTGTTGCAGTGCGCGGGCTTCTCACTGCGGTGTCTTCTCTTGTTGCGTAGCATGGGCTCTAGGCATGTGGGCTTCAGTAGTTTTGGCTCACAGGCTCTAGCACAGGCTCAGTAGTTGTGGTGCATGGGCTTAGTTGCTCTGCAGCATGTGGGATCTTCCTGGACCAGGGCTCGAACCCGTGTCCCCTGCCTTGGCAGGAGGATTCTTAACCACTGTGCCACCAGGGAAGCCCGAGATAACTTCTGTTAACATTTTGTATATGGTTTTTCTATAATATTTAGCTCTATGCATTTTAACAAGTCCTATCTGTTCTATCATCAAAAGGTATCTGAAATCTGACTACTTTTCACTTCCTCCCACTACCACCTTATCTAAGCCCCCATTTTTAAAAAAACAATAAGTAGATTGTACTGTAAATATTCCTTTATCTTTGAACAATATACATATAAAAGCCAACATTTTGATTTTAACTGAAGTTCTTCTGGCTTTTCATTTTGTTCTGTGATGTTCATCTTCAAGTCCCTTCTGAATTTCTGTACCTTCCTTCTTTTTTAATCAGACACAGCAAAATGGTTCTCCCTGAAGGCTATTTTCCAGTAAAGATAACTTTTTTCTTTGCTTTATATTTGCTTCCCCAGGATCCCTCTGCTTTTATCCAGAAGATGATTAAGAGCTAATATAAAATTCACATCTGTTTGGTTTCTTTGATCAAGTCTGCAAGCTTTCTCATTCACAATGTGATCTCTCCACAGAGATCTCTGGCACAGACTTGTTGCTAAATCTTTTACTGCCTCTTCTATTTTGATCGTAACTTAGTTATGTCTGGTTCCCTCTGACCTTGTCTCATTAAGTTCACTGTCTTATAAAATCTTTATCTGAACTGATCCTCACCTTCCCCTTCTGTATCAAAGATAGAGGTTGATTGTATCTTCTCTTTTCTCACACTTACCCCTCTACTTTTGTTCACATTCTACATCTTATCCTTGTCTAGGACATCTGCTTTCTCCAATATCAACCTTTCCCAGTTACTTCCTCCCAGGGATCTACCATCTAAAATCAAAACCAGAACAGAATCCTTGGTCCTGTATCTCCCTCAAAGTATTTCTTCCCTTCATGCCCAGATTTCCATAAGGTACTTTGTGTCTCTACTTTCTTGTTTCAGTTTTGCTCCAAACCACTGAAATCAAGCTTCTGCTCCACTGAAACAGTTGTTACTAAAGGAATTTTAATGACCCAACTACCAAATCCTTCTACTCACTTCTAAGCTTCTTTTACTTCACTCCTTAGAGGTAATAACTACTTCTAATATTGGTTTCCTCCTTCACAGATACTACATCTCTTCAGAATCCTTCACTGATTCCTCCTTCTCCACCTACCCTTCCTTTTAAAACATTTTATTCATAAAACTTCAAACAGAAGCCAACATACAGAACCAAAGTATAGGACAGTGATTCTCTGTGTACCCATTGTCCAGTTTCAGCAATCACTAACTTGTGACCAATCTTTTTTTTTTTAATAACTAACTCCACCACTTCTCTTTCTCCACTCTAAATTATTTCTTCCGCAACCTTTAAGTAGTGTTTTGCCCCTGGGTCCTGTGCACAACATTCTTTTCCTCTCATGCCACATGCAATCTATGGAAAAGCTCACACATGTTAATAGTTTCTACCACCTCCAGATGCTGATAACACCTAAATCTCTTTCTCCAGCTTAGATCTTGTTCTTAAGCCAGAGATTTGTACATATTTAGTGGCCTAGATCGTCTTTGCTCAGGTGCCCCACAAGTTCTAGAAGTGGTAGAGACTGGATCTGAACCTTAATATCCTACTTTCAGAGTTCCTCTTCTTAACCACCGCTCTTTTCCTATATTTAAATAGGAAAATATAATTATGGTGGGGAACATGGGATGCTATAGATGTATATAACAGAGTGCACCAAACCTGGGGGAACAAAGAGAAGAGACACCTAAACTGACTCTGATGAAGGTGCTGGATTAAAAGCTTGTAGCTGGGAGAAACTACAGAAGAACCTTCAGCAACCTGAAGGAATTTGTGCTGGTTGGATCTTTGACCTCAGTGATATGTAACAAGAGAAGTAGGCTGGGACAATCATGTCATATAAGGCTTTGTAAGTCAAGTTAAAGGGGACTAATACTTTAATATATCAGTCAAACAAACCTTAGATCAAATCCCAGCTCTACTACTTTCTGTACTACTGTACTACTTTCTGTATAATTCTAAGCAAGTCACCTTTTCTCTTTGACCTTTGTTTTCACTCTAGAAAGGGACTAAAAATGTCATCTTATAAGATCATTCCACTCATTTTTTCAGTAAATATTTATTGTGTGCCTATTATGTCCTGGTCACATTCTCGATGTTGAAATTAGAGTGGTAAGAAAGACAAAATGGGACCTGTGCTGTCATGGAGCTTACATTCTGGTGGTGGTTGTAGTGTTTACATGAGATAACATTCAGTGGTGCCTGTTACATAATGGACATTCAGAAAATGTTAATTTCCTAGCCAACGTTCACATACATTCTAACGCATGGACACTTTGAGTTCTTCTCTGATTAAGTTAAAAGTACATACTTCTTGGCTTAGAAGTTTTGAGTGACTTGTCACTAAAAAGGAAGAAGTAGCCAGATTATCTGGGACCCTATGTTTTCTTTCAAAAGGTCATGTCTAGGAGTTAGAATTTTCTTGTTTACTTTGGCAATTCTAAAAAGCCTTGAAGAATTCCTGTTATTTCTAGAAATCTGTTTCAGTAATTCTGTGAATTACAAAGATGATTTGCATCAAAGGAATTTATGGTTAGTTGTAGGAATAGATAATGACACATCCAAAAGAAATAAAAGAAAAAGCCTCTAGAGAAGATAAAAGCTAACAAAAATCATCCACAGAACAAAGAAAACACAAAGAAAGCATAAAATGAGATGATAAAAGCAGAAACAACCTATTAATTAAACATATTTGGTTTATAATTTCTTATTAAAAGGTAAAACAGTGTTTAAAAATACTTTGTTTATAAGAGTCAAAAAACAGTGACATGACAAGAATAAAAATAAATAGACTGATAAACATTTCTCAAGTGAAAGCAATAGCGACAGTATGAATTTCAGATAAAATAAGACAAATAATGGTATATAGAATAAAAAGGGTCACACAAACTTTATATTACCAGTCTCTTCAACAAATGATGCTGGAAAAACTGGATATTCATGTGTGAACGAAAGAAATTGGACCCTTACCTTAAACTGTATTCAAAAATTAATTCAAAATGAATTAAAGCCCTAAATGTAAGACCTAAAATTATAAAATTCAGAGTAGAAAATTGGGAAATCTTCATGACATTGGACTTGGCACTGATTTCATGGATATGACACAAAATCACAGGCAACAAAAAGTGAAATGGACAAATGGGACTACACCAAACTTCAAAACTTCTGTGCGACAAAGGAAACAATTAACAGAATGAAAAGACAACCTACAGAATGAGAGACAATATTTGCAAACTATATATCTGGTAAGGGGTTGATGTCCATAATATACAAAGAACTCCTACAACTCAACAACAACAAACCACCCAACTCAACTAAAAAAATGTGTAAAGGACTTGAATAGATATTTGTCTGAAGAAGACATACAAATGACCAACAAGGATATTAAAAGATGATCAACACCACTAATCATCAGGAAGTACAAATCAGAATCCTAATGAGATATTACTGCACTCATTAGGATGACTATTTCCAAAACAGAAAACAGGTGTTGGTGAGGACGTGGAGAAATTGGAACCCTTGTATATTGTTAATAGAAATGTGAAATCATGCGGCTGCTAAGAAAAACTGTGGAGGTTCCTCAAAAAAATTAAAAACAGAATTAATGTATGATCCAGCGATCTCACTTCTGGAGATACACAGTATATCCAAAAGAATTGAAAACAGGATCTTGAAGAGAGATTTGCCCAGCCATGTTCATTGCAGCATTATTCATAATAGCCAAGTGATAGAAGCGATCCAAGTGTCTGACGATGGATGAAGGGATAAAGAAAATGTGATACACAGACACACATGTATATACATACATGCAGTGGAATATTATTAAGTCTTTAAAAAAGAAGGAAATTCTGTTACATGCTAAAGATGGATGAAACTTAAGGACATCATGCTAAATGAAGTAATCTAGTCACACAAAAAAACAAATATTGTATGATTCCACTCACATGAGGTATCTCAAGTAGTCACATTCTTAGAAACAGAAAGTAGATAGGTAGTTTCCAAGGGCTGGGGGGAGAAAGAAAATGGGAGTTGTTGCTCAATGGGTTTAGAGTTTCAGTTTTACAAGATGAGAAAGTTCCAGAGATCTGTTGCACATCAAGGTACATAGAGTTAACACTGCTGTACACTTAAAAGCAGTAAAGATGGTAAATTTTGTGATTTTTATCATAATTTTAAAAGTATAAGAATCGTTTCATGCATTGTTTTCTATGAACTTAAAACATATGAGGACTGGGTATTATTTTGTTAATTAAAGGGTATTAATTGCCTTTTATTAACTCAGCTAAATGATCCTGTAGATTTCCTTCTGGAGACATTGGGCTCTTATATTAATATATTTCCTAATATTTAATGATGGGTACCTTGCTGACATAAATCCTACTTGTTGAGGTAGATAATTCAAATACTGAAATCAATTTGCTATTATATGTGAGAATTTTGTATTTGTATGCTTAAGCAAGATTGACCCAAGTTTACTTTTTAAAGTGTATGTATGTGTGTGTATGTAGAAGCATATATAGTCACCAAATTTCCTGCATCTTAGACATCTTTCAGATTTTTACCATTATGTTGTTATCTGTAGACTTTTCATATATGACCTTTAATATATTGAGGTAATTACCTAGCTTGTTCCTAGCTTGTTGAGTGGTTTTATCATGAAAGTGTGTTGAATTTTGTCAAATGCGTTTTTGTGCATCAGTTGAGATAATCATGTGGTTTTGTCCTTCATTTTGTTAATGTGATGTATTAAAATGGTTCTTTAATATGATGAAAAACATTCACTTTATTTTTTTTTACTAAAGTATAATTGATTAACAATGTTGTGTTAGTTTCAGTACAGCAAAGTGACTCATTTATTTATATATGTATATATATTCTTTTTCAGATTCTTTCCCATTACAAGTTATTACAAGATATTGAATGTAGTTCTCTGTGCTGTAGGTCCTTGTTGGAAAAACATCCACTTTAAAGTGTATGATATACAATACACATATTGCATAAAATCTTGGTAATCTGAATCTATTTTGTGATCACTGCATAAGAAATTAGCAATTATTTGATTTGCCTTTTTATGATACACAATACCCATTTGAATTCAAAACAAAACTTATGAAAGAAACAAATAACAAGGAAAATAGATATGTGCATAGGCATAAAAATGAGAAATCAGTATTTTTCATTGCTCATTTTCTTTCTTATAACCTTGAAAAGTAGAATTTCATTCTTTGCAAGTACAAAACTAAAGCAGAATGAATGAATTTCCTAATTATTCTTTTTTATGACAGTAGTCATATTTGAACATTATACATATTTATGTTACTAGGGTGAACCATGTGTAATTGGCATCGTTGTACTTCAAAAATAGAATAACGGCAATTTGATATAATATTATCACACATGTAGAAGTACCTTAAAGGGCTTGGTAAAATTTCTGTAAGTGTCGTTTTCTTTTAACAGTATTAAAATACTTTGTCCGGTTTTAACAAATGACACTTAAACTAATCTTTATCTTTTCCTTTTAGTAATTACTTTCTAAAATATGTATGAATAGTTGAGTGACTGTATCCTGCTAAGCTGAGTAATAGGAATTCCTGTGACTTAAAAAAACAAAAACAAAATTGTGTCTATACTTCAGGCAGTTCTCTTTCGTAATTGGTGAATTGTATCTTGGTGGTCACTCTTGGTCTAAGCATGCTTGTTCTTCATTTTCTTATGGTAACAAAAATTGCCTTCTGTATATAAAATGATGATGATAATAATTGTAATAATAATAACATTCACTGAAGATTTATTATATGTCAAGAACTGTCCCAAGAGTTTACTTTAATAAACTTTTAAAATCCTTGTAATAATCCTGCAGTGTGGGTACTGTTATCTCCATTTTACAGAGGGCAGGGAGGCACAGAATGATTTAGCAACTTGCCCAAGCTCACACAGCTAGTATGTAGCAGAGAAGGATGATGACATGAGACATGATTTGACTAATCTATATATTTCTACTTAGTTACTTAATAATTCCATTGTTTGATAGACTGAAATACATTTTTAATACTTTTTCAATGCTATGTCTTATCCATTGTAATTAAAAAAAAATAATACATCCCCTTTTTTTGGGTCATAGGATGGACACGCTGAAATTTTATACACGTTTTGGAATTCAGTTACTCAGGCACTTTCTTCTCAGTTTCAGACAGCAACAAACTGTAAGTACAGTATTTATTTTGCAAGTTGATTTCACAGTTTTTCAGTTACTTTAAAATTTAATATCAAGAAGTTTTGCTGTATTTATAAAACATCTTTTAAAAACTCCTGGCTAATTGTCATTTCTTATGTTACCTATATATTCAGTTATATAAGCAATAAATTCTTTTTTTACACTTTTAAAATACTTAGGATGTGAAATAAAATGCTCCAGAAGAATAAGTTAACTCTCCATAATTCAGTCAGAGGAACCTGAATTTTTCCTATGTAAAGGGTGATTGATGTTGAAGAATTTAGTTAAAGCTTGTAGAGTATTTTAATTCCTAACAAAGAGATATTAAAAGGCAGAGACCTTATAGCTTTTCCTTTATTGTTAAAATGAAGATTTGATGAATGAACAGCTGAAATACCCACATCATGAATTAAAAGTTGCTTAACCAAATATAATCCAACAAATTTTTCTTAGTTTGTTTTTGTCATGAAATAATGGCACAGGGTAGTTCTAAACAATGAAGTATACAAACTAGCTAATATCATATAAGTGTTTTTGTCTAATCACTGAATGTAAGAGCATTGAATGTACCTAGGCCTTTTAAAAGTGTTTGGAGAGTTTGTATGTAGTTGTTATTCACAGTTACTGAAAGTACCTATGTAATGTAAACATTATTTAGTCCCTGACAACTCCAGAATGAATTAACCACACTACCTTGCTTCCCTACTTCTACTTCTAAAGGAGTGTGCAGCAAGGCAGTGACCACAGAGAAGGTCTTCATTCGTGTGTGCCCAAACAGAACTTAAGCAGAGGGTTTATTTAGGACTGATTCATTCTATTTACTTCTACAAATCACCCTACTCAAAGAATACTGTGCTTCTCCCTGCTTTAGGTATCTGTTTTGGGCAGCTTTTTTGAGATGTAATTTACATATATAAAATT
Source organism: Lagenorhynchus albirostris (assembly GCF_949774975.1). Classification (NCBI taxonomy): domain Eukaryota; kingdom Metazoa; phylum Chordata; class Mammalia; order Artiodactyla; family Delphinidae; genus Lagenorhynchus; species Lagenorhynchus albirostris. The sequence goes on along the minus strand of NC_083102.1, from coordinate 89,815,326 downwards.
CACCAACTTTGAGCAGAAAATTCTATGAATTTTTGACAGATGTTTACGTCCTTATAACCACCATCACAATTAAGATATAGAACAGGGCTTCCCTGGTGGCGCAGTGGTTGAGAGTCTGCCTGCCGATGCAGCGGACACGGGTTCGTGCGCCAGTTGGGGAGGATCCCACATGCCGCGGAGAGCCATGCCCGTGAGCCATGGCTGCTGAGCCTGCACGTCCGGATCCTGTGCTCCGCAACGGGAGAGGCCACAGCGGTGAGGGGCCCGCGTACTGCAAAAAAAAAAAAAAGATATAGAACATTTCTATCACCAACACCCCACCCCCATGTCCCTAATGTACTCTTATAGTTAATCTCCTATTCCTACCTCTTGGCTCCTGGCAGCTAATGATAAGCTTTCTGTCTGTATAAGTTAGCTTTTCCTAGATTTTCATAAAACTGGAATCATGCAGTATGAGTTCTTGTATAGCAACGTAGTTATTTTAAGGTTTATTCATGTTGTTGCATGTACCAGTAATCCATTTCTTTTTATTGCTGATTAGAATTTCATTGTGTAGATATACACAATTTATCTATTCTCCAGTTGGGGGAATAACTGGTTTATTACAGTTTGGGGTTATTATGAATAAAGCTACTACAGTCATTTACATACAGGTCTTTTGTAGACATATGTCTTCATTCTCTTGGGTAAACACATAGAGTGGAATTTCCTGATCATTTGATAAGTATATGTTTAACTTTAAAAACCTGCTGAACTGTTTCCCAAGATAGATGTACCATTTTTCATCCCCATCAACAATGTATGATAATTCTTCTATATTTTCATCAATCCATGATATTGTCTTTTTTATTTATTTATTTTTTTTGCGGTACGCGGGCCTCTCACCGCTGCGGCCCCTCCCGCCGCAGAGCACAGGCTCCGGACGCGCGGGCTCAGCGGCCATGGCTCACGGGCCCAGCCGCTCCGCCGCATGTGGGATCCTCCCAGACCGGGACACGAACCCACGTTCCCTGCATCGACAGGCGGACTCCCAACCACTGCGCCACCAGGGAAGCCCTGTCATTTTAATTTTAGCCATTCTTGTGAGTGTTCAGTGAACTTTCATTGTGGTTTTAACTTCACTAGCCTAAAGACTAGTAATGACTAGATTTTCATAGGTTTATTTCCCATCTGTATATCTTCTTTGGTTAAGTGTTCGTCAGAGTTACTGACTTTTTAGTTTTATTTAATTTTTTTAGCTTATTGCTTGTTCTCTTATTATTGAGTCTTAAAATATCCTTATATATCTGATTCCAAGTCCTTTCTCAGATGTATGTTTTACAAATATAGTCCCGTCTGTGGTTTGCCTTTACATTTTCTTAACAGTATCTTCCAAATGACGAAAGTTTTTAGTTTTGAAAAATGTCTGATTTATCAGTTTTAGGAGGTAGTTTTTCAAATATTCAAATATAGTATTATATAAATACAGCCTTTCAATAGTTTCTTACTCCATGTATGAAAGTAATGGTTTTTCATGAAACCAGTTATGATGAAGTTTTCTTTAATATTTTTCACACTATAAGCCAGTTGTGGAATACATTTACTCACATACCAGTAGGAAAACACAAAGATGTAAACTGACCTACGAAATATATAAGCATAATTACAAATTCATTAAAACCTCAGTTTTTAGAATAAAAGAAAGCAATGTAAAAGCTCATTGTTGCTGTTTTCAAGCATTCATTAAAATTTTACATTATCACTTCAAAGCCTTTACAAAACCTTGGAGTTGTTGTAGACAGTATTTTTTCTTTTTAGATTGGTATATTCCTACTCTCTTTTTTTTTAAATTTTATTTATTTAATTAATTTATTTTTGGCTGCGTTGGGTCTTGGTTGCTGCACGTGTGCTTTCTCTAGTTGCAGCGAGCAGGGGCTACTCTTTGTTGCGGTGTGCGGGCTTCTCATTGTGGGGACTTCTCATTGCGGTGGCTTCTCGTTGCAGAGCACGGACTCTAGGTGCACGGGCTTCAGTAGTTGTGGCACACAGGCTCAGTAGTTGTGGCTCCTGAGCTCTAGAGCACAGGCTCAGTAGTTGTGGCGCACGGGCTTAGTTGCTCCACGGCATGTGGGATCTTCCAGGACCAGGGCTTGAACCCATGTCCCCTGCATTGGCAGGCGGATTCTTAACCACTGCGCCACCAGGGAAGCCCTGTAGATAGTATTTTATTTTCTTTCTTTAATGAGTAAACTTAATTGGCATTTTGAATATTTTTTTCTCTCAATGTGGTAGGAACATACCAAAGAAATAACCTTAGGATACTTGAAATATTTCAAACCTTTAACCATTACATCTCCCAATATTGTTTATTATTGGTTGATTTAGCACATTTTTAGTAATTGTATAACGTAAACTTCATCCCAACAAGTCACACAGATATTAAGAGAGTATAACTCTAGGGAGTGCGACTGGAATGGAAATGCCCTTGTCTCTAATTCAGTCCTCTCTGTCATTTCTGGGTCTGGTTGATTGAATTTTCTTCTTCTTCCTCATTGATACTTTTTCCTACTTTTTTGCATGTCTAATAATTTGTGATTCAGTATCACACATGAATTTTACCTTGTTTAGTACTAGATACTTTTGTCTTCCTGTTAAGTATTCTTACTCTAGGGTACTGTCAAGTTACTAAAAAACAATTCGGTTCCTTTGAGTCTTGCCTTTTAGATTTTTTGGCAAAACCTGAACAGTGTTTAGTCTAGAGCTAATTATTTCCCACTACAGAGGCTAGACTCTACCAGATACTCTGTGAATTGTGAGGTTTTTTAGTTTGGCTTTCAGGAACAGGCACTCCTCCCAGTCTTGTGTGAGGAACAGATATATTCTCTCTAATCCTTTTCCTTGAGGAAAAATACTACAAAATTAAAATAAAGTGATAAACACCTGAGAACCTGTTGGGCTGCACCCTACAGGCCTACAAGGTCTGCATTTGCCCAGCTTCAAGGCTGGAGAAAGAGACAGAGTCCATTTATATAGCACATATAGTCCCTGGAGTGTACTGTAGTAATTGTTTAAAATTATAGACAGGCAATATAAAGGAGATGCAATCATCTGCAGAGTTGAAGATTATATACAGTGTAACAGATTGTGTTAAGTAAGTAATATTTGGCAGAAAATATCTAAAGGAAAAATTTCCTAGTTAGAAACATGTTCCTTCTGATTTTAAATGTTCATGCTTAATAAAAATAAGTTCTATTAGATATAATAAAATATAATCTAGGGGTTTGACAGTGAATTTACTTTATTTAAAAGGAAAGGGGCCTGAACTTGTCACTGTGAATATTCAGAATAGCTTCTGTAGGAAATGTGCTGCTTTAATTATCTGTGGCTGATAGTTATTTCCAAGATGATTTCTAAGCTTTATGTCTGTTATTTCTCATTGTAGTTTCCAGATAATGTTTGTTCACCAACCTGTTGGCTTATGATACATATATTTTTCAAGTCTCAATAGAAACAAGCAAAATAAACATTACCATTTTGAACTCTTTGAAATGACTTCATAATTCTTCTTTATAATGTGATTTTCCCAGAATGTCTTATCCCCCTTAGTTTTCTCCATAGCTCTCATCACTTACTAATACACTATTTATTTATTTAGTCTGAACTCTTCCCTCCTCTCACTAGAATTTAATTCCCCATAAGACATGGAATACTATATTGGTCATGGTAGTAGTATCTTCAATGGCTAAAAGTGTACCTAGCACACAGTAAGGCTTCAATAAATGCTTGTTTACTGGAAGGAAGGACGAAAGAAAAAGAGGAAGGAAGCAAGGAAGAAAAGATGCCAGTGCCCTTTTATAATAGCATAAGCACTTAAAAACATTTTTTGAAATATGCTTAAAATGTTCTGGCAAGTAAATCTGTTTTAAAACCCTTTGTGCAATATTAATCTATCAAAACTCTTAAGCAACTCAAGGAGTTGATTCATAGAGTCAAGAAAGCTACATGGTATATATCTGTAGTGCTTTGGAAAATCAAGTGTGAATAAGAGAAATGCTTTAGGAGATAGGCACATTAGAAGATATAGAAAGCTTTAAGACTTAAAATATATGCTAAAACTGATTATCTTTACCTTTTTAAAGATACAGTGATAAATTGGGAGTCCACTCTTCCTTTGAAATAGGGAGGTAAGCTATACAATTATGAATACTTTAGTGTAGATTTAAAAAAAATGTTAGAATGGTGTCCATGTTAAATGAGATTTTACTGTGATGCATTTCTTTTCTTTTTGGCTGCATTGGGTCTTCGTTGTGGTGCACAGGCTTTCTCTAGTTGCGGTGAGCGGGGACTACTCTTCATTGCAGTTCATGGGCTCCTCATTGCGGTGGCTTCTCTTATTGCAGAGCACAGGCTCTAGGCGTGAGGGCTTCAGTAGTTGAGGCACGTGGGTTCAGTAGTTGTGGCTCGCGGGCTCTAGAGGACAGACTCAGTAGTTGTGGCACATGGGCTTAGTTGCTCCGCGGCATGTGGAATCTTCTTGGACCAGGGATTGAACCTGTGCCCCCTGTGTTGGCAGGCAGATTCTTAACCACTGCACCACCAGGGAAGTCCCTGTGATGCATTTCCTAAAAGTTAATGTACAACTTAAATATATATACTTAGGAGATAGATCTCACACCCTCATTTTAAGTACCTTTTAGAATTTTGATCCCTGCAACTGAAGCTTTTTTTTTTTTTTTTTTTTTTTTTTTTGTGGTACATGGGCCTCTCACTATTGTGGCCTCTCCCTTTGTGGAGCACAGGCTCCGGACGTGCAGGCTCAGCGGCCATGGCTCACAGGCCCAGCCGCTCTGCGTCACGTGGGATCTTCCCGGACCGGGGCACGAACTTGTGTCCCTTGCATCGGCAGGCGGACTCTCAACCACTGTGCCACCAGGGAAGCCCCTGAAGTATTCTTTTGCTACAGAGCTCTAATGAGTTTACAAGGGACCATCCTGAGCACCATGTAGCACATAAAGAAGAAAACTTGGAGCTTGCTGAAAAAGAGAAGTCTCTAGATTTGAGAACTTGAGAGGAGTGTTTTTTAAAAGTACTGAAAGTTTGTATAACCTGGCAGAAATTAAGTCTAGTCATCGAGCAACTTTTTAGAAACTTTCTTTGACAGGACAAATTTGATCATGTAATTCTCTGATAAAATCTTGCAGATATATCAAATCATTATGTTGTACATATTAATAAATGTTATAAGTCAATTATATCTAAATAAAACTGCAAAAATCTTAAAAGACTTGAAAAGTCTTTCATTGACTTCTCTTTTTAAAAATCATTCATTGGGGCTTCCCTGGTGGCGCAGTGGTTGAGAGTCCACCTGCCGATGCAGGGGACACGGGTTCGTGCCCTGGTCCGGGAAGATCCCACATGCCGCAGAGCGGCTGGGCCCATGAGACATGGCCGCTGAGCCTGCGTGTCCGGAGCCTGTGCTCTGCAATGGGAGAGGCCACAACAGTGAGAGGCCCGTGTACCGCAAAAAAACAAACAAAAAAAAAACTTTCATTAAAGTATAATACAGTTGACCATTGAACAGCATGGGGGTTAGGAGGACCGACGTTTTGTGCAGTCAGAAATCCATGTATCACTATGGTCGGCTCTCCAGATCTGTGGTTCCACACCTGCAGATTCAGCCAACTGCAGATTGTGTAGTACTGTAGTATTTACTATTGAAAAATCCACATGTGTGTGGACCCACACAGCTCTAACCCGTGTTGTTCAAGGGCCAACTGTACTCATAAAGAAAAGGTATGTGTATCATACTTATATACCTAAATGAATATTTCAAATCTCAATATAGCTGTGTTACCAAGATCAAGAACAGCATCAAGATCAAGAAACAGAATATTGCCTGAATATTACCAGAATATTACCTGAATATTACCAGAATTTTACCTGAATCCAGAATATACCTGACTCCCCTCATGCCCCCTTCTAGTTTCTGCCTCTTCTTCTCCTAAGAAGAGTAACCACTAATTTCTGATGGTAGAGATGGGTCTTTTTTTTGTTGCTTTAATTATTGCTATTTAAATGAGCAATAATTCATTTATTTTATTTTTATTCATTTATTTTATTTTTGACTGTGGTGGGTCTTCGTTGCTGCATGCGGGCTTTTCTCTAGTTGCGGAGAGCAGGAACCACTCTTTCTTTGTGGTGTGCAGGCTTCTTATTGCAGTGGCTTCTCTTGTTGAGGAGCACGGGCTCTAGGTGTGTGGGCTACAGTAGTTGTGTCTCGCGGGGTCTAGAGAGCAGGCTCAGTAGTTGTGGCACACGGGCTTGGTTGCTCCACAGCATGTGGGATCTTCCTGGACCAGGGCTCAAACCCATGTCTCCTGCATTGGCAGGTGGATTCTTAACCACTGCGCCACCAGGGAAGCCCAATTATTGCTATTTTATGCAGATAAAATCATCCAGTTTTAATCTTGTGCTTGTTTTCTGACGTCTCTCGCTCCATGTTTCTAAGAGTCCTCCATGTTGTTGCATGTCCTTGTAGGTCATTCCCAATGTAAAATAAACCATTCGGTCAATATGCCATATTATATTTTATCCACCATATTATAGGTGGGTATTTGGGTGGTTTCCCATTTTGAGCTATTTTAAATAATGCTACCTCTGACAATTCTGTCCTTTTTTATTGGGAATAAACCCAGGAATGGAAAATAGGTAGGTGTGGTAGACAGAATAATAGCCCTCCCAGAAATTTGCATGTGTTACCTTACATGGCAGAATGGATTTTGCAGATATAATTTAAAGATCTTGAGATGGAGAGATTATCCTGGATCTTCTGAGTGGGCCCGGTGTAGTCATCAAGGGCCTTAGAAGGGTAAGAGGGCAGTAGCAGAGTCAGAAGAGGAGATGTAATCTTGGAAACAGTGATCGGAGTGATGTAACTGCTAGAAGGGGACCACAAGCCAAGGAATGGAGGTAGGTGAAAAGGTCAAGTAGGAACTCCCTTAGAACCTCCAGAAGGAAAGTAGCTCTGCTGACACCTTGATTTTGATTTAGTGAGACCAAATTTGTACTTCTGACCTCCAGAACTGCAAGATAAGACACATATTGTTTTAAGCCACCAAGTTTGTGGTGACTCGTTACGGCAGCTATAGGAAATGAATATAGTAGGTGATAGAGTATGCGTATGTTCAGCTTTAGTAGACACTGCCAAAAAGTTTTCCAGTGTCACTGTACCAATTTAAACTCCCATTGACAGTATATGAGAGTCCCAGTTTGTCCACAGCCTTGCATCACTTGCTATTTTCTGTTTTTTGTTCTATCATTCTGGTGGATGTTTAGTCAAATCACATTGTAGCTTTAATTTTTATTTCCTTTATGATCAATGATATTATTCATTTTTCCATATATATATTGGCCATTTGCATATGCTCTTTTACACGTCTGTTGATTTTCTATAGAATTGTATGTCTTACTGATTCATAGGATTTTATTTGCATATTATGAAGTATTTTGTTGGTTTCTTTTCTCTCCCTTTGTATGACCATTTCAGTTCACTCTAGGATTGGGTTGGTTTGGGGTAGTTGCACTTTTAATAGGACTCAGTATATCTCTAATTCTCCCCCTTTTTTTTTCTGTTTTTTTTGTTTTTTGCGGTACGCAGGCCTCTCAATGTTGTGGCCTCTCCCGCCGCGGAGCACAGGCTCCAGACGCACAGGCCCAGCAGCCATGGCCCACGGGCCCAGCCGCTCCGCAGCATGCGGGATCCTCCTGGACCGGGGCACGAACCCGCGTCCCCCGCATCGGCAGGCGGACCCTCAACCACTGCGCCACCAGGGAAGCCCCTCCCCTTTTCTAAGGCATGCTTCTCCCAGGCCTTTAATTGAGAAGTTGGAGGGTCTTTGTCGCCTTAGCCCTGAAATATTGAGGTTATCTTTCTCTGTCCTCCAGTGGCTTTCAGACAAGCTCTTTTAGCCTCCTGCCACATGAAACTGCACAATCTGGTGAATGTCTTCATGGGAAGGAAGACCTGCCTCTGTTGGTAGCATGTTCTCTCCCCCCAGGTGGTCTTTGTTTCCTAAGATAGGTTTCCAGAAATATGAAGGATATTTTGACCTGTGCTTTTTGAAGCTTAGACCTAGTTCCCCAGCTTCCCTGCAACTGCGTAACTAAGTAAATCTTCCATAGGATGCTTGGGTTGAGAATCTTTAAGTTTAAAAATTGTCACTCCAGTTCCACGAACCACTGAAAGCTTTTCCAGTTTCCCTCTTGTCCAGCAGAGGTTCTCGGTATGGGGCAAGCCTGAATTTTAAACAATATCTCTGGCTTCTTTAGTTGTTAAGATGGGAGCACTGGTCTTAACAACTCTTCTTCTTCCACTCTTCTTACCCCTGTTACTCTCAGGATACAGTCCCAACCTGACTTCTCTGGTCCCTTCCTCTCTTTAGCAATCATTTCTTTCCTTTTTAATTTTTAAAATTTCTGTCCTTGAGCTTTTGTTCCTGAATGAATCACCCTCCTTCTTCTCAGTATTTACAAATACCTGAAACACATGTCTATATCCCCCGTTCATCTGGAAAAGTCACACTCATCTTTCCATTCTCACTTTAGAAATAAAGTGTTCCTTGACGCCTCCTTCCCCATACACACACTCAAATATGGGTATGATATCCTCTATCTGCTCCCACAAAACTCTGACATGTTCCCAGTTTCAGTCCTTACCCCACTACATTGTACTGGCTCACCTCCTTGCCTCGCTGTATCTCCCATTAGGCTCTAGAGAAAGCGTCTCTGTGTACTTGTATTCCATATTACATTCCTATCACATAGCGCAGTGCTTAATACAAAATAAACATCCTGTTGAAATGGATCCCTAAAGTGTTAATATCAAAGGCTTTAAGTATTAGAAAATCTGAGGAGAAAACCAATCTGTCAAATAAAAATACTTCTCGTTAAAAAAATAGTAAGCACTTGTAAGGTAAATGAGACCCTAAAATATGAAGTACTTTTAGAACACAAACAACAGTATATATATGTGATAAACAGGGACTCAGAAGCATGGTGAAACAATGTTAGCATGATTATTGTAGGATAATAGGATACCAGGTAACATTTACTTTTTTCCTTATGCCTTTATTTGATTTTTTACAGTGAGCATTTTATATCATTAGTTATAAACTATGAAGCAGTTTTCACTGAGGTAAAAGAAGAAAGCAAATATGAGACTAAGATATTTAATTAAATCTTCCATGGAGATTTGTTGAATGGATAAAAGTGATCCAGTAGTTATGGAAATGAATAAAGTGCTTAGAGTTGAAGAGGAGATAGAGATAAAAAGAGCTAAGAGAAAAAAAATCCCCACTTTGCTCACATAGCAGGGTAAATTCCAAGTGGATCAAAGAATTAAATGTGAAATATGAAACCATTCAAGTGCCAGAAGGAACACAAGTGAACAAGCAGCTTCTCTGATTTAATATCCAGAAGCAGTGATGAAAAGATTGATAATTTGATTATGTTAAAAAATTTACATGGCAAAGGAACCCTTAAGCAAAATAAAATGACAATGACAAACTAGAAAAATATTTATAACTTATATCAAAGAAAAGGAGTTAGTACCACTAATATATAAAAAGCTTCTAAAATAAGAAGAAAAAGGCCAACAACCCTGCCAAAAAAAGTGTGGGTATCTCTTAAGCATTTGTAAAAGATGCTCAGTGTCACCTATAAATAGAAAGATGCAAAATAAAAGTATACAGAAACACCATTTCTCATCTATCAAACTAGCAAAAAAGTAAAAATAAGTTTGATAACACATGGCAAACTTATGAGAAAATAGTCACTCTAATGCAATGCTAATTAGCATACAAACCTTATAGAGGGGAGTTTCTAACAAAATTACCTAACAAAGTATATAAGTATCTAACAAAATTATGTAAGCAGTTGCTTTTTTACTCGGCAACTCTACTTCTAAGGATCTATTCCATAAATGCACTAGGAAAAGCATGAAGAGACATATACACAAGGCTGTTCATTGCATCATTATTTGGAAAAAAAACTGAAAACAGCCCAAATGTTCATCACTAGGGGATTAGGTAAACAAACTATGGTGCATCCATAGAATGGAATGCCATGCAGCTATAAAAAGGAATGAGAAAGAAAAAAGAAGGAATGAGGAATATCTTTTTATACTACTATGGAGCAATCTCCAAGTTATAGAGAAATATGTCTACAGTGTGCTAATAAGAAAGGGAGTGGTATAAGTAAATACACATTTTGGCCCATATTTTTTTTTTGCGATATGCGGGCCTCTCACTGTTGTGGCCTCTCCCGTTGTGGAGCACAGGCTCCGGACGCGCAGGCTCAGCGGGCACGGCTCACGGGCCCAGCCGCTCTGCGGCACATGGAGTCTTCCCGGACTGGGGCACGAACCCACATCCCCTGCATCGGCAGACGGACTCCCAACCACTGCACCACCAGGGAAGCCCTTGGCCCATATTTTTAAGAAATAGAAGGATAAACCATAAAATCCAGAACAAAATGGTTACCAGTAGTTGGGGGAGGGAGTGTGTGAAGAATACATAGGAGAGGACAGGGATGGAACCTAGACTTCTATGAGTATACTTTGTTGTGGAGATTTAGTTTTGAACTTATATAAATATTTTATATAGTTATAAAACAAAATTAAAATGAAAGAAGAAATTACTACAAATTAAAAGTAAAATATTAATGCAATAATGTGTCCAGTTGGTGGCATAACCACACAGAGAGGCAGTCTTTCATTTGACTTTTTACTTTACTCATTTGACTACTTTACTTTCTTTTTTTTAAAACCTCTTTTTTAAATTGAAGTATATTTAAATTATAAGGTTGTGTTAGTTTCAGGTCTACAGCAAAGTGATTCGGTTATATGTATATAACTGAATATATATATTCTTTTTCAGATTCTTTTCCATTATAGGTTATTACAAGGTATTGAATATTGTTCCCTGTGCTATACAGCAGTAGTAGGTCCTTGTTGTTTATCTATTTTATAACTACTTTACTTTTAAACACAGTATTTATTATTATTATTTATTTTTTTGTGGTATGCGGGTCTCTCACTGTTGTGGCCTCTCCTGTTGCGGAGCACAGACTCCGGACGTGCAGGCTCAGCGGCCATAGCTCACGGGCCCAGCTGCTCTGCGGCATGTGGGATCTTCCCGGACCGGGGCACGAACCCGTGTCCCCCGCATCGGCAGGCGGACTCTCAACCACTGCACCACCAGGGAAGCCCCACAGTAATGATTTTTTATAGCCCTACTGGGATATACTTATAGGATAACAAGAACTTCCCAAAAAACACATTACCTCTTTTCCATAACCATGTTATCGATAGTATTGTTATTGTTATATTCAGACAGTTGTTTGTGTGGTGTGGTGTAAATAAATAATTATGTTGGTATCAAACTGAGTCTGGATTTTCAGCATAGGTGAAACAACATATAAAAATGGGTGAGATCAACTGATAAGGTATTTTTTCTTTAAAAATATATTATTTGGTGACGAGTTGCGGCAGGGATAGGAGAGGATGGGGACGATGGCTGCTTCTTCTAGATGCTAGGGAATGCAGCTGGACCTGGATCCTAAGCAGACTATCCATATTGACCAGGCACGGAGGACAATGCCCGGTTGGAAGACCAAGCGGAGCACAGAAGGCTGGCCACCCTGTGCCTTTGGATTGGAGAATTTAACCCACTTGCATGTAAGCTGTGTGGCTGACATGGTCTTGGTGCTCTGGCCAAGTATCAGGCCTGAGCCTCTGAGGTGGGAGAGCCAAGTTCAGGACATTGGACCACCAGAGACCTCTGGACACCACGTAATATCAGTCGGTGAGAGCTCTCCCAGAGATCTTCGTCTCAATGCTAAGACCCAGCTCCACCCAACGACAAGCAGGCTCCAGTGCTGGACACCCCATGCCAAACAACTAGCAAGACAGGAACCCAACCCCACCCATTAGCTGAGACGCTGCCTAAAATCATACTAAGTTCACAGACACCCCAAAACACACCACCAGATGTGGTCCTGCCTACAGAAAGACAAGATCCAGCCTCATCCACCAGAACACAAGCACCAGTCCACTCCACCAGGAAACCTACACAACCCCCTGAACCAACCTTACCCACTGAGGGCAGACACCAAATACAGTAGGACCTATAAACCTGCAGCCTGCAAAAAGGAGACCCCAAACACAGTATGTTAAACAAAATAAGACAGAGAAATACACAGCAGATGAAGGAGCAAAGTAAAAACCCACCAGACCAAACAAATGAAGAGGAAATAGGCACTCTACCTGAAAAAGAATTCAGACTAATGATAGACAAGATGATCCAAAATCTTGGAAATAGAATGGAGAATATACAAGAAACGTTTAACAAGGACCTAGAAGAACTAAAGAGCAAACAAACAATGATGAACAACACAGTAAATGAAATTAAAAATACTCAAGAAGGAATTAATAGCAGAATAACTGAGGCAGAAGAACGGATAAGTGACCTGGAAGGTAAAATAGTGGAAGTAACTACCACAGAGTGCAGTAAACGAGAAAGAATGAAAAGAATTCATGACAGTCTCAGAGACCTCTGGGACAACATTAAACGCACCAACATTTGAATTATAGGGGTCCCAGAGAAGAAGAGAAAAAGAAAGGGACTGAGAAAATATTTGAAGAGATTATACTTGAAAAATTCCCTAATATGGGAAAGGAAATGGTTAATCAAGTCCAGGAAGCACAGAGAGTCCCATACAGACTAAATCCAAGGAGAAACACTCCAAGACACATATTAATCAAACTATCAAAAATTAAATACAAAGAAAACATATTAAAAGCAGCAAGGGAAAAGCAACAAATAACATACAAGGGAATCCCCATAAGATTAACAGCTAATCTTTCAACAGAAACTTGGCAAGCCAGAAGGGAGTGGCAGGACATGTTTAAAGTGATGAAGGGAAAAACCTACAACCAAGATTACGCTCCCCAGCAAGGATCTCATTCAGATTTGATGGAGAAATTAAAACCTTTACAGACAAGCAAAAACGAAGAGAATTCAGCACCACCAAATGAGCTTTACAACAAATGCTAAAGGAACTTCTCTAGGCAGGAAACACAAGAGAAGGAAAAGACCTACAATAACAAACCCAAAACAATTAAGAAAATGGTAGTAGGGACATACATAACGATAATTACCTTAAATGTAAATAGATTAAATATGCTCCAAGCAAAAGACATAGACTGGCTGAATGGATGCAAAACAAGACCCATATATATACTGTCTACAAGAGACCCACTTCAGACCTAGGGACATGTGCAGACTGAAAGTGAGGTATTGGAACAAGATACTCCATGCAAATGAAAAAAGAAAGCTGGAGTAGCAATTCTCATATCAGACAAAATAGACTTTAAAATAAAGACTATTGGGCTTCCCTGGTGGCGCAGTGGTTGAGAGTCTGCCTGCCGATGCAGGGAACATGGGTTCGTGCCCCGGTCCAGGAAGATCCCACATGCCGCGGAGTGGCTGGGCCCGTGAGCCATGGCTGTGAGCCTGCGCGTCCGGAGCCTGTGCTCCGCAATGGGAGAGGCCACAACGGTGAGAGGCCCGCGTACCACAAAAAAAATAAAAATCAAAAAAATAAAGACTATTACAAGAGATAAAGAAGGACACTACATAATGATCAAGGGATCAATCCAAGAAGAAGATATAACAATTGTAAATATCTATGCACCCAACATAGCACCTCAATACATAAGGCAAATGCTAACAACCATAAAAGGGGAAATTGACAGTAACACAGTATTAATAGGGGGCTTTAACACCCCACTTTCACCAATGGAAAGATCATCCAAAAGGAAAATAAATAAGGAAACACAAGCTTTAAATGTTACATTAAACAAGATGGACTTAATGGATATTTATAGGACATTCCATCGAAAAACAACAGAATACACTTTCTTCTCAAGTGCTCATGGAACATTCTCCAGGATAGATCATATCTTAGGTAACAAATCAGGCCTTCGTAAATATAAGAAAATTGAAATCATATCACATATCTTTTCCAACCACGATGCTATGAGAGTAGATATCAATTACAGGAAAAAACCTGTAAAAAATACAAACACATGGAGGCTAAACAATACGCTACTAAATAACCAAGAGATCACTGAAGAAATCAAAGAGGAAATCAGAAAATACCTAGAAACAAGTGACAGTGAAAACACGCTGATCCAAAACCTATGGGATACAGCAAAAGCAGTTCTAAGAGGGAAGTTTATAGCAATACAATCCTACCTCAAGAAGCAAGAAACATCTCAAACAACTTAACTTTACACCTAAAGCAATTAGAGAAAGAACAATCACCAAAAAAACCCCCCAAAGTTAGCAGAAGGAAAGAAGTCATAAACACCAGATCAGAAATAAATGAAAAAGAAATGAAGGAAACAGTAACAAAGATCAATAAAACTAAAAGCTGGTTCTTTGAGAAGATAAACAAAATTTGATAAACCGTTAGCTAGACTCATCAAGAAAAATAGGGAAAAGACTCAAATCACCAGAATTAGAAATGAAAAAGGAGAAGTAACAGCTGACACTGCAGAAATACAAAGGATCATGAGAGATCACTGCAAGCACCTCTATGCCAGTAAAATGGACAACCTGGAAGAAATGGACAAAGTTTAGAAAAGCACAACCTTCTGAGACTGAACCAGGAAGAAATAGAAAATATAAAGAGACCAGTCACAAGCACTGAAATTGAAACTCTGATTAAAAATCTTCCAACAAACAAAAGCCCAGGACCAGATGGCTTCACAGGCGAATCTGTCAAACATTTAGAGAAGAGTTAACACCTATCCTTCTCAAACTCTTCCAAAATATAGCAGAGGGAGGAACACTCCCAAACTCATCCTACGAGGCCACCATCACCCTGATACCAAAACCAGACAAAGATGTCACAAAAAAGAAAACTACAGGCTAATATCACTGATGAACATAGATGCAAAAATCCTCAACAAAATACTAGCAAACAGAATCCAACAGCACATTAAAAGGATCATGTACCATGATCAAGTGGGGTTTATCCCAGGAATGCAAGGATTCTTCAATATATGCAGATCAATCAATGTGATACACCATATTAACAGATTGAATGAGAAAAACCATATGATCATCTCAGTAGGTGCAGAAAAAGCTTTTGACAAAATTCAACGCTGATTTATGATAAAAAACCCTCCAGAAAGTAGGCATAGAGGGAACTTGCCTCAACATAATAAAGGCCATATATGACAAACCCACAGCCAACATCGTTCTCAATGGTGAAAAACTGAAGCCACTTCCACTAAGATCAGGAACAAGACAAGATTGTCCACTCTCACCACTCTTATTCAACATAGTTTTGGAAGTTTTAGCCACAGCAATCAGAGAAGAAAAAGAAATAAAAGGAATCCAAATCGGAAAAGAAGAAGTAAAACTGTCAGTGTTTGCAGATGACATGATACTATACATATAGAATCCTAAAGATGCTACCAGAAAACTAGTAGGGCTAATCAATGAATTTGGTAAAGTAGCAGGATACAAAACTAATTCACAGAAATCTCTTGCATTCCTATACACTAGTAAAGAAAAATCTGAAAGAGAAATTAAGGAAACACTCCCATTTACCATTGCAACACAAAGAATAAAATACCTATGAATAAACCTACCTAGGGAGACAAAAGACCTGTATGCAGAAAACTATAAGACACTGATGAAAGAAATTAAAGATGATACAAACGCATGGAGAGATATACCATGTTCTTGGATTGAAAGAATCAACATTGTGAAAATGACTATACTACCCAAAGTAATCTACAGATTCAGTGCAATCTCTATCAAACTACTGATGGCATTTTTCACAGAACTAGAACAAAAAATTCAGAATTTGTATGGAAACACAAAAGACCCCGAATAGCCAAAGTAATCTTGAGAACGAAAAATGAGGCTGGAGGAATCAGGCTTCCTGATTTCAGCCTATACTACAAAGCTACAGTAATCAAGACAATATGGTACTGGCACAAAAACAGAAATATAGATCAACAGAAGAGGATAGAAAGCCCAGAGATAAACCCACGCACATATGGTCACCTTATATTTGATAAAGTAGGCAAGGATATACAGTGGAGAAAAGACAGCCTCTTCAATAAGTGGTGCTGTGAAAACTGGACAGCTATGTGTAAAGAATGAAATTAGAACACTCCTTAACAGCATACACAAAAATAAACTCAAAATGGATTAAAGACCTTATTGTAATGCCAGACAGTATAAAACTCCTAGAGGAAAACATAGGCAGAACACTGTGACATAAATCACAGCAAGATCCTTTTTGACCCGCCTCCTAGAGAAATGGAAATGAAAACAAATAAATGGGACCTAATGAAACGTAAGAGCTTTTGCACAGCAAAGGAAACCACAAACAAGACGAAAAGACAACCCTCAGTATGGGAGAAAATAGTTGTAAATGAGGCAACTGGCAAAGGATTAATCTCCAAAATATACAAGCAGCTCATGCAGCTCAATATCCAAAAAACAAACAGTGCAGTCAAAAATGGACAGAAGACCTAAATAGACATTTCTCCAGAGAGAATATACAGATTGCCAACAAACACATGAAAGGGTGCTCAACATCACTAATCATTAGAGAAATGCAAATCAAAACTACAATGAGGTATCACCTCACACCTGTCAGAATGGCCATCATCAAAAAATCTACAAACAATAAATGCTGGAGAGGGTGTGGAGAAAATGGAACCCTCTTGCCGTTTTGGTAGGAATGTAAATTTACACAGCCACTATGGAGAACTGTATGGAGGTTCCTTAGAAACTAAAAACAGAACTGCCGTACAGCGCAGCAATCCCACTACTGGGCATATACCCTGAGAAAACCATAATTCCAAAAGAGTTATGTACCACAATGTTCATTGCAGCTCTATTTACAATAGCCAGGACATGGAAGCCACCAAAGTGTCCATCGACAGACGATTGTGTAAAGAAGATGTGGCACATATATACAGTGGAATATTATTCAGCCATGAAAGGAAATGAAATTGAGTTTTTTGTAGTGAAGTGTATGGACCAAGAGTGTGTCATACAGAATGAAGTAAGTCAGAAAGAGTAAAACCAATACCGTATGCTAACACATATATATGGAATCTGAAAAAAAAAAAGGTTCTGATGAACCTACGGTCAGTACAGGAATAAAGACACAGACGTAGAGAATGGGCTTGAGGACACGGGGAGGGGGAAGGGTAAGCTGGGACAAAGTGAGAGAGTAGCACTGACATATATACACTACCAAACGTAAAATAGATAGCTAATGGGAAGCAGCTGCATAGCACAGGGAGATCAGCTCTGTGCTTTGTGACCACCTAGAGGGGTGGGATAGGGAGGGTGGGAGGGAGACACAAGCTGGAGGGGATATGGGGATATATGTGTATACGTATAGCTGATTCACTTTGTTATACCACAGAAACTAACACAACATTGTAAAGCAATATACTCCAATAAAGATATTAAAATACATATATATATTATTTGATTTGCATACATTTCATAGCTCTGTCTACTGAAAAGCCGTAGAAATAGTGACCGTTTCATTAGTACTGAACCCTTCTGACACCGATGCTGTGGTTTTAAAAGTTGATTTCCCATTAAAAGAAATTAAAGGTCCTTGGAGAAATGACTGATTTTCAGTCTGGGGCAAGAAATGTGCAGGATAATTTTGTAACCCCATATACTAGAAAGCAAGGAAGATATGAAGACCAAGCCTATTAGGAATAGGACTCAGGAAGCAATTCGAATGGATAATCTACCAGAGAAGGAATAAATTTAACATCAATAAGGATAACAATCACAAGTGATTTAAATCCATCATGTACATCTAAATCCATGAATTCATAACGATGTAAGTGAAGAAATACTTATTGCTTACCCTTGATGATACTACTCCTTACTTTGAAAAGTGGTAAATAAAGGGGAAAGAAAAGCATTTTTCCTGCCTTTCCTACAAACGGTATCTCAGAGAAACTGAATAATTGGTTTCATAAGTTTTTATTTATAAAAATATCACCTGTAATAAATGTACAAAGAATGTTACAGTATCTTCATTTTGCAGTCTCTTAGTAGATCTGGGCAATGATTATTAATAGACTGTTAATATAAAAAAGGTAAATGGTACACCAGTTCATATGCTACATATGCAGTAGGCTTACCGGAAATTATTGACCCTGGAATCAGATCAAATCTCTTATCTATTGCAGTGGTTTTCAACTTGGTTGCACATTAGAATCACTTGGAGTATGTATAAAAATCTCAAAGCCTAGACTGCAATTACATTAAAGTCTCTGGGGTGAAACCCAAGCACCAGGATCTTTTTAAGCTTCCAAAGTTGTTTCAATATGCAGCCAAGGTTGAAATGTACTGTTTTAGATCCAGCTGATAATCTACAGTAAATACAGGGATCAGAGGGTGCAATCAGCAGAATCCACACTGTGGGAAGCTGTATAGGATATATGACCCAGTTTCTTAAATAAATAATTAAAAGGAATAAAAGGAAAGGGAGGAACGATAGATGGGGCTTGATGATATATCAACTAATTATAATATATGGACTATTTATGGGTCCTAAATCATACAAACCGAAAAAAAAAAAAATCACAGGTCTATCATGCATATGCGATTGCTGATTGTTAATTTTGTAAAGTGTGATAGGAGAACTATGGTTTTTTTTTTAAATAGTCTTTACTATCAGAGATACATGCTGAAATATTTATGGGTGACATGATGTTTGTAATTTGCTTCAAAATAGCTGGCAGTAGTGGAGGAGGATTGGGTAGGGTTATAGATAAAACAAGATCAAGTTGATAAGTTATGGATACGTAGAGGTTCTCTTCATATTATATGTTTGAATTCTATAGTAACAGTTTTTTTAAGTTTCAAGGAAAATATTTAAGGCAGAGAAAAGAAGTCAACAAAGAGTAAGAAAAACAAATCAGTAGAGTAGAAAACCCCGGAGAGAATGGGATTATGGAGAGTTTCACAAAGGAGAGAGTCATCAACAGCGATCCAGTGAGAGGAGATTAGAAAAGTACCCACTGTTTTTGGCAGTCAGAATGATACTGTAACTTTTCCCAAAACAGTTTCCATAGCACTGTGGCAGTTGGAAGTCTGGTTGCAGCCTGGAGGAGGCAAGGAGGTGTGTGTAGACTACACTTGCAAGCGGTGACAGGGCAGCGGCTACAAGTAAACTGTTAAAGGATCAAGGGGAAGCATTTGCCATGTTATTTGTATTTTTGTTTTTTTTAATACAATGAGAGCATGTTCGATCTTTTTTTTTAATTGATTGGAAGCTGAAAATACAGAAGAGAATAATAGCCTTGGAGGAGATGAAATGGGATGAGATTAAGCGTGGAAGTTGAAGAATTAGTCTTGTATAGAATGGACAGTTGTTCCTGTGAAGAAAGTTGAAGACTAGAAACATCTATAGGGGAATCGAGGGTAAGAAGTTGAAGGTGACCTTTATTTTTGTTGTGACTGTTATTTTTATTGTGAGATAACAAGGGTGGTCATCTTCATATCATAAGTGCATTCAAGGTTAACTAGTTAAGAAGTTGGAGGAGAATGTGTATGCTTTATATTCCTGCTAAAAGGAAAGATTGTGGTATAGAATACCACCATAGCATACCCAGTTGGTATTGGATTCCGTGACTTTGTGCTGCTGCTATTATGAAAAAACAAAACAAAAACAAAACCTAAGAAACTTCCTAGGGACCATAGCCAGTTATTTTCAGACAGTTATTCCATCCTAATTATGTGTGTGTGCATATATAATTTGTGTATATAGTTTGCAAGTGGCTAATCTTAGGTTTTGTGTGTGTGTGTGTTTTAACTCAGATTCTTCATTCAAAGTTTAATGCTTTAGGCTTTGATCAGATTTTCCATTTAAAACTTGAATTTTAATATCTGTTCATCTTAAATGGGATTTCTTTGAGTTTTAAAAAGGTCTCTTTTCTATTCTGATTTTAGTTTTATTAAATCATAATTTAAAAATTAAATCAGAAGGCATATTAATCCTCAATAAAATTATTTACAGTCAGTTTTAGTTCATATAAATATTCATTTGCTTTTAATATATGTCTTGGACCATAGTAGATTTCTGGGACTCGATAGGAAAAGTTCTTTTTATGAGTAATAGGAAAACTCATTAACTTGGGTACAACTGACTTACCCATATTTCACTCTGGTACTTTAATTTACTTCTGAACTATTTCTATATAGTGTGTTTGGGCTGTTTTTTCAACAATATTTTAAACAGGTTTTTTTTTAATATGAAACTGTCTTAATTAGGAAGGAGTAATATAGTCTATAATATATCAGTATTTGAAAAGTAGCTGTTTATCAGACTGCTGTATGGCCCTCAATATTTGACTTTTATATAATTTTTGTTGATGTGAATAAAGTATGGTTCATTTTATTGGAGCAGCTAGATTCTAAGATGGTCCCCAGTGATCCCTGCCTCCTGACATTTACACCCTTCTATAATCTCTTCCCCTTGAGTACAGGTACAACTTGCTTAGGTATACCTTCTATAGGTATAGAATATGCAAAGGAGATGTCCCTGTGTGATTAGGTAACATAAGATCATAACTTCCATGTTGCTAGCAAGCTCTCTCTATTGCCTTCATGGATTACAAGCTTTGATGAGATAAGCAGCCATATTGGGGAGGTCCACTTTGCGAGTAACTAAGATTGACCCCTTGCCAACAGCAAGCTAGGAACTGAGACCCTAAATCCAGTTCAGTTCATAGGGAACTGAATCCTGGCAACAACCACATGAGCTTGGCATCATATCCTTCCCCAGTTGAACCTTCAGATGAGACTCCAGCCATGGCTGGCAATTTGATTACAGCCTTGTTAGAGACCCTGAAGCAGAGGACCCAGTACCTCTGACCCACAGAAACTATGAAATAATAAATGAGTGTTTTAAAAAATAAACAGCTACATATGTGGCAAGTTCTTATGTAGCAATAGATATCTAATTCAGTTATGAAGCAGATAATATTTTCCAAGACATACTAAACCCAGTATATTACTAGCCTCCTTTACTTTCATAGTGCTAGGTGATTTATGTGCAAGGCTGACAGTTTTTATTGGGAATTGAGCCAGTTAGGAAAGGAGTGAACTAGAAATGAGTAGCAATGTACTTAAAAAAGAGGGACTCAACCTAGGTGTGGAGGCTGACCCTCTCAGGCCAAGGTGTCTAAAGAGCTTGGCAAGTTGCTAAAATAAGAGCAGCGGCCTCTACTGGGATAACCTACCTAAAGTCCTTTGCATTTGCTGTTTCTTCCATCTGAATCATTCTTTCCCCAGATATCCAGATGGGTCATATCCTTGCTTCACTTAGAGAGGCCCTCCCTGTCTGCAGTAAATAGACTACGACTCCCTATCACTATCTGTTCTCTAACCTTGCTTTATTATTCTTCAAAGCACTTAACACTGCCTGACATTATGTTACATACTGATTTGTTTATTGTCTTTTTCCTTCACTAGAATATAAACTCCTCATGAGTAGGAACTCTGCTTATTTTGTTCACTGCTGCATATGCAACATTTACAACAGTACTTATCATATAGTAAATGTTCAGCAAATATGTTTTGAGTGGATAAATCTACTTTCCAGTTTTTTTTTTTTTGAGGTACGCAGGCATCTCACTGTTGTGGCCTCTCCCCTTGCGGAGCACAGGCTCCGGACGTGCAGGCTCAGCGGCCATGGCTCATGGGCCCAGCCGCTCCGCGGCATGTGGGATCTTCCCAGACCAGGGCACGAACCCGCATCCCCTGCATCGGCAGGCGGACTCTCAACCACTGCGCCACCAGGGAAGCCCTACCTTCCAGTTTTTACATTGACCAGAATTTGGTTGTCTGAAGGTTGGTGGGAGTTTTAAGGAGTGATGCCTATTCTTGGTCAGGACCCCAGTTAGTGGCTGTGAGATGAGGTATTCAGTCTTCACACAGGGAGATGCAGTGGCAGAAGCATATATACAGGCTGATATTTAGCACAGCTGCTCAAGACTAAGGCAAGAGCTGTGTGTGCTGCAACTCTGGGATTATGCAAACATCAGAGTTGAACCAGGGCGTCTGGGGGTAGTGAGGCAATTATGTCTAGACTGTTAGAATCTGGAGAAATGATTTAATTCCATACCTAGACCCCTCTTCATTCTTTTTTCAGTTCATTTGTTCATGCAATAATTCAGTGCCTGGTGTTACTCTAGGTAAAGGAAATACAGAGACAAGTCAAGTAATATCCCTGTTTTCATTAAACTTGCATTCTAAAGGAGGAACATGATCAACACAGACTAATAAATAATTTCTTATAGTGTTCATTGCTATGGAGAAATCATCATAAAAGAAGGTACTGGAATAAAGATGAATTTCATCTTCATGTTAGTGCTGTGTTGGAATCACGTTATTACTCAAAAAGAAGAGTTGCTCACACAGGGCATGCTCTGAGTAATGAATTACTAAGTAACTGGGAATTAGTAACTGTCATTTTCTATCTATAAATGATTTCTTAGGTTATTAAGATGTGCAGTGTGTGTTCTACATTTATCAAAAAAATAATTGATTATAATCAGGTTTATAGGTAATTGATGTGAATACTTGATAACCCCTTATAGAAGAAAGTAAGGTAGAATTTAGCTTCGGGATTTACCACAATATATATTTGTAAGCTTTAAATATGTTTGACTTAAGTATCTTAGAATTGATTAGTCAGTCACATTTACTGAGACAGTATAGTCAAAGTTCAGCTCTCTGAAACCCTCAACAGTGATTTGTTCTATACAGATAAGATTTCTGTGAAAGTGAGTATACTGTCCATTAAAAAGCAAAACTTAGTTTATCATTAGGAAATATTTATTTAATTTCTACTATTTCAGGCACTGTGTTAAGTACCAAATATGCATTGAAGAAAACAAGTATTGTCCTTGTCCTCATGGAGTTTACGGTCAAGTAGGGGAAACATACTTTAAACAAATAAAATTAGAAATTGTGGTAAATGCAAAGAAGACAAAGAACAGATTGTTATGAGAATATAACAAAAGGAATATGATTTAGATTAGAGGAGTTCAAGAACCGTGAAGGATCTGAGATTTTTAACCCTGCTTAAAAAGGCTAGCCTGCCAAAATGTTCTGAATATTGTCAGAAGACATGAGACGCCTGGGTCAGAGCAGAACTTTATTACTCACAGCATAGCAAGCCACGTGAGTATGGGCATATTTGTATGTTGGTTCCCCATGCCTCCAGGCCTCCTGGGGAAACACAGTTTGGGCCCATTTGAATGGTACGTATGCTGTGAGTTTGTGTCACCGGTGAGAACTTTAAGCTTGGACAATCTACAGCTTTTGCCATAAGCAGTAAGCAAGCCTGCTCTTTGTGTGCAGGGCAAAGTTACCTCATGTTTCAAGGTTGCTTGCTACAAATGCAAACCTGATAAATGGCCTGGATGAAGAGCAACCAGGGCCTCGCATTGACATAACTTGCAAGAATGTGTGGGGACACTCAGGCCATGGTGAATGGCCTCTTCATCAGCAGGGAGAGATTTCACAGAAGTCCTCTCCAAGATTTTTTTTTTAAACAGCTTTACTAGAGTATAATTGGTATACAGTAAACTGAACATAAAGTGTACAGTTTGGTAAGTTTTGACATACATGCACACCCATGAAAGCATCACGACTCAAGATCAGTGAATGTATTTCTCACCTGCAAAAGTTTCCATGTACCCCTTTGTAATTCCTCTCCCCGCCATCTCCTTTCTTCTTCCCCAGGCAAATTCTGACCAGGTTTTGTCACTGTCTATTGGTTTACCTTTCCTAGAGCTGTGCACAGATTGAATGATACAGCATGTATTGTGTATTCTTATTTGTCTTTCATGCAGCATGATTGTTTTTAGATTCATCCATATTGTATTATGTATTTACTTCTGGATAGTATTCCATTGTGCAGATATACTATAGTTTGTGTATGCATTCACTTGTTGATGGACATTTGGGTTGTTTCCAGTTTGGGGCTATTACAAATAAAGGTGCTTTGAATGTTCATATAGAAGTCTGTATATGGACATATACTTTTTTTTCTGTTGGATAAACATGTAGAAGAGGAATAGTTTGACCATGTGGTGGGTATATCTTTAACAGTTTAAGAAAATGCTAGGTTGTTTTGCAGAATGATAATACAATTTTTCCATTCTGCCAACAGTATACAAGAGTTTCAGTTCCTCTATCCTCACCAACATTTGATTTTTAAAAAATTTTTGCCATTCTAACAGGTATATAGTCATATCTCATTGTGATTTTCTTTCGAATTTGACTCCAAAAGCAAAGGCAACAAAAGGAAAAATAAACAAGTGGGACTATATCAAACAGAAAAGCTTCTGTACAGCAAAAGAAATCATCAACAAAATGAAAGGGCAGCCTACTGAATGGGAAAAAATATTTGCAAATCATATACCTGATTTGCAGGTATATGGGTTTATATCTAATATATACATAGAACCCATACAACTCATAGCAAAACATCAAATTATCCCGTTAAAAAATGGGCAAAGGATCTGAGTAGACATTTTTCCAAAGACAACAGATAGATGGCTAACAGGTACGTGAAAAGATGCTCAGCATCACTAATCATCAGCAAAATGGAAATCAAAACCACAATGAGGTATAATCTCAAACCTGTTAGAATGGCTAGTATCAAAAAGACAAGAAATAACAAGTGTTGATGAGGTTGTGGAGAAAAGGGTGGGAATGTAAATTGATGCAGCCGCTAGGAAAGAGTATGGAGGTTCCTCCAAAAAAATTAAAAACAGAAATGATCCAGCAATTCCACTTCCAGGTATTTATCCAGGATTTTAAAAATATTTCTGTTACTGATTTCTAATCTAAAACTGTTTTGGTTTTTATACTTTGTATGACTTGGAACCTTTTAAATTTATTTAGACTGTTTCTATCAGAAATCGTTGATTTTGGTAAATGTTTCATGTGTACTTGAAAATAATGGCTACTTTGCTGTTTTGGATAAAGTATTCTATAGATGTCAATTACTGATTTTCTGTGTACTTGTTTTATCATTTACTGAGAGAAAGAAAATCTTCAACTGTAATTGTTGATTTTTCTATTTCCTTGTAGATTAAGTTTCAAAATATATGGTCCACATATCACGTGCAGTAAGTGGTCTGGGAGGAAAATTACTGTTACTGGCATTATTTTGAAAGACCTTATTAGAACACATCTTTGGTTTGTCCTATAGTATAGGCTATTTCTGGCACCATCTTCACATACAAAAGAAATTTTTATTTGCTACATTTAATTTTTTTATCATTTATCTAATCATTTTATTGTTTTGCTTGGCAGCTTCTATGTTTTTGAAACAGGCATTTGAAGGAGAATACCCTAAATTATTGCGTCTTTATAATGACTTATGGAAGCGTCTTCAACAATACAGCCAAAGTATTCAAGGAACTTTTAATTGCAGTGGAACTGCAGACCTCTATGCTGACTTACAACACATGGAAGATGATACACAAGACATATTCATACCAAAGAAGCCAGATTATGAGTATGTTTGTTTAATCAAACCTGTTTGTTGGCCTGTTAAGGATTTTGTCTTTTATTTTTATTATAAGTTAGAAAATGGGAAAACGCTAATCTTTGTGAATACTTGTAATGATTACTATTCATTTATTTACTTTAAAAGACTTCACAACACTTTTAACTGAAGAAGTCGAAATTTATCCTTAGTTGAGCAGCCTGGTTCCTGATTAAGCTTTATTTTAAAGTATATCACCAATTAAGGTGAATAGAAGCTAAGAGATGAGCATATGTGGTCATTATCGTTTAATTGATATTATAAGATAACCTGTAATTACATCAGACAGCATCATTATTGATGGACCACTGGCATAAATGTGATATAAAAGGAAATGGTGTGTTCAGGAACTATAGCGGAAATAAACCTTATGCTGGGATAGATTCTCAATCTGGTGGGAAAAACCTAAGTACAGTCAAAATTAAACCTGAAAATCTCTTAGATTATTCATGAAGTACAGTATAGGTAGCCATATTTATAAGCCACATCAGAAAAATAATACCATCTCAATAAGCTTAAACCAGCTAGCTTTCCTCCTAAATTGAAAAAGAGTATTGTTTTCAGATTTCTCTTTGAGCACCAAATCAATTGATTGGCTTGCACACCATCTTTAAACACTAGAATCATTTATTGCGATGAGACTGACTCAAGTAACAGTAGATTCTGATCACTGACCTTGTAAGAAAAAGGTTAGGTTTATGAGTGCTATTTTAATGTTTATCTTAAAAATTTTTTATTCTGAATACTTATAGCTGAATTGTATCCACTGTAGTAAGAAGTTCTGACTGGTAAAATACAGGACATAGAAGTTTTGACTGGGAAAACAAGTGGCGTAAGGGTAGGCTGGTATGATAAAAGGAGACGCTGTTGTTCTCTTCAGTTACTCTTTGATGCTAAACATGGAGATTAGGCGAGGACTAATGGAAAGAGGGGACAAGAAGACTGAAAAGTTATCTGTTGATCTTGAAAGATCTTGTAATGTATTAAGGTTTTTTAAAGTATACAAAATAGCATACATAGTATCATTGTATTTCTGGTTTAGTTTTATTTTTAAATTCATATGTTGGCACTGAAAAGCTCTGGAAATATACATAGCACAAGGTAATAGTGTTTTATGTCCAAGAGGTAGAGTTTTTATTCTGTATTTTCTGCTTTTACTTAAAATGAGCATATGTTACTCGTGGGGATAGAGGAAAGGCAGTAAATGCAATGTAGAAAAAAAAATCAGAATAAAAAAAACCACTGTGTTTTGGGACATCCTTTTCACCTTTTGGAGACTGACTTCAGTGAGGTGGGGAAGAAGACTTATGACCTGTATTCTTCTAAGAAACCAAAAAATAATGACGATATAATAAGGAAACAATGACAATATGATTTATATATTCTTTTGAGAAGTGAGGCAAGAAACAAACATAAATTTGACCATGGTAGCTGAGCCAAAGGAAAGTTTTTTGTTGTTGTTTTTAATGATAGAGGGAAAGCTGAGAGTTTTTATAGATAGAAGTAGCCAGTGGAGAGAGAAAGTGAAGAAAAGAGATAATGAATGGAACGAGACCTTAGAATAATCTGAATAGAATCAAGGCACAAATAACCAGGTTAACGTTTTTCATCATTGAGTATTTATGCTGAATTTTTGAAA
Source organism: Lagenorhynchus albirostris (assembly GCF_949774975.1). Lineage (NCBI taxonomy): Eukaryota > Metazoa > Chordata > Mammalia > Artiodactyla > Delphinidae > Lagenorhynchus > Lagenorhynchus albirostris. The sequence continues at coordinate 89,788,013 of NC_083102.1, read as the reverse complement.
GCTGTTCTTACTATGAAGAAAATAAAACAAGATAATGTGACAGTGTTTTATATAGGGTGGTCAAAGAAGACCTCTATGAAAAGGTAACATTTGACCCAAGATCGAGATAATGTGAAGAAATCAACTATGGAAGATTCGGAGTAAGATTTTTGCAGGCAGAGAGAAGAGCAGATTTAGAGCCTGAGAAAATTAAGATGGGGAGGTTGAGGAATAGAAAGCTGAACGCAATGAATGGGGGAGAGTGGGGGATAAAAAATTGGGTCGGAGAGGAGGGGAAACATAAGATCATGTAGGGCTTTATTCACCATGATATGGGGTTTAGAGTTTATTCAAAACACTGGAAACCTTTGCTTTTAAACAGAGGAATGAGATGAACTGATAAACATTTAAAAATTAGCATGCCGGCTTCTTTGTGGACAACTGAGGGGGAGTGTCACCACAGGGAAAGAGAAGCTGTTTTGTTTATCCAGACAAGAAATGATAATGGCTTGAAGTAGGATGAGTGGATGAGATGGTGAGAACTGGTCGAATTGATTCGAGATATAGCTTAGAGGGCAAGCCAGTAGAACTTGCTGGTAGATCACATTTGAGAGGAAAAGAAGAATCAAGGATATGTGTGGACAAGTTGGGAGAAGCCTAATGATTGGAAGACATTGTTTCATCGAGTAGTGGGTTTTTGTTTTGTTTCTTTTTTGTTTGTTTGTGGGTTTATTTTTTTTTTTGTTTTTTGGCCATGCTACACGGCTTGTGGGATTTTAGTTCCCTGACCAGGGATCGAACCCAGGCCCTCCACGTTGAGAGCCTGGAGTCCTGACCACTGTACTGCCAGGGAATTCCCCATCGAGTAGTGTTAAGGTTTTTCTTTTGAAACTGTTGAATCAAAGATGCAAATTGTGTTGTTGAAAAGGTAGTTGAATGTGAATCAGGGCTAGAAATACATATTTGAGAGTCATCACTATTCAGATCTTTAAAAATCATGGGACTGGAGGAGATTCCATAGGGAAGATATATATAAAGAGAAAAGGGAACTTTGGCCCAAAATGTGCACTCCAAAATTTATAGATTGTGCAGAAGAGTGGCAGCCTGCAAGACTAAGAGGAAAAAAAATGGTGAGATAGGAGGAAAACTGAAAGTTATGTGGAACCCCAAAGAATGAGTTCATTTCAGTCAGAAGAGGAATGGTGAACTGTGTCACATGCTGTTGAAAAGCTGAAGAAGCTTAGGACTGAGAAGTGACCTCTAGATATAGCAAAATAAGGTTGTTCAAGGCCTAGGTGTGGAATGGTGGATACAAAGCATTATTAGAATTGATGAAAGACAGAATGGGAGGAGATTGACTTCTGGGATGACAGCCGTCCCCACTCCGCTGACCCACCCCACAGTGAATCTGGTGAAAACTATTAAAAACCAAACAATTTAACGTGTCTGGAAATGGTTTTAAAAGCAAACAGCAAATGAAAAATCATCGGCTCAAGAAAGTCTATGAAAATTCGGTAGAAAGAATTCCGTAAGAGCCTGTGATATTAGAACCAAGACTGTTGTTCCTCCCTCCCTCTTCCCAGCTCATCAAGGCATAGGCTCCACTCAGGACTGTGACAGCCAAGAACAAAGGGCTCCCTTCCCCGCCACTCCTAACTGGAGGGCTTTCTTCCTAAGAAGAGCAGAACCGCAGCATTTCTCATCCTGCCCTCAGCTGCCAGTTAGCTGAAGTGAAGCCTCAGACAGATGAGATCAATAGGTGGGTGCTTCCTTATTGTGCACAACACCCATCTGTTATGTATATGTTATCACAATAAAAACAAAGCATATTAAGCAAATTAAAAAAAAATTTTAAAATGTGTTCACACACAAATTTGTAATGAATGTTTATAGCAGCATTCATAATCACCAAAAGATAGAAACACCCAAAATGTCCATCAGCAGACAGATGGGTAACCACATGTGATATATCCACACATGAATGAAGGAATGAAGAACTGACACATGTTACAACATGACTGAACCTTGAAAAAATTATGCTAAGTGAAAAAAGCCAGATATAAAGCCCGTATGCTGTATGATCCTATTCCTATGAAAGTTAAGAATAGGGAAATCTATAGAGATATAAAGCATATTAGTGGTTGCTTAGGGCTGGGGATGGGGTGAGTGGGGGGGGTAAAAGATTAAAGCTAAAGGCTATGAGGTTTCTTTTGAAGGTGATAAAAATGTTCTGGGATTGAGCATGGTGATGGTTGCACATCACCATGAATATACTGAAAATATATTGAATATACTGAAAGCCATTGAGTTATACACTTTAAATGGTTGAATTGAATGTAAATTAAATCTTGATAAAGAAGTTTTAAAAAAAAGAGAGAACGGGAAAGAAGGAGGTAGGTAATTCTTCTGAGAGGTTTTGATATGAACAAAGGAATAAAGCTACTTTTTCTTTGGGATAAAAGGAAAATCGCTGAGGGTAGGTGAAGTTACAAAGGAAAAAATAAGCTAGTAAGATCATTGCCACTGGTTTTGGTCTTAGTGTAAAGTTGAGGCAGATGGTCAGCTGTGGAGAGTGAAGGGCTGCAGAAGTAGAATTTTAATACCTGGAGCTTCAGGTCTCTTGAAATTAAGAGGTTTGCATAAACATTTAATAGAAACAATTTACTTTTTCTCTGCAATACGTGGAACGCTTAGCAGCAGATACAGAGACCATCTAACTGAGATTTTCTTCGTAAGAGCTTTGAAAGGAAGGTAAATTAGAAAAATCAAGATGCTAATGAGAGCACCTTGAAACGGTGGAGGATGAGCATAGGGTTCCGTAGCGCTGATCACTGTAAGGTCAAAGAGCAAGTTCTTTTGAGTAGAATCTAGCACTTTTATTGATATACAAAGCCCAGCATGATTTGTTCCGTCTGTTTTCTCTTAGACCTCATCTTGTACTGTTCTCCTGTCACTTAAGTGCTCTGCTTCTCTAACTTCTTGTCAAACGCAGCCAGGTCTAAGTCTCTTCTCAGGGCCTTTGCGCTTGTTCTCTTCCTATAGAAAGCGCCTACCCTGGAAATCTATATAACTTGCTCCCTCTTTTCCCTCACATCTTCTCAGGAAGCTTTCCCTTGCCTCACCCTATGTAAAATTGGATTAAAAACAAAAACGATCTCTGGCTTCCTTACTTCCTTTTTCTCTTAGAATTTTTTACTCTCCATTGTATTCCGTAGTTAACTCATTTAAAAATTTTATTTCTTTTTTTGTGTGTTTCTCAGAAGTCTTTTTTTTTTTTATTAGTTTTTATTGCAGTAGAGTTGATTTACAATATTGTGTTCTCAGAAGTCTCTTTAAGGGGACAGGGAGTTTTTTTTAACTGACTTCATTGCTACATTTCCCGCATCTAGGAAGTACCTGGCAAATTTTAGACATTTAAGAGAATTAGTAGGCGGGAAGGAGATGGCGGCAAGTGGGGGCGTGGAAAGTTGTCTTCGAGCTTGGAGACGTCACAGGTAGAGCAGTTCAAAACAATGACTCAAACGTGGAAGCTCCATAGTAAAGCTAAAATGAAAGTAGACTTCTAGTACAGGACAGGTTTTAGAAAAGTTGTTTGTTTTGACATTGTAATCACCAAGGATCCTTCCCGCCCCCCCCCGCCCCCCCAGATTCTTCAGGTTTTCCAAAACTAACAGGGTGGAGTAAGGTAGGGAGCAGGGGAGGCAGGCAGCCACTGGAGCAGGGCTGAGGGAGGCTGTGCTCTGCCCCCACCTGTGGCCGGCCCCCTGCCGGGTCGTCCTTCTGCTTGTCCTCCATCTCTGTGTCAGCAGGCTGCTCTCCTGCAACGACCGCAGCCTTGGTCTTGCTCTCCTCTTCAGCCAGCCTCTCAAACATGTTGGCATAGAGCTGCTTCTCCCGTGCGAGCTGCTTGAGGAGTGGCTGCTGGCAGATAGCCAGCTGGGCCTTGGCAGCTTTGGTGTTGGAGTAGAGCTGCAGGACCTTTTGGAAGGATCCTTGGAGAAGAAGAATGTTAGTACTTATAATTTAGTGCTGAAATTTCTGCAGAAGAGAGAAGAGGCTTCTTAAGATCAGTAAATGACCAGAGCAAAAATAGGGAAGACATTTAAATAGCTGGCGTGGACTTCAGTAGAGGATTGCCTCAGACACATTTAGACACTAGTTCTTCCCTGTTCCCATTGTGGTCTTTCTCTCATCATCTGTTATGGAAGTTATTATAGTTCACACTTTACCTGCACATTTCTTCACTGGACTGTAAAGCAAATTTCATCTCTATCCTCCCAGCACTCAGTGAGGGCTGGCACATAGTATTCTCAGGAACTATGTGTTGAGTGAAATACTTATTGAATGAGAAAGTGTTAAGATAAGTATGGAATTGTGATGTAGGAGCCAAGAGTGTTCTGACCTCTAGGTCTTGTCAGTTGACCAGCAAAGGTGGAAAAGGAGAGAGCCAAGTTTCCTATACCTGAAGGAGTAGGTCAGATGTTTTCAAAATGAACGTTTAGGATTAAGGGGGATTTGTTTTTGTTTGTTTGTTTAAGATAATGGAAAGGCCAGTAGAAGGATCATAAACAGGGGTGATGTGGGAAGATACAGAGTTAATTATATGGTTATAGGTATTTGATAGTAATTGTCAGAGGTAAAATATAAGATCCAATAGTTGGACAAGTAAATGAAAATCAACAGAAATAACTGAAGACATAGGAGGACTGAGGAGGAAAGAAGTGTTTAGTAGGCTAAATTTTAGTTTGTGAAGAATGTTGTAAAACAGATTAACTTAGAACTACAATTAGGAGTATTTGGGTGATTGTGGGACTTGCACAAGCACTTTTTATTTTGTCCTCATTCTTGTTAGTATCAGTTTTGGCATCAGAAGGCTGATAAAAACCTACACCTGTATACTTCCCTCTTAGGCACTGAGCTTATGACAGGGCAGCTGTTGTGTGTGAAAAGGGTTGAGCTTGTGGGAGCAGGTCTCTGCAGACTTGCCTCTCTTGTATGCTCTATAGAAACATGCTAAGTGAAGGCATGGCCCCATTAGAATTAATAAGATTTTACAGTGTTACTCCTTTAGTTTCAAGCAACAAACTTACTACAGTAGGTACTGGTGCATATTATATAACATTTATGCCCAGGAATTATGTATAAATTAAAATGTTTAGTTCTTAATAAGCATTTGATTATGTAAATATATTTATACATTTTTAAACAAAATTTTTTCTTCATATAGAGTTACATTTTATATAGGAGATATGTTTTTAAGAAAGGCATTTACAACCTGATACACTAGCACTTAGTTTTGTATAATTTAAGTTCATTTTTAATAAACTTTGTTCCCACAGTCCCGGAAAGGCTTTGAAAGACTCACTACAACCCTATGAGGCTGCTTATCTATCAAAATCCTTATCTCGACTCTTTGATCCGATCAACTTGGTTTTTCCCCCTGGTGGTCGTAATCCTCCTTCTGCCGATGAACTTGATGGTATCATTAAAACTATAGCAAGGTATGTATTTTCATGTAGCGGCATGCCGCAAAATGCCTGCCACATTTGTTAGTGATGTATAATGGCAGTACATCTTTAATTTATCTCAAATCATTCAAAGAATTAGTCTGGAAATTAAATCAAGAGTTTTGCATTGAGTGAGTGCACATGTAGTAAGTATCAATACTTGAGATTCCAATTAATAAAACCATTTAAATACAGTCTAAAAATAGTCAATTATCATTATTCTGTATCTTGTCAAGGATACAAAGTAAAACAACCTAATTCTTTATGCCATAGTAAATTTCTAATATTACGTAGGAAAGTTAATATTAAAAACTTTTACAAATTGAGAAGCTAAAGCATGGAGATCAGCTTTTTTTAATCTTAAATCCAGAAAGTACTTCATGGCGTACAAGGATTATAATCCTGATTAGTCTACTTGTGTTTGCTATTTTAAGCTTTCTAAGTGAATGTGATAGCTTTTAAAACTCTCAAAAGGGAAGATATCCTAGCAGAGGATATGGTTGTGCAACCTGAATGGTTGCGGACAATGTATTATACTGTTGCTTTTAGACATTTTACGGACCCCCCAAGTTAATCTGCAGTTGAGACTGTCTCAGTTCCTGTCATAATAACAAGTCATAACAGTAGGTCTATACATTTATTTATAGGTGAACATTTTGAGGAGTAAAATTAGTAGTTAGGCAATATAGAACCAAGGTATAAAAGTCTGGATTCTTTTAGATTACAAATTTGAAGATGGTGATTCTGAGGCATGTGAGAGTACAACTAAAAAGCCACAGGTATAATATGCGTATCTATCTAAATACAGCATTGAAATTGCCCAGCATCTTGATCCTAAATCTTTCCACAGTTATCTTGACTTTCCAAAGTCCTGACTGAAGACGTTTATACCCTAATGTCTCCGTTATTTGTTTCATATGGTAGTGACAAAACTGGTCATGGATTGAACTTGATCTCTTTACCTGTTTATGGATATGTTACCTGTTTATGGACTGCACCCATTCCCCGGTGCAGTTTGACAATGCTGTGATCAATTGTAAGGTGGGACTTGAAGAAGCATACTTATGCCATTGTTTAATAGAATGTGAAAGTGAACTTTAATAAAATTATGTCTCACTGGTATATGAAAGGGCATTTTTGTCACACATAGTAAGCACTAATGTTGTTTTAAAGTCCTTCACTTTCTTCATAAAGGCAACCTGGTAAGTGCCAAGATTTATTCTGCTACTTGAGAGACAATACTTACTTTTCTTGCTTTTCTACTTGTATATGCATTTTCATGCAATTTTTAACTCTTAATTAAAAATTAACTTTAAAAAAGTTAACTTTCCATGGTCTTTGTAAATACTTTTTTTTTTTGCAATTACCTCAAATGTCCCAATTAATCCAATGTTAAATTGAAAATAAGCATGACAGAGAAATACTTTAAGAATCCAAATTTTTAAAATATCAAGTTAAATCCTTGTTATGCTTTTGATATATTTAAAAAGCTATTTTATCAAAATAGCATGAATTGGCATAATTTCTACAGAAACTGAGTATCTTTATGTATCGTGTAATTTATATTTTTAGCCTTTGTCCTTCCAAGGTTACCATTTCCATTCAAGAGCTGTCATTTCCTTGCAGATGTCTGTGACATGCAGTGTCTCTAATTGCACTTATCAGTATTAACAAGAGTTCTACTTGAAAAATCTGCACACAATTTACTCTCTTAATCACAGCCTGAACTCACACATGACATGCATTTATTAATGAGAAACTGGTCATTAACCAGACAGTCTTAGAGCACTTTTTCCTAATGCTGAATTTAGGAGGGAAAATGAAACAGTGCAATCAATCAGTTCTTGGAGGCAACCAGTGAAATCTATAAAAAAAAAATCACCACATTGTTTATTGGGATTAGGTTTATATGTTGCTCTTTACTTTGTTGATGAACTGTGTTGCTAATAATTAAAGTCTGTTTTTGTTTTCTCCAGTGAACTAAATGTAGCTGCTGTTGATGCAGACCTCACATTAGCTGTGTCAAAAAACGTGGCAAAGACCATCCAGTTGTATGGTGTAAAATCAGAGCAGCTGGTAAGTGATAGTCCCTTCTGTAAACTTTAATGATTTTGTTTAAAATTACTAATTATACAGTACTTGACTAACTATAAATATTGAATTGACTGAATATTAATTTACTGGAAAATTTTATAGTGAATTTTTGAAACTTTCTTATGAATTTAAACCAGAAAAAAATGTTACCTCTTAAAAATTGGCCCTCCTGCCATTGCTACACTTAAAAAAATGCAGGCAGGTTTTATAAGACTTTTTAAAAAATGCATGTGCCACTTTATGGGCTAAATTATTTATATTTTTAAGTGTAATTATTTCAGATTGATCAAATTTCCTGTCATGAGACCACTCACCCCAGATATCATTCACGTGCTGTTACTTAGTGTGAAATTGACTTGAACCATTAGAAAATGATTGGAGGAAGTGAAGTGCTTAAAACTGTAAAAGAAAGATGTTGATTTACTTTCTAAAGGTTCGAGCCCTAGACTGTGGAAGTTTAGCTCCAAAATTACTCTTTTTGAAACAGCTGTTTGCATATATTTAAAATAATAGCTGCATGCCTGAATCATAATTTTAATTCTCTACATTAATGTTTTAAAGTTAAGCATACATATTTAACTAGTAGATATGTATGCTAACTGAAATCCAAGGAGTAGGGCTTTAGTACATCTTTAACTGTCATTGATGGACTAATTTTAGAGAATGTGCCAAAATGTGGTATCTCTACTGTCATTAAAAGGATAGCTAACCATGTTTTTTTGTTGTTGTTGTTGTTTCGCTTCCCTGACTGCTCCAATTGAAACATTGTAAAATGAAGTACAGTTGACTCTTGAACAACTTGGGGGTTGGGGTACCTACCCTCCCTGCAGTCAAAAATCCATGTGTAATTGATAGTCAGCTCTCCGTATTCGTAGTTTCTCCTTGTCATCCCTTCCGTGTCGGTGGATTCAACCAACTGCGGATCATGTAGTACTGTAGTATTTACTACTGAAAAAAATCTGCAGGTAAGTGGACCCTCCCAGTTCAAACCCATGTGTTCAAGGGTCAGTTGTAATCTGGCTTTACCTATATCCTAGTAGTTCTGGTTGGTTCTGGAATAATTTTTAGAGTAGGTTGGTAACAAATTGAACTTAAGGAATTTGCATAAAATGATCCTTGGTGCTAACAATCATTTCATGAGACTTCCTGCTTTCACTTCCAGTGGATGGCTCCATTCTGTTTGCATATTAATATGGTGCTATTTTCTACTCAATTATTCTTGCAGTCTTGACAAAAAATTTAGAAGCATCTTTTTTTTTTAACTTTGTTTATTGAAAACTGACCCTACAGAGACCATGGAAGCTCTTTGTAGATAATTAGATGACTAATTTTTCTCTCAAACATTTTTTTATAGAAGCTTTATTATGATACTTATTACTTTTAAAAACATGGTTTATTGCTATAAATGAAATTCGGTATTATATCCAGTAGAGTTCAGTGTAATTACTGGAAGTGTCAGGAAAAAAACATCCTTATGAGATGGTTCCACCTGAAAACAACATTATAAAGAAGAGCCAGCATATGTATGGAAAATATATCACTCTTCTGTGTCAGGCGGGGCAGTGGTAAATGTAACATGTGACTTCAGTTAAGGCAGTGGTGGCAAAAGGCTTTAACAAAATTAAAATATATCAAAAACATTGGATTGAATTGATGCTGTTGGTCAAATAGTCTGTGACCCTAAATTACTCAGGCCTACCATCCTACAATGCTAAAGGGTAACAGAAAGTTCCAGACTTAAAATTTTTTTTTTTAGACAGTAAACATGGTCTACGTTTGATTCATTCCAATAGAATACATTTGATCACATTTTTTTTTTTACACAGCAGGTTCTTATTAGTCATCCATTTTATACACATCACTGTATACATGTCAATCCCAGTTGCCCAGTTCATCACACCACCACCACCACCCCTCAGCCACTTTCCCCCTTTGGTGTCCATACATTTGTTCTCTACAACTGTGTCTCAATTTCTGCCCTGCAAACCGGTTCATCTGTACCATTTTTCTAGGTTCCACGTATATGTGTTAATATACGATATTTGTTTTTCTCTTTCTGACTTATTTCACTCTGTATGACAGTCTCTAGATCCATTCACGTCTCAACAAAGACCCAATTTCGTTCCTTTTTATGGCTGGGTAATATTCCATTGTATATATGTACCACATCTTCTTTATCCATTCTTCTGTCGATTGGCATTTAGTTTACTTCCATGACCTGGCTGTTGTAAATACTGCTGCAATGAACATTGGGGTGCATGAGTCTTTTTTTTTTTTCTTTTTTTCGATACGCAGGCCTCTCACTGTTGTGGCCTCTCCTCTTGCGGAGCACAGGCTCTGGACGTGCAGGCTCAGCAGCCATGACTCACAGGCCTAGCCGCTCCACGGCATTTGGGATCTTCCTGGACTGGGGCACGAACCCATGTCCCCTGCATCGGCAGGCGGACTCTCAACCACTGCACCACCAGGGAAGCCCGCATGAGTCTTTTTGAATTGTTGTTTTCGCTGGGTATATGCCTAGTAGTGGGATTGCTGGATCATATGGTAATTCTATTTTCAGTTTTTTAAGGAACCTCCATACTGTTCTCCATAGTGGCTGTATCAGTTTACATGCCCACCAACAGTGCAAGAGGGTTCCCTTTTCTCCACACCCTCTCCAGTATTTGTTGTTTGTAGATTTTGTGATGATGCCCATTCTAACTGGTGTGAGGTGATACCTCTTTGTGGTTTTGATTTGCATTTCTCTAATAATTAGTGATGTTGAGCATCTTTTCATGTGCTTCTTGGCCATCTGTACGTCTTCTTTGGAGAAAGGTCTGTTTAGGTCTTCTGCCCATTTTTGGATTGGGTTGTTTTTTTTTTTAATATTGAGCTGCATGAGATATTTATATATTTTGGAGATAAATCGTTTGTCCGTTGATTCGTTTGCAAATATTTTCACCCATTCTGAGGGTTGTCTTTTCGTCTTGTTTATGGTTTCCTTTGCTGTGCAAAAGCTTTTAAGTTTCATTAGGTCCCATTTATTTATTTTTGTTTTTATTTCCATTACTCTAGGAGGTGGATCAAAAAAGATCTTGCTGTGCTTTATGTCAAAGAGTGTTCTTCCTATGTTTTCCTCTGAGAGTTTTATAGTGTCCGGTCGTACATTTAGGTCTCTAATTCATTTTGAGTTTATTTTTGTGTATGGTGTTAGGGAGTGTTCTAATTTCATTCTTTTACATGTAGCTGTCCAGTTTTCCCAGCACCACTTATTGAAGAGACTGTCTTTTCTCCATTGTATATCCTTGCCTCCTTTGTCATAAATTAGTTGACCATAGGTGCATGGGTTTATTACCTCTGGGCTTTCTATCTTCTTCCATTGATCTGTGTTTGTTTTTGTGCCAGTACCATATTGTCTTGATTACTGTAGCTTTGTAGTGTAGTCTGAAGTCAGGGAGTCTGATTCCTCCAGCTCCATTCTTTTCCCTCAAGACTAATTTGGCTATTCGGGGTCTTTGTGTCTCCATACAAATTTTAAGATTTTTTGTTCTACTTCCATAAAAAAAATGCCATTGGTAATTTGATAGGGATTGCATTGAATCTGTATATTGCTTTGGGTAGTATAGTCATTTTCACAATATTGATTCTTCCAATCCAAGAACATGGTATATCTTTCCATCTGTTGGTATCATCTTTGATTTCTTTCATCAGTGTCTTATAGTTTTCTGCATACAGGTCTTTTGTCTCCCTAGGTAGGTTTATTCCTGGGTATTTTATTCTTCTTGTTGCAGTGGTAAATGGGAGTGTTTCCTTAATTTCTCTTTCAGATTTTTCATCATTAGTGTATAGGAATGCAAGGGATTTCTGTGCATTAATTTTGTATCCTGCAACTTTACCAAATTCACTGATTAGCTCTAGTAGTTTTCGGGTGGCATCTTTAGGATTCTCTATGTATAGTATCATGTCATCTGCAAACAGTGACAGTTTTACTTCTTTTCCAATTTGTATGCCTTTTATTTCTTTTTCTTCTCTGATTGCTGAGGCTAGGACTTCCAAAACTGTATTGAATAATAGTTGTGAGAGTGGACATCCTTGTCTTGTTCCTGATCTTAGTGGAAATGCTTTCAGTTTTTCACCATTGAGAATGATGTTTGCTGTGGGTTTGTCGTATATGGCCTTTATTATGTTGAGGTAGGTTCCCTCTTTGCCCACTTTCTGGAGAGTTTTTATCATAAGTGGGTGTTGAATTTTGTCCAAAGCTTTTCTGCATCTATTGAGATGATCATATGGTTTTTATTCTTCAGTTTGTTAATATGGTGTATCACATTGATTGATTTGCATGTATTGAAGAATCCTTGCATCCCTGGGATAAATCCACTTGATCATGGTGTATGATCCTTTTAATGTGTTGTTGGATTCTGTTTGCTAGTATTTTGTTGAGGATTTTTGCATCTATATTCATCAGTGATATTGGTCTGTAATTTTCTTTTTTTGCAGTATCTTTGTCTGGTTTTGGTATCAGGGTGGTGGTGGCCTCATAGAATGAGTTTGGGAATGTTCCTTCCTCTGCAATTTTTTTGGAAGAGTTTGAGAAAAACGGGTATTAGCTCTTCCCTAAATGTTTGATAGGATTCACCTGTGAAGCCATCTGGTCCTGGACTTTTGTTTGTTGGAAGATTTTTAATCACAGTTTCAATTTCATTACTTGTGGTTGGTCTGTTCATATTTTCTATTTCTTCCTGGTTCAGTCTTAGAAGGTTATACCTTTCTAAGAATTTTTCCATTTCTTCCCGGTTGTCCATTTTATTGGCATAGAGTTGCCTGTAGTAGTCTCTTAGGATGCTTTGTATTTCTGCGGTGTCTGTTGTAACCTCTCCTTTTTCATTTCCAATTTTATTGATTGGAGTCCTCTCCCTCTTTTTCTTCATGAGCCTGGCTAACGGTTTATCAATTTTGTTTATCTTCTCAAAGAACCAGCTTTTAGTTTTATTGATCTTTGCTATTGTTTTCTTTGTTTCTATTTCAGTTATTTCTGCTCTGATCTTTATGATTTCTTTCCTTCTAACTTTGGGTTTTGTTTGTTCTTCTTTCTCTAGTTCCTTTAGGTGTAAGGTTAGATTATTTATTTGAGATTTTTCTTGTTTTTTGAGGTAGGCCTGTATAGCTATAAACTTCCCTCTTAGAACTGCTTTTGCTGTATCCCGTAGGTTTTAGATTGTCACGTTTTCATTGTCATTTGTCTTTAGGTATTTTTTGATTTCCTCTTTGATTTCTTCAGTGATCTCTTGGTTATTTAGTAACGTAGTGTTTAGCCTCCATGTGTTTGTGTTTTTTATGTTTTTTCCCCTGTAATTCATTTCTAATCTCATAGCGTTGTGGTCAGAAAAGATGCTTGATATGATTTCAGTTTTCTTAAATTTACTGAGGCTTGATATGTGACCCAAGATGTGGTCTATCCTGGAGAATGTTCTGTGCACACTTGAGAAGAAAGTGTGATCTGCTGTTTTTGGATGGAACGTCCTATAAATATCAATTAAATCTACCTGGTCTGTTGTGTCATTTAAAGCTTCTGTTTCCTTATTTATTTTCATTTTGATTGATCTGTCCATTGGTGTAAGTGAGGTGTTAAAGTCCCCTACTATTATTGTGTTACTGTTGATTTCCTGTTTTACAGCTGTTAGCAGTTACCTTATGTATTGAGGTCTCCTATGGTGGGTGCGTACACATTTATAATTGTTATATCTTCTTCTTGGATTGATCCCTTGATCATTATGTAGTGTCCTTCCTTGTCTCTTGTAACATTCTTTATTTTAAAGTCTATTTTATCTGATATGAGTATTGCTCCTCCAGCTTTCTTCTGATTTCCATTTGCATGGGATATGTTTTTCCATCCCCGCACTTTCAGTCTGTATGTGTCCCTAGGTCTGAAGTGGGTCTCTTGTAGACAGCATATATATGGGTCTTGTTTTTGAATCCATTCAGCAAGCCTGTGTCTTTTGGTTGGAGCATTTAATCCATTCACATTTGAGGTAATTATTGATATATATGTTCCTATTACCGTTTTCTTAATTGTTTGGGGTTTGTTTTTGTAGGTTCTTTTCTTGTGTTCCCACTTAGAGAAGTTCCTTTAGCATTTGTTGTAGAGCTGGTTTGGTGGTGCTGAATTCTCTTAGCTTTTGCTTTTCTGTAAAGCTTTTGATTTCTCCATCGAATCTGAATGAGATCCTTGCTGAGTAGAGTAATCTTGGCTGTAGGTTCTTGCCTTTCATCACTTTAAGTATATCATGCCACTCCCTTCTGGCTTGTAGAGTTTCTGCTGAGAAATCAGCTGTTAATCTTATGGGAGTTCCCTTGTATGTTATTTGTCATTTTTCCCTTGCTGCTTTCAATAATTTTTCTTTGTCTTTAATTTTTGCCAGTTTGATTACTATGTGTCTTGGTTTGTTTCTCCTTGGGTTTATCCTGTATGGGACTCTCTGTGCTTCCTGGACTTGGGTGGCTATTTCCCTTCCCATGTTAGGGAATTTTTCAACTATAATCTCTTCAAATATTTTCTCGGGTCCTTTCTCTCTCTCTTCTACTTCTGGGACCCCTATAATGTGAATGTTGTCCCAGAGGTCTCTTAGGCTGTCTTCATTTCTTTTCATTCTTTTTTCTTTATTCTGTTCCACAGCAGTGAATTCCACCATTCAGTCTTTCAGGTCACTTATCCGTTCTTCTGCCTCAGTTATTCTGCTATTGATTCCTTCTAGTGTAGTTTTCATTTCAGTTATTGTATTGTTCATCTCTGTTTGTTTGCTCTTTAATTCTTCTAGGTCTTTGTTAAACATTTCTTGCATCTCCTCGATCTTTGCCTCCTTTGTATTTCTGAGGTCCTGGATCATCTTCACTATCATTATTCTGAATTCTTTTTCTGGAATGTTGCCTATCTCCACTTCATTTAGTTGTTTTTCTGGGGTTTTATCTTGTTCCTTCATCTGGTACATAGCCCTCTGCCTTTTCATCTTGTCTGTCGTTCTGTGAATGTGGTTATTGTTCCACAGGCTGCAGGACTGTAGTTCTTGCTTCTGCTGTCTGCCCTCTGGTGCGTGAGGCTGTGTAAGAGGCTTGTGCAGCTTTCCTGATGTGAGGGACTGGTGGTAGGTAGAGCTGTGTGTTGCTCTGGTGGGCAGAGCTCAGTAAAACTTTAATCCACTTGACTGCTGATGGGTGGGGCTGAGTTCCCTCCCTCTTGGTTGTTTGGCCTGAGGCAACCCAACAGTGGAGCCTACCTGGGCTCTTTGGTGGGGCTAATGGCAGACTCTGGGAGAGCTCACGCCAAGGAGTACTTCCCAGAACTTCTGCTGCCAGTGTCCTTGTCCCCACAGTGAGCCACAGCCACCCCCTGCCTCTGCAGGAGACCCTCCAACACTAGCAGGTAGGTCTGGTTCAGTCTCCCCTGGGGTCGTTGCTCCTTCCCCTGGGTCCCAATGTGCACACTACTTTGTGTGTGCTCTCCTAGAGTCTCTGTTTCCTCCAGTCCTGTCGAAGTCCTGCAGTCAAATCCCACTAGGCTTCTGTAAGGTCGGATCTTAACAAACGGCATCACGAAACAGAGGAAGGCTTCAAGTGAGCTTTATTAGGGAGCGCTCCCGGGCGAGGTTCACTGGTCCGAGAGAAAGGGGGCCAGAGAAGTCGCGCCCGGGCGAGGGTTGGGCAAGATTTTATAGGGGAAGAAGGGAAAGGGGTGTGGTGAATCTGGGAGGGCGCAGGGTATTCCTTATTTGGTGGTCTTTTCGGGTATCCTGGGGGACCGTTAGTCCCGCCCCTTGAAAGGCGGGAAGGCTGGGCTGGTTTCAAAGTCTCCAGGGCAGTTTCTGGAACTGGGTGGTCCGGAGAATTTCGTTCTGATGCAACCTGTGAATCTGATTGTGTTCCCCTGCCTCGGGCCAGTTGGTCTTACAGCTTCAAAGTCTGATTCTCTACAAATTCCTCTTCCCATTGCCAGACCCCCAGGTTGGGAAGCCTGACGTGGGGCTCAGAACCTTCACTCCAGTGAGTGGACTTCTGTGGTATAAGTGTTCTCCAGTCTGTGAGTCACCCACCCAGCAGTTATGGGATTTGATTTTGCTGTGATTGTGCCCCTCCTACCGTCTCATTGTGGCTTCTCCTTTGTCTTTGGATGTGGGGGTATCTTTTTTGATGAGTTCCAGTGTCTTCCTGTTGATGATTGTCCAGCAGCTAGTTATGATTCTGGTGTTCTCACAAGAGGGAGTGAGAGCATGTCCTTCTACTCCGCCATCTTGGTTCACAGTTTCTTAAATTTTTTTTTTTTAAGTGAATTTTTTTAAGGTCGTTTTACTTTTCTGCTTTCATTTTAGTGTTTAAAGAAAGCCTAAGCATTAAATAACAGTTCAAACAGCATCATATGTTTATTATTTTAAATATTACTGAGTAATGACAAGTAACTTTTAATGTTCATCTCTTGTGTTTTGGCTTTTAATAACACTTTCTGCTTCTCCTCTGTGTTTTTAAATTTGACACGTTTTGTTCTTTGATCTTACCATATTCCTCTTCCTTTATAATTATTTCACTGAAAACATTTAGAAGAAAATAGCCAAGTGTTAAATCTTTAGTGAGAGATTGAAAGATGTTTTTCTTTTTTTTTTTTTTTTGCCGTACGCGGGCTTCTCACTGCTGTGGCCTCTCCTGCTGCGGAGCACAGGCTCCAGACGCGCTGGCCCAGCGGCCATGGCTCACGGGCCCAGCCGCTCCACGGCACGTGGGATCCTCCCGGACTGGGGCATGAACCCATGTCCCCTGCATCGGCTTCCCAACCACTTCCCAACTTCCCAACCACTGCACCACCATGGAAGCCCTGAAACATGTTTTAAAGTAGAATATCTACTCTATCTGTAAGTGGAAATGTTTACTTGAAATTTGGTATAAGTCTATAAAGGGACAGTTCTTTCTGTAGGTGAGATATTTAAGTCTCAAGTCCACAAGGTTGAAAAGTAACAGAAATCATATCATTAATGAATGTTTAAGCTGTGAAATAAAGGAAAGCTAGAATTTAAACAACAGTGTGTTTTTTAAAAGGGCAACTTGAAAATACAAAACTTGAAATGTAGAATGAGCAGCTTTCCAGAATCCTAAATTTATTTTTCTAAAGGTTAGTTGTGGAAGTTTCTTGGCTATCGGAACATTTAACATGCTTAACTATAGCTTTAGTTCACATCAGGAGAAAGGATGGTAAAAGGATTTCTCAAGTTGATCCTTTGTGTAGACCATCTTTATGACCATCTAAACTCACTATGTGTTTTTGGATATATTCTTTCATATGCCTAAAAAAGCTGTATGTTTTTCTTTTCAACCTTATTATTTGAATGTCTTAGGATATAGTAGAATAAAACATATATGAGTTATATACATAGTACATATATTTGCTTATAATAATCTGAAATTATTTTATCATTACACATGTATTTGTTTTTCTAAGTCTTCTTTGTTATTAATCACCAGAGTTATGTCATAAAAACCTAAAGCTCTATAGGGACAAATCCTTACATCCTTCTTTCTGACTCTTAAATGGTACCAGAGAATTCATTTTTTTTTTTTTTTTTTTAATGGTATGCGGCCCTCTCACTGCCACGGCCTCTCCCGTTGCGGAGCACAGGCTCCGGACGCGCCGGCCCAGTGGCCATGGCTCACGGGCCCAGCCGCTCCGCGGCATATGGGATCTTCCCGGACCAGGGCACGAACCCACGTCCCCTGCATCGGCAGGCGGACTCCCAACCACTGTGCCACCAGGGAAGCCCGAGAATTCATTTTCTAAGGTTAGGATAGGGTTGTAAAAATAACTACCATTATTAAACATCTATAGTTGCTTGGATTGTGCCAAGGCATTAAAATGTATTATCTCATTTATCTCACAACAACCCTTGAAATGGAAGTATCAATATCCACCACTACAAAGTGGGAATTCAGGCTGAGAAAGCTTAGTAGCCTGGCCGATATAGACTCCTAAAAGTGCAATGCCGGCAGGCAAGTCTTGAAACTAGCATTCAGACTCCGATTTGAGTCTAGACCAAGCTTTAAAACTCTCTTGTTGGGCTTCCCTGGTGGCACAGTGGTTGAGAGTCCGCCTGCCGATGCAGGGGACACGGGTTCGTGCCCTGGTCCTGGAAGATCCCACATGCCGCGGAGTAGCTGGGCCCGTGAGCCATGGCCCCTGGGCCTGGGCGTCCGGAGCCTGTGCTCTGCAACGGGAGAGGCCACAACAGTGAGAGGCCTGCGTACAAAAACAAACAAACAAACAAACAAAAAAACTCTCTTGTACCACAACACAAATACATCTTTCTTTTTTTACTTAAGTAGTATTGTTTTGTGATTTACTTACCCACTTTACAATATAACATAGAGATCTATATTCTATTTTAATACATGCATAGTATACTTACGTATCATAGTTTACTTCTTTATTCTTAATGGATAGTGTCTTAGTCCATTCGGGCTACTGTAACAAAATGCCCTAAACTGGGTGACTTATAAACAATAGCAATTTATTTCTCACAGTTCTGGAGGCTGGCAAGTCCAAGATCAAGGCGTCAGCAGATTAGGTATTTGGTGAGAGCCCCTTTCTTGGTTCATAGATGACTGTCTTTATTCTGTAAGCTCACAGTGTAGAAGGGGCAAGGGGGCCTTCTCAAGCCTCTCTTATAAGGGCACAAATCCCATTCATGAGTGCTCTGCCCTCATAACCTAATCAGCTGCCAAAGACTCCCGCCACCTGGGGCATTAGGTTTCAACGTATGAATTGGTGGGCGGAGGGTACGAACATTCAGATGGTAGCAGATGTTTAGATGGTTTAGTGATTTAATTTAGAAATAACAGGGATTTAGCCTTGAATTCGCACATGTGAGTTATAAGTCTTAGGGTTTACTTCCTTAACATGTATTTAATTTAGTATGTTTCCAAGGTGCTCTTTTGTGAAAATGAGATCAGTGTTTTTTTAGACTGTCTTCATTTAAGAATTCTTACTCGTTTGTCTTGACAGCAGCTGTGAAGTTATAATTAACTTACTAAGTAGAATTTTATATTCCAAATGCACACACACACACCTATAGATGTATATATCATAATATTTTATGATTGAACAAATTGATTATATAATGGTGATATATTGGTAATTTGTATAGTTCTGAAATGTGAACTTTAGTAGAACATGTCACTAGACCTTGCAACCACAAGTTTGAATCAGTGTTTTCCTTGTTCTCTATATGTTAAAAGAAAATTAAAGTATTATATAAGGGAATTATTGCGATACCTTGGTAATATATAGGCTTACAAACTACTGTGATAACAAAATTATAGGCAAACAGTACTAGTAAGTATTCCTTTTAAAAGGTAAATTGTTAGGGCATTTTCTAATAATAAGTATTATCTGATGGTTTCTGGGCATGACATATAGAATCCCAATATAAATGTCAAATGTTATAAATTGTGAAAAAGTGGATTGGCATTTAATTAGATTGCAGACCATTTGGAACAATAATAAGGATGACATTTAAGGGGAGGTTTCAGCTTCTGAGCAGGTCAGTAGCTGTGTATGATGAGGTCAGTAGCTCTAGACCACAGTAGGGTTTTTTAAAAGCTTTGTAAATATACACTTTATTCTTTGTATAATTAACAAGTAGTTTAGAGACTTGACATTCTTATAATGGAAGAAAACCTGCATGTGTGATATTTAAATGATATAGAAACACAGGAATTTAACTTTTTTAGTTTTAAAAGGATTGTTTAATGCAGGTTTAAATGTCGTCTACTTGGATACTGCTCCATATAATATCATATGGTAATAGCCTGTGTTATTAACATTCAAGTAGAAGATTTTTTAAAAAATATGAAATCACTTGGAAGAGTTTTTATGTTAGGCGCAAGCAGAGGAAACGTATCGGTAGATTCTCTTGAACCAAACGCACTTTAGCTGTAATACAAATACACTGATCCTTTGGGTTACCTACCCTCTTGATTCTTCAGACAGCTTTCCACTCTTTGTTACCTCTCTTCTTATGTTGGTGTATTTTAGGATCACTCCTTCTTTTCATTAAGACAGCTCTCTGACTTGCTTCCCAGACTCGTAAGAGCTTGATTTTCTGGGGGCTGTGTCAGGTCAGTAGTAAGTAGTCATGCTGTCTAAGATTCAGTAGGCCATAGTGAAGACAGAGAGAAATGTCAAATAATGGTGGTGTAATTAGCAAATATTTTCAGCAGAAATTTTAAAATGCAGTCGTCAGTTAAAGTCTGCTCAAAAGTCTGTTTAACTGTTGCCACAAAATTGTTGTATAATAGCTACAAAATCTGAGTTGCATGCAATAAGCATTTATTGCTTATACGTCTTGGGGCCTGTGAGGGGCAGCTAGGTGACTTTGCTGACTTTGGCTGGGTTTACTCCACACTAGGCTAGCTGCTGATCTAGGCTGGCTTTAACCATAGTTAATACTCTGTTCTTCATGTCTCTAATCCTGCAGCAGGCTATTCTGAGCTTGGTTTCACAGTGAAGGCAGAGGCACAAGAGAGAAAATAGCCCCGTAAGTGTGGCTCACCAAAGCAACCCAGCCACAGTGCGATACTAAATAGTAAAGGATATGGCCGCAGAAAGAGATGAAGGATTGGGGCCGATAACGCCATCTATCACAAAGCCAAGTTGGGAACTTGGCAACAGAAAAAAAGAGTTAATGAGCTTTTCTTTTTAATTCCCAATGGCCTAATCTCCCTTCTTGAATCCTAATAGTGTGTATTAAATTTTTAAAATATTTGTTTGTATTGGGATATAATTGACACATAACATTATATTAGTTTTAGGTGCACAGCCTAACTTTTTTTTTTCTTGTGATGAGAACTTTTAAGATTTTCTCTTTTAGCAACTTTCAATATACGGTATTGTTAGCTGTAGTCCCCCTGCTGTACATTACATCCCTGGACTTACTGTCTTATAACTGGAAGTTTGTACCTTTTCACCATCTTCACCCATTTCTCCCACCCCTTACCCCTCACCTCTAGCAGCCATCAATCTGTTCTCTTGTATCTATGAGTTCGTTTTGTTTTGTTTTTTAGATTCTACATATAAGTGAAATCAAAGGCTTTTGTTTTCCTCTGTCTGACTTATTTTACTTAGCATAATGCCCTCAAGGTCCATCCATGTTGTCACAAATGGCAGGATTTCTTTCTTTTTTTGTAGCTGAATAATATTCCATTATACATATACACCATATTTTCTTTATCCATTCATTTGCCATGGACCTTTAGGTTGTTTCCACATCTTGGCTAGTGTAAATAATGCTTCAGTGAACATAGGGGTGCATATATCTTTTCCAGATAGTGATTGCATTTTCTTCAGATTGCTGAATCATATGGTAGTTCTCTTTTTAATTTCTTGAGGAACCTCCATACTGTTTTCCACAGTGGCTGTAGCAGTTTACATTCTCACCATCAGTGCACAGCGTTCCCTTTTCTCCACATCCTCTCCAGTACTTGTTATTTCTTATCTTTTTCTTACCAGCCATTTTAACAGGTGTGAAGTGATGCCTCTTTATGGTTTTGATTTGCATTTCTCTGATGATTAGTGATGTTGAGCACTTTTTTATGTACCTGTTTGCCATCTGAGTATCTTCTTTGAAAAATGTCTTTTCAGATCCTCTGCCCATCTTTCAGTCAGACTGGTTTTTGGCTGTTGAGTTGTATGGATACATGATTTGCAAATATTTACTCCTAAGTGTATATGAAATTTTTATGGCATATGACTATCAGCTTCATAGCCCAAAGAAGATAGAAATTCATTACTATGATAATTTACTTAATGATTTTAATTAATGTTAATTTACTTTTAAAAATTATGAGCCTTTTTCTGTATGGCCTTATTTGATGACATATATTTATTCCCTTATCATATATTGTATTCTCGAATCTTTGTTGTCCTAAACTTGTTTACATTACCACAAGCATATAATATTAATTTTTCCCCTCTCCTATTTTTCCTTATGTCTTTCATTACAAAATATACTTTCATTTATGTCTTCCTTTATTTCAGAATGTGAACAAATAAAACAAATAGAATTTTCCATGTCAACTCCAGAAAGTACAAGAAGTAATAAGAGACTTGAAAAGAAACTGGGCATTTGGATCAGGTCCCCATGAGTTTTCACTGCCATGTTAGCACTTTGATACCATGAGGGTTTTTTAAATATATAATTCAGCTTTTCTGGGTGTTGCCATTGACAGGATTAGTCTGAATTACCTGGTCCATTTTTACTGGAATTGGAAGTGATCTTAAAACTATAGAGCTTTTATATCTTTTCAGGCATCTTAGTGATCAAGAAGGTATAATCTTATCCCTGTTTCAAGGTATAGGAATATAATTTAATTCTCTAATGTATACTTCAAATTATACTATTTTAAAGTATGTTTCTGGGAGAGAAAGTTGTTAGCATTTAGTCAGGGTTAGGCTGTGATTCACTCAGAGTACCCTATGCCCTAGTATACAAATACTTATAATGTCATACAAATACTTATAATGACAAAGATATAGCTACACTTACAAATAAGATAGAAAGAAAACCTATATTTACCTCCTAGGGCTGCCATAGGTATCAGCCTAGCGTGACACGAGGCAAGATGGCCTTGCAAATGGAACCAAAGCCAAAACACGCTCAGGGATTGGCTCTTGCAATATCCAGTGTGATGGGATCTCTGAGCCACCAGCATTAGACGTGATTTTAAATTGCAGAGCTGTGGTGGTAGTGGTCGGGAGGGAGGCATGGTTGAAAGGGCAACTGTAAAACCCCCAGACAACAGGGACAAATGGAGTACCCATAGAGGAAGACAGTTTTCACAGAGGAGCCTCTGAGAGCTTTCAAGGTACTAGGCTAGTTCTCATATTTCTTCTGAATTTTATGACATATTTGTAACTTCAAGGTGCTGAAAAGCTGAAAATGTATTGCTGTCTACCTGTAGCTTGTGTGCTCCTGCTCTCTCTTATCAGCAGAAAAACAGCAGTCTTAATTTGAAAAAAATGACAAAACAAACAAAAAGACACTTTCTTTTAAAAGTTAGGATGCAAACTAAAATTCACTGCATTTGAGTATAAAAGAACTCATTTGCATCTTAGAAATTATTGTCTTTTCCCTTTACTATATCAAGCACATAGCAGCTAACTTTTGGGCAGCCAACTTTTACTAAACTCACTAGTATGAACTTGTGCCAATTTAGATTATTTTCTGAGGCATACCTAAAAAAATGGTACATATGGAAAGTGTTCTGTCTGTGATAGGGCTACAGAAAATGTTTCTCCTTTGTGGACAGCCTTTTTAAAAAATCATTTTTCAGTGTCTTAGGGTAGGAATTGCTAATCTAGGAGTTCTGTGAAGGGTTTTCAGGGGATCTGTGAACCCCAGGAAATTACAAAAATGTTATTTTATATGAGTTTTTTCTGGAAAAATGTTGTAACAGGTTTCAAAGAGGTCTGTGACCCCTCCCCTCAAAGTAACCGAAAAATATCCGGAAAATCTCTCAAATATTTGGAAATTAAATAACATACTTTCAAATAATCTCTGGGTCAAAAGGGAAATATAAAAATATATTTTGAATTAAATAAACATGTGAATATACCATATCAAGCTTCCTGGGATGCAGTTAATTTAGGGAAATACATAGCATTAAATGCTTATATGGGGGGCAAAAAAAAAAAAGGTCCCAAATTACTGTTCAAATATTCCACCTCAAGAAACTAGGGCAAAAGAAGACAAATTAAATCCATAGCAGTTTAATTTTCTTTTTAAATTTTCTTTATAATTTTTTTTGGCTGAGTTGGGTCTTCGTTGCTGCACGCAAGCTTTCTCTAGTTGCGGTGAGCGGGGGCTACTCTTTGTTGCAGTGCACAGGCTTCTCATTTTGGTGGCTTCTCTTGTTGTGGAGCGCGGGCTCTAGGCACGCGGGTTCAGTAGTTGTGGCATGTGGGCTCAGGCAGTTGGGGCTCGGGGGCTCTAGAGCACAGGCTCAGTAGTTGTGGCGCACAGGCTTAGTTGCTCCGTGGCATGTGGGATCTTCCCAGACCAGGGCTTGAACCTGTGTCCCCTGCATCGGCAGGCGGATTCTTTTTTTTCCCCCTAATTTAATTAATTATTTAAGTAATTAATTTATGGCTGCGTTGGGTCTTTGTTGCGGTGTGCGGGCTTCTCACTGTGGTGGCTTCTCTTGTTGCAGAGTACGGCCGCTAGGCACGTGGGCTTCAGTAGTTGTGGCACGCGGGCTTGGTAGCTTGACTCGCAGGCTCTAGAGCTCAGGCTCAGTATTTGTGGCGCACGGGCTTAGTTGCTCGTGGAATGTGGGATCTTCCCAGACCAGGGCTCAAACCCATGTCCTCTGCATTGGCAGGCAAATTCTTAAGCACTGTGCCACCAGGGAAGCCCCCCCCCTCCCCCGTAGCAGTTAACAGAAGGAAATAATAAAGATGAGAGCAGAAATCAAAGAGTTGAAAACAAAACCAATAGAGAAAAATCAATGAAAGCAAAAGCCTGTTCTAGAATTATATGACTTCTGTAAAATCAATGTACATGTAGGGGAAGAAAGACTTTCCCTCCACACTTCTAGGTTTGATGGCTGGGTCTATGAAATAAACTGACAATAGGCAAGTTAACAGGAGAAAAAGAATACAGATTTATTAATTTTTTAATATTGTGTACGTGCATTAGGGCATCACAGTATAAAAAAAGTGAATTCCCAAAAAGGGATGAAATTTGAGAGCTTCTATACCCTCATAATAAGGAACATATTCCCCATGTTGTACAATATATCCTTGTAGATTATTTTGTACCTTAGAGTTTGTACCTCCTAATCCCCTACGCCTATCTTGCCCCTCACCCCCACTGGTAACTATTTATTTGTTCTCTGTATCTGTTAGTCTGCTTCTTTTTTGTTACATTCACTAGTTTGTTATATTTTTTAGATTCCACATATAAATTATATCATACAGTATTTGTCTTTGATTTATTTCACTTAGCATATAGATGTTTCATTTCTGTTAATTCAAAATGTATATAAACCCTATCTTTGCCAAGAATCCTATTTAGTTGAGAAATCTAATTTCTAACTGTAATCATTCTAATAACCTTAAAAGAGTAACAGTAATGACAAGGAATATTGCACTCCGGGGAGTTTAGATCCTCTTCCTTCCTTTCTTAAGCGTACAAATAAAATGCTTCAACAAAATATTAATAGTTTGGAGTTTAGTTACAAATCAGTGAGAGAAATACTTTGTCGTCTTGTGAAGATTTCTGTGTGCTCATTTGGAAAAGTCTCAAGGTATATTATTAGGCTAGAAAAAGAAGGTGAAAATACTATATTTAGTAGTTCCACCTGTAAATAAGATAGATATATAAAATAAATGCTGTTTTATAAAGGCTTTTCTATTTCCTTTTCCTTTTTTAAACAGAAGACCACAAGAAAGTGTTAGTGTATGACCTTGGAGGATTGGACTAAGGATGTGCAGGGAGAACTTTTGTTTTTCAGTTTATACTTTCCAGTTAGCTCTGTTTCACTTTTTACGATACGCAGGTTTTTAACAGAAGAAAGAATTTAATTAGCAGCCAAAGGGATTGATCACAATCAGTGGGGCTGAGGAGGCAGGTGCAAGTGGCTTAAAAGCCAACAGAAGTCTGGTAGATGTTTGAAGCAGTATTAGTTGCAGACTTTGGTTATATCACAGGGAAGTGGCACCTTCTGCCCAGGGCCTCTAGTTCTAAGCACTCTGCCTTTTCAGCCTTGCTTATATGCCTGGATTCCTGGATACTGGGAGACTAGAGACTGACTAAATGCTCTGGCTTTCCTAGAATTCCTGTGAGCCCATCTAATATCCTTGAAACTCTAACCTCAACTCTAGATCATGCCAGCCCTTGCAGGATGTAGTGAGGGCTTTGGCCTTCACTCTCAGTGAGAGGGAAGCCATTTCATGGTTGAACACCGAAGGAGGAAATCTAACTCTAAAGGAAGGATTGAAATGCAAAAAGGAATAGTAAGCACAAACAATTGGTAAATATGTAGGTAATTCTAAGCCTTAGTCTCATAAAATAAGAAATAATAGTGACTAGTTTGGGGCATGCAAACAAAAACACCCCCTAAAATACAAGTCCACATCAAAGCTTACAATGAGGAAGGGATAATGAATTTGAAACCATTCTAAAATGCTTGTGTTATTCAGGAGGACTGTAAAGCCATAGATACTTTGACTTAAGTTGAGTATGAATTTTAACAATTTAATTATGCCACTGAAAGAAGAGAAATAGAATGTATAAATTCTAAGTTAATTGATGGGGAAAATGGGTAAAAAAAAAAAGGTACCGGTTCAGTAAAAAGTTGAAAAGTAAACAGAATAAAAAGAAGCAAAAAAAAATCATATAAAAAGTTCATAGTAAGATGGATTCCAAATATATCATTGATCACAGTAAATGTAAATAGACTAAACTGGCCAGTGACATTTCTCAAGTTGGATAGAGCTAATAATTAAATTTAGTTTTGTGTGATGTACCTAGAACCTAAGGACATATAAAGAATGAAAGTAAAAGACTGGAGAAAAAATATTTCAGGCAAATAGTAATTAGACAAAAGCTGATATAACTATATTAACAGCAGGCAAAATAGACTCTAAAGCAAAAAGCATTATTAGGGGTTGGGGAGAGGGTGGTCATAAAATGAGAACAAGAACAATTTACTAGGAGGGTATAAGAATTATGATACACCTTACGACACAGCCTCAGACTAATAAGACAAAGTGGATGGAATTTCACAGAGAAATTGACAAATCCACTATCAGAATGGGAAGTTATGGGGTTAAGGAGGTCAATCAGGCCACCGCAGAATGGCAGAGCTACTTCCTTAAGACTTCTCAAGACGCAGGAAGGAAGAGATATGGGGATGTATGTATATGCACAGCTGATTCATTTTGTGATACAGCAGAAACTAACACACCGTTGTAAAGCAGTTATACTCCAATAAAGATGTTAAAAAAAGAAAAAGACTTCTCAGACAGTCATAGTCATTTGTGGCAAACACAAACATAGAATGACATCACCAGATTTTGCAAAATAAATTTGTAGTTTAGATAATCATTGCTCCCAATCAGGTAATTAACCTTTTTTTTTCTGGTTTGACATTATAAACAATGCTATTAAGATTAATATTTAGAGAGAGGCTCATTAGCTTGGTGCGCAATAATATATTGGGTTGGCCAAAAAGTTCGTTCAGGTTTTTCCATCAGATGTTACAGAAAAACCCAAAGGAACTTTTTGGCCAACCAATAATTTTATATTATTAAGACTAGTTAAATTGAAAGTTACCTTTAGACTATATATAAAGAACTTCTTTGCTATGAAAATTAATAATGCATACAAGATTATAGGTTTAATTGCATTAGAATTTATATCTCAAAAACTGTGAAAGTACTAGTCTATATACAAATGTATAAACTACTAATTATTTTTTTAAAAATTTTTGACTAGCTTAGGCCTTAATAGTTGGATTCTGAGATTTTAGTTTGTCTGTATCCCTAAGGGTAATAAACTTATTTCTTTTGGAAATTCTGTGGTTTGAAATTCAATGTGTATGAAACCTAAATTACCTTGAATCAAAGGGGTCTTATTCTCTATAATATATGTATATGAAAAGAGTTTTCTTGTTGATTAGTAAATTAGTCTTAGTATTCATTATTGGAAAATGGAAAAGGTCAGTATACCTGACAACGAACCGTTTTCTCTTCTTCAAAGAATTAATATACAGACTTATGATTCTAAGTTAAATTAACAAGGCCAGTGTTTTAGGAGCCAGTGATCAGTCATGGGTAGGTGGAAACTCCATCTGTTGTTCAAAAGCGTAAGGTTCTTTGAAGAAAAAAAAAAGTAAAAACTCCAAGTGATCCATTCCTAGCAAATTGTGTTTGCCTTCCCTACCCACTGTAGTTATCAAATCCCATGTGCCAGGTGGAGTTTTTGACATAAAGGACAGGAGCTTGGGAAAAGATATAGAGGAGGTTGATGAGAAAGGTAGGTTGATGAGAAAGGTAGGTTGATAAAAGAGTCTTCTAATAGTAATACAGGGTGTCTCAGCAATACAGCTTTGAATTACAAAGCTATATTTGATTCCTGTGTGCTGGTTTTACTCACCTCTTGTCTGTAAACAAGATTTGATTTCAAGCTTTTTAGTTATATGTTAATTGTCCAAAAGGGAACCCATCTCAAGTTGTCATCTCTTTGATATTAGATCTGTGTGAAGGTTTAGTCTGATGTCAAGATGTAGCATTACCATTGAATCTATTCTGTAGTTGAATGTACCTGTCCTTATTTTCAGTTAGACAAATATGTAGTAACACCTCTTTTTTTTATCAAGTAGTCAAATATTTGACAAATTCAACTGCCTGAAATATAAATAAGAACCAGAAAAGAACTAAAAACATCCTTTGAACTAGAATTGATGTCACAGTGTCCATGCACTAAAATATAAACTTAATTTATGGGGAAGTCTCCTAGCTTGCATGTGGTTAGTCCTCTAGCTTCCCACTTCGCAGCAAGTTAGACCAAGATGAGGGGAGATAAGATCAAAAAGGGGAAACTGACACCTTAAGAATAAGATTAGGATTCTTGAAATCATCAAAATTTAAAGAAAAAGGAAAAGGAAACACAAAATTTCAAGAGATATGGTAACCTAAAGCTGTTTAATGAGTGAAGGGGCAAGCAGCCATATATACCCTACGAAGCTCTGATAGAATTACTTTTAAAATAAAGATGTGTAATAGCACAAAAACACCACTCACTAGTGAACATATACAAAGGTTAAGTAGAATTTGACTTCTTAAGGTATAAGTTCAATGTGTCTTGTTTAGGAAACCAGAAAAGTATTGACATACAGTGTAGCGAGATTTTCGTAAAAATATTTTCTGATAGTTTTAGCACCTAAGAAAATTAATTTTATTTGTCAGGGAAGTTTAGTTAGGTTGACATGCCAGGAAAATGAAGAATTGCTGTGTAAACCTGTGGATTTGTCCTCTGCTATATAGATTTGCAGAAACATGCCTATGTCTGAATTTCAAATGCAATTCAATTTCTAATGTATTACAAACTGTATTTAGTGTCAGGGATGTTAGATAGTAATTTAATTGTGAATGTGTGTGTGTATATATTTTTAATGCGATTAATTGGCATGTTATAATAAACTAAGTGATATTTAATTATAATTCTTTTATTCTTTACTCTAAACCAGGTAATCTATGAGGAAAGCATTTGATAAGTAAATATAAATAAAAATTATTTTAATCTGTGTCACAGATTAGTAGATCAAAAGAGATTATCTTTTCCAGAAATCTTCTTTTGGGGAAGTAAACAGTAACCAAAGCAGTTTATTTTCTTATATTATCTTAAATCTTTCAGGGATGGAATTGTACATCTTTCATTTTTATAATGGAGGAAATTATCTTGTATAACACTTTCTAAGTGTGTTCTACAAATGAACCTTTTAGATTGTATGGAATTCTACAGTGCTTTTTAGTAGTATTCTGGTAATTTTGCACGTTATGTAATGCTTCATACTATTTTTTAATATTTTTGCTTTATTTCTTTCCAGTTTTTTTTCTGAGACAAAACTGCTGCACAGACAAATCTGCTTTTTTTTGTTTGTTTTTTTACAGTTAACACTATACCGTAAGCACCTCCCATTGTTGTTTGTTCCAGCATGTGAATTGTTTCATATACCCAACTATTCTTTTATTCTTAGACATGTAGTATTTTCCAATTTCTCTGTTTTATAAATAACATTATCCTTGTGCATATAGCTTTACTATTTTCTTAGGATACATTTCTGATAGCGGGCTATGAAAGGATACAGCAGTTTTGAGGCTCTTGGAATATATTGCTTATCAGCGTCTCTTGACCTAGAAAGCATTTAGGTGAACCATAGAATACCCTTAGAATCATTGGCCCAGATGTCCAGGAAAACTCATATGATATCACTCAGGGATTACAAATAGATTTCATCTCCTGTGTCTAAGAGATTTGTAGTCGCTACCTGCAGCACTGTGTTACGAGGCCATAACAGGGCCACAGTTGATTACTGATGTCTTCTGTGTGTGGGGGTGGGGGTGGGGGGTGCAATTGGAGAGTTAGCTATTTGCCCTTTATACACTCCATTAGAATAAAAACATTAATAATACTTTGCCGTTTGCGTGTAATTTTTTTTTTTTTTTGCTGTGAACTCCAAAATTGGATAAAAAGCATGCATTAGGTCAAAAGAATTTGTTCTAATATAAATATGACATTACATTTTAAAATTTGGTAATTGTAATCCAAATACACTCACCACTTTCAGAAAAATAAGCATAGATACAACCATAACTGAAGGTTGATCAGAGCTTATTTCAAAGTTTTTGTTAAAATATCTGATTTAATATAAAAATATTTTGACTTGTTTTTATTCAGGAAGCATTGTAGATTAGTATACATTTCACATTGTTCTGTTTTAAACCTATGAAATTCTAATACATACGTTTTTCCTCATTTGTTTTACATATGATTGCAAGAAATGTTTAGAAGAATTGTGACCAAATCCATATAAAAAGGAGTTATCCTGTACCGTTGACATTTCTTAGCAGTAATGGAAATTACGGATAAATAGAACACTAGTGGTATTTCCATAATATCTGGAAAGTAACTTAACCGTATGTAACTCATAACTAATCCGTAATATATTTTCTTGTTCTTTTTAGACATTCTTCTAAATCACCAACTTTATAATTTCCCCAAAAGTAATTTTCAGTAGATTATCTGAATAGAAATTTAAAGCTCTCATCCAACTCGTCTCTTGAATCGTCAGTTTTATTTCTTTTACTTGTAGCCCTCAGCTGTGATGTTAGGGCGATCTTGGGGTCATTTCATCTACAAATTAAAAATTATATAAAAACATTCTTCATGTTAACAGTATAACTTATCATCGTTTCAGGACTTTAATCTCAGTTGTTTCTCATGCATTGAATTCACACAAAGTTCCTAGTGAGCAGATGTACAGAATTAGAATTTGTGAAAAATACTTTCTTTAGATAATTAAACTTAAAAAGGAATAGTAAGTCTTGTTGTTTGCACATAGGAACCATTTTAATTATTAAGGATTCCTTTAGCCTTGGGAGTCCCTTTCTTTTCGTGTGTGTGTGTGTGTGTGTGTGTGTTTGAAAACTCAAATGCTGCTCTTTTGCTTTCTGACGTCTTTCCAGGCTATATTATTAAATAGTGTAGCATGATGCACCAGTATGTACATTTCTCATAGTTTAGAATATTGAATCTCTTACTGCTTTTACCTTTCTAGTTCCCTAGTTCCTAATGCTTCACAGCCAAAACTGTGTTTTTGCACCTCCATACAATTTTATTCGTCTCAAATAAGGTGAACTTTGAAAAAGCAGCAATGAGGAACCATTATTCTGGCCCTTTAGTTATTCAACAGATACCTAATGAGCATCTTCTACTTGCTGAATGTACACGTGAATTCGTGAAAAGTAAGTTTTAAGGAGATCAAATGAAGGAAATAGCTTGAAAAAGTAAAAGTTAAAATGGCTGAAGATGGCTGGAGGCTTCTGAAATAGAGAATGCCTACTCTGGACAAGGTGCTTTCTTACCATAAGCAAAAAGGAGCCAAAATAATTTAGTCTGTACCTCTAGATAGTTTCAGTGGCTTTTGTTTCCAGTTCCTCAGCCCTAGTCTGTGCCTGTAGTCCCTCACCAGTACTGAGCGAGGTAGAGCTTGGAGGAGTGGATTGTAGGGGAAAGGACTAAGCAAAGGATAAGTGAGAAGAAAATGAGAACCAGACATAGAATTGTCTGGAGATAAAAATGGTAATGCCTTGGGACTTTCCTGGTGGTCCAGTGGTTAAGACTCTGCGCTTCCACTGCAGGGGGTACAGGTTCCATCCTTGGTTGGGGAATTAAGATCCCGCAAGCCGCGTAGCCAAAATAAAAGGTAGTGCCTTACGTTGCTAAGGCATTTTACAGTTTACAAAGCATACTTTGGTCTTGACTATATTGTTAGTTTCCTGTTGCAGATAAAGAAATCGAAGCCACAAGTTACTCAGCAAGTGGTAGAGAAAAGCTAGATTCCCAAGTCTAGTGTTCATTTTATTGCAGACATTCTAGGAACAATAGGAGGATGGGTAAAACAAACTCAGATAAATTCATACAATGGAATATCACACAGCAATAAAAAGGAACAAACATGGGTGAAAACCAGTAACATTATGCTGAGTGGAAAAAGCTTTACATTCATATACCCAAAAAAACTTTATGTAAAGATATAGAATAGATTAAACTAATCAGTGAGATGAAGTCAGTGGTAACAAATATAGTGATGTCTTCAAGTTATTTTGAGATGCATCAAAAATATAAAATGGCGGCTTCCCTGGTGGCGCAGTGGTTGAGAATCCACCTGCCAATGCAGGGGACGTGGGTTCGACCCCTGGTCTGGGAAGATCCCACATGCTGCAGAGCAGCTAAGCCCATGCACCACAACTACTGAGCCTGTGCTCTAGAGCCTGTGAGCCACAACTGCTAAGCCCACCTGCCACAACTAGTGAAGCCCCCGTGCCTAGAGCCCGTGCTCCGCAACAGGAGAAGCCACTGCAATGAGAAGCTCGTGCACCGCAATGAAAAGTAGCCCCTGCTCACCACAACTAGAGAAAGCCCGCGTGCAGCAATGAAGACCCAACACAGCCAAAAATAAATAAATAAAATAAATTTATATTAAAAAAATAAAATGGATAGAGGGATGGATAACATAAGCAAGTGTTATAAAATGTTGTGGAATCTAGGTGGTCAGTATGTGGGTGTTCACTGTGCAAGTCTTTAAGTGTTCATAATAAAATGTTAGAAAAAATAAATTGTACCTTACTTTTAGTGGTTTTGAAAATATGTGTGAGCAAAAATAAAAATTTTTTCCCAAGAAGAACACAGCAGGAGGTAGCAGGAGCTGGTAAAAGACTGAATAATATGTGAAATACTGTCTTTGGAACTCGTTAAAAATATCTTTCCATATTGTCTGTGAATGTAGCCCCACTTAAAAGCCAAGACTTATCAAACCAGAAGAGTGGGAAGTGGGATGGAGGACCTTTCTGGAGTGATGTGGTTAGCATTACACAAGTAAAGCAGTTTACCAAATCTCAATGAATTGTACACTAAATGTCTGCATTTCATCACATGTAAATTTTACCTTAAAAGTAAAAAAAAAAAAAAAAAGGAAGTAAATATTGAATTCCAGTTAATTTTACACATGCTTAACTGTTTTGGGGTTAAGTATACTGATCTCTAAAACTTATTTTGAAATGAATCAAAAATATAAAATGAGTTGAAGATAGGTGATAGGTATGTGATATAAAACAAATTGTAGAGTGTTAATTGTGAAGTCTAGGTTATCAGTATATGGGAATTCACTATATAGTTTTTATAACTTGAAGGGGAAGAAGACAAGGAACTAAGTAAGAGTCCAGGTATTGAAGCAATCATCTATATAAATATTGAACTGATTAAGAGTTTTTACAGGAGTAAGTAGCAGTGAACACACCTAGGGCCCAGATCTTGGTCTCTAATACCACTTCCCACTAAAAGAAACCAGAGCTTTTTGGAAACATGGCAGATGCCAGATAAAAGTATTGTTAACAATGTAAATTTATGAAGTCGATGACTGAACTGAGGTTTCGTAAAAGAGTAGTGCTATGCTTAGGAAATATCCACTGAAATGGGACAAAGGGCCATAATGTATGTATGATTCAGAAAAAAATATATGCATATACGTGTGTGTGTGTGTGTGTGAAAGAGAAGGAAAGACTATGAATAATAAAGCAAATGAGATAAAATGTTAGCAATAGGTAAATCTGAGTAAAGCATAAATGGGTGTTCCTTGCACTATTTTTATTTTTGTAACATTTTGTAAGTTTGAAATTATTTTCCCCAAAAAGTTTATGACAGGAGTGGTGCTGGAGAGAAACAGGGTGATCCACTTAGCTGAGGTGTTGGACTGATTCTATTCTGTGCTGTCAGGCCAAGATAAGCAGCATATTATTTTTGTTTCCAATCTTCTAGTGTTATATTTTCACTTTGATGTTTAAATTTTGTTCTTTGGTTTTGGCACAGTGATATTTCATTTTTAGTTCTTCTATATTATCATTGTTTTGCTCCTGTAACTATAGTATTTTCTTCATTGAACTTTGTAGATTTATTTAACTGAGCCATCTAATCTTAACCTTAGTTTTCACTAGGCTCTCAAGGTATTCATTGATAACCCTGGTAGTGTGGGAATTTTTATTTTTATACTTTTTAAAAACCAGCTTCATTAAAATATAATTCACCCATTTCAAGTGTAGAAATCATTGTTTTTTAGTATATTCACAATCAACTTTAGAACATTTCATCACCCCAAAAAGAAACAACCTACCCATTAGCAATCACTCCCCATTTACCCCTCTTCCAATTACTAATCTACTTTTTGTCTCTGTGGATTTGCTTATTCTGGATATTTCATGTAAATGTAATCATTTAATATGTGGCCTTTTGTAAGTGGCTTCTTTTTACTTTCAGGGTACTTCCATGTTGTAGCATGTATCAGAACTTCATTCCTTTCTTTTTGCTGAGGAACATTGCATTGTATGGATATACTACATCTTATTTTTATTTATCCATCCATCAGCTGGTTGACATTTGGGTTGTTTCAATTTTGAGGCTGTTATGCTATGGAATAATGCTTCTGTGAATAGTTGTATACATGTTTTTATTTCTTTTGTGTATACATCTAAGAGTCGAATTGCTGGGTGTATTTTCACTCTGTTTACCTTTAAGGAACTGCCAGGCTGTTTTCCAGAGTGTCTACTCCATTTTAAAATCCCACCAGCAATGCACAAGAGTTCCAGTTACTCTACATCATGGCCAACATTTGTTATTATCTTTTTTCTTATAGCATCCTAATAGGTGTAAAATAGGCCCTTCTATACTTTTAAACCCTAAAACTATGATCAATTATTATCAATAAAATAATCTCCATCCTTTTCTAGCAGTGAGCCTGTCTCTTTATTAAATATGGAATACATAAAATAAGTGGAAATAAGATAGCATCAGAAAGGTTCTTTTCCCATTTCTTTGTTATCACTTCAAAATTATTTGGAGAGAATCTCAAGAGAAGAGAGATTGATTTTTAAAAATTGTACAGCTAGAACTCATAGTTTCTAAATGCCTATTATAGACAGGTACATATTTAGCATCTAACCCCTGAGTCTACGATAACCATTGATGCCACTGACCATTGCCACTGTAGTCTCCAAAGTGGCTTCAGGAGCTTTTCCCCATCCTCACCATAGCTCGGAGCCCATCATCTGCTGTCTCCTGGGAGCTCAGAGCTTCTATTAGTATTAGTTTACCACATTATAGATTAAACTGGGCTATATGGGCTCATCTGAGGTCTAACCATTGATTTTTAACATAGTTTCTACGGGAAAAATACGGCTTTTTTTTTTCAGCCTACTAACTTACAAATGACCGTTTAGGACACAACCTGATTGTAATTTGGTAACTATCTGTCCATGAGGAAAGGCAAAATAAGTTGGAGTTATTTAACCTAATGTCAGAAAACTTTATGTTGACTTAAAGCCATCATCATGGATTATAACTTCAATGAAGGATTATTCTCTTTATTTTAAATGCAGTTTTTTATGTTTTTAAATTGTATTTTGTTGCCGTAAGTAGGAATTGATAAAGTGGGAATTTAATTTTGAAAATTTATGTGTATCAAAGGAGAGTAGAAAGAAAAACAGTATTTCTTTCTCTCATATTTTATTTTTATCACTATAACAAAGGGAAGATGCTCTTATTTTCACCTCTTCCATAAAAGGCCAATTTTTCATGTTTGAGATGTGCATCCATATGTATAGTTACTTGCCTCGTGTTTTATTTTCCTGATCAAGTTTAATTGACCTTTAAATAATAATTGTTATAGAGGATTGGATTAAAACCTGATTAATATGAGAATCATTTGTAGGTGGATTTTTTTCTTAAATGGAACTATAATAGTTTTAGATTAATTCAGTAAAAATTCCATGTCCTTTTCCCTAAAATGCATTAGTACCACTCCTACTGATCATCCATACACGGTATAATCCCAAGCAACTTCCTTTTTAATCTACGAAAAAATGAGTGTAATACCCTCTTTTTACCACTCATTTCATTAGGCTATTATGATGGCTGTCAAATGTACATAGGATGTAGGTTTACTTTTATTCCTTCCTCCCTCCCTTCCTTCTTTTTTCCTTCCTTCTCTGCTTTCTTTTTTTGGATGGCTTATTTCTCAGGTTTTTAATAGAAAAACTGTTGGCAGAAGGTATTCCCTAGAAATACTATGCTGATGTATCAAAATAACAGCACATCCTGGGCTTTTAGGTTGCACTTACCTCAGGAGTCCACCAGCTATGAAGTACTGATGAAGGATGTTCTTGCTATGCAAGACTAATTAGGCTTCCAGGTCCATGGTGTTAAATCTACAGAGGTACCTGGCTATGCCTAAAGTCCAAAGCTTGACCTGAATATTTCCAATTAACATTTTCTTTTTCAGGGGACCATGAACTTCCCCCCAGTAAATATGAACTGTCATTTTGGTAATTTCTTTTTGTGTTGAATTCTTACAGCTCTCCACCCAAGGAGATGCAAGTCAGGTGATTGGACCTCTTACCGAAGGGCAGAGAAGAAATGTGGCAGTAGTGAATTCACTATATAAGTTGCACCAATCGGTAACAAAGGTAACCTTTATTTTAATTAAGTTCTTTTGACTTAATTTCAAGTTCTTCTTTCTTCTTGCCTTAAATTTAGACAATACTGAGTTATTATTTAATTTTTTGCAGAAGAATGCAATGAAAATGTGATTGTAAAATAAGCTGAGGCATGAACTTTTTCTAAACAGTCTGATCCTGGCCTCTGTTGTTTGTATGACTTTTTGTCTGTACAGTTAGTTTAAAACACATGAACTGTAGATCCTCAAGGTTGCTTGGTATAGTTAAGTTTATTGAACAGATGATTTAAAGGTAAATTACTTGTGTTTTATACCCATGAAACCACATAATTTGGTATCATATGGGTGGTAGTAAATTATAGCAAATCTAGTAATAGTAAGAACTCGTAAGCCCTCTAATATGTCAGAAAGGTTCTACCTTTGTACAAAAAAGTGGGGGAGGAGATGCATTAAAAACAGTGAACTCGTATGTTATAATCATTGAAGACTATTTATGAGTAAAAAATATTTTTTTTGCTATTGATCTAATACTTGTTTAAAAAGTGACTGAATTTTAACTTGTTTGCCTTTATATATTATGTCTAAGATGAACTGTAAACATAATTATTAGGAAAGCAACACTTTCAACCCCTTCTTTGATTCTTGAGTTGCTTGTGTTTACTCTCTATTAATGATTTTCAAAATATTTGGTAAGTAGAGAGATAGTTAGAAGACCTGAAAAAGCCAAAGGTTAGATGATGTTCTTAAAACCTTGACCTCTAATATGAGCTTTTATATGCTAGATTGTATTTTAGAATAATTATAAGTGACAGTTTTTCATTTACTTAAATTTTTTAACAAGTCCTTTTATCAATTAGGGGTTTCCAAAATTTGTATTTTGCACACTAAACAAATTATATTTAAAGGGTTATTAACAGGTAAATCTCAGAAAAATAAATAACAAAAGTAAATGAAAAGAATATATGATATAGTTTCCATTTCCTTTAATTATTACTCTAAAGAACCAAAAGCAATGCAAAGTTGTATTTATTTAGCCTGATTTAAATGTCTTTATTGATCATTTCAGAATTTTCATAATGTTGGTATTGATTTGTAAAAAGGGAAACATTTGACATTTACTTGTTAAACATTATAGTCAGCCTACAAAGGGTGATTTTTTTTTTAAGAAATATGACTTTAAACTGACTTTTTCAAGTTAAAACTTTATAATTAAGGAAAGCTAGCTATTAGAATTCTTAATGTTTCAGTTATTTGAAGTAGATATTTGCCTTATACAGGAAAACATTTTTAAACCTATCCTAACTACTAAACACTAATGGATTTTTAAAACATGTATGAGATACTACTCTAAAGTAATGATAATATTTTATATGTGGCTTGTGGAAACAGTTTTATCATGTGATGATCAAAATTAGTATTTATAAAAATAAATAACTTAAGCAAAACTATAACTGGATTTGTTCTAGGTGGTTTCCAGTCAGAGCTCATTCCCACCAGCAGCTGAGCAAACTATAATTTCAGCCCTAAAGGTAAAAGAATGTAATTTAATCTTTGACTCTATAGATTAGAATAGGTTTTAGAATTATTTGTTTGGATGAGTGGGAGATGTCACATTTTAAAAATAATTCAGAATCTTCTCCATATGCCAAAGTAGCATGTTGATGATTATCCTAAAGAGAGAGGCTACATGTGTGTTTATATTTTTCTAGAATTTAAAAATAGACCCTGTTGGTGTCTACAGCCTGTGTTGCATTTATGATAATTGTATCATAAGCAAGAGAAGCAAAAGAGTTATAAGTATGCACTGTGTCTCAGGGCAGTGCAGCCCAGTATTATCCCAGTAAAGCAGTGGTTCTCCACCAGGGCGATTTTTGTCGCCTATGGGACATTTAACAATATCTGGAAACATTTTTGATTGTCATGACTTGGAGTGGGGTGCTCCTGGCATCTAGCGCCAGGAATCCTGTAAGCATCCTGCAGTGTACAAGCCAGCTCCCCACAGCACAGAATTATCAGGCCCAAAAATGTCAGTTATGCCAAGGCCTGGAAACTCTACTAAGGCCACATAGTAAAATAAAGACTCTGGAGCTCAACTGCCTGTGTATGAATCCCATCTCAACTATTTAACTAGCTGTATGACCTCAGACAAGTTAATAAGTTTTCTCTTGCCTTAGTTTCTGCATCTATTGATATAAAATGGTACAGTATACCTACACAAAGGTAGTAAATGTCAACTGTTAGATTGAATTTAGATCACTTGGGTAGAGTTAAGAGAGAGAAAGAGGGAAGGAGAAAGAGAGATGGTCTACTACCTGTAAACTCCAAGGAGAAATATTCAGAGAGTAAAGAGGATACAAAGAAAGAACAATCATTGAGGAAGAAAATTGGGAGAGGACAGTGTCACGAGTCCTGAAGGAGAAGGGAAATTCCGAGGTCAAGTGCTGTCCATGGGTGACATGGATGGGGATTTAAGGCTGCAAAACTTAAGGACACTAAATTCATATATGAGGTAGGAGGAGACAGTCTGTTTTCCTCCAACATAGAAAAAGTACGCTTGGATGTTTTCTCTGAATCCTTTTCTTTTTCCCAATGTACTTATCTCATTATGATGAAGTAGTATTAGAGCTGCCATAATAAAAATATTTGTTTTTAGTAAGAGTTGTCCAGTTTATTGATAATCAAAAAATACTGTAAAATCGGGCCAATAAGACAAACCAAAAGGTTTGTTTTATTCTTGCTTCCAGGCAGGGAATACATGTAGTCTTTTTTTTTTCAATATGTAGTTACTCATTTGTCTTTATCTTCTGGCCATAGCTGTCAAACATTTTTTGATCACTACCCAAGATAAGTAACATTTTACATTGTACCCCATACATACTATCTAATCATTTATAAATATATACACATATATAATTGTATATATATAGAATATGCACTTATACACGTGGTTTGAGAAAGTCCATTCTGTAGGTTAAGAGAGAGTTGCCTACACTTTGCCTGATGATGAAAGTCTCCTGGACAAGTCAAAAATAGAAGTTCTTCAGACACTGTAATTCATTGTTGGGTAGACTTTCTGTATCTGTATTTTTAACTTACAATAAAAGTTATTCTTCGTATTAGTCACTTTAGGCTGGGGGTTGAGGCCAGTGCAGGGGAAATTGCCCTCATCTTGAGCTGTGGCCTTCACTCTGAGGTTTGCTCACCAGGACTGGTGTCTGATGTTGCTGGGCACCGCAGTTTGCTGAGGCTTCGCCAGTTTTGCCTTTGAGAACTGGGTAAGAGACGACTACCGGTCTGTTCACGGCCCTCCTCCTGCAGTGACCCTGTCAATTAGAGACCGAATTTCTTATGTTAACAGACCTCAGTGAAACAGTTTTGGCCTTGCTTTTTAATTAAATTTCATTAAAAATCTTTATGGCATAATAAGTGAAGAACAAACAGAATCCTCTGACTCAAAGAAAAAAAAGAGAATCTTGAATTTTCATAAAATTGTAGGAAACTTACTGCATCACTTTGAATTAGGATGTTACAATGCATAAGTGCAACCCAAGAACCAAAAATCTGTATGCTTTTATTATTTGATGGAAAAAATATTAAACATACTTTTTTACTTACTAAAAAATATAGGTAGACACATAATAGTCTCCTCTACCTTGTTGAGATTTTATCCAAAATTAAATGTTACTTTAGGTTCAAAGTTCATCATCTCATATTACAAGCATTATCTCCTATGTCATGGATGACATAATTAATATTAATGATTTTACATTTAGAGTCATTTCATTATAACTACCTCAGCTATAAGTAGCATTTAAACACCTTAGCCCAATAATTCTGATCCATTTGTTACTGAGATCATCTTGTGCAGATAGTATATTACAAAGTTTATATGTGACAGTTCTCCCTTATTGTATGGGTTTGATGTTCTATATACGGGAATATTCTGCATTGTTGAGGCTTCAGTATTTTTGTAATCTTTGCTATTTTAGGCAAGCACTTCCCTGCTTTGTAAAGAGCTTATGAAATATAATCTAGTATCCTTTCTCAGTTTCCTGTGGTAGTTATTAATCCTCTACCCATCCTTTACATGAAGGCATTCCCCACAATGCTCTCTTCTCTGTTTTATATTTTCCATTAAGTGGGAAACCTCACCCAGCTGTAAAGTTCTCTGTGTACACCATCATATCATAATACAGATAGAGGCAGTTTTATTTCTTCCTTTCTCGTCTTGATGCCTGTTTTCCATGCCTTGTTTCACCTGCTAGGACCTCCAGTACTATGTTGCCTAGAGCAGGTGAGAGTGGACTTGTCTACTTGTTCCTGACCTGGGGGAAAGCACTCAGTGTTTATTTGACTACTTAAAGGAGGCTATTTTAAACAAGTTCTTTTCTATTCCTGGTTTACTGAGACTTTTTAAAATTGTAAATGGTGGTGTTTCATCAAATAGCTTTTTCTGTATAAAATGATCATACAGTTTTACCTCTTTATTCTGTTAATAAAATACAGCAATTTATTTTCAAATATCAAACCAACATTGATCATGATGTATTAGCCTTTTTATGTATTCTTGGATTTGATTTACTTAATTTTTGTTAAAGTGGTCATAAGGATATTGGTATATAGTTTTCTCTTTTGTAATTCTTTGTCTGGTTTTAGAAATGTTTCCTCCTTTTCTATGTTCTGAAAGAATCTGTGTAGAATTTGTATTGTTTTCTCCTTAAATGCTTAGTAGAATTCACCAGTGAAGCCATCTGGGCCTGTAGTTTTTTTGTAGGATGTTTATATAACTACAAATTTAATTTATTTAATAGATGCAGGACTATTCAGGTTATCTTTTTTCTGGAGTGAGCTTTGATACTTTGTGACTTAAGGTACTTGTCTATTCATCTAAGTTATCTAATTTGTCAGAAGAATGTACATAATATTCTTTAACTTTCCATTTAATGTCTATAGGACCTATAGTGATAACCTCTTCTTCATTTTTTATACTGATGATTTGTGTTCTCTTTTTTTTTCTTTATCAGTCTAGCTGTGGGTTTATCAATTTCATTGCTCTTTTCAGAGAACCAGCTTTTGGCTTTATTAATTTTCTCTGCTGTTTGTCTTTCTAT
Organism: Lagenorhynchus albirostris; assembly: GCF_949774975.1. Taxonomy (NCBI): domain Eukaryota; kingdom Metazoa; phylum Chordata; class Mammalia; order Artiodactyla; family Delphinidae; genus Lagenorhynchus; species Lagenorhynchus albirostris. The sequence continues at coordinate 89,746,522 of NC_083102.1, read as the reverse complement.
TTCACTGATTTCTGCTTCTGTCTTTTTTTTTACTTATTTTGGATTTTCTTTGCCTTTTTTTGTTTGTTTTTTTGAGACCCTATACCATTGATTTTTAGACCCCCGCCCCCCCAAAAAATTTAAAGTTGTAAATTTCCCTCCAATTTTCTTATGTTGCACTTTTATCTTCATTCAGTTTGAAATATTTTCTATTTCCTTTGTGATTTCTTCTTTGATTCATGGTTTTTTCTTTTTAATTTCTAATTTTTTGTGGTATTTCTAGATATCTTACTGTTTTCTTTTTTTTTTTTGCGATACGTGGGCCTCTCACTGTTGTGACCTCTCCCGTTGGGGAGCACACGCTCCGGACACGCAGGCTCAGCGACCATGGCTCATGGGCCCAGCCGCTTTGCGGCATGTGGGATCTTCCCGGACCAGGGCACAAACCTGTGTCCCTTGCATCGGCAAGTGGACTCTCAACCACTGCGCCACCAGGGAAGCCCTGTTTTCTTTTTTTTAATCACTCTTTTATTGAAGTATAGTTGATTTACAGTGTTGTGATATTAATTTCTAATTTAATTCTCTTACCATCAGAAAACATATTCTGTATGATTTCAGTCCTTTTAAATGTATTGAGTATTATGGTCTAGCATGTGGTCTGTCTTGATGAATGAACCATGTGTACTTGACAAAAACATATAATCTTCAGTTGTTTAGTATCATTCTGTAAATATCAGTTAAGGTGTAGTGATGTGTTCAGATTTTATATGCCTCTACTGGTATTTTATGTAGTTCTGTCAATTGCTGAAAGATGGGAGTTAGAATTTTCTATGATTGTGAACTTGTTTATATCTCCTTTTCATTCTGTTGATTCTTGACTCCTCCGTTTTGAAGCTCTATTACTAGTTGCGTTGAAGCTCTCTTATATAAGTATGTATCATTTTTATGCCTTCTGTTGAACACCCTTTGTAATTATGACATATCCTTCTTTAGCTTTAATACTTATTGTCATGCATTGTTTTATCTGATATTAATTTAACTACTCTATCTTCTGTTCATTTACTTTCAACTCCTGTGTCTTTATTTTTTTCAATACGCCTCTTGAAGACAGTATACAGTGGGTCTTGCCTCTTTTCTGTTCTGATAATCCCTGCCTTTTAATTGGAGTGTTTAATCCATTAACATAGTATAATTATCAGTAAGGTTTTATTTAGGTATATAGTTTTATTATTTGTTTTTTGTTTGTCTCCTCTGTTTTATTTCCTCTCTTCCACCCTTTCTGCCACCTTTTGGATTATTTGATTATTAGTTATTTTTTAAAATTTCATTTTAATTTATTTCTTAGATTTTTACCTATACCTCTTCTTCATTTTCTTTTTAGTTGCTCTCCTATGGATACATGCATCCTTAACTTTCCACAGTCTTTTAGAGTTAATATTGTACTGTATCACATAAAATACAGAAACTTTACATTTACTGAAGTACATTTACATCTCACTGCATGTAGTATAATTTTTTTAGCTTAACATTTCCATTTTGGTTCTTCTTTACACTTTCAGTCACTCTGCTGAGATTTCCTATTACTTTATTTATTATGGGCATTTTTTTCTCTACCTCACAGAGGTTCTTGCCTGATAATTGTAGAGTCTGGATCATTTCACAGTTGGCAGCTATTGATTGTCTTTTCCCTTTAGAATTGACAACATCTCCTAGCTTTTTGTATGTAGTCATTTTAATATATCCTAGACAATGTGAATGTTGTGTTGTATAGACTCAGTATTTTTATATATTGCTCCTAAAAATGTTGACCATTGCTTTAGCAGTTAGCTTGTTTAGACTCAAATTGTGCACTGTCAAACCTGCAGTTGGCCGTGTCTCAGATCTCAGTATAGTTCTTTAAGCCTTAGTTGCAAGCCATTTGTAGTTTGCCTTGTACACGCATGGTCAAGTCAGCTGAAGACTAGTGCTGAGTTCACACATAGAAAAATAGGCTTTCTTCTTCCCTGGCTCTCTCCTTCCTGAGGTTCCCCTCTCACTCTCCAGCAGCCCTGGTTGAACCAGGCCTCCTTCCCCTTGTTCCTTTGACCTGAAAGACTGTAGGTTTGGTTTGGTTTGGTTTGGTTTGGTTTTTCTCTCAGAGTTTTAGCCACCCAGCCTTGCCACTACCATGACTATAGTCACTCTCAGAGCAGAATCACAAAAAAGGGAAAACTCAGTCTCTTCTGCTTGCTATATATTTACACACCCCTCTAAAACTAATTGCATTTTTTCATCTCCAGAAGCCTCCAGTAGGTTTTTTTGTTTTGTTTTTGGTATTTTTCCGTGATTATTTGTAGGAGGATCTGTAGTTAGGTACTCACTCCTTCATACTAGCGTAGAAAACTTGCCCTTCCTTCTTGAAATCTCCTATTTATTTTCACCGTATTCCAGGATCTCTTCTTAACTTCTCTGCCCAGTATATACACATTGATATAACCAAAAGCTCATTGGAGTCAAATGCACCTAGAAAATCCCAGCTCTTCCACTTGATGGCTTTGGACACCTCCTTAACTTGACTTTAGTTTCCCTATCTACAAATTACTTTAGGTTCCACATCTGTAAGTTAGAGATTTTTGTAATTCTTAGAGGAAGGAATAATTGAGTTTTCAGTGGGATGATTACTTGCGAAGCCCATATCACAGTATCCAGCACGTGACCTATACTAAAATACATGCTGTTACCCCTCTTAATCCGTCAAAGATTCCTCTTCTGGATGACCTTAAAATGGCATTTGGCCTTATTCTACAAATCATCCCCTGGGATCTCATTGACTCTTTTGGCTTCATCTCCCCTCTTAAAAGCTAAAGACAACCATATCTAGTCAAAACTTGCCAGAAACTACAGCTGTAAAGATCTCAGCACCTACTAGATAGCCCATGTGGATTTCCCTGTAAGTCCTTCAAACTCGTGTCCAAAACTGAACTCATTATTTTCTCCCTCCGTCCCTAAATCAGCCAGCTGCGTCTGCATTTACACATTCAGTTGATAATGCCACCAAGTCATTAAAGAAAAAAAAATCTGAGTGTACCCTTCAGTCTTTACATTCCATATTTCTCACATCTGATTCCCAAGTCCTCTGTTTCCTTTCCTGGTATCTCCACCCTGTCTCCTCATCTCTGTTCCTGCTGCCTCTGATTTGGTTCAGGCACTCACCACTTTGCATCTATACTCCTACTGTATCCTCCCGACTTTAGTCTAATTTATCTACTCTGCTGTCCAGCATGATTTTTCCCCAATTCAAAGCTTTAACCACTTTTTTTTTTCATTGCTTAAAACTCATTGTTGGTTTCCTAGTCCCTTCAGGATATATTCCCATCTCCTTAGCAGCCTACGCAGAGTACATCTGCTCTCTGTCTCTCTTCCACATAGGCAGCCACCTCATACCCTGTGTTGAACACCTGCGGTTCCCCAAATGTGTCAACTTCCCTAGGCTCCTGTGCCTTTGGCATATGGCCCCCACCAGCCTCCCACCCTCCCCCAACACGCACACTTGGTTCATAACCCATTTTGATCTTTGAAATTCAGTTCACACAACACCTTTGGTTTTTTAAATCCTTTCAATATAAGTTGGGTGTCTCTCCCATCTTCCCATAGCACTCTGTAGAGCACTGATATCACGACAACTTGTTACCTTTTGTCACTAGATTGTGAGCTCCCTGAGGGCAAACTGTAAGTGCATACACACGCACACACACACTCTCTCTCTCTCTTTCTCTCTTTTTTTTTTTTTTTTGTTTTTGTTTGTTTTCGTTTGTTTTCATCCTTTATTTCAGCAAGGAGAGCCAAGGGATTGAGGGGACAGGGCTTAGAGAGAAAATGCGGAGCGCATGTTTACTTTTATCAGAGATTAAGGGCTGGAGATGATGTTTAGGAATTTCATGAATAAGGGTCCTATTTAACCTTTTCTCACTGATTTCAGTCATTTGTATGAGCCAGAGTCATCCATCTTCATTGTATGTAATCATGACTGAAGCACATATAATATACTTAAAATTTAGATTTTGAATGTTTACTGAGGCCCAGTCATATTTTCACACTAAAAACTTATAACTAAGGCCTAGGGTCTTATATAACCTAATTGATAATTATACCTCACAGGAGAACAGTTTCTCAACCTTAGCACTATTGATGTTTTAGGCTGGGTAGTTCTCTGTCGTGGGGGACTGTCTTGTGCACTCTAGGGTGTTTAGCAGCGTCTCTGTGCTCTGTCCACTAGATGCTAGTAGCAAACCCTTACCCCACCCTGGTCGTGACAATCAGAAGTGTCTTGAAACATTGCCAGATGTCCTCTGGGGAGCAAAATTGCCCCCAGTTGAGACTCACTGCTGTAGAACTCTAAATAGAAATCTAATCCATGAAAAGGCTAACTGTTCTGCCCTCTAAGAATCACTGATATATTTATTATATTCAGTCTGGTCAAAAGCAATCATGATGTTCCAGTTTTGAAGAATTACTTTTGGTTTTGCCTCAGTCTTTTAAGAAACTTTAAAAAATGTGTTCTGCAAGAGGGAGGGGATATGGAGATATATGTATACATATAGGTGATTCACTTTGTTATACAGCAGAAACTAACACAACGTTGTAAAGCAACTATACTCCAATAAAGATGTTAAAAAAATAATATAAAGAATAAATGAATGGAAATTAGAAAAAAAAAAGTGTGTTCATGTGATCTTTGCTGCCTAAGTGGCACTACCCCTCTCTTCTTCTTTCTCCAGGGGTTCATTTGAGCATTCAACTTTTTGAAAATAAGAGAAAAGTGGTGGAGTTGAAATTTTTCAGTGCCATGTTCCACATATTTTAAGCTTTAAAAATCATTACTGACAGCAGTTAGGAGAAGAGCAGACTTCTGTTGGGTATTATAGTTAAACTGCATATAGTTTGAATTTGATATAATGTGAAAACTTTTAGTCAAAATGCTTCTCATATTTCAGATTCTGTGTTTGATCTATTTAAAGTTTGCCTCTCCTTAATTTAATCTTCTTTTCAGGAGGTCCATGTTCTTATGGGAAATGCTGTGCAGCCCTTGCTGACTTCCGTGGGAGATGCCATAGAGGCCATCATCATCACTATGCATCAAGAAGATTTTGCTGGGTAATGACTTCCAACCAGAGTTTTCACTAAGCTTCAGTACATTTGTTTTTCATTCCTACCTCCACCTCTACTCCCTAAGTCTCTACCAATCTAGAACCTTGTTCCTCTTGTGATGGGATTGGCCTCCATCCTTATCCTACTTTATTCATTGAGCACCATTAGCAGATGAATTTTTTTTCAGTTCTTCTTGTCATCATTTCTCTCCTGTCATTGAAACATGGAACCATTAACATCTGCGGGACTCAGCTTAGCACTTCAGGACATTTGGTACTATCTCCTCTTTGCAATTATATCTTTTTCCTTACTTCTCACAAATAGGCTGTACTTGAGCCTCTGGTATTGGTATGGTATTCCTTGTATAAAATGTCCTGCCTCCGTCACTCTGCTAGTCCGATTCCCGCTCTGGTTTTGAGGGCAAGGTCCTGCCCAACCCCCTGCAAAGATGATTTTCCTTGTCAGAGTCTTGTGGCAGTCTAATCTGGTCATGTCACTCCTAGCCATAAGCAATTTGGTATTATTCCACAGCTCTTTCATGTGTATACTGCTTATCCATTTCATGTGTGTCTTGAATAAGAATCATAGTTCCTAGCTTACTGTTTACTGAAATCTTTTTAAGTAAAGTAAAATGGTTTTGACTTAGTGTATTAGAAAACTGTGGAGAATTTGAAATAGTTATTTGCACATGCTTAGTGTGATTTGTAAAAAAAATTTAACCATACTCGAGCTAAATATTCATATATTAGTGTAGATATGTTTTTTATTCCTAGTTCATAGTTAGTTACTATTTTTTAACTGCCCTGTTTCTTTATGTTCATGTTGTTTAATAGTGTATCTACTTTATTAAATTTCTAGCCACTAGTCTAGCTGTTTGTAGAAAAATTATGTGATTATTACACTGTATTTTAATTTTTCAAATCATTTATTATTTTCATTTACAAAGTATCTTTTGAAAGGTGAAAAGGTCAGTCTCTATTTTTAATAATGGTATGAAGCACAGGAGGGTAAAGTGGATTCTACACAAAAATGCTGTCGTATTTGGAGCCAGGAATATAAAACTGCTGATTACCAGTATTTGGGAGGAAATGAATTTTGTTCAGAAATGATCTGAAATGTCCCGGTTAGACCAATCATCAATGCCTCTGAAAAGGAAGCAAAACTGGAGTAATTTTTGAAGGCTTGTTCTAATAAGAGTGGTCAGGTGCTTCCTTGAGTAACTGTATTGATGAGCCACAGCAGATAACACATTAGACATTAAAAGTTGGTTTCCCAAGTAGATATGTTTTTATTAGTTTGCTTAAATACTAGTGAGCCAGATTGGTTCTTTAACTGGTAGGTTGCCACAGGTATGCAGCATTATTTTAAGATGTATAACATTGTCCTCAATTTTTTTCCCCAAATGGCCATTAATGGCTCCATTTCAGCTCACTCTCTCTGTACAGCAGACATTTGAGGTTCCACTGAAAGTTATTTTCCATACATGGCCGTACAGGAGTGTGGAGCATTCATGGCAGGAATTTTCCCACTTTCTAGAACCTTGTTATTAGTAATTCTGTCATGTCATTTCATATATGTATGGCTTATATGAAATATAAGATGACATTGGATGAAACTATTCAGCAAGTGGAATCACTTTTATAGTAGGGCCATCTTCCGGGATCACACTTGGAAAAATAATAATGAATACCTGCCCCTTCAAGCCCTTCACACCTTCTCACGGTAAAAGGAATAAATCAGGTTTACCTTCTGGGCCAACCTTATTTGTAGTATGATTACAGAATCCCCTGCTAATTAAGAAGTAATCCTCAACACAGTTTCCTGTTATTTTAAATGTATTTAGTGGGAGCTGTGTGTTTCTTTCCAAATTAGATAAAGCTTAAATTGTAAATGTCTGACATAGTACATTGATTGAAATTCTGTTATTTAATGTAAAATGACTCGTGTCTTGATATCAGCTTTGAATGGGAGAGGGAAGTCAGTAACAGTAGGAGGACCCTAGATCCTTGAAGTGGTGGATGAGCGCCTCTGAGGAGGGGAGAACACACACTGACCCCGGAACAACTGGTGCCGCTTCTCAGGCGTGTGTTTGTTTAGTCCTTCTGCCTTCTGCCTCTGTATGCGGGCTCTCATTACAAAGACCGTGACATTTCTGCTCACTTTATCAGTTGAGAACCTCTTACTAAAAGGTTTGACGTAACTGGGAAAATTGAGCTTTAGCAATTGCCAAGCAAGGTTTATATTCTAGTAAATTTAAGTCAAACTTCTAATCCATGCTGAGAATTGATAATACATATTTCAGAATTTTTCTAATAGATCATTTTATTTTACTTACATTGACACATGCTTACAGAACCTGGTCTAGTATATCATTTTCTAATCCTCAAGGAAATCATATCACCTAACCGGATTAGAATTCTTGAAACAATCCTCCAGAGTAGTACCAAGATAATGACAGTGCTTTTGATAAAGCATAAGATTAGAAAGAGATTGGTTCCCTTTTTTTTTTTTTTTAACCTAGCCTTTTGGACTGACAAAACCTGAATAAAGATAGGCCATGATGGTCTGAATCTGGCAAAATCAAACCCCACGTGAAGATTGCCATCTCTTACTAAGGCTGTCCCTGTACTCTGTACCAAGCAGCATTCCACCCTATGATATTGCAAACAGCAGTGTTCCACCATGCCCCCTCAATGGCCTTGCCATAGTTAGGACATTCTTTCTTACACCCGAACAAAGTCTCTTCCTGCTGGAACATAGCATGCTTTCTCTATTTCTATCTGCTCTCTGGATGTGGAAGACCTTTGGTTAGCATCCCATTTATTATAATAACCATTGCTGTATTTTAAAATAATTAAGTCCACCTCATTCTCTTGCTCTAGGCATTTGAATCATATCTGTTGTTCTTCCCTAGACCATTGCCAATTTCTCTGCATCATTCTCAGAGTATGATTTATTTTTTGAAAAAAAGATTCAGCATTATATAGCCAGTGATCTCACTGGCCCGCTAATTAATATCAGGTGATTTCTAATTTTGGCATAACTCTTCTTTCCTATAAATATTGCACATTCTTTTCATATATTCTTTAAAGAGCAATTATAAACACTTATAAATTATAAATAGTATTTCATGGAGCATCAGCTGGCATCATCTGTTGATCCAAATTAAAGCCTTTCCAAACATCATCTGGGAGGAAAAAATTGCATACCATGTGTATTGTTACATAACCAGTTCCACAGTCAGAATTCTACTATTGGACTGATTGGATTAAATAGCACAAGAGCAGAGATATCTTTGCCAAGAATCTGTTTGGGGAAGGCAGCATTTTCTGTTGCCACCAAGTGTAAGATCCTATTTCAGTATCTAATACTGATTTATTCACTAACCAGGCAAACCACGTGAGTGGATGGAAAGTCGTAAAGCTGGAAGAGACCTTGAAAGGTCAGAGTGCATAAGGCACTTCTGCGAATCATCCAAGACAGATGGTTGTCTGTTTCATTTTTAATAGTCTTTTGGTAAATGGATTCCAAGATTCTTTCAGTCATCTTCCTAGCATCCTAAAACAGTCTTTAGAATATAATCTAAACATTGTTTTATGCTCTTTAACTTTTAGCAAAAATAAACAATGCCTTTCCTACCAATTTTTTAAAGTAAAAAATTGCTTAGGAGTGAAATAGCAGGCAGAGTGGGGAGACAAATATCAAATAGTGCCTTTTAGTGTACTGGCTGATGTTTTCTTTTGCAGATCATTACCCAGTTCAGGAAAGCCTGATGTTCCCTGTTCTCTCTACATGAAGGAGCTTCAAGGTTTTATCGCCAGAGTTATGAGTGACTACTTTAAACACTTTGAATGCTTGGATTTTGTCTTTGACAACACTGAAGCTATTGCCCAAAGAGCCATTGAACTCTTTATCCGAAATGCCAGTCTCATAAGACCTCTTGGTGAAGGTGGGAAAATGCGTCTTGCTGCTGATTTTGCGCAGGTAAATTGATGCATAGCTACAAAGGGGAAAATGTTTCAGCCTCAGTATTATCCATTAAATAAAAGACCATCTATGGTCTTCAGTTTTTTAACTGAAGAAAGTTTTTAATATGAAAAAAGGAAAGAATTTAAAGATACTTTCATACCAGCTTTTTTTACTTTGTCTTTAACAAAAGGATCATCAGTCATCTTTGATATTTCAAGGTTAAGCTAAGTAGTTTGTCCCACAGTAGAGCAGCATTTCCCATTTTTACATAACATGGGGCTTTCTCACTATTTTATTATCCCACCAGGTCAGTACTGATAAGAATAATTGATTAACCTTGTTGGAAAATAATATAGACAATGAAATTTATCCTTCAAACAGTAGAAAAGGGCTGTCTGTTGTCACGTAAAGAGAAAGATCTCTGACACATGCATGGTTCTCCAGGGCGGTGTTCTAATTCATTTAGAAGCACAGAGGACCAGGTGAATTATTTGATCCCCCTCTGTTAAATAAGAGTACCTTTCTTGTGCATGGCCACCTTGAAGTCATTCCACACTATCTGATGTGAATGAGGTAGAGTCACATTAAAACAGCAGAACCATAATCAGCTCTTATAGAAAGGTTTTCTTCTTTGTCCTTTAGACAGACTTTTAAAAAAGCCTTATAAATATAGTATCAGAGGCAGAGAAAAAACACCTCATACATCCACTTTCATTAAAAAAAGATTCAGAAACAATTCGTATTTACATAGCACGTCAAAGGTGAACTTATTTTTTAAGCCTTTGAAAGCTGTTAGCTTTACTAGTCTAAATAGTTATTCGAATGGATTATTCCTAGCGGTGTGCCAGATCCTTCCTGTTTATAAAGATAGACAAATTGTAATGTCCCTCTTTATTCCTGTGTGTATCTGGGAGCAAGTCTTGGTTCATTATTCCTACTCCGAGGAAAGGATGTGGCGGGCTGCTTGTACCGGGCGGTGGTTGTAGACGCGCCCTCATACCTGACAGTTACAATAAGGAACAGGTACATATCATAATGTTTCAAGAGCCAGGCTCTTTGCATATTAACCGGTCTCGAATTAGTCATTTTCATCCCCAAATGATATGCCTGACACCACTAGGTCGGAGTAAAGAGCCTTCCTTTGTGAAATATGCCCTTAGTAACCTCAGCATGAAAATTGAAAGTAAATGCTACCATTCGTGTGGCTCCTTTTACCCTTCCCGTTTTTATCAACTTAATTCTCAGGCACCTGTATGTTCTGTTGTTACAGGTAAATTCTGTATATTGTCGTACTTGTCCCTTTCTGGGATTACAGGCTGCTTATCAAAGTGAAAACACAGTAATGTACCAAGACCTGCTCTTACTTGTTAAAAATACTGTGAGCTGAACTCAAATGGGTGTCTGTTCTTCTTTCCCCCTTTCCTCCTTCATTTTGTTTTTCTTTTCCTATCCTCTTCTTTCCCTGGGCTCTCCCTCCCCCACCCGTTTATTTGCATTCTGCTCCAGCTGGTTCTTGAGTCACTTTCCTGGAGGCAGCACTTCAAGTCCAATTAGAGTGGCAGCCAAGCAGGAGATGGCCGAAATGAGAGTGCTGTGGGAAGAAGGCTTTTTGTTTTGTTTTTGTTTTAATGCTCTGTGACCTTGTGAGTTTTGAAAGCTGGAGAGCGTTGTCCTGTGACCCTTGCTACCACAGCTGGCACCTGTTCAGATTGCGTGGCATCCAGGGGCAGCGTTGAGCTCCCACCTTCCTTAAAACTGCACAGTCAGAATTTTATTTGGCATTCCTTCTTTCTGAAGACATGTTGCCTATAAACCAAACCTTTCCCCAGGTCCCTTCCGTTAAGATAAATGAAACTCATCAATCATTATTACTAACTTATGCTCCAGGACAGCCTCTGTTTTCCATTTCTTACTCCATGTTAAGAAATATACTTTCCAGGCCGGCAGTGACACTGGTTGCTGCAGCCTCTGTGGGGCTGATTCCTTGGTTCACTTCGGGATAGTGTCCCTGTTTCAGAAGCTCGTGCCACTCACTCTGTGGCTGCTTCCGTGGCCCTGTGGGTCGTGGGTGCAGGAAAGACAGGTGCCAGCACTTCGGAAGTCAGTCATGGTTGTGACCAGTAGCTTTGGCAAGTATTATCCAGCTGTTATATCTTCCCCCCATATTTTAAAAACATTAAAGTGAATTGAGGGCTTTTGTTTCATTTGATGTGGTTTCTTCCCACAACTGCAGTTATGTGGCATTGTACCTCGGGTTTCGTACTTGGTTGCATTTTTCTGGGGTGAATCAAAACCCTGAGATGGCATTGCCCTGACCTTTATATCCACGACGGGCATCACCTGGGACTAGAAAGCCTTTTGGCTGCCTCATTACTGAAAGTTCTACCAATTTGTATTCAAAATTAAACAAAGCCATTGAGGCCATTGGAATCAAGACCACACAAATCCTCTGTGGGTTTGAAAAGAGTTCTTGTGATAAAAGTGCCTGCTTTTCTGGCATAAATAACAAAAAGAGAAAGAGCTCAGAAGATTCCAGTAGGGTAGGTTTGGGAATACTGATTATTTGGCATAAAGTCCAGTTGCAAAGACAGATAGTGTTATGTTTTAAAGATTTCTGTAGGAATCCTAACTTCTCCCCACTGGCGGCATTGCACAGGTGAAAGAGTATGTATTTGCAGGGAGCCATCTGGGGGGGCTCACGATGAGGGAGGTGCCCAACGCACACCCCCTAGGAATCAGGTCACGGGCATGAGGCGCTTTCCTCCTGGTAATTAATTCCCTACTGTGACCACATGGTCTCTGTGTTTACACTAATCACACAGCGCTTGTAAAGTACTAAGCTGGTCCAAGGCCACTGGGGTTCTGCTGATTCAGAATCTCTCTGGGGACTTGTCCATACTGCCCTCTGAACCACACATTCCCCTCTGCCCCTCAACTATGTTTCTTTCCTGAGGGAAAGGACGGCTTTTGACATTGGCATTAAATCATTTACTCAGTGGCACTCTGAGCAGTTTCTCTTTATTTCTGGTGCCCTTTAAATACTATACATTTATATCTATTTTGCTTTTTGCCTGGAAATATAAATTTAGGGAAGAACCCCAGATAATCAAGATTCTAATTCCTATTGCCTTTTCTCCTGAACAGTATCAGGGCAGGAATGCCCTGGGAGTATCCATAGATGCCCTGTGGTTAACCAAATGTCTGCGGTGGGCACGGAGCAGCTATGTAATTAGTTCACCACGCCTGCAGCTGACTGTTCATCCCTCCAAACAGGGGAGCTGGAGAGAGGCGGTTGCAGATGCCATTTTTGTATCCACAGCTAATTGCAGAGTCACCTCCTCTAAAAGGAACATTCCTGCCCTTCAGAAACATGGCCTTTATTGTTTAATGGAACCCTGGCAGAAGAAGATGGTTTTTAGTACCCTAGAGGTCCTTGATGGATGCAAAATTTATTTTGAACATTTAACGTTTTGAAATTGTCCTATGGCATAGAAATCTGCAGTCATCATAGGTGACCCAGCCATTCGAGGTCATATTCTCTCATACCGTAATTTTTTCCTAGCCACTTATTTGTTTTAACATTCAATCTTGCTCAAGTGCTAAGGCAAAGGTTGTTTGGTTTAATCTTTGAAAATGATGAAGCCCACTAGGGTAACTGAAAAAAAATTGACAAAAACATTTCATGAAAAATACTTCATAATTTCAGTGTGTAAGATACCATTATATGCACACATGCACAGACACACACACAGTCATAGGTACATGATACCACATTTGTACTTTGCGCTGACTGTAAAATAAATGCCACATTCTGTAGGAAACCAGAAACTCCCATTGAATGAATAAACAGGTCCCAAGGAACAGCCCATCACTCAGTGTCTTCGAGAACACTGGGTCAAGGCCGCTCTCCTTTGCATTGTTGGCAAGAGTCTGACTTTTCTTCCTCAGATTTCTCTTTTTATTTACTTATTCTTTTATATTTTAGAGAGTTTGCTAATCATGTGAGGTTGGTTTCCCTCTAGAACCTACAGGGTATATACTGTGTCTTCTGTATGCTAGGAGAGAAATTCACCAGTCACAACTCACCCTTGAGACATCTGAAGAAAGCAAGCTGCCCTGCAATTCTCCCCGACACTCAGTTCGTACATTTGCTTTCACACTTGTCATTTCTCTTAATAGTAATCAGTATGTGTGTATGTGTGTCTATGTATACACACACATACCTCTCTTCAAATTTAGATGAATAAAAATTACATTGTTTAAATAAATATTTATTCCCTTCTTTGATAAATTGGAGAGAGCTCCTCAGAGGCAAGACCATCTAATTCATCTTCTTCTCATCCCCGTGTCTAGCTTGGTGCCTGGAGTCAAAAATGTTTCTCAAATGAGTGAGTGATTAGGTCTCCATGGTCTTCCAACGTCAAGGAGATTTGAACAGTTTTTCAGAAAGATGGCCAGCAAGACAGAAACCCCATTTTTCTTTCATATGTTTTTCCTGAAGAAAGATGTTGATTTACCAGGGAGCAGCCTTTTCTCAGTCATTTTCTAAATTATTCTTTACCAGGGTCCTGTTTATAGCGAGTATAGAGAGATGGTTTATCATCTGAGTACCACATATGCAAAAATTTTGCATATGCGCTTGGTGCATAAAGAACAGGTAGCCTAAAACTCAATTAATGACAAAATTTCCAGTCAAAGGAGGAAAATAAAGAGAAGTGAAAGTAGTAGTTGCTAAGTTCTTCAGTCAGGAAACAAATTAATTCACTAACGTTTAAAAGGGGGAAGTTTTTAAAATACTGATAATAAGTGCTGACATTTAACAAGCACTTACTATATGCTGTGCGCATAGTGCTTTGTGAAATTATCTATTTTACTTGCATAATTTTACGATAGGCATTACCTTCATTTGACAGATGAGGAAGTTGGAACGTAAAGAGGTTAAGTCCAGGGCCACACAACTAGTCGTTGTAGAGCAGAAATTCTGACACAAGTGCGCTGCCTCTAGAGTCAGTGCTTTTAACCCCCTGAGCCAGCCTGGTGAAAACGGACATCATTTATGTTAATGTACAAAGGCTCGTGATGTCTGCTTAAAGTATAGCCACAGAGGCAGGCTTGAAAACCTTCCTTTTTCTGATTTTTCAGTGGAGAAAAACAATCTAAACTTTCTCCTCTTACATAACAAAAAATGCTTTTCTTTTCTTGAAGGAATTATGCCTCTTTAGTAAATAAATGCAGAAGTTATCTAAGCTCTTGCCTTTTAATAAATTTGACTTTCAAAACCTGCCTCACAGTGAAGATAAAATTTAAGTTTACTGCAAGCTACAACCTTCTGTGATCCAAGTGTGTCCCCAGTTCACTTCAAGATTCTGATGTAAAAAGCTGGGGATATCTTTTAATATTTCAGATGGAGTTGGCTGTGGGTCCGTTCTGCAGAAGAGTATCTGACTTAGGAAAGTCCTATCGAATGCTGAGATCATTCAGGTGAGACATAATTCTGTTTTCGCTGTTAATATAGCCATATCCTGTTAGCAGATAAATCCTCCCCTGTTCATGTCCATCTGTATGAAATTGCCATTATTCAACCATTTTGTGATGTACAGCAGTGGCATTTGAAAGTTATTCTTCAAACCAGAAATTTATATAGTGCTATATGCGATGACTAGTGTATGTATGTATGTCTGTGTATGTGCTAGTTTTGAGTTGCAGTTCATAAGATTGAGCTGGTAAATTTTTTATTATGCTCTTTCTAGGGGGATTTATTTATTTTTTACTCTCCATTCTTACAGAAATATATTGAGTAGTAATACAAGGCAGTTCATAATTTATAGATGTCTTTTTCTGAAAGTATTACTGGTTCATTTATCATTTCCAATCCAGTTTACTTCTAAAAAGGTCATAAGTTGTATTCCCTAACAAAACTATTAGAGTATTAGAAGAACTGAGTTTAGCGGTGAAATGCGGGGAATGACTGTAAATGTAGTAGATAATTTAGGCTAAAGATGGCTAATGCAATTGAGCACAAAATTTGGGATTGAGCTTACTTGAAACCAGTTCAAAAAGAAAAACAATGAGTTAATTCAAACTCATAATCTAAGAATATACCAATTGAACAGGAAAATCATTTTCAGTGCTGAATGCTTAGATAGACCTTTTACCAACTCAGATTTTAAAGACTTGAATAGCTTAATGACTAGGTCTTAAGTATCAGATTTTAGAAGATAAAAAGATGTTTAGAAGATAAAAAGATGTTCGTACGGCTGTTTATTCAGTAAGCCAAACTTTTTCACATCGTGGCACACATAGAAAATATATACATATAAAACGATGACCAACCCTGAGGGCCAAGGGGATCAACATAATACTTATGACCATTTTCTGACCACAGCATACCAGATGGGAAACCTTGATATCAGCTCTCCATAATATCCAAAAGCATAATGGTTTTTGAATCTTTCTTTATAAAGATAGGTTAAGAGAGTCCAGGCATGTGGCTTTCTATAAACGGACTCAGTACCAGAAACTAGAGTAATCAATAAGCAGTATGTTCTTTAAAAGATTACTTCACTCTCTTGTGTCATCCAGGCTTTTGGTAGAAAATTCAAGTGTAATGAACCCAAGGTTTTTGATTGAAAGGGAAGGCTTATCCTTTACTTTGCCTGTGAGTAATTGGCAGTGATTTTTTTTAATGGCAACACAAGAGCCTGAAATATTTTTCTCAGATGCCCATCTGAGTTGGATTTCAAAAAAACTTAAAGTGGGATCACAAGTGTTTTCAGCTACCTTCTTTGGATTAGCTCAGACCTTTTATAAAGTATTTAAAAAAAGCCTTAGGGTTTGGCACTACCAAATATGGACAAGTCGAAAGATTAAGAGATACTGAGTACCCGATCCACCAGTCATCTGTATGTACCATAAAAATAACCTTAGTAAAACTCCTGTAAAATCACTTACTTTGAGTATGATGGTAACACGGCAATCCCGGTTGCCCTGAGTAACAGAATCTTAGCATGTTGAGGGATATCAACCAATTAGGTATTTTAAAAGGCATGGGAAAAGCTGTGATTAGGGATTTGCTATTTTAAGATTAGACTATTATTTTTGATAGTGCTGGCTCCCATGTTTAGTTGTTTATTCCACATGTATGTATTAAAATAGTGCTTATCTTATTTGCTGAGGCAAGACGGCCTTTATCCAAGTGCTTTTAAAGTTGTGTCACAGTATGGCGATACACATTCTAAGGTTTCACATAAGAACAGTTCTGTTTTAATTCATTTAAGATTTTCTGTCAACCCTCCCAGTTTTCACATGAAAGAAGGACTCTTTAAAGGAGCGTTTATAGTTTGAATAGTAGTGACACCTTCTAGTATCTATTTATGGAATAAAAAATTAATGATTGGTTAGTGTATAATTTTTTTAAATCCTATGGGGTTTTTTTTTTGGTTTTTTTTCGCGTTACGCGGGCCTCTCACTGTTGTGGCCTCTCCCGTTGCGGAGCACAGGCTCCGGACGCGCAGGCTCAGCGGCCATGGCTCACAGGCCCAGCTGCTTCGCGGCATGTGGGATCTTCCCGGACCGGGGCACGAACCCGTGTCCTCTGCATTGGCAGGCGGACTCTCAACCACTGCGCCACCAGGGAGGCTCAAAATCCTATGTTTTTTATAGCTTGTCTCATGGGGCAATGGTCAATCTAGATGTGTTTCCGAAGTTTGACCCTGACTCACATTAAGAGAGATTTTATGTTACCATCTGGCATATACTTGCATGCAAGTACACTCAAACCCAGGCACACACACACGCACACACACGTGTGCCATGAAACAGTAGTTACTCTCACTTCATGTGATATTCTGTGACATTTTTCATTTGGTTGGTTATTTTAACCCATTTAATTGGTTTCATGACCCACTAATGTTTTGCATCCCATGGTTTCTCACCTTTTTCACAGGGCCCTCTATTGTTGAACTTCAGCTGCTCTAGTGATAGGAGCTGAGTTTTGTCCCTTTCTCCATCTATAAAGATTTATGCCCTTTTCTCCTGGGATTCTGGTAGCCCTGAGCTTCCTCCAGCACACCCCTCAGCTCCTAAGGCCTTGGCACATACGTAATAAGAGTAATTGTACTTTGCCTATGAAGACTTCTCCATATCTTGAATTCAGTGAAAAATTCTAACAGAGATTTATATCTATCAGTATATTCCTAAAGATATATTGAATGTACAGAAATCTCTCAGATTGATTCTAGAGCTTTCTCAGTTGTTTGAGAGGTCTTGGACACCATATGATAAAAGATTTTAAGATTAAGTGGATCAGGAAATAAAATGAAAGCGTAGTATATTCTGGGGTTCAAATCTAGCCCTAGTCTGAAAAGAAGGTTTCAGGTCCCATCTTTGGAGAAAAGGGATGTCAGTGCCCCTGCCTCTGCCTGTATACATGTCCAGGAAAGGCCCCGGCTCCGCCAGCTTCTCTGCAGTTGTCGTGATTGACTTAGGACAGCTTCCCCATGTGGAGGTCCTACAGAGTCCCTTCCTAGAGGGGAGTGAGTCAATACAGAGTCGTCTTTATTCTAGTAACCCAGTTCTAGGCACTTTATTTGCTACCTGCAAAAACTTGTGAAGACATCTGTCTCTTCTCTAAAATTAGTCCTGAGCAGTTGCTGGGGCAGGGCCCATTCTCGTGAACCCTGCCGTCCGTGCTGTGTGCTGTGACAAGGAAAAGGCGGCGTCCAGTGGTCGTGTACGTAATTGACCTGGGCTCTTGTTCATGGGTCTCCTCCCTAAAGGTTCCGAGTCACATCAGCACCAGCGCAGTGGCAGTCAGTAGGAGATTGGCTAAATAAAACATGCCACATTCATAGGATCAAATATATGCAGCCGTTAACAAGTTATGTTGTTAGTTAATATCTAAGAATATGAAAAATACTTCCTAATGCATCACGAAATGAAAAAGGCTACTGAACAGTATATATGGTATAGATCCCTACTATTTTTAAAATAATAGCATGTGTGTTTGGAGAGGAAAAATCAAGGCTAAACATCAAAATGTTACCTTGGGAGAGTAGCATTGTTACTAGTGATTTTTCCTTTAGAGGTTTCCTATATTATTGAAACTTTTTGCTTTGGTTGTTTTATATTTGTAGTTAGAAAAGTCAACAGATATATTTAACAATCCCTCTTGCAGTGTTTCATCCATTTAAAAATAACAAGGGAGCCTAAAAATAATATAAAATATACTAAAACGTTATACGGTAAGGGTCGGGGGGCGAGAAAAACAGGCAGCCAAACTACCAAAAGCCCAGCAGATTTAGAGGCAGGGGCTGCAGGAGGGGGCAGCAGGCCCAGTGCAAGGGAGGGTGACGGTGCCAGGCAGGGCGTCTCCAGCCCAGACCCCGGTGCAGCCTCCCCTCCCCCCTCCCCAGACACCCTGGCTTTGGCAGGCGCACCCTCCCCTCATCAGGCAGCCATCTGCCACAGGGCACTTCTCTTGGACGTAATGTCAGTGGACTCTTTAATTAGGCTGGCAAGCCTCTTCCAGGCATTTACCTTTTACTGTCTACATGAGAATTTCCCAGGCAGCGGGAATCTTTTCCCCCGGAGCGAATGCTGCCTCAGAAAGCTGCCGACATTAGGGACTTGCCCCTGGGTGGTTTGTACACAAGACACAGGAGGCGCTGTCCCTGTCCACCCCTCCGCAGCATGACGGTGTCCCCCAAGAGGTGTCCGTGAGGGAGGTTACCTTTGCTCCACCTGGCCAGGGGCCTGTCAGTGCAGATCGTTGTGAGACAAAGGACAGAAAGAGCCACAGGCCTCTCACCGCCCGGGACACAGACCCTGCCTTCAGGCAGGCCTGCTCCCAGGGAACAGCCTGCTCTGCTGGAAGCTTCCTTGGGTTTAGTGGAAGAGCCTTGAGAGCTGCCAGGAGATAAAGGGTGTTCTGATGGATCTCTTAGCATGAGGGGCCCGGAGAAGGAAGAGCATTAGTAACTCTAGAGTGTAGTGTTCACGTCAACAGTTTTCAGTTGGAGGCGTGGTGAAGGTTCCCGTGTCTGCAGTTACTTCCGTGATCATCTGCCACTTGAGGTTCCGCGCAGGTCCCTGCCTGCGGGTCTGCAGACCTGACGGTGGCCGTCTCTGCAGCCTCCGTGACGAGCACTTCCAGCCCCAGATGTGTTCTGTTCCTTCTTTCCACTCAGTCCATCCTCTGCAATCACGATTTCCCCAAGGTTTCTGGATTCTTAATTCCAAGTTTCTGACGTCAGCGTTGAAGACAGAAGGCAGCCACGTCTGGGGTTTGCTTCGCTTTGCTGCCTGCCAATCCTTCGGCAGTGCTAGGAGCAGCCGGGTAAATGTGGAGGACTGGATAGTTCATTTGTTGTCGTTTTTATTCTAACAGTCATTGTTTGATTATTATATGCTAAGCCTGTGCTGAGTGAGCGGTGTCCTGGTACTTTCTCCTTCCACCCTCACCACAATAGATGAGAGTTAGGGACAACTCCCAGGCAGCAGTCAAGGCTGAGGGGTGTAAGCTTTGGGGGCTGCACATGTGAGAACTGTGTGTGAGCCGCAGGGCTGCATTTCAGACCCAGGACTGCCTGTGCTCGCAACCACCGAGCCCCGCGTCTTATCCCAGAAGTCTGTGCTTGTTTGCACTCCAGAGGGTCCTAGAGCAATATGTGCACACTTATATGATTCATCCAGGAGAAGTCAGAGAGTGTTAAAGAGAATCTAAACTCCCACTTTGGCGGTGACCTCCTGCTCTGAAATGCCGCTCATCTCCCATCTTCTGCTGCAGACAGCCTTCCGGGAGATGCTGCAGGAAGCTTGAACCAAATGTGGGCTTTTATTCTCAGAGAATGCCTGCTTGAAACCCCTGCCTCCTTTCTGTCCTGGTCCCCTGGGACTGACAGCCTTAGACTCCAAGACAGGAACCTGGGGGGCGTCTCAACTCTCTGCTCTGAGCCCTGACTCACCCCCCAGTCATCAGCCTCCTGCTCCGTTCTCTCCTGGGACACACACCGTCCCTCCTGCCACCATATCTGGGCCTCTTCCCATCTCTCCGAAGCCCTCACTATGTCCGGTGCAGGGAGGAGTCCCGTGTCCTCCCCTCCTGCCCCACTCATTTCTCTGCTGATTCCGCGTCTCAGTGCACATTCTCAGTGGTCTGGGCTGCCCTCACCAAAAGGGGCTTTGCGGTGCGGGTGGCGGCAGGCAGCCCAGGAACCCCGGATGCTGGCTGTGGACGCGGGACAGCAGGACTCGAGTCTTGCTCCACTCCGTAATTGGCCTTAACAGAAGACTGACAGCTACACAGCTCTGGATCACTTAAATGTGGAGATCTACTAGAAGTACAGTTTTTTTCTAATGGGATCTAATACTTGATTAATTAAGACTACCAGCTGGGGACTTCCCTGGTGGCGCGGTGGTTAAGAATCCGCCTGCTAATGCAGGGGACACGGGTTCGAGCCCTGGTCCGGGAAGATCCCACATGCCACGGAGCAACTAAGCCCATGCGCCAGAGCTACTGAGGCTGCGCTTAGAGCCCGCGAGCCACAGCTACTGAAGCCTGCGCGCCTAGAGCCCGTGCTCTGCAACAAGAGAAGCCCCCGCGATGAGAAGCCTGCAAACTGCAATGAAGAGTAGCCCCTGCTCGCCGCAACTAGAGAAAACCCGGGCATAGCAACAAAGACCCAACGCAGCCAAAAGTAAATAAATTAATTAAATAAATTAAAAAAGAAATACCAGCTGCCTGTAAAGTTTAACCTTGAAAAACACTGCTACTTAGAGTATTTTTCTCTAAGAGTGATTTTGTGGCATTTGGGGTATCTGTGTTTTGTAACACTTAATGAATTTCTTTTTGTTCCTTTTATCACCTCAGATGGTGATGTATTTTTTGAACTTGCCGGTATTTCAGATTCCACCTGGAATCAGGGAGAAGGGAGGTTCTCATTCTGTGTTCTTTCAGCTTCTTAAAACAAGCACCGGAAACAAAATGTCTGCATTCAGTGTTTACAGGTAATTATGTCAGTGATGCATAATACGAAATCAAATCCAGTTGTGCTTTCCGTGGCTTTTTTGGCAGTCCTGTTAGTGGCTAGAGTGGAAGATTTGGTCTTGGCAGAAAAATTACAGCTGTGACTCAGAGCTCCAAAAGGACAAGTGATTGACCAGAAGATGCTGTTTCAAAGTGAGCTGGTTTCTATCAGGCCTGCCCTGTGCAGGTGTTGCAGTCAGCAGCCTCGTGTGTGGCTCGGCTGGGCTGCCGGCCGTGGCACGTTACCGATCGTTCCTCCCTCACCGTCTCCCTCCCTCTCCCTTTCTCATCCTTCTTCCCTTCCTGCCCTTGGATTGTTTGCAGTTTGCATCAAGAATATAGAAGGAAAACAAAGAAAAACACAAATATTCAAACCATAAAACTAATTTAATTGTGGTAGATAAGTTTCAAATTTGACTTTAAACTTCCTGAAGCCAAAGATAAAAGAGGAACAGAATCACCTATGTAATTCTCACTTTTGGGAGGAAGGAAGTATATCAATTCTTAGGAAAAAGTTCATTGTTTCTTAGTACTTAATTCTAAAGCATTTGTACGTGGGACTTCATATAGGGAGTACTGAGAGAGAGTGGGGACCAAAATTCTTGGTCATCTTTTTGTCATAGAGGCAGAAAGGATTCCATGTGGCTGCCCTTCAGTAAGTGGAGGACTGTCATACAGGACTGGCCTCTGCCCCCCGGGTCTCCTCATGTC
This sequence comes from Lagenorhynchus albirostris, assembly GCF_949774975.1. Taxonomy (NCBI): domain Eukaryota; kingdom Metazoa; phylum Chordata; class Mammalia; order Artiodactyla; family Delphinidae; genus Lagenorhynchus; species Lagenorhynchus albirostris. The sequence goes on along the minus strand of NC_083102.1, from coordinate 89,724,711 downwards.
ATGAGCTAGGGTTCAGGATGAATCCTACCATGTCACATGCTGTAGGCAAAGATTGGGCTTTACTGGGGCAGGGGAGGACTCTCACCAGACCAGGGGCAGCCGGGAGAGAAGTGAAGGCACAAGCTCCCCTGTCTGCCCACATCCTCAGGGTGGCCTCTCAGGAGCGCCAGCAGGATGAGCCCGTGACCCAGTGGAGGAGCCGCCTCCCCCCTGGCTCTTTGCCCTGTTACAGCTCAAACACGCGCTTGGCCCCAGGCTGGCTTTGAGTCTGGGAATGTCAGCTGCTCAGCACCTGGTGACCTTGGGCTGTGAGATGTTTCAGCTTCCTCTGCTGGGACAAGGGTTCTCCAGGCTACGGGAAGTGGAGCTGGGGCACAGTTTCCTCCCCTCCCACCCAGAGTCAGCTTCCAGAGGCCTCTGAGACCGTAGTGCTCATCGCCGCCCCCCACCCCCCGAAGAACTTCAGGTCATGCCGGGTGAAAATAATTCCAAGAGAGACTGTGATGATATGGTTCAATTATGTGGGTGACTGGAGGTCCTTGACCCATGGAGAGAATTTGGGGATAGCTAAAGAGATAATAACTGCATGGCCTTCAAACGGTGTCCTGGAAACATTACTTTGCTCAGGTTACCATATAGGAGTTGTTAACAGTTTGAAGTTGTACTTTCTCCAGGGGTCTTTTTTTCTCTCTGAGAATAAGTCTATCTGTTCTAAAAACGTGATGAGTAGTTGCTACAGTTGATATCCTAAAAGAGGCTGCCTGACAAAATGAAGAGCCAGGCTGCACAGGTTTGAGTCTGTGTTCTGCCCTTTCCTAGCTTTTACTTGATTTCTCTTCCTCTCAGTTTACCTGTCTGTAAAATGGGGATGTAACCGTGCCTACCTCATAGGGTCGTTTGGAGGAATAAATGAGTTCACGTTTCTAAAGCTTTAAATAAGTGTTCTGTGTGGTAGCCGTTGCTGCTGCTGTTAAAACTAGGAGCTTTGCCTAGATGGAGACAGGGTCTTCGACACACAGAGAAGGACTTAGACAGGGATGCCTCCAGGAAAACCAGAATTCCCTCAGCAACGTTTTCATACCCGAGTAGGTGCTGGACTCATTGCCTAAGGCTCTGCAGCGTGGAGCTCTGTGAGCTGACTGCCCTTGGAAGTGTTCAAGGCAAGTGTACCACCCACAGCTGTGGGAAGACCCTAGCCCTGCTCCCACGGAGGACCTGGTTCAGAGCTTTGTGGAAGTCTGGAGACAGGCAACACAGATGAACTAAAAAGTTTCCACAGTAGTTAAAGACAATAAATTATAGAATAATGTTGTTTTACAAAACAGTTGAAATTAGAAAAATCCCTACCAGGGAGAAATTTTAGAGAATAGCTACTATAAAGACATTTCTTCCAATATATTCTGGATCAACCAGAACCAACTATCTTTTGAGAGCACTGCTGACTCTTGAGTGTATCATCAGTGTGGTGAAGAAGCTGTGTCTCTGGTTCGTCCAGGCCTTCAGCTGTAGATTGGAGTAAATTACGTGGGGTGAAGAAAGAGCCCAGGTACAGAGCTATTTTACATACTTCAGAATCGCTGCTGAGTCAGGAGATGTTGCTGCCATCTTTCGTCTTGAGATTCAGCCTCTACAGCTTGGCCTTTACTTAACTCTTATCCATCAGAGCCCAAAGCCAAGGAAGAGTCAGTAAAAGTTTCAAATTATTTTTGCCAGCCTTTGACAAGGGGGTAGGTGGTTGGGTAACGGGATAGATTTTCCTGCAGGCTCCTGTAAAATGCAGGGGTACCCCGGACATATTACGGGTTCGGTTCCAGACCACTGCCGTAAAGCAACTGTCACAGTAAAGCCAGCCACACAAATTGTTTTGTTTCCCAGTGCATATAAAAGTTACGTTTATACTATAGTTTATTAAGTATGTAGTAGCATTATGTCTAAAAAATTGTACGTATCTTAATTAAAAATACTTTATTGCTAAAAATGCTAACCATCATCTAACAATACAGTGTTGCCATAAACCTTCAGTTTGGTAAAAAACACCAAATCTGTGAAGTACAGTAAAATGAGGGAGGCCCTTCGTGGATGGTGACGCCCAGACACACAGTGTGTCAGGAGGGAGGGATGGTCAGTGTGAGGTAATAATTTTGTATATACAAGGACGTAATTGCCCTTTGAAAAGTTGTATAGAAAACTGAATTTTGAATTTATTGAAATTTTGAATTTATCCACAGTAGATTATAGCCCAAGGAAGGATTTTATATAAAATAAAAACTGAAAATTTTGACCAAACCTATTAGTTACAACTACTTGACAGCTTCAGCTAAATGCTTTGATTTTAGCCTGTTCATCAGATGAGCTCTAAGAGGGGATTTTGCTGAGTCACCTTGAAGTAAAGTCAGACCCAAAGGCAGTGAGCTGGGGGTCAAGGAAGGAGCTGAAGGGCAGGTCCACCTGCCAGAGTGTGGGGTGGGTGTGTGTGTCTCCCGGCTAAACGGGGTTAAGAAATGGTTAGGAATTAGCCAGTGTAGGAAGACTGCTGTTACTCATTCTTCCACTGCGTATTATGCTGTTACGCTACTGTGCGGTTATATTCTGCTAGTACGCTATTGTGATTCTTCTACCAAGTCACCTCTTTCTGTATCGAATAGCATTACATAACTTCTGCGTTTCCCTCTTTTAGACCACTGCTCTTCCAGACAAGTGAACACGTGGCCAGTAGCCCTGCACTGGGGGACATTATTCCATTCAGCATCATTATCCAGTTTTTGTTCACAAGAGCACCCCCTGAGCTGAGATCCCCCTTCCAGGTAAGGAAGTGAAGAATGTGCCGCTGCCGCCCCCCTCCCCCCAACTGAAGGTGCCCGACCTTCTCCTGCCTTACGTAATCACGGATTCCTGTCCTGGCAGCAAATGCCTAAGGAAGGAAGAAAGAGTCCCACTGCCCAGCCCCTACTTTCTCAGCAGTGTAAAAATTGCCTGCTGCATCTAGAATTAGCCCTTTAAATAATAGTGACACGAGTAATTTATGTTCGTAAAGCTTTTTTTTTTTTTTTTTTGCCGTACGCGGGCCTCTCACTGCTGTGGCCTCTCCCGTTGCGGAGCACAGGCTCCGGACGTGCAGGCTCAGCAGCCATGGCTCACGGGCCCAGCTGCTCCGCGGCATGTGGGATCTTCCCAGACCGGGGCACGAACCCGCGTTCCCTGCATCGGCAGGCGGGCTCCCAACTACTGCGCCACCAGGGAAGCCCCATAAAGCTTTTTTGACGGAGGCTCCATTTACTTTTCTGACCTACCTTCAATTGGCAAACCCAAAAGGCTCTTTGGGAGTCAGGAAGGTGCCCCAGGGGCTGTGCCGCCTGCCTTCGGGCAGGTGTCTGGCGTCATTTGACCCCGGGAATCCCTGCGATCCTCTCTGAACCCGCACGTGCTGTCGCAGGATGGGATTCACCCTCTCTCCTCTGATTGTGTTTCCACCCTGCAGAGGGCCGAGTGGTCCCACGCACGCTTCTCCCAGTGGCTGGATGACCATCCCTCTGAAAAGGACAGGCTCCTCCTCATCAGGTAGAGCTGTGCGCTGCAGGGGCACCGCCCAGGGCGTGGGGGATGTAGGGGAGGAGGAAGGAGAGGGCCCCGGCGGGCGTGTGCACGTTGTGCTCCCCCGGGGCAGGCGCCTCACCTGCTGGAGTGCTGCCGGGGCGCATTGCTGGGGGGCATGTCAGGTTTTGCTTTCCGTGTCCTCCACATCCCCTCTTGTGCTGTCCCATGCCTGATGCAACCCTAAGAACCATGCGCTTCTGTTTTGAAAACCAACCTCAACTATGAAGCGATTCCTTGCCTTGGCTCCATTTTCTGCTTCATTTCCATGTGGGGCAGTTACTGAAGTCGTGGAACGCAGATGGGAGTAAACGTGATACTGTTATTAGTAGAAAACAAGGACACCCAGCAGCCTAGTGCCTCTCAGGTGTGTTTATGCACGTGTGCGCACACATGCAGACACACCCACCACCCCCCGTACACCCCCGCCATGCCCAGGGTGGGATGCTTGCACTGTCCCGTACGGCTTACTAAGCATCTCTCTTCCATCAGCACTCTCCTTTGAAATTTCCCTCACCAGAATCTCCAGAGACCTCTTAGCCACCAAATGCAGATGTTTCTGTTCTCACTTTATCATTCTGCAGCTTTAGCTAGAAGTGACCACCACTTCCTTCTTGAAACTGCTCATCAGCTGACCGATTCCACTTATTTTTATTGATACTCACCATGTGCCAGGCCCTGAGGACACAAAGCAAACCAAGACAGGCCCTGCCTTCTTGGATCTTCCATGGCACCTCCGTCATCTGTTTCTCTTCTCATCTCTGTGGCCATATTTTCCCTCAGTCTCGTTTGCTGAACTGTCTTCTTCTGTCCACTCCTTAAAGGCCATCATTTCCCACAGTGTGTTCCTGGCTCTTTTCCCTTCACGTTCGATCTGTACTTTGGTCCCCAGGTGAGCTCACCCAGACCCATGACTCTAGTGACCTCTTCTGTCCTGTGGCTCCGGGTCTGTGGTTCATCTTGGTTGCCCAGGGCCTCAGGCCAGCGAACTTGCTGTCACATGTCATCACTCAAAGCCCCACAGAAATCTCAACCCCAAAATGCTGAAAGTAAATCATCTTTCCTTTCAAACCTGCTCATTCTCTTAGACTCACTTTTTTTTTTTGTAAACTTTTTATTTTATATTGGAGCATAGCCAATTAACAATGTTGTGATAGTTTCAGGTGCACAGTAAAGGGACTCAGCCATACATTGACATGTATCCATTCTCCCCCAAAACTCCCCTCCCATCCAGGCTGCCACATAACATTGAGCAGAGTTCCCTGTGCTATATAGTAGGTCCTTGTTGGTTATCTGTTTTGAATATAGCAGTGTGTACATGTCGATCCCAAACTCCCTAAATATCCCCCCATCCTTCCCCTGCCAGCCCCGTAACCATAAGTTCATTCTCTTAAGTCTGTGAGTCTGCTTCTGTTTTGTAAATAAGTTCATTTGTATCATTTTTTTTTAGATTCTGCATATAAGGGATGTCATACGATATTTCTCTTTCTCTGTCTGATTTACTTCACTCAGTATGACAATCTCTGGGTCCATCCATGTTGTTGTAAATTGCATTATTTCATTCTTTATAATGGCTGAGTAATATTCCATTGTATATATGTACCACATCTTATTTATCCATTCCTCTGTCGATGTAGACTCCCTGTCTTGGTTGGGGTGTCACTGTCACCTATATCCAGCCAAGCTAGAAAACCTTTAAGCCATCATTCAACTCCTCTGTCACCCTCATTCTCCAAAGCCAGGCAGTTGTACCTCTTAAATCACTTTGGAAGCCGTTCTGGACTCTTCCAAGGGACCCTAATGCTCTTAGCCTGGGGACCAGGGCACCAAACCAGCCTTTGCTTGAGTCTAAGAGCAGGGGATGAGTTGGGTTCTCCAGAGCCAGCCTGGGGCTCGTGTGCTGAAGTGGTTCTCGGCTGTGTTTGCACCCAAGAGTCACTTACAGAGCTTTGAAAAATCCACGTGTCAAGGCCACACCCTGACTGCCTCGGAATCTCCCTGGGAGCCAGCATTGGGATTTCTTAAAGTGGCCCGCGGCTCCCCGCAGCACAGCTGGGGCTTCACAGCACAGTCGCCAAGTGCGAGCCCACCCCACTCCACTCCCCCTGCCGCCGAGGAAGGAAGCTGTGGGGGTTGTGGAGGAAGCCTCAGCCCGCCAGATCCGGGAGCGGCGCCGAGTCCTCAAGTGTGGCGACTGGCGCCCAGGGGGAGCGCCCGGCCCTGCCAGTGGATAAAGAGGAGGGTGGCCCGCGCCCCTGCTCTTCTTCCGTGCTGGCCGCTTGTCCTCTCAGCTCTGAGTATCTGAGCGAGGAGTGGGGTGGGACGCGTGGTGAAGCTGTCACCGTCAGTGCGGCGTCTGGTTAAACGGCCCTCAGAAGAGGCCCCAGGTGTGGACGGGGGACTCCGCCCGGGCTGGTGTGGGGCTTTGCGGTGCCCTCCCCGAGTCCCGTTGACTCGCCAGCTGCAGCCCACTGGCTAGTACAGGAGTGCGCAGGGCTCAGTTGATGGAACAGGGCGCACCTTTGTCCTCTACCAAGTTGGACTGAGCTCATCTACAACAGTTGTCCTGCTGTGGGCACATCACAAATCTGCTTCCTTTTGCTTCTTTTTAAAAATGTCTCCCGAGTGATTTCATCGGCAGTGCTGTTGCTGAGCCTATATTTAGCAACTGAAAACCATGCTCAGAAATGCTGTCAAGCTTTTTGAATCAGGCCTGCGCATCACGCCACGCATGGCTGATACCAGAGCCTTCGGTCCTGAGCAGGGAATGAAGCCCTCCTCGGGGGCTCCAAACCCTGTGCTCCTGCTCCGGCCCAGGCTGCTAACAAAGCAGGAAGCTCTGTCCTAGAGAACGTCCTTTCTTACCTGTCATTGCAAAACTGATTTCATCCCTGCATACTGAAGCACCACTGGATGAATTTCTTGCCCCTATAGATAAACCTAGGGTGAGTATTGCCCTTTAAATGTCAGTAAATTTGTTTTAGCTTTGGGGGCAAACCTTGTAGACTCATCTCCTCCCGGCGCAGTGTGTTAAGTCGTCAGAAGTAGGGCAGATCGAGGGTATAGCAGCTACTGCTGCGGAACAAACGGCAAGTAATGACCTCTCTTCTGCCTTCCTTTCTGCTTCCTTTTGACACCAGACATTTCTCTAGAGCTTGAATGGATCTTAGTCAAGTTAATTTTAAAAGTGGAGTCATCAGTGACTCCTGGGGCCGAGTGGGGGAAGTGGGGAAGATGGTACCTCCCGGCCCCTGCCAGGCAGGCATGTGTGCCCTTGGGGGCGGGGCGGCAGCCTGGGGAACTCCTGGGGGTCTGCAGGTATTGACTACGTTCTCGGCAAAGATGAAGACTGAGGTTGTGATGGAAAGATTTCTCAAGTTCTGCACAAGAAGTAGGATTGGCAGCATACATACCGACTCTTGACATTGGCAGTAGGACAGCAACTCTTCTGACTGTGGCCTCTTCTCCTTTGTTTTTCCTGAGTCTCAGTAGGGGAACACCTTTATGGTGTCACAACTGTATACAGACTTTATTTGCTTATTGGTACTTTTCACCTGTACAATCGTCACACAGTTCTCAGTGCCCCGTGCATCCTTGGACCCCTTGCCCTCCTCCGGGCGTCCAGGGCCCACGGGCTGGGAACCATTCCCTCAGCTGCTCCACTTCTGCAGAACCCCAGGATCCCTGTTGTTGGAGGTGGGGGTTTGGTCTCCACATAGGAACATCTTTCAGGTGTTCCTATGGTGTGAGATCCCTTCCAGTTCTGGGAACTGGGTGCCTGAGGTGAGACCCAGGGAAGGATGGAGTCAGGGGAAGGCCTGCGAAGGCACATGGTAGTTTTTTAAGTCATTTAGGTATCTCTGTACTAAGCACACTGATAGGTCCTGCCTGACAAAAATCAATTTTGTGTGTTCCGTAAAATCCTCCACTTGGTTAGTTTATATCACATTGGGCAGTGTTGCCATGTTACCACAAACCCTCCCCTCTGCTAATTGTTTGCACAATTCCTATACTAATTTCTTTTTTCAATAAGGGTAACTTTAATAATCTTCCTATTTTGGATACAAACCAGAGTTGAGACTCTTACATAATGCTTGGCCCGACTTCCAAGAAAGCTGATGTTTTGCTCAAGCAAATGAAGTAATAATTGCTTGAAAATCTTGCTCTGATTTTACGTGGGAGGGCAGCTTTAATCTTTTTTCTCTCCGTAGTTCTGATGGTGTTTTTGATGAAAACCAAAAACACTAACCGAACTCATTTCTGAACTTTCTTCCACATATTGTCTAGTTTTATGTAATATCTTATCCTTCTGAAAGCAGATGAAACTAAGTGGATTTTTGTCCATTGATTAGATAAAAATGACTCTAACCCATTCATTGCAGAATTACAGTTTCTGTGAATTTCAGTGCATTAATTTCTTAGACTGATACATATACACCATTGTCTCAAAGACAGTTGGAGCCCTTGGGGGTTTCTCTACCTTGTGTGAATCTGGAGGGACTACATGTTGGGAGTGGGGCGTTTGCCCAGGATGCCATAGCAACTTAAATAGCATTACTAAAAGAAACAAGTTTTTTCACAGAGAAACAGCTTCATCTAAGGCTCAGCCCTGACATGAATAAGGCATCTCACAGGACATTGTTCTTTAAGGGCATTAAATTCCATTTTGCTTGCCTGTACTTTTGAGGATCCCTGCACTCATGCTTCTCTTTTATTTCCTTTCTTCATTGCTTTTGTCTTTTTCATTACAGTTCTCTGTCTTCCTGTATCTAATTCACTTTTTTAATTCGTTCACCCTGCATTTGGCAAGCACTTAGGTCCTGGGGCTACATAAATGCAGAAAACAGCCCCAAGCCTCAGAGTTGTTACATATTCAGAGGGAAACTAACCAACACACAGATCCTTTCACGGCAATGTGGTCATGCGTGGTAGAAGCGTAAACAACTTGCTCCTTACATGGAGAATCTGAGGCCATCAGAAGCGCGGTGGGGAAAACGGTATTTGAGTGCTTCATAGGTTCATAGATGTACTTGGAAGAGAGCCAGGTTCTTCACAGTACGATCCTTTAACTCTCAAAACTAAATCATGTAGGTATTCTTCCCACTTTGCAGATGAGCAAATAGGCTCAAAATGTAGCCCAGATCACACAGCTAGTTCGGTGCGGGGCCGGGGGGGGGGGGGTGGTGCGCAGAGCCTGATGTCCCAGTGGTGCTTCTTAACTAAGAGCCTGCCAGGCCCCCGCAGAGCTGGTTTCTAGTTTGATTACTTTAGCATGAGTAGTAAAGTATTACTTCACTTGAAGCCAGCCTTCAGGGATCCGTCCCCAGATGCTGGGGTCTGGCTAAGCCACGCTCTTGGTGCAGAAGTCCCAGACCTTTCCACTTGATGTGACTCCACGGTGGATTCAGCTTTGTGCTGCCTCGAGTTAGGAAAGGCTTTATCAAAAACAAGGCATTTGGGCTGGTCCTGTGTAAAAGCTCTACGAGGAAGAAAGCGGGGAGGGGCGTTCCAAAGATAAGGACGGTTAATGAAGAAGCTGTGTCTTGCTAATAATGAGACAAGCCAGCGTGGTCGAGGGAAACAGGCCCTTTTTGGAGCCCGACCTTGTTAGGCAGAGACATCTTTCTTTCAGAGTGGCATTTGCACGAGCATCCAGGTCTCTCAGGGTTGGGCTGAGAGTCACCAGTGAGCTGGATGGAGCTGTTCTGCCTGTGTCGGTAACGCGAACAATGGAAACTAATGATTTGAGGGTCTTTTTAGGGCACAGCAGACGGTTTGGAACCCAGCAGTCGCACAGCGTTGGGGGAGGTTGTTGATGAAGCTGGTGTTCGGTGGGGTTGTGAGTGGAGACACTGCCCCGATGGCGAGAGGGCATGGCAGGTCACGGACCTCAGGTGGCCGTCTCTGGCTGTAGTGTGGCAGGTCCTCTAGTGCAGGGCTGATGGCACCAGGGTGACCACCACCTACGAGGCTACAGCAGCAATTAGGGCACTAGATGGCAGGGTTGAGACTGAAGCTGAAGGGGAGAGGAGGGACCGGATGTGGTAACGTGGGGTAAGTTGAAAGTGGTGGTCAGGTGTAGGACTAAAAGAATTTTAGATACAGACCTTGGGGAGATGATGGTGTCCTTTGCTGAAATAGGGGAAGGGGCAGAACGCTACCCTTCGCCTGGGTTTTTTTATCCTAGGTTTGTTTTTGCCTTTTCCTTTGATATTTTTTAGACCAGGTTTAGGTTCACAGCAGATTTGAGAAGGCACAGATTTTTCCCTATGTCCCCTGCCCCCACTGCACAGCCACCCCCATTATCAACACCCCCTCCTCCACAGTGGCCCCATTTGTTACAGCTGAGAAGCCCACATGGACATCATGGTCACCCAGCGTCCATAGCTTACACTGGGGCTCACTCTCAGTGTTATAGGTTCCATGGGTTCGGACAGCCCTAGGTTTCTGACAGGTGAGTTTCAGGGAGACCTGGAAGGAATCAGATAAAGATGTCCAGAACACAGAGATCGGGAGGGAGGTCAGGGCTGGAAATGAGAGATTGGAGATTCAGTTGTGTATGAAACCATGACAGTGGCTAGTGGGGTTGCAGGGCGCTGTGGTGTGAGCAGAGCTGGACACGCGCCTGGCAAGTATATCCCCTGCAGTGAAATGAAAATAACGGCCAAGCCTGACAGAGGATGCATATTTTCAGTGTTTGGGAGCAAATAAGAGTGAAAAATTACACATTAGATGGGACTTGAGACAGTTATGTGAGCCGAGTTATGGTATTAACTTACATCTTTATGGAAATGCTCTACTCTCAAGAGTGTGAAACTTCATGGCTATGACAAAAAATTGTTCTGCTTGGAACTTAAATAGACCAATAATGAAAAATATGCATAAACGAACAAGCACAGGGCTGGACTTGACCTGTGGGCTGGTTTGCTGAGCCCCGGATCTAATTCATGAGAACATCATTATCATACTCTTGGCTAAATTCAGACTGCCTGCCTTCTCGTCGCCTAATAGGCCAACAGTTGGAGCCTAAGAACAATTTATCCTACTTGTGGTAACAGGAATACAAAGCCCTGCCAGTGTCAGTGTGTGCTGAGCGAGGGCCCTGCCTCCGGCAGTGCCGTGCACACTGCACAGTGCAGGGCGCCCCCTCGTGAGCTCAGCGCGTCGACACAGGCTGCGCTTGGCTCCGCAGAAGTCTCTTCAGTAGGAAAGACCACGAAAGGGAAACTGGGAATCTTAGGCGCCAGAGAGCCTCCGATTGGGTGATGAGACCACTAAGTGCAACGCAGGCTGAAAACCGTGCACAGCTCTGCACCTTAACCACAGGAACGCGACCAACAAGTGTTTGAGGGCTGGTCGACTGGGCAAAGCAGTTCCAGAAATGGGCTGCTTTTAGGTGTTGGCATCCTCCGAGCTCTTTTATTTCATTTGTATAACCTTCTGATCCTTGTTTTCTTTTGGTTTTCAGGGGTGCCCTGGAAGCTTATGTTCAATCAGTTAAAAGCAGAGAAGGCAAAGAATTTGCACCAGTTTATCCCATAATGGTTCAACTGCTTCAAAAAGCTATGTCTGCTCTTCAGTAATAATGTGAAGTATTTCTTAATGTCCATTTTGTGCTAACCTATCCAAGGTTGGCAATTTAACACATACTCTAAAGGACAGCTGCCATCTACTATTTTAAGAATGTAATTGAATTTTTTGTATTTCCTGTTGATCTTTCCTGTTTACCTCTGAAGCCCTTCTACCTTACGTAGCATAAAATGTCAAAACTGATTCATCATCACCACCTTCCAACTCTGTGGACCTGATTTTTTCCAGAAAGATACCAAACTCTTGTCTCTCCTCTCAGGCTTTTCTGTGAGGCTATCTAAAACTTCTTTCCCATCACAGAGTCCCCGCTGCTGCTTAAGGGATTCGACCAACTTCTAGTAAGTACACTGCTTCTCCCCAGCTGGCATCCTTCCTCACTGGATAAGTAGGTAGCCCAGTGGTTTCCATATTTGGCTGCATATTAGACTCACTGGTAGAAGCTTTAAAAAACCCTGATGCCCAATTTGTACCCCTTATTAACACGTATGGGGGTAGAAGCCAAGCATTAGTATTTAAAAATATATATATATCCTGAAGTGTTTCCAACATGCAACAAAGTTTGGGAACCACTGGCATATCCCAAAGCTAAGATGTAGGGCTAAATGTTGTGTAACTGTATCTTTAATAAAGATAGAGCAAGGCTGTCTTTACACTCTTGTGTGTCATTTTATTAAAAACAGACTTTCGGGGCTGTTCAACTTTGTAACAGAGATGCCAAGTTAAAAATAACTTTTACTCTATAAGATTTCTTGTAATCTAGGTCCTTAGTTTTCTATTGCCCTTGCCCTGTCATTAACATTTTATTTTAAATTTAATGTTTAAAATCCCATAAGCCACTTCTAAAATATTTTCCATCTCCTGAACCTGTTATTCTGATGACTCATTGGTAAAGGTCAGTCAGGATCAATCAGTGGAAGTCAGAGATAAACAATTTTTTCATTTTATTTGAAATAATATACAAGAATATAGTGTGCAAAATTTAGGGGCAACATCATGAAGAAGTGTAATGAACTGAAATTCAATTTTACAGCTGTGATTCCTAACCAGAAACACCACTGGGTAAGTAACATGAAAAGCCATGATTGATTGTAGCTCAGAGCATAAGCAGCTGTATTGCCATTGTGTTTGCTCTCACTGTAGACAGTTTGGAGGAAAGTAAAGTGCACGTGTTGCACTGCATAAGTGCAAAGTCTGCCCCCACCATAGAGATACGATGACAAATACGATATTAAGATATGTGGCTGAGGAGATACAGGACACAAAAGTTAAAAATACAATGGTGTCAACCGTTAACAGCACCATTACAGTGACTATACCCCAATGCTATTCACTAACTTTACCTTGGCCTGGGCTGTCTCCATCGAGCAAGGGGTGGGTGCTGCCACCTGGCGCGTCCACTCAGCATGCTCCGGGAGCTGTGGCAGGTGGCTCTCAGGCTGTGACACTGACACCATCCACCTGCCCCCTGTTCCGGCAACCTCTTGGCACTGGCCAGACTAGGAGCCCCCGTGTTTGGCACAGATGCTGAGCCATATGGTGGTTGCTCAAGGAAAGGCCAACTCCCGGCTTCTGCTTCACTCCATTATGTATACAATACAGATTAATAAGCAGTAAGGAGCCAATGTATAAACAGCAGTTACATATTTTTAAATTCCCCCTTTGTACAATTTAAAATAAAACATGTATACACTTCTCCTCTCTTTCTACTGTACTTTAGCACCACAGGATATCAATTTTCAAGCCTATATTACCTGATAAACATATATGAAGTTTGGAAGAAAATAAGGCAATTTGGTTTACAATGTTGATAGTTTTAGCTTACTTAATGCTCTAATGGAGAAAGCAAATCCTCACTCATATTATTAAATCAATCATTTCAAGACTCAATGCTATCAGTATCTTACGGTCACACGGATTCAGGACAAATGGTGAGACCTTGATCTTCTTAAGTCTTTCCATCAACAGTCAATGTTTATGCAAATACAGACTTAAGAACATAAGCATCCTGGTTTAATGTTGTTGTGAGCCCTGTGGAGATAAAATTAATAACTCAGTGAATGTTTACACATAAATACACAGCAGTTCTACAAATGAAAGCTAAGATGGATAATATAATGTTAACAACCATACTATTAAAAAAAGATCGCTTTCTCAAAGGTGGTGATTTTTTTAAAGTCTGATAATACCTGATGGTCCAAGCATCCAGAAAATTTATGAAAATGCTGAGACAAGAGAGATCGACTAGGATGAGCAGACAGGAAAGGGGATCCAGGCCAAGTCCTACCACATGGAATCCTAAAGAACTTCAAAAATCTAGTTCAGTCACCCTCATACTGGAATCTGACTGCTGACTGCTTCTTTATAAGAAATTCTTAAACAGATGAGAACCACATGTTACTATACAGAAATAGACAAATACAGAGAATGAATTAGAACATCCTTGGCCAGCCCTCCTGCTGCGAAGTACTGATGCTGTCCCTTTGTCTTTAAATGATATTTCAAATTGAGCTCATTCTGTTCTATCAATCATGTGACGTTTTCTTGTAATTAATCGAAAACACTTAAAAGATGCTAGTCTAGTAATGGAAAAGTTTTAAGAATCAGGTCTATCCAATACAGCATTATTATGGTGCAAACCTGTTTACTAGCCTTCCTGGGCCTTTCTATTTCTTCTCCTTGCTGAGATTTTTAACCTAGAAATTCTGTGCAAATGTCAGAAGTCCCCACCTCCACAGCCCATCACCAATTAAGAAAAGAAAGGCTGTTGAGACATACCACCCCAAATCAGAAAATTCTTCTCCTGTGATAGTAATGAGTTAATAAGCCCCATCTTTCAACCCAACCAGAAATACTCATTTCAGAGTCTTCTACTTTAGCATCTCTAGCAAACATTCCTACTTTGCAAGCTACAAGAGTAAATGGCACTAATGACGAAAGGCAGCCTGCCTTATATGATGGTGTGCAAACATTATTTAGGTTCTGAAAGATAAGAAGGCTGAGAAACAGCATCAACGCCCATTTAAAGCTTCTAACAACCGCTCCAATACGCTAGTACAATTTTGGAGTTAAGTCAAGATCACTTTAAGCAACTACTTGTTGAAACATACTGAATTGGTTCTTTTCCTTTTCCAACAGTCAGGATTTAAACGTTTTTGTTCTTCAGCCAAAGCCTTTGCTTCTAATGTATACATTCTCCTCTCTTCATTCTTCATTTTCTTCCACCTGTCACCAAGGATCACACTTATGGCTCTGTAAAAGAAACATTTACACAGTGTTGAAAGCAAGAATTTTTCAGAAAACTCATGTCAAGTGCTGCTACTTTAGGAAGAAGTAGAAAGTTGAAAGACAAAAATCTCGTCCAACATAGAGAAGGAGAAAGGTCAAGACTACTGTACTCATTTCCAGTAAAATCTGAAGTCACGGTCCATTCATCGTAATCTTGGCAATTAAAGCCTCCTAGAATAGGGCCAATATCTAAAAGGGCTAAAAACTGGATATTTTACACAGCTTAGATTTGAAGAAAAAAGTTAAATATTTCAACGAAATGGTTTGTTTGAATTACCATTGGGTACATCGGTCTTCCAAAGATGTTTAAGATTATTAAGGCAGACAGTGTTTAGTATCAGCAGCATATTCACCTTGTATTGAAAGGTATTCTTACTTTGTTTGTGCCCATAACCCATCAAATAGTCACGATAAGCCTTTTTTCATTCATGCAACCGCCGTGAAAATGTGGTGGCGCTAACTATGCACACTTACCACTTACCTCCAAAGACACCACCAAATAAACCTTAGGCCACAGTTACACTTACTACTTAAGAAAACTGGATAAACTCAAAGGGGAAAAAGTCAAACTATTAAGACCCATCATGATAGAAATTTGAAGCTGTTCCCTGTTTATTAATTTGTTCCCAAAACTACTAAAATGGTCTCATCCAGAACAGGCAGACACAGACTGTTTGTTTCCCTTTTGTGAAGAGCTTAACCCTCATTAACCCTTAATTTCATGACACTCATACGAAACAGGTGGTCTGGAATGACTGCATGAAGTACGTACAAAAGATTTCACAATGGCTGACATGGAAGCTAGAAAACAGGCATCTGAGCTTTAGAACAGTCGCCACAGAAGCTCTACTTGAAAAGAAATTTAAAATGTAGTAAATGTATGTATTTTTTAATCCAGTAAGTCGATGCAATTCAACATTGCACTGCATCTTCTTTTAGTAAAATAAAAACCAGTTTTTATAGTCTCCGAGTTAAAGGTACTATATAATGGTTGACACATTTACTAGTGAAATTGATTAAAAAGTATTCACATATGTATCAATTTCCAAGTCACAGATGCATTTGGTATAAGAAGCTTCTCTTTTTAAAATGGAAGTATTTGGGGTGGGCAAGATGGGTGAAGATGGTCAACAGGTACAAACTTCCAGTTTTAAGTGATGGAGCTGTAATGTACAGCAGGGTGAGTACAGTGAATAATACTGTGTGGTATATTTGAAAATTGCTAAGAACATAGATCTTAAAAGTTCCTATCACAAGAAAAAAAATTCCTAACTATGTATGGTGATGGATAATAATTAGACTAGTTGTGATCACTTCTTAATATGTACAAATAGTAAATCATTATGTTGTGCACCTGAAACTAATATGTCATATGTCAATATATCTCATATATATATATATGTATATATATAAAAAGATCATGAGTCATTAAAACCGGAATTCAAAGCTGAATTATTTTATGTGCATAATCATTTGACTTTTCTCAGAATATCAAGGATTAAGGGAACTAGGAAGAATGGAGAAGATAATTTTAATTCGTGGAGAACTTGGTTGGTTTGAGAGCAAGCGAGCAGTAGAGGATTCTAAGAGATGAGGTATGGGCACAAGCAAACAGTAGGAAGGACTCGCCCTGTTAACTTTTATCCCTGGGCTCTAGTGAGGACCCCTCGTAGTCTTTTGACAAATCTGGCAGTCATTACAAACTGCCAATGCCTGCACATCCCATAGCATGACACAGTTGTAAAACAAGTACATCCTTGAGATCTGACACAAGAAGGTGCTAGTCTTTTCTGTAAAGATGGAACAGTCAATTGTTAGAACTGTGTCATCTAACAGGCAAGTGACATTTAATATTATTTTAGAAGGCAGATCCTTACCTCTTAGCTAACCTAATTATCTGTCTAGGTATTATAAAACAGTTACACATGACCCTAAAAATTCCACTTAAACATTTTACTTTAAAATCAACCTGGAAAACAGAATTCAATAATGAAAGCTACTGAATAACTTAACTATCCCAGCTCCTCTGAACTGCACAGAAGTGTTACTGAATTGTTATAGTCAGAATTATCACTATTTTTACCTGTTATCTTTCCCTGGATACATCTGAGTATATTCAACTCTGTATTTTTTGGCAAAAAGCATGAAGGCATTCATTGGTCTTTTGCACTTGTTAGGAGAAGTGGCACTCACAGTCCCTGAGCTGTGGGTTTTGACAGCTTTAGCATACAAGGAATTGGAAGAGAGCTGTGAGGATCCCGGGGAGCCACAGTTTTTACTGAATCCAGATCTTTCAAAGTCTTGACCTCCAGGTCCTCCACAAGACAAAGATGCACGACGCTGACGAGCCATACTACTTAACACATAGACTGCAGAGGAATCCATAGGCGTGAAGTCATAGCTGTAAATAAATACATAAATTCATTAACAGGATTTTAATTCAGTATAGTTATCTGATTTGTGAAAACAGGATTAAAAAAAAAAAGACCCTTAAGATCTGATTGGAAATTTCAATGTATTTTACCTTAAATAATGTTACCAACACTACTTTAGCAACTTCACCGTTGATAGTTGCTTGTAAGATGAAAGCTTATGTATGCATTTACTAAATTTATTTTTTTTAATCTTAATACAAAATGTTTTTATTAAAGACTTCCAAGCCTCCCCACTTCAAAGGAATCTGTTACAATCCACATACTTTATTCATAGCAAACACCTTCTTCAGATCCCATACAACTCATTCCTACTTTAGATTCATTTTTTTGACAAATTTGATAATCTAATTTGTTGACCTCTAGAAGCCTGAAACTACAAAATTAAAACAGAGTAGCAAGCATATACCAGGCCTAAGGACTAACTACTACAGAAGACAAGACGTTGGGTAAGGACAGATAGAAGTGGTTAAATGTAGCTAAAGAAACTTTAAATGCACAGTAGCCTGGGTCATCTGTTTACAATGACATGTAAATACAGTCATACATGCATTAGTCTCCCCTCAAGGCTATCCATATATTATAAATAGCCTAATAACTTAAAACCCCACATTGATCAGGAAAGGCCACATTTTGTTAGGTATGTTCAGTTTATATAGGTATATAAGCTTTCCGTATCATCTCCTTTTCTCAACAAGCTTGCGTGGCGATTATCATTATCCTCTCTTTATATGAAGAAACAAGCTAAAAAAGTATTGTTCACCCAAGGCCTCACAGCTACTAGCTCTCAACCCAGATCTGTTTGTCCAGCTCCAAAGCCCCAGGTTTCCTCATAAGTACCATGGTACTCTGCACTGCTGTTGGCAAACCTCAAGGTGAATAACCATCAGATTAATTGAAAACATCATCTGAAAATTAGAAATAACGTAGACCACAGCCTAAAAATATACCTGTCAAGAGAATTCTCTTGTTCCAACTCTGTTAACTTCTACTGCTTACATTGGTAATCTCAGCAGAAAATCTTTTACTTCACCCCAACTCCTCTTTCTCTCCCTGAAACAGAGATTCTGGCAGTCCATCAACAGGTTGATAATAGCTACAGGAATAGTATCCGCCTACAGGTGAAGCAATGTGCGATTATGAATGATTCTGACATACGGAGAGCTACCTGAGTGAGGTGCACGCCATTCACTGCACACAGTAAATGACTTTTACCAATTATCAACCACACAACATCTGCTTTTTCAAAGGTATTACATGAAATAAGTGTACTTACAAGTATGACTCCAAAATCATCCAATAAATGCTTAGCAATCAGTATTATGCCAGAGAAATAATTTTTGCTATCTTAAGCCCCTCTCATATGTAATTTAGAAAAATAGCAAACTTAAGCATTTGTAAATGAACCTGACACAAAATTATTAATTTCTACTGCAGGAAAATAATTATAATTTGAAATACTGGAAGATTTAAAAATAGGGTAGGCTAATTGCCTACTGAAATTTGAAAACTCCACCATCTAGTGGTACAAATATAACCGTCACCCATTTCCATTATGGATACAATTTAAAGTAGCTTGAAATATTCAATCACAGAATTCATATTTTTGACATGACTACAGCATTATATTACATAAAACATCTTTTTAAAAGAGCTTAATTTTTTGCTATACTGAGCATTCGCTCTCTTTGCTATCTGTTCCTAAAATGTGCCTTACTGCACCTCACTTTTTTTCTACATGCCACTCCTCGAGCTCAGGATGCCCCTTTCCACCGTCACTGTCTATTGCTCTTAAAGAAAAAGTACAATAGTATAGTGTCTATTAACTGAATCAGAAATATTAACTCACTTAACCCTCCCTTCGATATGATCCTCATTTTACAGCTTTTTTCTTTGTTTTGAAGACCATGGAAAAATTAACTTACCCCAGTTTCCGCAGCAAAGCTATCACAGAGCCCGGCTGTGAATCCAGGCAGTCCGCCGCAGAGCCGTGTTGCTAACCAGGCTACACTGCCTCCCAACCAGCACCTACACACGGTACACACGGCCTCATCCATTCCCTTCTCTAGGCTGGAAGCAAAGAGGCAGGCCTATGTCTTAACTGATCTTCAATCCCCAGTGCCAGCACGTTCTAGGCTCTCAAAATGACTGACAGCTGACCGAGAGGGTAAAATAAATCACTCTGGAGAACGTAATAATATAAAATTTTAATTGGGCTCATAGCCCGTCTCTGCCACTTACTAATGGTATGAGCTTGGGCAGGTAACCCTCTAGCCTCAGTTTACTTAGCTCTGAAATGAAGATAATATTTGCTATGCAGTGTTGCACAGCTGGCAGAACAGACTGTATAAAACACTTAAGGCAGAGGTGAGCACACAGCAGGTCCTCAACTGGGGTATCAATTATTATTGCAGAAGTAGTCTAGATTGGTAAAGTGACTGTCCTAAACCTGCCTGATGCCTAGAAGATTGGCCTCAATACCCAATGTCTCAAATGGGCTTCTTCAACTCAAGCTCTCACCTGGAAGCTTCCTTTCTGCAATAGAGCCACCTACTGTGTTTAAGAGCTCATCCATCAGTTTACTGCTGACTTCTTCTGGTCCCCAGCAAGCTAGCATCTACTCCAGTGCCCTTCCTAGACCAGCATGACCCAAGAGCACCTCCTGTGTGCCAGCTGGATACTGTAATTTCTAGCCCTCACAACAAGGAGTAGAGTTAGGCAGGTGTCATCACCTCCATTTTACAGTTAGAACACTGAGGCTTGCATTTGCAGCAACATGGATGGGCCTAGAGATTATCGTACTAAGCAAAGTAAGTCAAAAAGACAACCATATGATCTAAAATACGACAGGGAATTCCCTGGTGGTCCAGTGGTTAGGACTCCGTGATTTCACTACCAAGGGCCTGAGTTCAATCCCTAATCGGGGAACTAAGATCCTGCAAGCCACGTGATGCAGCCAAAAATAATACTAAAATAAGATAAAATATGACACAAATGAACGTATCTATGAAACAGAAACAGACTCAAAGACACAGAGAACAGACCTGTGGTTGCCAGGGAGGAGGAAGAGTGGGGGAGGGAGTGAGTGGCAGTGTGGGATGAGCAGATGCAAACTACTGCTGATATACACAGGATGGATAGACACAAGGTCCTACTGTACAGCACAGGGAACTATATTCAATATCCTGTGATAAACCATAATGGAAAAGAATATGAAAAAGAATATATGTATAATAAAAATTTTTAAATAACAAGGAAACAGTATTTCTATCACTAAAGTTCTACATTTGTCACCCCAGAGGTAACCATTCTCCTGAACTGTTAATCATTCCCTTAATTTCCCAACAATTTTATTATAAAACTCATTCATAAACACGATAGAAACTATAGTGACATTAATTATGTTAAAATAGCAATTATATTAACATGTTACATAATGTTTCATTGTGCAGAAATGAATTAACGTTGCAGGCTTGCTGTCCTTTCAAAGGGTTACTTACAGGCTGGCCCTTGACTAGCATCCGGAACTTGGATTTTGGGAGGGTTCCCATCATACCCACAACTGATAAGAGTGGCTCACTGTTCCTAAACTGTATGTACAAAAAATACGGTTTACCCTAAACAACTGCTTTCCTTTTGGAAGCTTTTGGTATATGCCAGGCAGAGGCAGCCTATGCAACCAGCTCCCAATAAAACCCCTGGTGCTGCGTGTCTAATAATCCTCCTGGTAGATAATGATTCACACGTGTTGTAGCTCACTGCTGGGGGAAATAAGCTTGTCCTGTGTGACTCCACTGGGAGAGGACTCACTGGAAGCCTGGCTTCCCCCAACTTAAGCCCACGTCTTTCCTGTTCACTACTTTGCTTCATATCTTTTCAATGTAAGATATCATAGCTGTGCATATGATTAAGTACTAAATCCTGTGAGCCCTCCCAGTAAATCACTGAACCTGGGGGTGACCTTGAGGATCCCTGGCGTAACTGTATAATGTGTATTTTACATACTATAGAAAGATTATATAAATGTAATTAGATTTATAATTTTATTAGATATATTTCCAAAGAACATCTGATTCCAGACTAATTTTTACTTAACATTATTTCTAAAGATCCATGTTTTAAAATGTATGGCTACGGTTCATTCAACTTCCACTGACAAAAAGAATTCTACTGTATGACTGTATCACACTATATGCATTCAGTCTCCAGTGAATGAGTACTGATACTGTTTCCACGTCATACGCAACACAGCTTGAACTTTACACATCGCCTAGTGCATGTCTACAAGCATTTACTTCTCTACGGTGTACATACAGAGGAATGGAATTGCCGATATTCACTGGTAGACAATAAAGCGAAAGTATCTTCCAAAATTTTTTTATCCATTTACACTCTCACCAAACATTAGAGGTATCACGGATCTAAATCCTAAGAATACTCTGAGTACTGAACCTTAACAATGTCTTGTTTTTCAAAAAAGACTGTATAAAAGAGAGTCAAACAGCATTTAGATTCCAATCTTGCAGATGTTTGTTGAGCATATAGCCTGTGCCAGGCCCTGTGCTGGTTGATTTTTTAAAATGTTTTTTAAAAATAGTCTCACTTGGGCTTCCCTGGTGGCACAGTGGTTGAGAGTCCGCCTGCCGATGCAGGTGACACGGGTTCGTGCCCCGGTCTGGGAAGATCCCACATGCCGCGGAGCGGCTGGGCCCGTGAGCCATGGCCACTGAGCCTGTGCTCCGCTACGGGGAGAGGCCACAACAGTGAGAGGCCCGCGTACCGCAAAAAAAAAAAAAAAAAGAAAGAAAAAGTCTCACTTATGCTTTCAAAATAAAAAAACATATTAACCTTTTATTTTATTATATTAAACTGAATTTATTTAAAATCTTCAGGCCAGCAGAAATTCTTGAAAATTCTCTACTTAAAGGCCTATGGATTTGATAATTATCTTAAAGAAGGGGTCTTGGGGCTTTCCCAGGCGCAGTGGTTAACAATCCGCCTGCCAATACAGGGGACACGGGTTTGAGTCCTGGTCCGGGAAGATCCCACATGCCGCGGAGCAACTAAGCCCGTGCGCCACAACTGCTGAGCCTGCGCTCTAGAGCCTGAGAGCTACAACTACTGAGCCCGTGTGCTACAACTACTGAAGGCTGCATGCCTAGAGCCCATGCTCCGCAACAAGAGAAGCCACTGCAATGAGAAGCCCGCGCACCGCAATGAAGAGTAGCCCCTGCTCGCTGCAACTAGAGAATGCCCATGCACAGCAACAAAGACCCAACGCAGCCAAAACTAAATAAATAAAAGCTAACTTTTTTTCAAAAAGAAGAAAGAATGGGTCTTAAAATCCCAGATATCATATACTTTCTCTGGGTTCCTTCTGGGAGGAGGGTGACCAACTGCCCCCATTTTCCCAGGACTGAAGGGTTTCCAGTGGTGCAGGACTTTCAGTGCTAAAACCAGAAAAGTTCTGCACAAATTCAGACAGTTGGTCAACTTTCTTGAATGTCAGCACACATGGGTCCTTGTCCTATTATACCACTTACTAATAGGGTGATCTCAGGAAAAATCACTTTCCTCTTTAAGTCTTTCCAAATGTCAACTTTTTGCTGTTTTTACAATTTTTAATCCATGCAACTAATGCCCTTGGTCAAAATGAATAGTAAACAAAGACACAGTTAACTAAAGAAAAAGAAAGATACAATTAACAGACTTATGGTCTGGTTCAAAACAACTGGCCAGATTTAGCAAATTTTTCTTTTCTTAACTATCAAAGATGATCTATTTAATTCCTAGACATATAATGTGGTATTTTCCTAATCTTAAATGTTTTATGAAGTCACTTTTCCTACATGACTACTCCATGTAAAAGTCTTTTTTTGTTTTTTGAAGTATAGTTGATTTACAATATTGTGTTAGTTACTGGTATACAGCAAAGCGATTCACTTATATATATATATATTTAATATACATATTCTTTTTCAGATTCCTGTCCTTTATAGTTTATTACATACTACCCTGTACTATACAGCAGGACCTTGTTGTTTATTATATATATAGTAATTTATATATTAGTATCTGTTAATACCAAACTCCTAATTTATCCCTCCCTACCCCCCCTTTCCCCTTAGGTAACTATAAGTTTGTTTTCTATTTCTGTGAGTCTAATTCTGTTTTGTAAATAAGTTCATTTGCATCATTTTTTAGATTCCACATATAAGTGATGATATATGGTATTTGTCTTTCTCTGACTCACTCCACTTAGTATGATAATCTCTAGGTCCATCCATGTTGCTGCAAATGGCATTATTTCATTCTTCGTAAAACTCCTTGAGGGACTTCCCTGGTGGTGCAGTGGTTAAGAATCTGCCTGCCAATGCAGGGGACACAGGTTCGAGCCCTGGTCTGGGAAGATCTCACATGCCGAGGAGCAACTAACCCCGTGCGCCACTACTACTGAACCTGCGCTCTAGAGCCTGCGAGCCACAACTACTGAACCTGCATGCCACAACTACTGAGCCTGCGCTCTAGAGCCCACAAGCCACAACTACTGAGCCCGCAAGCCACAACTACTGAGCCCACACACCTACAGCCCGTGCTCCGCAACAAGAGAAGCCACCACAATGAGAAGCCCATGCACCACAAGGAAGGGTAGTCCCTGCTCGCCACAACGAGAGAAAGTCCGCATGCAGCAACGAAGACCCAACTCAGCCAAAAATAAATTAATAATAATTAAAAAACTCGAACTATATTATTTTACTTTAATTACCAAGTATTTATTCATATACAATTGACCCTTGAACACTGTGGGTTTGAACTGCATGGGTCCACTTACACATGGATTTTTTTCAATAGTAAATACTACTCAGTCCACGGTTGGTTGAATCTGTCTACACAAAGGGCTGGCTGTAAGTTATATGTGGATTTTCGACTGTGTAGAGGGTCAGTGCCCCTAACCCCTGTGTTGTTCAAGGGTCAACTGTACATCCCTCTTCTAAGTAGTCCTTTTATAATTCTCAGATCTTTAAAGGTTTAACCTCCTAAACAGCAATCATTAGGGAGATTAAGAGTAAACTTTAATTTTTTTTTCAGAGAGAGAAAAAAAGGAATTCAATATTACCTTTTAAATGTATCAAAAACACCTGAATCATCAAAATTAATGGCATCGGGGTGTCCAGGAGGTAGACATACATCACCAACATGAATTTCACAACATGGAATGCCATGCTGTACCACAGTCAAGCTTGGATAAAATGATGACCAACCTAAAGTTAAAGCAAACTATTGTTACGTGAAGGATGGAGATTGACAGAAAGCATCCAAATTATTTATTATATGATAGCTATGTCACTTCTGAGTCTTAAAAAAAGTATGTCATAGATTTATAACACAAGTCATATATCTTTGCCACAAAGCAAATCCAAGTGTTTTATTTAAACAATGCAAAAGCGCTCCAAAACTAGTTTAACTCAGCATTTTACTAATGTATCAAATTCTATCAATCAGCACTTCCATTGACCTACAAGACAGTAAATGATAAATGATGATGGAGACCGTGAAATAGTCTCTGAATCATTACGTTTGACAGTGTTAATGTGATTCAGGTGTAAAGCATATTTGGCCTCAACCAAAATTCAATTACCAGAATACTCCATTCCCCAAACTATATCAAAACAACAGAGCTTATTATAGTATGCTACATGAATCTACAAGTTCATACCCACAGGAAGTAGAGCTCCACCTGACTACTGCTAAGACATTTAAACATCATTAGGTATTATTATAAGGCACTTCCTATGGTAGTTTTATTTAGTTTGAAAGAAGTTTTCCCTTCAAAACGTTTTTTCTTAATCATCAAATAATTATGCCACAAGACATAAGTATAGATTTAAGAAGCTTTCTTTAAAAAGTTACTACAAATTGAAAATTGAAGCCCTACCTTTATTTTTAACATAGAAAGGGTGGTCCAGTTTACACTCTACAGTAAGTAAACCATCTTCGACTGTACCAGGATCAAAAGTCAACTTCAGTACAGACTCGCCAAATGATATACTTTCTTCATGTGATAACAACTTTAGACCATCAGAACCATAGCCCTGGAAATACATGCATAGAGTAAATAAATTGGCAATGTTCAACTCAACATGGAGTGAAGTTCCTATTATGTGTAAGACTTTGTGGAAAAGGTAAAAATAAACAAGACAGGATCCTTCCCATTAAGGAGCTTTTGACCCAGTAGCGAAGAAAGGCAGATATTACTACAATATAAAGCTGACTGGAATAAGTGCTTCAATCCAAGTACAAATAATGCTAATGGAGTTTAATAAAGGGAGATATTAACTCCAAGAGAAAAAGATTGGGGGGGCTTTCAATTCCCATTTGAACTGGAATCTAAAAGGAGAATGCAATTTAGAAAGGTACAAGAACCTGCCTTACACCAGGAATAGTTGTGACTAATAACTTCTTTGGAGAGTGCTGAGTATCTGCTAAAAATACAAGATTAGTTCAGAGTTGGGGCAAATAAGACTGCAAAGGAGGGCCCAGTTAGTAAGTAAGTAAAGGGATCTTAAAGACAGGCAAAATGCTTAAACTTTCCTTTGAGAAGGCACTGGGAAGTCAATGAAAATATTTTTATTAATATAATTGTTGATTTTAAGATGATGACAAAGACTACAGATAAAAGGTACCTCTAGTATTCAATTTATTTGAAGATATAACGAGAGAACCCCATTACAGTCTTGAACTGACAAGTGCAGTGGTGGTAGAACCGGGCTGAATTTAAATTCAATCAATATTTATTGAGCACTTAGTACATGCCAGGTGCTAGCCTCTGAAAACACATGATCCCTACCCTTAAATTCACAGAAAAACAAAGGAGACAGACATGCCAACAGCTAGCTACAGTGTCCAGTCAAAGTAACTAATGAAAGAAAAGGATAAATGTAAAAAATCTTTAAGGAAACAGAATGGATCAACTGATTACAAAGAAAGGAAACAGTCAACTTCATTCATGTTTTGAATGAAGCAATCAAGAAAAGGTTTTGAGGACTTCCCTGGTGGTCCAGTGGTTATGAATCTGCCTTCCAATGCAGGGGACACACGTTCGATCCCTGGTCAGGGAACTAAGATCCCACATGCTGCGGGGCAACTAAGCCCGCGCGCTTAGTTGAGAGAAGCCACAACTAGAGAGAAGCCCGCGCGATGCAACGAAGAGCACGTGCTACAACACAGCCAAATAAATACATAAATATTAACAAAAAAAAGAAAGAAAGAAAGAAAGAAAGATCTTGAATCTGGCAATCAAGAAAGGGTAGTAATACTCTTAAAAGGGGAAAAATGGACCTGGATGGGGAAGAAAAAGGTGAATCCAGTGTTGGCTATACTAGTAACTAGATTACAGAATCTTCTAATTCTTAGAGCTATAAGAATTTAAAGCTAATCCCAGTTCCGTCTTACAGATCAGGAAGGCAATACCCAGTGGCGTTGATAGACTGCCCAAGGGCAGTCATACAAATAGCTGCTGGCAGAGCCAGAAACAGCCCAGCTTTCCTGACTCCAAGAAAGACCAAAGCAGTTTCCACAGACCACCAAGGAGCTGCTGTCGACATTATCATCAGAGAAAAAGTGGTGAAGAAAGTGAGGAAGGGTAGAACCTTATTAACATTCAACATCATGGGCAGACAAGCCACCAGTCCAGACAGACAAGACATCAGAAGGAGAAGCAGGGCACTGCCATGCTACGCAAATCAAGGGTAGACAATCCACTATGTCAAACACTGCAGAAATGTCAAAAAGAACAAGCAGAAGTCTCTTTAGCAATCAAAATAAAACTAGTAACCTTTGAGACGATTTTAGTAGAGCAGCAGAGGCTGAAGTCGGACTACGGTGAACTTCATTATGTAATGCTTACAGCAAGAAGGGGAGACTGAAGGCCGCCAAGTCAGGACTGCTGTTCTCAAGAGACTCACTAGTAGGGGACAGCAGGCGCAGAACAGGAATTTTACACAAGCACACTTCACATGCCCAATTTCTCTGCCCACAATGGAGATGGAGAAATTGAAGATTTCAAAGATAAAGGTTTCATCCAACATTTATCCTACTGCTTGCTGCCCACTACTGCCTTTGCTTATCGACTTAGAAAACACCAGCATTTTAATGGGTCATTTTAAATGTAACTCGATCAATTCTCACTTATCCATAGGAGAATTAACCACTTTGTAGATTACCTAAGGTAAGGCTTTGGTTTATTTATTCATTTTGTGTTTAATGCCAGTTTAATTTTCCCCAAAATAAAATGTGTAAAAAGTGCTAAGAAATACTCTCTTGTTTCCATCTAAGAAAGCTTCATTATAAAGGTAAAACCTAAAGTCGCTTCTCCTCTCCATCGGGCTAAGCAACAGAGTCACAGGAGCTCCTCCCAAAATGTCAAATGTCATTTAAACATGGAAGCAAATGGGAGGATACACCTGCAGATTAATAACAAACCTATGTTCCCTTTTGAAAGACTTGTAAAAGTTTTAAGGATTTTAAATCAACCTTGTGAGTGCCCATCTGGAGATCTTCCTCATTATCGCAGCCTTCAGTTCTAGCAAAATCTTCCACATCCTGCCATTCCTTATTGCTTCCCTTATGAAAACACAGTCGTGTGCCTACAGTTTAAGTAAAAAACAAGTATTAGATATGTGACTACTGTGCTTGCTACACAAATAAACTGTAAAGAATTCAAGCATTTTTTACCTTTCAAAAAACAGTGCCAAGCAGTCGAAGGCCAGGAATTGCACCACCCCAAGTCGTCATCATCCGAGAGGGAGGACATGCAGAAAATACCAGATTCTGACTCACTGCTTGCCTGTGGAAAAAATATTACAAACTTTCTAGGTTTTCTTTTGTAAGATGTATTTTGTTAATCTGTGTCTTCAGACTATCTATCTATCTATCTACCTACCTACCTAGCTACCTACCTACCTAGCTACCTACCTACCTAGCTACCTAGCTAGCTGGCTAGCTATGCTGGGTCTTAGCTGTGGCATGCCGGATCTAGCCCCCCGACCAGAGATCGAACCCAGGCTTCCTGCATTGGGAGCACAGTCTTAACCACTGGATGGCCAGGGAAGTCCCGAGACTTTCTTATTAGTGGATAACTTAATCATTCTAAACTTAGGGGGAAAAATCGCCTTCAAAAACTGAAGTTCTGGGAAGTTTTAGTTAAATGCATGTTCCCACTGGTAACAAACTTTCCTAACAGTTAATAGAGCTGTACATATAACTGAATCCAGATCAGCAGGAGAACAGCGAGAGAGACTATTTCCCATCTGCATGTGCTTCAGAAGAACTGCTTAGAGAGGGAAAGTTCATGTTTTTCAGCTGCTGTACAGATTTCATAAAGTTTAACCTCATGAATAAACTTACCCTTTCATGTCTGACTGGTGTTTGCTCCTTCCAGTGGTGATGAGCGAAGGCTGGCCCACCTTTAGAAGAGGACACCGGTGGAGGGCGCGCATAGGAATGTAAACTTTTGCTAGTAGCTATGATGTGTACAGGAGATGATCTAAAATAAAGAAACTGTTTTAACCACAAAGCAAAGGTCCTTAAAGTAAAGCTTTCCTTTTGGTGAACTTCATATTCATAACACCAATGTTATTACATATAAGACACCTCTGGGAAACACTAATAAAGACATCAGGGTTTCGTCTATAATATGTTGTTCCTTAATATCTTACCCAAACCCCCTTCACACATTTTAAACACTGTTTTTTTCAGATTAGATAATATACTTTAAATTCCAAACTACTGTTTCATTTACTCATTCACTCATTTTTATATCACTAAGCACATACAAGTGTGCAGTTTCATTCATGAAGGATGATACCCCCTTATGCAGGGCTCCCGATCCCTTTCTCTCTCCTACTGTGATGTGGTCACCAAATCTCGGCCCTCCAAGCTCAACGTGACCAACACGGAACTCTTTATCTACCAACCACCTGTATCACTGGGCAGATACAGTGAACTACCTGAAGCTAAAATGTTTAAACTTATTATAGCAGAAAACAGCCTATTTGCAAAGCATCTACACATAAAGCCAGCTACTTCTGCACCAGGATCACCTTAAAAAAGTAAGTTACCTCTTGCCCCGCTTTCCTGTCAAAAGTCTCTTTACCAGGCAGTGCTCCCTTCAGAGTACACGGGGCTCCCCAGAACACACTAAGATCCTTCCCCCACAAACATATAAGAGGGGTAACAGCAGCAAGCCCATAAAGGACGACCAGTAAGGTATACTGACTCGGGAGTCTGGAAAGCAGCAGAAAGGAAAATTTCAGGGTCTAAGAAGTAAATCTGAATTGTCCCAAATCAGGACAATTCTGAGATGCCAACTAAGGATTTGGTCCTTAACAGAAAAATGTTTACACGTATCTGTACTAATCCTCTTTCTAAAAAGAGGAGGGACATCTTACTTTCCAATTCTTCCCTTATTCTCTGAGAAATCTGATTAGCCCTCATTTTTTTAAACTTAACATTTTTTATTATACCTTCGCAGAAATCAATTTTTAAACGAGGATCCATATATAAAACTGTACGTTGCTTTCACGTTCATAACACTTCTTAAGTAAAAAGCCCTCAAATTTCCATGCATTTTAGCTTATTCTCCAATCAACTTTGGATTTCAAAATACAAATATTTCATCTTTGCCCACTTTCTTCCTTTTATTACACATTTACATCTTTATGAAGTATGAGGATGGCCAAACTGCTAAAAATTCCTTAAACTCATTCCTGCCTTCGTGACTAGTAAAAGAAAATGGGTTTATCAGTTCTTCTGTTTAACCATTTAAAAGACAAATAACAATGTAATGTTCTAAAATGTATATGGCCTAAATGTTCTGTAGAAATTAATATGCTGCATGTGCCTGAAGCACTAACACCATGGTCTCTTCATCCCTCTATCTATGCAGGGATAATACAAATTTTACCTGTCCTCAAGCCCTTGGTACTGTACAGTTACAACTTCAGACATCCCAAGTTCAATAACTAACACAGTTTAACACTCTACAAGAAGTCACGAGAACAGCACTGACTGTCAGAAGGCAGGCAAGACAGCAGAGCGCGACTCTTGCTCTTGTTCCCTAGGGAGAAGGGAAGCATAGAAAATGCCGCAGAGAGTAATCTACATCTTTAGGGAGCTACTCCTTTACTTTTTTTTTTGTTAACATTAATTTTCTTCTGAGGGTTTTACTGAACTTTCCATGAACTAAATTATTAATCCTCATGAGCTTACTGTGAAAAATGAAAAGTACTCTCTCTAAACTAAAATCGGGGAAAAAAGAAAGTCCAATAGTAAAATCAGAGTTTTTTTTTTTAATTGTAAAGCAATTTTTCACTTTTTGACTATTAAGATTACAATGAAAACTGGGACAATAAAGGAAGTAATACTTTGAAAGGCAACTTTTCATTCTTGTGGAACTCTTCATGGATTAAACTGAAGTTAATTAAATTGAATTTGCTCTAATCAAAACCAATGACCTTGCTGAATAGAAGAAAAACAGCGTAACTTGCTGGGCTTCACACCTAACAAGTTTATTCTTTAGCAAAGAACTATACTAACTTAGGAACACTACCAAAATTCAGTTATTCCTACATCACCTATTATGGACTCTGGTCTACCCACTCACATGAGTGCAAACCTGGGTATTTTTTTCTCTTCCCTACAAACAATCATATTTATCTATGTCTTTTTACATAGCCAATTTTATAATTTGGGGTATAATTAATAAAATATTATCCATTTAGGTATCTCTAGGAATATTAGTTGGAAGCTTCCATAATTTCATAGCACCATTAATTCATTTTCTTAAACTCTGGTCTGGTTATATGAAACAGTGGTTTCTACCAATGGGAGTCTACTTTTGTAAGTTCAACATTTTAATATTAGCAAACATAAATAACATAAGGCCACATACACTGTGGAAAAAAATAAACCTAGACCAAAAGGAACCAAACTCAAGGTTGATAAAAGTTTAAAATATGTCTATTTTAATTATGATTCCTTAGACATATATAATTTTCATCTCTCTAAGTAGAAATATATAATAAAAGTATTCTTGGTCTGATGTATTTTTTTGATGACTTTAAACCATTTACAAATATTTTTGACTCTGCTGTTCTCTTATCACTTTTATCTAATTCTCAAAATATGAAATCATGACATTGGGTGAAACAGCTCTTTGATTATTTTAAGACAAAGAGCTTAATTCTAATGACTTTGATAAACCACTCATGAGATGGTCAAGATTACTTTTAACTCTAGAAAAAAAAAGCATTTTGTCATGATAAAAGTTTTCAATTAAAATACAGCCAATGTTCCCACCTGTTGTAAAATGAGCACTGCATAAGTGGACTTTGTGGACTGGTGGCGATATTTGCTAATTCTGTTAGCCAATCCACCTCATTTTCACGGTAAGTGTTTTCTGGTATTTCTGAGGTATTTTGGTTCCAAGATGGTCTTGGATATTCTTGATGTGACACATCTGAACTTAGCTGGTATATGGCAGATTGAGTAGGATCACTCTGAACAGCCTGAAGTTCAGGAAGATCATCTGCAAATAAGCACACTCGAAATTATAAGAAGGAAATTACTAATACAGGGAACAATTCTACAATCACACCTGGAAGACAGGTCCTCAAATTTAGCTAATTAATTTTGTGAGAGGAAACGTGTAAATTCTAAATGTTTTCTTGAATGAAAACAAGTTTCAACTGAAAAAAAAAAATGACATCTTATACATTTAAGGGCCAACAGAGTCTGACAGAAAAGTAAACCTAGCAAATGTAAATGGATTAATGACTTCACTACTCAAACCATGTAACTACCACAACTGTTCACCAACTGTTCTGTTTGTGTTTTCTGACTTTTTCCCCCAGTTTTTTATAGCTCACCTGGGAATAATCCATATACCACTGAGACATTTTTATGTTAACATGTTAGAGGAAAAAGGCGTTTTATGGGTACACAGATGTACTTATTGTTCACACACTTGAACCTGTTCAACAAGATTACTGCAATATATGAAAACAACAATTTTCAAAGATGAAACCTAGATCATTATTATATATTTTCAGGTACTACTTGTTAGACTTTATCTATGCTAAATTATTTCTTTTTAATGAGAAAGTCTGAACTCAGTAATATTTATTACTTATTTTTTTCCAGAAAGTGTGTTCCCGAAAGGTAGTTCATGACAGACTCTCAGCTACCCAAGAAAGAAAACTAGAAATAGTACCCAAGGACCACTCATGTACATGCCAAGGCTATGAACACTGTAAGATAGACTGAATTCTAAAAAATTGAATTAAAAATTAAAGAAAAAGAAAGGAGGGGAGAAAAAGCATCTTGCAGGCCTTAAAAAAGAAAAACCACCACCAAAACAACCCTCTTTGAAACACATACCTACAAACTCTACAGATCCACTGGGTCTCTTCAATATATGTCAAAAAAACTCTTCCAGTCTTGAGAGTTCTCCTAAACTGTCACTATAAAAGTACATACTCCTAATTCCTATTCAGGGGAATATCCCAGAATAGCTCACTAAAACAGAAATGTCTTACAAGTACTGATTCAAGACACCTATTCATAAAAGTGACTAGAAGGTATCCCCCCCTTCACAGAGCAGCTAAAATATCACACCAACTTAAGACAATTCCACTCTGTAATTCTCATGGTGGTGGAGCCGTTTCCCTTCCCTCACTGCCAACACTGTTCTTTGACTATCTTTATTTACTGTAAAGGGTTCATTTCTGTCTTTCAAGTTACGGAAACTACTTTTAAACTGAAGTCATGAGGGGTGGTACAAGTTTTTGACCCCCTGAGCCCTAGGTTCCTGATTTCCTCCTGAAACCTAAAATGTGACAATGGAGGAATCAACTACCTGATTGAACTGGGGCTTCTTGCTCAATAGTAACCACTCCTCAATGAATATTCGGGCCCAGCAATCTCTTAGCATTCAAACAGGTTATGTCCCAAGACCTTTAAGATCTCCAAATTTCCAAAGAAGACTCCAGCATATAACCTCCTTTACTTCATCATTTATAAAATGAGGACACTCACATCTCAGGTTTTTGGGAACATCAGAGAGAAATGCATATTAAATGGGAACAAAGCCAAGGTGAAAAGTTGGCAGCAAGCCAAGATCACTCTTCACCTGTTCACTGTCTCCAACAGCGAGCTCAAAGCAATACGATTCAGAGTCATACCTCAACAAACCTACACACTTCTACAGGTCACGTATCTTTGGAGTAGCTCAGCAGTAGTGATAATCACAAATGTCAGATCCTCAAATTTCAAGGGTCCACTGTAATTTCCCCATCATACCAACAAACCAGGCGTGAATAGTGGCCAGCATAATTTGCTGAGCTCACATGGATATTTCAAAAGTAACATCTTTTGAAAAGCCACACAGCAAGGTTTTCATAAGGTGTTCAAAGGCTCATCTTTATCCACAAAGGCAGTTTAGTTTGAAAATTTGTAAATGAGTCTCTATGATAACCATAAATAGCCCCAAGTTAGGTTGGTTTTAAGTAATACTTCACAAGCAATAATAAGAGAACACTGAAAACTTCTGATGTACAAAAACTTGACATACTTTTTATCAGTTCAAGGTAGGTGGAAAAGCTAGCTAAACATGAAAATTAATCTGAATCTCAGTGAGATTCCTAAGAACTTCATTTTGTTTACCAAGCTCCATGTGCTCATCACAAGAGTTGTATCCAGGTGAGGATGGCAAATTTTCATTACACTGCAGCAACTCCAATGAGTCATTCATTCCTGAAGCTCTCTTGTCCATTACTAGCAGGAGTTTCTGTACTGCATTAGGCACCTGATTTGTCTTCACTTCCCACACCATGTTATGGTGCTCCGACTTAAAAATAATATAAGAAAAAAATGTCAAGTCATGTGATTTGGAAATAATGTAAGTATAAAATAATGTAAGTATAAAGTCAATCAGAGACATCACAATGTTGTATCTTTAATCACACATTGCTATCTGTATCCCCCTCAAAACCTTTAGACATGGACGACTGAAGGTCTATTCTATTTTGCACATTTTTTGGAAGATTCTATTTTAATTTCTCTAGTATTTATCAACTGTGTTCATTATTTTGTTTTCTCATCTTCTGAAAGTGAACAAGTTTAACGAACTTAAAATTACAGTCTCTAACGAATATTTTTAAAAGTTTCTTGGGACTTCCCCAGCAGTCCAGTGGTTAAGACTCCGGACTTCCACTGCAGCGGTCACGGGTTCGATCCCTGGCCAGGGAACTAAAATCCCTCAAGCCGCGTGGCAGGGCCAAAACAAAACAAAACACAAAAAACAGAACAGACAAAAAAATAAAAAAGAGTTTCTTAAAATGGCCATATACTATACTTCTTATAAAAATAAAAATGTTTTCTTAATGAGAATTTGGGACCTAACCATACTAAAAAGATACGTGACCTTCTGAATAGGCTACAATTTTTACAAAGATTAATAATATAAAATGTGGTTATACCTTTTACACTCTTGCCTTTGGACGATGATCAAATCTGTTATTTAACATGGGTGACAGAAGCAGCAAGATTTCCTGATTTCTCACTACTCCAAATCTCATTTTTTAGAAGTTCTAATGAGTTAATATGAAATACACAAAAAATTCTAACATATAGTTTTTTTTCCTCAAAATAAAACAAAATATACTGCTCTTAAAAGTCAACAAAAGTCAGGAACTCCCTGGCAGTCAAGTGGTTTGGATATGGCGCTAACTACTACCAGGGTTAGCCGAGGCCTGAGTTCGATCCCTGGTCAGGAAACTAAGATCCCGTGGTGTGACCAAAAAAAAAAAGTACCATAAAAGTCAGGTACCCTAGCCCAGGATGATCAAAAAATGCAGTGAAAGGACATTTATACCAGAGCTTTCTAAGCCATGTCATAATCACCAACAAACACTGACAGATTTTTTTCTACAAAGGCTTTTCCAATGAACTTTTAAATCATGAAATGTTATCCTGACTATAAAATATATGACCACTGTGGAAAAAAATGAAAAAAGCTTTTCTTAAAAAATAAAAGGAATATAATAATTATCTCTCTTTTAAAAAATTTACTTTTTATTTATTTATGGCCGCGTTGGGTCTTCGTTGCTGAGCGTGGGCTTTCTCTAGTTGCGGCAAGCGGGCTTCTCATTGCGGTGGCTTCTCTTGCTGCAGAGCACGGGCTCTAGGCACGCAGGCTTCCGTAGTTGTGGCTCACGGACTTAGCTGCTCTGTGGTATGTGGGATCTTCCTGGACCAGGGCTCGAACCCGTGTCCCCTGCATTGGCAGGTAGATTCTTAACCACTGTGCCACCGGGGGAGCCCCTATAATAATTATTTCTAATCCCACCAACCCGAGTTAGATACTGTGACATTTTGATGTACTATCTTACAATCCAATCTCTTTTTCATGCACAGACCTACATTTTACCTAAATAAAATCATTTATTTTTCTTCATACTTCATATTATATATATTAATAGTTGAGACCTTTTCCTTAACATAAGTTCATAAGCACTTTCCTATGTCATTAATTTTTTCAAAGATCTATTTTAAATAGTTAAATAATATACATCATCAGGATGTACCAAAATTTATTTATCCCTCCTACTGCTAAACATATTCCCAGTTTTTCCAATCTTCTAAATAACAGTGAATTTACGTTCTTTTTTTTTTAAGTATTTGCTTATATCTGGTTATTTCTTTAGATTCCCAGAGACAGATTAGTAGTCGGATGGCAATTAAACATCTTAAGGCTTTTGACACATACAGCCAAACTGACCACTGCCTTACTTTATTTCTAACATTTTATTTCAGATGCTTTCTGCCTGTACTCCTCAAATATTACCCATTTCTTGGGCACTTAGAGCCTTACACAATACCGACTGTGAGATGTAGTATGGAGTAGTGAAAAGGGCACTGGGGTAGGTGGAAGGAAACAGGTTTGATACCAGCTTAATCACTTATTAAATCTATGAACTAAAGTGACTGAGCTTCAATATCTCCATCTGAAAACAGGGCTAATGACTCCTGCTCTTTTCTTCCTAGAGCAGTTGTGAGGATGAAATGAAACGAAGTGAGTAAAAAGAAAAAAAAAATGTAAAATGAAATGTAAAATGACTTTAAAAAAAACTTTTTTATCCCTAGACTGACATAGGGCAATATTATGCATACTATGGGCACTTCATGTTCTAAACAGGATAGTTATTGAAAACAGTTAACAACAGGAGACCAGACAACTAGCTATTCAGCTTCGGTAATTTCCTCCCTGGGAAATCTGACAAGTTATCCAACACATCTCAATAAAAAGTCACAGATCATACCACTACTTTAAGCAAATAACAGTTTATCTAAAAGATGTTTGAAGCATTCCCAACAAATGAACACTTTTCCACTAGGTACAAGCTATTATGTAGTGATTAATCACAGTCTTATGATATAGTTACAGCAAATCTGCTAGGGTATAACAAATAATTTCCTACAAAATTGGTGGCTACAAGAGATATGGTAACACAAATCGACTTCTCAAGCGTAAGTAGCCAAATCCTGATTCTGAGCCTCCACCTTCTCGTTGCAAAAGCCAAGCAAACTTAGCTTGATCTGAGATTCTCGACCCTAGTGGCACACAGAACCATGTCTGCTTCAAACCAGTGATGCCCAGGCCCCACCTTCCTTCCGAAGCAAGTGGTTTATTTGGTCTGGGGTACAACCCTGGTGCACTGGTTTTTACTTGTTTTCTTTCAAAAGAACCCCTGGTGTGTTGTGAGAACCAGCAGGCTAAAAATGACTGCCACGTTCCTTTTTATGTAAATATATGTGTGTGCGTATATATATTCATTTATTTAATACATATTATGTACAAGGCACTATACTAGGTGCATCGATGAATAGCTTATCATGAATCTCAAGGAATCTTCACTTTAGTGGAAAGATATAAGCAAATGACCATAGTTCTACAAAGCCAGGGCTTGGCTATGAATGGGTAAAAAAGAAGGATGGGAGGCTCCCAATGAGAGAAACTCACACAAGCAAACTCACACAGTTAGCAAAGGACTGGATGAAATCAGAAGAACATAGAAGCCAGTAGGCAGGATGGCCTTTGTGTCTCCTGGTCATCCATCAATACTAAGGCTGGAAAGGCAGACTGGGATCAGAATCTTCAATCCTAATTTAGGAAAACTGGTTAGTTGGTTTGTTTTTTGTAGACAAGGGTAAGTAAGGACTTCGACAGTAGACTACTGAGTTCATATTATATTTGCTACTTGCCAGCTATGTGCCCTGGACAATTTATTTAAAATCTTTATGACTTGTTTGTAAAATGTAAATAATAAAAGCATCTGTATAGGTTGTTGTAAAAACTCAGTGAACTCATAAATGTCAAAAGCTTACAGTAGTGCCTAACAGAGCAAATTCTCAATGTAGACTGGCCAGTATTATTATTAGCAACTAGCAGACCATGGGAACCACTGCATACTTTTGAACAGAGGTCTAACATGATCAGAACCACACTTTAAACATTTTTTTGAGTCTATTTAAAAAACCATACTGAAACACGGTATGAGTCTGCAGGAACATCTGTAACAAATATTTAAGGGAGAGTGTATTAAGAGTAGAGTATATTCACATTCCCAATTTCTGTCTATGCCACTCGCTCCCAGCCTCCTTTGAGAGTTCTCATGAGGGACTTCCCTGGTGGTCCAGTGGTTAAGACTCTGAGCTTCCACTGCAGGGGGCCTGTCAACGGGAAGATCCTGCATGCCCTGCCTTGTGGCCAGAAAGTCCTCATGAAAGAAACGGTAATTGGTAGTATCAGTGCAGACTCCTTGTTTAGTAATGCCCCAAACATGAGAGAAACTAGTTATTCTGTGTAAGTTCTTGGAACAATCAATATTAAGTTTAGATGGCAGATTTTAACCCTTCCCATAGAAAACTTTTCAACATCTTAAGTACGGAGAACACAATTCATCATCCTGACTTAGTGACTCAAACTCCGTATCAACATCTGTACATGCCTCATATACAGATGTGATCGGCCTAAGTCAGCCCAAGTTGTAATCTTAAACTTGAAAAATTTCTCACTTTTCCCCTTTATTATGAAATTCAGAGTTGCGATATTCATGTATACCTGTCCTCAGAGCTCTCCTTACGGGTAGGAAGCAGAGCTGCAGTTAGTTTGTGGTGTCCTCCCCCTCCCTCTGCAGAGCCCTTTGGTTTTCTCATTCTTCCCAGATAGGTTCGCTCTCTGCCTCAGCAGGTCCCGGGTGCCCGGTCACCATTCACTCTGCACTCATATCTCCTTGCAACTTCTAGCATTTCTTCAGCACTGTGTCTTAGTAAGCTACCAACATCTCATCACAATACTCTTTAAATGAAGTTGGAAAAAAACATTTTAGTTTCAAAGCAAGTAACAAAAGGGACCAAATAGGGCTTCCCTGGTGGCGCAGTGGTTGGGAGTCTGCCTGCCGATGCAGGGGACGCGGGTTCGTGCCCTGGTCTGGGAGGATCCCACATGCCGCGGAGCGGGTGGGCCCGTGAGCCATGGCCGCTGAGCCTGCGCGTCCGGAGCCTGTGCTCCGCAACGGGAGAGGCCACAGCGGTGAGAGGCCCGCGTACCGCAAAACCAAAAGGGACCAAATAAATATTTGTTGAACTTGAGTTCTATGTGTTTTCACATCTCATTGCTCAAGACTATCAAAAGTCTGGTCTTGAGATAGTGCAAGTTTTCCTTCTGTAAACCTCCTGTACAGTAAACGGGAGCCTAGACTTCAAGTCAACAGACTTGAAGTTCACCTGCTAGCCAGGTAACCTGGGGCAGGTCGCTTAATCTCCAGGTGCCTCTACTTATCTCACAGGGCTGTTGTGAGAATTAAATAAAATACATGAAACCAAAATTCAAGCCCATACACAAACGTAAGCTTTTTGTCTCTCAGTTTTCTGTCAAATTATAGTATTGGGGGGAAACAAGGCCTCTTATACCCTAAAGGAACACCAGAAGAGTCCGTACTCAAAAATAACTCCCCACATACACCAATTTAGATATTCATTATGATAAACAAGCTCCTCTTTCAAATTTCTCCTGGTAGAGCTAACGCTATTGTTCATTCATGCTTTTGAATACCACTTTGGTATTACAGGATTGGACATAGCTTATCTTGTGTTTAGTTAACTCTGTACATGTCAACTCTTCACTAGATCTGTGAATTCTCAAAAAGGAAGAGTAAAATTCTCCAGCAGTTGTACTTTGAAATGTCATGTTCAATATTACAAATTTTTATTTTATTGAGTGGGGATGAGAAGGCCCTACTGCATTTGTTTTGCAAACTTTCAGAAGTAAATATCCACAAAATCTTAGGAAGAGATGCCTAAAAATAGCCAAGTCTCACTGAATGAAAAAGAAGGAAATTAGGTTTTACTAAATGTCTACCTACTATGTGCCAAGCATTTCCACATACTTCATTTAATTTTGTATAAACTTCAAAACAGCTCTGAACAAAGTATTACTCTGGATGAGGAAGCACTTCCCTGGAGGCCCAGTGGTTAAGATTCTGCCCTCCCACTGCAGGGGTCACAGGTTTGATCCCTGGGTCAGGGAACTAAGATCCCGCATGCCGTGCAGCACAGCCAAGAAAAAAAAAATATATAATAATAATATTCTGGATGAGAAAAACAGGGCTCTAATGACTGAATGGGACCATTCTCTCTTCAAAAAAAAAAAAAAAAAGAAACTGAGAAAAAGGACAAAAGGGATAGACCAACATAAGTTAGACATCTAATTTCAACTACGTTCAAGTGCCAATTCTTCCCTGACTCCTTATCTTTCCATCCTCATTATGGACATCAAGGAAAGGATCTTCTACATGCCCTCCCTTAATCCTGAAGAACTTCTATATCAAGCTCAAACTGTTTGTGGGGAGAAGGTGAAGAGACAGTAATTTGCAATTACTTTATAACTCTAACATGAGGAATTGAAGTGGTATTTAAAATGGATTACATAATTCCAAGCTAAAAGAAGCCTCCATAACAAACTATATTAAACATAACTTTCTACACCAAAAGCAGTCGAAGCCTTAATGTAGTTCTTTTAGAATATTTCCAATGAAACTTCAAACAAAAGATTTCAGAGAAATGTTTCTACAACTCTAGTTTGCCACAGTGCTGAAGTAAAAAAAAAAAAAAAAAAATCCACACCCCAACAGTGGGTGGTATTCTTTCCATAAAATATATTACTGTAGAGCATCACTTACCATCTATATGACTCTGAACAGTTGAACTTCTATGCCTCAGTTTTCTTCTTTCTAAATGGGACCAGCACCTGTCTACCTTTCATAGTTATTGGAAGTATATAAGACACTACATCACACACCCTTACCTGGTTCCAAAGCATTCTCCTACCAATCAGTCGCCCAGTGCCAAATACATCTATATAAGCTCTTATTAATTTTGTGCTGACTTGACACAAAATACTGAAATTGATGAAGATAACAGCAAACCCCTAACACACCACTACAAGCTATCCACAAACCTGTTAAAAAGAGTACTGTCAATTCACATAGTACTTAAGATGAGTCACTGTATGAAAAAACCTTTAAATCATATATGAAAGAATTCTTACATGAAATTTATTTTCCCAAACTTGATTGTAACCGTAAAAAATTTCACATTACGTATAACAACTTGTGGAAGAAGCTTTTCTAAACTACTACCAGTAACTTCTAAAAATTCAATCAACTATATTATAGAAGAAAATTATTTTTCTATTTTGTCTACAGAAAAGGACAGTGTAAACTATGATATGAAATACCAAAGTAAATGCAGATCAAAATATGACGGTATATGACTATTACTGATGGGTCAGGCATAAACAAGAATATACAGAATATCATTGTTAATAAAGAATATCACTTTTCCTCAATTTTGTGATATACAAACGTATTTGTCAGCTTAAAAAAATTTGTTGTGATTTATTTTCTCATTCTAGATAAAAGTTCGCCTTCATACTCAAAAGATAATACATGTAAAATACCTGGCATTGTCTCATTAACATGGTACTAACTTATCATAATTTATGGCAAAAAAAGTACTAATATTTTCATTTCAAACAGAAATACAGCAGACCAGCTAGCAATTCTCCCTCAAGGGCCTTCAAGGTCTAGCAGTTTATTCATTCATAAAGCCCGTTAGCCTTCATCACAGAGCATTTGGATAGTGAGGAAAACGTCCAAAGAAATTAAAATACAGCGGAGGAGACAACTCTTAAAGCGACAGTACCATGTTTGAAGTCTGAGAAGCAAGCACTGTGAAACATGGGAAATCTTGGGAAATCTTGGGAAATCCCGGGAGAAGGTAACTTTTAAAATAACATATGCAGTAGAAGTTTGAGAAGTGAACATGGGGGAAGAGTTTTCCAGGCTGAAAAAGGTAATGGGGCTTATGAAATTAAATAAAATGGAAACTAGAAAGTGAAATCAAAATTTCACTCTGTAAATAATATATTAGTCAAGTTAGAATAAACAAAAACTATTGTTTTAAAGTACTTTGCTATAAAGTGGCTAAACGGCTTCCTCAAAAGTATAAAGTAGCTCAAAAACTTAATGAGTGTATTTAATTCTTTTGAATATAATTCAAATTTCCTTAAAACTTTGTCAACAATTACCTGCTCAGCAAGAACTAAGTAGTTTAATCATGGAAACTCAACAGTTGACCCTAACACTCTCGTTAGCAAGCCAAAGCAGAAAATATCAAAAACAATAACAAAAAGCCACGACGGAAAGAACTAGAAGTACATCACAAATGTAGATCATTATCAATAGTTAAACAATAGAAAAGTATTTACAAATGTTAAAATTATTTTAATTCTCAAAAGGTAACTTTAATTTCAAGACCACTGCTGGGAATCACCTGTTATTGCTAGTTAGAGGGAAATAAACCTAAAGCACTTAGTCTAAATTGTTGGTAGGACGCCAACACTTTGCAGTATATACACAACTCCCTTTTACCCTCCTCCCTTCTTAGCATCACTGGCTCCCAGAGCTAAAGAGTCTTTGAGTATCTCCCTGCAGCCACAGCTCCTTTTACAAAAGATTCTTGCTGAAAACTCCTAAAGAATGAACTCTAGATGGTGTAGAACGCACCGCGGAAAGCGAAATCCCCTAGACTGCGTGTAGCGTTAGAAGAAGCTACAAAAACCGGGCCCCGACTCCCGATTTCGCCTGGATTATTTGTTTTGTTTTAATCTGCCTGGGGCAGCAGTATAGGTTGGAAGGCGCAGACTGGAATCGCCTGCCAAGCCTCGCTCTCGGTCACACAGAGGCAGTGCCTCCCGGTTCACGCCAAGTCCATCCCCCACCCTCTTTCGCCATTCATCGCGTTCCCCTCCCCTCCCCCCATCATGT
The DNA here is from genome assembly GCF_949774975.1 of Lagenorhynchus albirostris. NCBI lineage: Eukaryota > Metazoa > Chordata > Mammalia > Artiodactyla > Delphinidae > Lagenorhynchus > Lagenorhynchus albirostris. Next base: position 89,682,365 of record NC_083102.1, on the reverse strand, counting down.
GACCGCAGCCTGGACTCCAGGCTTGTTTTTCCCCTCAGCTCAGCCCCACCGCGCAGGCGCCAAGGAGCCCATTCATTCGAACTGCGTAACAATGAGCCCCAGGGCCCAGCGGCTCCGCGAGCTTCCCAGCTCGACCCGAGCCCCTCTCGGCTCCTAAAGAGGCGGCGCCTCACGGCAGTCCCCCACCCGCGGCCGGCCGCCCACCCCGGGCCAACCTCCGACCCTCCGCCCACTCGCGAGGAGTTGAAGTCAAACTTTCCGGGGCAGCCCCGGCGCCGCGTCGGCCCCCTTCCCCCGCCCAGGCCCGCCCCATCTCCGCACCCGGCTCGGCCACCCACCGCGCCACCCTGCCCGGAGCACCGTCCTCGCCTACGCCTCCCAGCCCCCGCCCCGAGACCCCCACGGGCCGCGCCGCCGCGAAGCCCAGGTCAGCTTGCGGGAAGCGCCGGTCCGGTGGGTTCGCCTCGGGCAGATATCGGACGGTTAACTGCCCCCGCCGTGAGGAAGAGGAGCGCCGACCCGAGCTCGCCCGGCCGCCCGATACCCTCGGGATCCTGCCCCTCCCTTCCCCACCCCCACCCCTTCCCGAACAGAAAGACAACAAACCCGTCGCGGAGTGCGGGCAGCCCCGGCGCGGGCCGCCCTGGCCGCGACAACACCACCAGCAACTCGTGTACCCCTCTCCGACTGACGCCGGCTTCCCCGGCGCACGTTAATGCTCCCGCCGCCACTCTTAGTCCTCAACCGAAACTTTCCTACTTACCAAACCCGTCGCCATTACCAAGTCTTTCAAGCTTCGTCTTCCCCCTCCCCTCAAACCCCCGGAGGTTGAGCCTCCTCCCAGCTCCTTCGCCCTCTTATTGGTCTGTGGAACTGCCATTCGATTCTTCCCCTTTCCCATTGGGTGATACCGTGTTCCGTCTCGGGGGGCGGGCTTGTATTGACTTTTGTGTTGTGTTTAGTGGAGAAGATGGCGCGTCAATCACTAGGGTGAGCGCTTCGGATTGGATTGCTGCCGAGACTGCCGGGACCCGAGCCAAACTTTGCCCGCGAAATGGATTGTGGGTTTGTAGTCTCGGCCTAGCTGCGTTCCTCTTAGGAACTGCACGTCGGAGGAAACGATTGGACTACATATCCCAGAAGCGCGTGCACAGTACAGGCTTGATAGTAAACAAGAGTCATAGGGACACGTGTATCAGCTCGTTTGTTTTGGTGTCTGGGACAAAAGGGAGGGGGCGGAGGAAGTGAGTGTTTTAGAGCTTTGGCCTTTTCTCTTCCTCTGCTAGCACTTGAGAGCCGCCCCAAACCTCTCGCAGCACCCATTCCGGGCCATAAACAGCCAGAGTCGCTCGCTGCTCAAAGTTTGGCAGGAGGCCAAGGTATTGTTTTAGTGCGAGGGGAAGGAGATGACTGCACAAGCGGAAGCAGCGCTGCCTCGTGGGGGACCCAGTCACCCACAAATCACGGCCCCAGGCATAGTGGGGATAATAAAGGTGGTGCTGGGCTCCAGTGGGAAGACTTAGCATTATTTTATCCTGAGCCTGGCCTCGCCCCTCCCGGGACAGCAGCTTGAGATTTCTCTGCCAACTCTGTTCAGTTCACCCGAGATTTTTTGAATGCCGTCTACGTGCCAGGCACCGAGAGGCTTGGGGATGAACTGTGAGAGAGAAGCTCGGGGTCTGGAGAATTTACAAAGCTCGGGACGGGAGGGGCGAGGGGCGATTACTACTGACTTTGGAATTAAGGGAAGTCAAAGCGATGTTTTCCATATTGACCAGCTTGCTCGTTGTTTAAGGTAATCAGAGGGGTATAATGTGTGACTTAAACTGATTTAATTTGTGAATTGTTATCTGAATTTCCTTGGTGAGTTTTTGTTAACCAGTTTTTCTCTCCAGAGGTCTTCCCATTGATGAAAGAAGAATGTCTTCCCACTTCGTTTTCACTAGGAGTTCCTCAAGTTACTAATGCTCTGACTCACCCGAGGAGGATGGCTTCTCTGGCTTTATAGTTACCTTCACTCTAAATAAGGCTGTCCAGTCCCTAGTCTATAATTGATGTTTTTACCATTCCCATTACAAAGGCATTATTCAACTTTTTTCTTTTGAACCTTTAGTGTTTAACCATTTAAGCTATGCTTTAGGTTTTATATCTTTAGATCACTATATGTATGCTTAAAATTAAGGGCAGGAAACATATTAGTGAGAAATCTATAAAGTCAAACTTTTGGAAAGGAGCCTTAAATCATAGCTGATTATTCCTTTAAACCCCCTACATTTCCTGAATTTTTAAATCTATCTGAAACCCACATAACAAATCTGGAAATCCAAAATAACTTTCCCATATTGCAACAAGTTTCCAAATTCTCTTAGGGATTCAATGGAAATTATGGAATAGTCTTCCCTACCATGTGATCAAAGATTCACTTTCTGTGTTCACAAATAGTAATCAAACATTTTTTTGTAATTCAGAGGACCAATAAAATGCCTAAATTTTTCCCTGAGTAAAAAGGACAAGATTTGTATTTACAATCATTCAGAGATTAATGGAGTGACCCCAGGACTCGAATGTGGCCCTGCTATTCTGTGTATTTTTATTTTCTTCCCTTTTTTTCTTTTTAACAGTGGAGGGTCATTGTGCCCCAGAATTGAAAAATTGAAAATATGAACTCCAGTGTTTAATTTCTTGACAGAAAGAAAAATCCATGGAATTCCCCTGATTACTGAAAACTAAAATCTGAGCTATTTATGAGTAACTCCTTCCAGGAAACTAAAAAGCTTTCCCTCCCTGAAAAATGAACTCTCAAGAGCTGGTGCCACTCCTTTCTCCCCTTCACTGTATAAACCATGAGATCTACTTTTGGCTGAACCTTAACTTATTTTAAAAGGTTTTTTAATTGAAAGCGTTTACTAAAAGCCTTAGTGGAGGTATTTTTATTTGTGGAATAAATGGGATGATGTGAAGAATAACTTCACCTACAGAAGATGGCAAGAATAACTTCACCTACAGATCAAGCTGTTGTACATTATTAGAAATGATTATCTTTTAATAGCCCTGTAAAGGTTTTTCTATCCATTCATTCAAAAATATTTATTCAGTGCCTACTATTGGTTGACCACTGTGCTAGTTGATAAGGATACAAAGATATAAAATATTTTCACATACTCTCGTTTTTGTCCAAGTCATTAAATAGAAGAGTAAAATTCTCATAGTTCAGTCACAACTGATTAAATATCAGTGTTAGAATCTCTATACCTCTAAGTGGACAATTAGTCCTGTCTTCTGACTCTCCTGGGAAACTAAATGCCTAGATTAGTACCTTATGTATATTTAACAGGAACATCATCATTCATTCTTGGATGGCTAACAAAACCAGCCGACTCCTAAGCCAGAACAAAGATCAAAGTACAAAACCAGTACGATCTCTTTAGAAATCTTTACATATGTAAATTCTACTCTTTCACTAAAACAGATATAAAGAATTTTTTATCACTAATATATTATTTATATATAATAAAATATAAAATGAGGTTTATATTTTATATAATGGATATAAAATCTTTATATATATATAAAGAACATCTGTTCATAAGACACTTCCATGATAAAACTGACATTAAAAAATTAGTTTCTTTAAATAGCACCTACTTTTGGTTAGACAGATATGATATACACACACACATATTACACATAAGCTATGCCCAGATAGGTCAAGAAGTTGTCTACTAACATCCAAATGTCTTTTCAGCAGTTTGTAAAATACTTCTGTCTTTATAAAGAAACATCAAGTTCTAGTTTGTTCGTTAAAAAAAAAAACTAGATAAATCCTATTTAGGGGTGAAATTAAACAATGTATTTCCCTGGATTCCACCACATCTGGTACACCGATGACTACTGTGCTGGACTAAGAAAGGTAGGAGATAAAGCACATGGCACTGCTTAAATATTTAAAATATTGCTGTTGGGGGAATACCCTGGTTGCGCAGTGGTTAGGTCTCTAAGCTTTCCACTACCCCGCACTCCACGCCCCTCCCTCTTCCCCAAGCCTCTCGGTGCGGCCAAAAAAAAAAAAAAAATCGCTCTTCAAAATGTTAAAAGGTAATGAAATCATTCAAATCAAGTACTCAAATTAGAAAATGGAGCACATAGATGGACTAAAATAGTTAAGTGCCCAAACTTTTCAGGTAGTATCTTTCTTGGCAGATTATTTAAACTCTTATACAAATATCCTTCCATATATCTTAGTATACTTTATTAAATGAGCTAATTTTATAATTATCTTAGTTCAAAGTACTCAGGTAAACTCAAATTGTAAGGAACTGCCTGGGAATTAAATGATGAGGGCCCTTTCAGGACTGAGAAATATGTCTTTTGTGTTTGTAATTTTTGATGCAATTAAAAGTTTAGATTTTCCTCACATGACCATAAAGCAAGACCTTTCTTCAGTGGTTGATATGTGGGTGACATAACGCAATCACCATTAGGAGGAAGAATCAAGGATTGTTGAAACACACAGATACAGAGAACAGAGTAGTGGTTACTAGAGGGAAAGGGGCGCGGTGGGGGGAGGGAAAAATGGGTTAAGCGGATCAACTGTATGGTGACAGATGGAAACTAAATTTTTGGTGGTGAGCACGCTGTAGTGTATTCCGAAGTAGAAATAGGTTGTACATATGAAACATATAATGTTATAAACCAATGTTACCGCAATAAAAAATTTAAAAAGAAGAATTGTTGGGTTTCTGAGATAGGTAGGGTTTCTGGCTGGGATACCTGTGGTGTGTCAGTGCTATTGTCAATGCTGTTGACAGAGATAGGGAATGTTGGAAAAAACAGAGATGGGCACTGGGAGAAGGGGAAAGGATGGGGTCAAGTTCAGATGATGAGCTCCCTGTGCAGGCAGGAAATTTTTGTACCCAGTTCCTGTAAGCAGCTGAACGTATTTGTCTGGCGTTTAGGACAGCCAAGTCTAGAGAAATAAACGTGGGTGTCCTCAGCCCTCAAAAAGCTTTTGTAAGTTGTGCAATTTAGTATTACTGAAAATGTATTAGAGGAGGCAACAATTCTATTAAAAAAATTTTTTTGGATGTGGACCATTTTTAAAGTCTTTATTGAATTTGTTACTATATATATATATATTTTTTTAATGTTTTGGTTTATTGGCCAAGAGGTATGTGGGATCTTAGCTCCCCAACCAGGGATTGAACCCGCACTCCCTGCATTGGAAGGCGAAGTCTTAACCACTGGACCACCAGGGAAGTCCTGCAACAATTCTATTTAATCCCACTTCCACTTCATAAAATCAAGAAGCAGAAATGTAACGGTTTTCATCTGCTCAAAGGACAGTTCTCAGGTCTTTCATTGCAAATTTTCTAGAATTCCTGTATCTGAACTGTTTAACACAAACTTCCACACATTTTCTTTTATGTCTGTTTGGTATCCTAGGCCTTTCTCTATGTATTGATACTTTCTTTTAGTTGCCAGTAAGATGTAGCTCATTTTAGAGACAACTCTGATAAAAAGCAATTAAGATCATAGGAGTAATATATATTTAAATGTGCTACACTTAACATTTTTGCTTACATTTAGCTCCCCCCAAATTCACATTATTTCATCCTTCCATATTTCTTATGCATCTTTCTGTCTGGTCCATATCGTATGCATCGTTTTGTCCAGGCATAGATACCTGCTGAACAGGTGAATAAAAGGAGAAAATAAGCAGCATGAATTTTCTTATTAGTATATAGTGTATCATATGTTATGCTGTAGGTTATATGTTGTTTTGAATGTTGACCCCGTTAAAAAGCTTCCATGTGCTTTATGTGTCACTTGCTGTGTAGATTCATCACTATTTTTTGAGAACAGATCTCATCTTCTTATGCGTATAAGCACTATCTTATAATTCATTTTGATTCCCTCACGGTGCCAATCACACAAAGGCAGACAGTATTTGTCTCATTAATACACGCCAACTCCTTCAAGTTACAAAGCATATCAAAATGTGTGCTATAGTAATAAAAATATGGAAGATAAAATTTCAGTTCAGCTTTAAAGGGCAATTAAAAGATTTGCCAAAGATGTCTTTACAGGGAACACCTCTCCTAAGATAATTAAGATATTATTTGGCTTTAAAAAATGTCATTCATATACATTTCAATAATACAGTCATTTTGTAAAGAGAGTTCCACTTGTATTAAATGTCAGCTTTCAGCCTAAAAGATGCAGTGCAGTTCTAGTGATACATGGCTCACTCTCTTGTTCCTCAGCAGGGACTGTGGTAGGTTTTAAGGCAGAGATGGAAAATCAGCAGTTAGAAGCAACTCTATCCAAGATTTTCCCTGGGATATTTACTGCTCATAAACTCACTCAAGGGTTCTACTTTGTAAGATTTTTTTATGTGAAATAGAAAACATAGAGGGTTTCACTTCTGGGTTGTTACAGTCAAGCGTCAAGGCTGCTTTTGTCCTTTCAGAGACCATTTCCAGCTCACTCTTAACCTTCTGCTTGGAAAAAAGGAAAAAAGGCCATTTTTGTTTTTCCAATTGTGACCAAAGCCAAGTGCCTGATGTACATTGAGGCCAAACATATCGGAGTTTGGAGCAGAAAAAGGTTTACTGCAGGCCAAGCAAAGAGAATGGGGGGCTCGTGTTAAATAAAAAAAAAAAAACCCAAACTCCCCGCTGGGTTTCAGGGAAGAGTTTTTAGTCAAAATTTGAGGTGAGGGCACAGGGTGTGACTTTCTTCTGATTGGTTGGTGGTGAGGTAATAGGGCGGGGCTTCAGGAATCTTGAGCTCAGCCTGAAGTTACCATCCTCCACCTGCTTGGGGACCTTAGTTCCTGTAGAAGAACTCAGAGATGTACCGGATTGTTATGTGTATCTCTTCAAGAGGAACCACGACCCTGCCCCTTCTCTGCACCGTTGTTTCTTTACTGCTTTTTCTTTCTTCCCATTCCCTCACTTCCCTAATTAGTTACATTGAATCTGCCCTCTGGAACTCAGGGAAAGTCTAGGAGGCTGAAGCCTTTTCCTACAAACAAGAAACGGGACAGGAAAGGCTTTTGTTGTGTACCCCACAGGTCCTGCTTGTTGCACAATTTAGAGTAATAAATGCATCTACTTTAAAGACTCAGTTATAATTGGTACTAACAGAACATTTCACATATTACATTTTGCAGTGACGTTTTAATCTTTTTGGAAAACGGCAAGACCCAGCTGTGGTTAAATCAGAATCTGGGAACAACACCTAACAGGTGGCCTTTCATTTTTAAGGTGGAGACAATTACCTCCGTATCATCCACCATCACATCTTCCCTTATATAAGTTACATGCTTCTTCAGGATTTCCTAGGCAACTTTAAATTTACAAACTTAGAGCCTAAAAAAGGGACAGGAAGACCCAGATCTGTTGGTCAAATAGTTTTCCTTGGAAACTCTGTACACATTTCTCTATATACTAGGCTCAAACATCATTAAGAGAATATGAGTATGGACAAAAAAACATTACCTACCATTTCAGTAAACAAAGAATGTTGCCTGCCCTCAAGCCAGTAGCCACGGTGCCACCCATACCAGTGCGCCCTGAGGGGAATTCAGGATGGAGAAGAACAGGATACTGGCCCTAGATAATTAAGATATATATCAGAGGAATAATTTCAATGAGCCCAGACTCTTGCATCTCCCCATACATAGAAAAGCACTAAAACCACTGAGATCTTTTTTTGTGTGTGTGATTAGCAGTAATCTTTTGATGTCTGACTACATTTTTGTTTTTTCAGCAAAAACTCCTATATATCCCGGCCCCTCCCTTACCTCTTTGGAACAGTCCCTCAGAGCTATCTGAGAGGCTGTTGCCTGGGCTGTAGCCCTCAGTAAGGTCCCCAAATAAATATATTAATATCTCACAACTTTTAGGCTGTGTGGGGGTTTTTTTCTGTTGAAGTGACAGACCAAGAATTGCAGGAGGAAGCAAGAGATCTCGATTGCCCGTGAGTTCTGCCATGGATGCACAAAGTAAATGATTTGGATGGAATCACTGATTTTTCTCACTTATACAAATGGGATTGTTAACCTCTCGTAATTATTGTTGGGCACACAAGTCCTCCACAAACGCCTGGTTTACCTTATTGCTAACATTTCCATTATTCATTTTATTTTCAAGGTTTTTTTTTAAAATACTCGTAAAGACTAACAACTATATAGTTTCAGTTGCTCAACCAGTTTTGCTGCCTTGAAAAGTATCGTGGAAGAGGTAAGGTCTCAACTCTTTCTCCAATTTCCTTCTTTCTTTCTCTTTTTTTCCTCCAATTTCTTCTCATCAAAATTCTTTCTGATATTCAACATGAGGCTGTACCTCACACTTTTATTTTAGAAGGCAGCATTCCTTATCATTCTATTTCTCCCTTATATATTAATAATCCTGTTTCTCCCTTATGTATTAATAGTTCTATTTCTCTCTTAGGCATTAACATTTTATTTAGATAGGATAATCCCTTTTTCAGTTGTTTAAGCTTGATAATACAGCTTATCCAGATGTATTACTTACCACGCTAGGCTTATACATTATTCATATTCTTTAAGAATGCCAAAGGCCATCTAGTCCTTGTTACAAATATAACATTTCTTGAAAAAAAATTAGGAAAAATTATATCCATATTTTAAAGATGCTTTAGAAAGGAAAAGGACTTAGCACTTAATCCTACATATTTCAGTAAAATCCAAAATTCCTTGCTTCATGTTTCACTTGCAGCATTTTAAATAGTCTGCTAGCCAGGGTTTAAAGAATGAACCAAAAACACATTCACACAGCATGCGTCACAAGTAGTATTTATGTTAAAGTATATGCACCAAGACATATACTACCAAATGTCAAATAGATAGCTAGTGGGAAGCAGCCGCATAGCACAGGGAGATCAGCTCGGTGCTTTGTGACCACTTAGAGGGGTGGGATAGGGAGGGTGGGAGGGAGACGCAAGAGGGAAGAGATATGGGGACATATGTATATGTGTAGCTGATTCACTTTGTTATAAAGCAGAAACTAACACACCATTGTAAAGCAATTATACTCCAATAAAGATGTTTAAAAAAATGTAAAAATAAAGTATATGCACCAAGCCCTAGTTCATATCGAAAGGCAAGACACACGCACACACGCACACACTCTCTCTCTCTCTACATAAAGGGAAGCACCTTTGTGTTAAAAGAGTGTCCTCCCATAATTCTTAGCAACATAATGCATCCTTGAATGAAACATCAACAGAGAATTTCCAAATAGTAAGGACTCTTGGTCTGTGATTAAATAATGGCATTCACAACTCAAACTTGCGGTGTTTTAATTACTTTAACACATAAATTCCCTAGTGTGCTAGATTTACTTGGTTATTCTAAATGGCCGAATTAGTCTGTAACATACCACAACTATTTAAATCACATATGACCAATAGTTAAGATTTTTAAAAACCTATTGCCCTACAGAACCATGCTTCCTTGCTGCATAATGCTCAGGGCTTACCTTTCACATATGCCCTATCTCTGTCATGCTTTTCACATAGTACAATGTGCACTATGGAAGTCACATTAAAGAAACAAGTGGAAAAAAAAAACTCATTGAAAACACTTTATTATAAAAGTGTGCTTTATTATAAGGAAATTTTAAATATAACCAACAATACTGAAAATAATGTAACTGGCATTTACAGCCTTGGTCAGAGTTCTTTATTAAACAGGCATTTGTAGTTAACAATCAGCTTATGCAACAAAACAGGTAACCTGAAAAAGTGAATAAAATTGAGAATACAGAATGATGAACGAGGAATTTGGGGTTCTTTGTGTTTTTTGTTTAGCAGACATGGCTTTTAAAATCTGAAATAGAAAACAAGTCCTCTTCATGTAGTAAGCTCTCTTCCTGTGGGAAAGTTTGCAAAATTGTTAAAACTGTTCTAAAATGTGGCTGAAGGTATACTTTACATACTTCTTATATATACATATCTGATTAACATATTTTAACCAAGTTTTCATTATACAAGCAAGACCATAAACATTCTCTAGTAAGACCACACTAGCCACAGAATCTTTTTACCCATGTATATATTTCTTTGAAACATGTTTCCCAAAATGAAATTGCTCATTTAAAAGGGAACAACTGGTTAGAATTAATCTCTCTAGACGTTGGGGTCATGTAGGCCTAGAAATCTTGTAAGAATATATTCCTTTGGTTGAACATAATTAAATTCATTTTATGTAGCAGAATAATCATGTCAATTGTCAACAAAAATCTATTCAGTTGAGTTCATTCTGCACTTTTGAGAGTCTACATTAAAGCAAGTGGCAAGGCCTAATGGTATATATGGAATGGACAGAAATTCCTTTTATGTTTATATATGTTTTACTTATAAAAATTTATTTCTCCCACCTTGGAGGAAACCCCTGGGAGCAGATGTCTGAAAAGGATTGTATTATGTACATCTAGTGAAGAACACAGAGCTATCTTAAGGGCATGTTGATAAGGACCCCAAATATTTTTGGTATAGGAGACTTTTTTTTTAGCATATATAAGATCTTAGGCTTTCAGAAGACAACACATAAGTTTAAAGAGCATTTAAAAATATTTGTGACAGGGCTTCCCTGGTGGCGCAGTGGTTGAGAGTCCGCCTGCCAATGCAGGGAACACGGGTTCGTGTCCTGGTCTGGGAAGATCCCACATGCCGCGGAGCAGCTGGGCCCGTGAGCCATGGCCGTTGAGCCTGCGCGTCCGGAGCCTGTGCTCCGCAACGGGAGAGGCCACAACAGCGAGAGGCCCGCATACCGCAAAAAAAAAAAAAAAAAAAAATTTGTGACATTAAATGTCAAACTCAAATTTTTAAAGATAACAAATACAGAGAACTGCAAAATGGAAAAAGGAAGCATAGATAGATGCTTTATGAGAAAAATAATGACCTTTCACCTAAAAAGAGTCTTCCCTATTATTGTAATGATTAAACTGCCTGTCCTTAAAACCACTGGAATATGTAGGTTACTGACATTATGCCAAAGAAGTCAAAAGGTACTTTATTGCAAAAATAGAAAAGGTCTTAAAATTGCATATGATGTTTTATACCATTTCACCAATAGGCCAAGGCCAGTACATAACTTACCAAGCCAGAAAAACTCGAAAACAAACATTACTAAATTGTACGTACTATATATAGTGAGTTGTAAAAAGAATGTGATGCCATGCTGTATAGCATGATTCACTGCCAAGTTCCCTCTTACATGGGCGTAGTCATAACATATCAATCTGAGTGAGTCAAAATGAACACACATTGCCTATGACAACATCCTTTAATTATCTTCTTAAACACAGATACTTTCAGTATATTATAATCATCTGAATAAACCTTTCAGTCAAATCATAATTTTGTGGAGTAGAAAGTCATTTTATCAGTATGTCGATATTGTTTTGATCTACTCTTTTAGAAAGTGATGTTAAAGCCTATTGACTATTGAATCACTACTCTGTTTACTGATACACTGTAAATGTAAAAAAAGGAAAAAACCTGAAATCACAGAAAATGCTTGGCATCTACACAAACACATTCTCAGTGGACTAACCACTACTGTGTAATTTTGTCACTATAGGTCTTCTTGCTCCATACTTTTGCTTCATGCAGTGGGTTCAACAATATCCATGTTTGTTCCAAACAGGGCAACTAATTGTTCTTCATAGGTAGCGATGTTCCTTTTCATAATCTCCATGCAAGGTCCCAAAAGCCTTTCAAATGCTTGCACATCCATGGCTAAGAAGAGGGGAGAATAAAAGAAAAATAACATTCTTTGCAAATCTGCAGAATTTCTAAGTCATTTATGGTATCTATTCCGCATATGTCAATGACGCAATGGCATTTTTAGATAAATATCAGATATAAGAAGAAGGCATAAAGATAAAAACATTCCACTTCGGAAAGGAAGCAGCCAGTGTCCCTTGGCAATATGATGTCCTATTGGTGGTTCCTGATCCAGGTTAAAAGAATGAGGGACTCTTATGTCAAGACCTTGGAATTTTAAAAATAATCTAGTTTTGATGTCACCACCTTAGTAATATGAACTCAAGGGCAGCGAGGGAGTGCTTTCTATCTCGTTTTCCCTTCTCAGGGTTTATGATGCTATGTTGTGAAGAATCCAAATGTTACCTTTTATGATTTTTATTCTTTTACACTATGGTCAATTCAAAATGGCAGCCAAAATAATGATTTTAGCCACTGTGTAAGTATGTGCTCTATGTCGCTTAGCTTGCCTATCTCGAGCATTTTCTTAAAACTGAATTTATAATATACACATGAAAATATGATCATACTATCATACAAATACAAATTGAAGTACTTTATTTTTTGCCTCTCAAATTGGCAGAAGTAAAAAAGGCAATGTTGACAATAGAGTGAAAAAACATTGTTGTACTGCTGGTACATGTAAATAAGTACAAATAAAAGTGATCTGGCAATATTTAACAAAAAGGATAAAAAGAAAACCCACTTCCAAAAAGCATTTCTCAGGAAAAGTCCTATATGTGGAAAAGTAGTCTCTGCATACACCCACACAAAAAAGCTCTCCCCGACCCCCCAAAATGGAGCCAAAACTCCCCAAATTATTTAACAGTGGGGAATGATTAAATAATTCATAATGTGTATATTTACCTAATGTTACAGTTTGATGTAATAAATATGAGAAAATGCCTAAGCTATAACGGATGAAAAAAGCAGTTTACAAAACTGTTTTAAAACAGAAAACCCATACAAATAAAAAAGATGAGAAGGAATTATAATAGGACGTGGAAATTGCTGGGTGGTGGCGGTATTGGGTGACTCTTACTTTTTCCTACCTTTTCTGTATTTCTCAAATTTAATGTGAATATAATAATTTATTATAGAAAAAAATTAATGGGATTTCACTCACATCGCCTTTACTCCTACTGTCTAATACCTCTACTCAGGGAAATTACCTGTCAGCTTCTAATTGTCTTCTTTTTCATCCAACTATAACCCTTGATTAATATTATATTATTTAAAACCTTTGAAAAAGTCAATTCTCTAAGAAAATTCTGAGGATATTTGCAAATCTTAAGAACATCGAAGCTAAATTTATGCTACTGAACTGTGGATGAAGAGCACAGAGTGGCTAATTACTTCTGAATCATTTCCTTGAAGAAAATGTCACCTAGGGACTTCCCTGGTGGTTCAGTGGTAAAGAATCCGCCTTACAATGCAGGGAATGCAGGTTCCATCCCTGGTCAGGGACCTAAGATCCCACAAGCCACGGGGCAACTAAGCCCGCACGCCACAGCTACTGAGCTCACGCGCCTCAACTAGAGCCCCCGTGCTGCAAACTACAGAGCCCACACGCTCTGGAACCCATGCACCACAACCAGAGAAGAGAAAACCCACACGCCACAACTAGAGAGACGCCTGAGCGTCGCAACGAAAGATCCCGCGTGCCGCAACGAAGAACCCATGCACCACAACTAAGACCCGACACAGCCAAAAACAAATAAAAATAAATAAATAATAAAAATAAATCTTTTAAAAAAGAGAGAAAATGTCACCTGTACTGATATCTCCTGAACTATATTTTTCATTATTAAACTAAGTTATGTCTCATATATAAAATCTCAGCTATATATAGATGTCTTCCAGCTGAAGATGGCATTTCTGCTGAGCTGCTGTGTGGTACACAGAAGTAATAAACAGCTGAACAAGATTTTATTGTGCTCCGACAAGCTTGAACCTTTGATTCCTAGTACAAGACGAGTAAGTATTCTTACAGACATTCCAGCTTGCCCTTCAAAGCTTAGTGTACCTTATAAAAATGCTGTTTGAGCCTTCCTTTTTTGAGGAACACAGTGTATGTTGTTTATTTAAAAAATTCGATATAAAACTTGGTACTCAGGATTCTTATTTTAACGACATACTAAAATGTTATTTCATGCCTATAAAAAAGAACACAAAATTATAAGTGTGTGAAAAATTTTAAAGGAAAAATGTTGGCTTCTACAAATCGACTTTATAATGCAATGAATCCTAAACTTGTTGTATTTTGTGGGGACCATAAAACTTGTGAACCCAGTAAGATAATCTGTACAACATGAATATGTACAATGCAGACAGAATGATTTCAACCAGGGTAAGCATGCCCAGGGCTGCGTGAGTCCTACCTAAACATTTGACGGTCCCGATGGCGTGTGCGGAAGCAGCTCGGGGCTTGTTAGTTACCAGAGCAAGTTCTCCAAAGTACTGTCCCCGAGAGCACCGAGCGATTTCTACTGCACCGTTCTCCTCCGCCTCTGACTTACCCTGACAAGGTGATGGAAAGTATTAACTTTGACTCAGCTTAAGAAAAGTAGAAGTTAACCTTAGTCTAAACATCAGAAGGAAAATCCATGTTTCTTGCTCATATTTCATGGATTTTTAGGACTTACCTTCCTTTTCATGGTAATTTTCACTTCTCCAGATTCTACAATGAAAAAAGAATCAGCCAAGTCTCCCTATCAGAATAAAACAAAAACTGAGGGTGAAAATGCAAGTTTAGCTGACGGCAATCCCGGCGCCCATCACACCCCTGAAATCAATCCCACCATGATTTGCCTGAAAGGTGAAACCCCACAGGAGCAGGCTATGTCCCCTTCTAAGTTGAGACGTTAAGATCGACAATTACATTGTAACAACTTCGTTTGTAAAAAATTATCTGAAATGATATACTATCTAGCACGGTATTTCTGCTAAAACTAGCCAAGAAAATATGGCCAACAACACTGAGGTAAGAATTTTGCCTGAACTGCAGCCTGGATAAAGCACATACATAGTTAGAAATGCTAGCACCGTTTCCCAGCAGCATTGCCTCTGTCAGCTGCTCCCATGCTAAAATGTGCCACTCTGTGGGTCCTAATCTACAAGCATCAGCATGGCGACCCAAGATAACCCAGCGACTCCCAAATAGAAGGAAGCAAGCAGACTGCTTAGGGAGCAGTATGTGTGGGCCCAGATATTTGTCCTGCATCTGGCTGGGGACCAAGCTCTAGATGCTAGTTTACCGACAAGCCACCTCAAGGCCCCAAAAAGATTTCTAAAAGGAAGTGTTGCCATTTCTAACTACACATAGCCATATTCTCGTTTTGGATTTTAAACAAACTGCCTTGACTTCCAAGGATGCCTTCTGAATTAAGTACAGTAGTATAAGTACAGAAGATAGCAGATACTGACCTCCCTAAGCCTCTCAAAGTGATTCTGGAGAAACTGAGGTATTTCAAAACTCTTTAGTACAATTCAGGAAATACGGTATCAGATTATATCACAAGGAATGTTGAGTCTCGATTATACTATACTATAGTGCAGACCTGTATGTTTACAAATGCTTAAAAGACAACTAGTATCTAAAGATACCTTTAATAAATTCTAAGTATAGTATACATATCTGCTTTCCCTTACCTTTATATCAGGTTTTCATAAGAGCTTCATGTTAAATTTTCAAGTATCTTAAATCATAATAGGTCTATCGACAGCCATGTAATTTTGCTTTCAAAACGTGCTCAAATTGCATGTAAAACTAATGAATTAAGTCCTGTAGGTTGTGCCAATGTCACGTTCCTAGGTTTGATATTGCACTAGCGATGCAAGATGCACTGGGAGAAACTGGGTGAAGAGTTCGTGGGACTTTTTGCAGCTTCCTGTGAACCTGTAATTATTTCAAAGTAACCTGAAAAAAATCATTTCAAAAGTGCTCTATACTTTGCGGTTTTTCAATTTATATCGTAGACCCTCAGCCTTGTTCTCTAATTTGTCTCTATGTCGTCCCAATCTCTGACTGCGCTAATCTGTATGTATGTGGGAAGTGTGGGAGGATTGTTTGATTTACTTGTTTATTTGCCTTCTAAAATAATTACTCTTGAGAGACCTTCAAGATGGCAGAGGAGTAAGACGTGCAGATCACCTTCCTCCCCACAAATACATCAGAAATACATCTACATGTGGAACAACTCCTACAGAACCCCTACTGAACGCTGGCAGAAGACCTCAGACTTGCCCAAAGGCAAGAAACTCCCCCTGGTACCTGGGTGGGGCAAAAGAAAACAGAAAAAACAGAGACAAAAGAATAGGGACGGGACCTGCACCAGTGGGAGGGAGCTGTGAAGGAGGAAAGGTTTCCACACACTAAGAAGCCCCTTCACTGGCAGAGACGGGGGGTGGGTGGGGGGAAGCTTCGGAGCTACGGAGGAGAGCACAGCAACGGGTGCGGAGGGTAAAGCGGAGAGATTCCCACACAGAGGATTGGTGCCGACCGGCACTCACCAGCCCGAGAGGCTTGTCTGCTCACCCGCCGGGCCGGGCGAGGCTGGGAGCTGAGGCTCGGTCTTTGGTCAGACTCAGGGAGAGGACTGGGGTTGACGGCGTGAACACAGCCTTATTAAGGGGGCTAGTGCGCCACGGCTAGCCAGGAGGGAGTCCGGGGAAAAGTCTGGAGCTGCCAAAGAGGCAAGAGACCATTGTTTCAGGGTGTGTGAGGAGAGGGGATTCAGAGCACCGCCTGAACGAGCCCCAGACACGGGCGCGAGCCGGGGCTAAAAGCGTGGACCCCAGAGATGGGCATGAGATGCTAAGGCTGCTGCTGCCGCCACCAAGAAGCCTGTGTGCGAGCACAGGTCACTCTCCACACCGCCCCTCCCAGAGCCTGTGCAGCCCGACACTGCCAGGGTCCCGGGATCCAGGGACAACTCCCCCGGGAGAACGCATGGTGCGCCTCAGGCCGGTGCAACGTCACGCCAGCCTCTGCCGCCGCAGGCCCGCCCCGCATCCGTCCCCCTCCCTCCCCCCAGCCTGAGTGAGCCAGAGCCCCCGAATCAGCTGCTCCTTTGACCCCGTCCTGTCTGAATGGGAGCAGACACCCTCCGGCGACCTACACGCAGAGGAGGGGCCAAATCCAAAACTGAACCCCAGGAGCTGTGCGAACAAAGAAGAGAAAGGGAAATCTCTCCCAGCAGCCTCAGAAGCAGCGGATTAAAGCTCCACAATCAACCTGATGTACCCTGCATCTGTGGAATACCTGAATAGACAACTAATCATCCCAAATTGAGGAGGTGGACTTTGGGAGCAACTGTAGACGTGGGGTTTGCTTTCTGCATCTAATTTGCTTCTGGTTTTATGTTTATCGCAGTTTAGTATTTAGAGTTTATTATCACTGGTAGATTTGTTTATTGATTTGGTTGTCTCTTCCTTTTTTTTTTTAATATATAGGTATATATATTTTTTCCCCTTTTCTCCTTTTGTGACCATGTATGTGTATGCTTCTTTGTGTGATTTTGTCTGTATAGCTTTGCTTTTACCATTTCTTCTAGGGTTCTGGCTGTCCCTTTTTTTTGTTTGTTTTTTTTTTTGTATAGTTTTTATTTAGGGCTTGTTATCATTGGTAGATTTTTTTTGGTTTGGTTGCTCTCTTTCTTTCCTTTTTCTTTTCTTTATTACTTTTTAATTTTTTTATTCTTAATATTTGTTTTTACTTTAATAACTTTATTTTATTATTATTTTTTCTTTATCCCTTTCTTTATTTCTCCCTTTTCTTCTGAGCCGTGTGGCTGACAGGGTCTTAGTGCTCCGGCTGGGTGTCAGGCCTGTGCCTCTGAGATGGGAGAGCCGAGTTCAGGGCATTGGTCCACCATAGACCTCCCAGCTCCACGTAATATCAAATGGCAAAAGCTCTCCCAGAGATCTCCATCTCAACATTAAGACCCAGCTCCACTCAACAACCAGCAAGATGCAGTACTGGACACCCTATGCCAAACAATGAGCAAGACAGGAAAACAACCCCACCCATTAGCAGAGAGGCTGCCTAAAATCATAATAAGGTCACAGACACCCCAAAACACACCACCAGACGTGGTCCTGCCCACCAGAAAGACAAGATCCAGCCTCATCCACCAGAAGAAAGGGACCACTCCCCTCCAACAGGAAGACTACACAACCCACTGAACCAACCTTAGCCACTGGGAGCAGACACCAAAAACAACAGGAACTACCAACCTGCAGCCTGCGAAAAGGAGACCCCAAACACAGTAAGTTAAGCAAAATGAGAAGAAAGAGAAACACGCAGCAGATGAAGGAGCAAAGTAAAAACCCACCAGACCAAACAAATGAAGAGGAAATAGGCAGTCTACCTGAAAAAGAACTCAGAGTAATGATAGTAAAGATGATCCAAAATCTTGGAAATAGAATGGAGAAAATACAAGAAACGTTTAACAAGGACCTAGAAGAACTAAGGAGCAAACAAACAATGATGAACAACACAATAAATGAAATTAAAAATTCTCTAGGAGGGATCAACAGCAGAATAACTGAGGCAGAAGAACGGATAAGTGACCTGAAAGATAAAATAGTGCAAATAACTACCACAGAGCAAAATGAAGAAAAAAGAATGAAAAATATTGAGGACAGTCTCAGAGACATCTGGGACAACATTAAATGCACCAATGTTCGAATTATAGGGGTCCCAGAAAAAGAAGAGAAAAACAAAGGGACTGAGAAAATATTAGAAGAGATTATACTTGAAAACTTCCCGAATATGGGAAAGGAAATAGTCAATCAAGTCCAAGAAGCACAGGGAGTCCCATACAGGATAAATCCAAGGATAAACACGCCAAGACACATATTAATCAAACTGCCAAAAATTAAATACAAAGAAAAAATATTAAAAGCAGCAAGGGAAAAACAACAAATAACATACAATGGGATCCCCATAAGGTTAACAGCTGATCTTTCAGCACAAACTCTGCAAGCCAGAAGTGAGTGACAGGACATATTTAAAGTGACGAAAGGGAAAAACCTACAACCAAGATTACTCTACCCAGCAAGGATCTCATTCAGATTCGACAGAGAAATTAAAACCTGTGCAGACAAGCAAAAGCTGAGATTTCAGCACCACCAAACCAGCTTTACAACAAATGCTAAAGGAACTTCTCTAGGCAGGAAACACAAGAGAAGGAAAAGACCTACAATAACAAACCCAAAACAATTAAGAAAATGGTAATAGGAACATACATATCGATAACTACCTTAAATGTAAATGGATTAAATGCTCCAACCAAAAGACACAGACTGGCTGAATGCATAGAAAAACAAGACCTGTATATATGCTGTCTACAAGAGACCCACGTCAGACCTAGGGACACATACAGACTGAAAGTGAGGGGACAGAAAAGATATTCCATGAAAGTGTAAATCAAAAGAAAGCTGGACGAGCAATTCTCATATCAGACAAAAGAGACTTTAAAGACTATTACAAGAGACAAAGAAGGACACTCCATAATGATCAAGGGATCAATCCAAGAAGAAGATATAACAATTACAAATATTTATGCACCCAACATAGGAGCACCTCAATACATAAGGCAAAAGCTAACAGCCATAAAAGGGGAAATCGACAGTAAAACAATCATAGTAGGGGACTTTAACACCCCACTTTCACCAATGAACAGATCATACAAAATGAAAATAAATAAGGAAACACAAGCTTTAAATGACACATTAGACAAGATGGACTTAATTGACATTTATAGGACATTCCATCCAAAAACAACAGAATATACTTTCTATTCAAGTGCTTACGGAACATTCTCCAGGACAGATCATATCTTGGGTCACAAATCAATCCTTGGTAAATTTAAGAAAATTGAAACCATATAAATTATCTTTCCCGACCACAATGCTATGAGACTAGAGATGTCAATTACATGAAAAAAATCTGTAAAAAGTACAAACACATGGAGGCTAAACAATACACTACTTAATAACCAAGAGATCACTCAGGAAATCAAAGAGGAAATCAAAAAATACCTAGAAACGAATAACAATGAAAACACGATGACCCAAAACCTATGGGATGCAGCAAAAGCAGTTCTAAGAGGGAAGTTTATAGCAATACAATCCTACCTCAAGAAACATCTCAAATAAACAACCTAAACTTACATCTAAAGCAATTAAAGAAAGACGAACAAACCCCCCAAAGTTAGCAGAAGGAAAGAAGTCATAAAGCTCAGATCAGAAGTAAATGTAAAAGAAATAAAGGAAACGATAGCAAAGATCAATAAAACTAAAAGCTGGTTCTTTGAGAAGATAAACAAAACTGATAAACCATTAGTCAGACTCATCTTTAAAAAAAAGGGAGAAGACTCAAATCAATAGAATTAGAAATCAAAAAGGAGAAGTAACAGCTGACACTGCAGAAATACAAAGGATCCCGAGAGATTACTGCAAGCAACTATATGCCAATAAAATGGACAACCTGGAAGAAATGGACAAATTCTTAGAAATGCACAACCTTCCGAGACTGAATCAGGAAGAAATAGAAAATATAAACAGACCAATCAGAAGCACTGAAATTGAGACTGTGATTAAAAATCTTCCAACAAACAAAAGTCCAGGACCAGACGGCTTCACAGGCAAATTCTATCAAACATTTACAGAAGAGCTAACACCTATCCTTCTCAAACTCTTCCAAAATATAGCAGAGGGAGGAACACTCCCAAACTCATTCTAAGAGGCCACCATCACCCTGATACCAAAACCAGACAAAGATGTCACAAAGGAAGAAAACTACAGGCCAATATCACTGATGAACATAGATGCAAAAATCCTCAACAAAATACTAGCAAACAGAATCCAACAGCACGTCAAAAAGATCACACACCATGATCAAGTGCAGCTTATCCCAGGAACGCAAGGATTCTTCAATATATGCAAATCAATCAATGTGATAAAACATATTAACAAATTGAAGGAGGAAAACCACATGATCATCTCAATAGATGCAGAAAAAGCTTTCGAAAAATTCAACACCCATTTATGATAAAAACCCTCCAGAAAGTGGCTTAGAGGGAACTTACCTCAACACAGTAAAGGCCATATATGACAAACCCACAGCCAACATCGTTCTCAATGGTAAAAAACTGAAAACATTTCCTCTAAGATCAGGAACAAGACAAGATTGTCCACTCTCACCATTATTATTCGACATAGTTTTGGAAGCTTTAGCCACAGCAATCAGAGATGAAAAAGAAATAAAAGGAATCCAAATTGGAAAAGAAGAAGTAAAGCTGTCACTGTTTGCAGGTGACATGATACTATACACAGAGAATCCTAAAGAGGCTACCAGAAAACTTCTAGAGCTAATCAATGAATTTGGTAAAGTAGCAGGATACAGAATTAATGCAAAGAAATCTCTTGCATTCCTATACACAAATGATGAAAAATCTGAAAGAGAAATTAAGGAAACACTCCCATTTACCACTGCAGCAAAAAGAATAAAATACCTAGGAATAAACCTACCTAAGGAGACAAAAGACCTGTATGCAGAACACTATAAGACACTGATGAAAGAAATTAAAGATGATACAAACAGATGGAGAGATATACCATGTTCTTGGATTGGAAGAATCAACACTGTGAAAGTGACTATATTACTCAAAGCAATCTACAGATTCAACGCAATCCCTATCAAACTACCAATGGCATTTTTCACAAAACTAGAACAAAAAATTTCACAATTTGTATGGAAACACAAAAGACCCTGAATAGCCAAAGCAGTCTTGAGAAAGAAAAACGCAGCTGGAGGAATCAGGCTCCCTGACTTCAGACTATACTACAAAGCTACAGTAATGAAGACAGTGTGGTCCTGGCACAAAAAACAAATATAGATCAGCGGAACAGGACAGAAAGCCCAGAGATAAACCCACACACATATGGTCACCTTATCTTTGATAAAGGAGGCAAGAATATAAAATGGAGAAAAGACAGCCTCTTCAATAAGTGGTGCTGGGAAAACTGGACAGCTACAT
Organism: Lagenorhynchus albirostris; assembly: GCF_949774975.1. NCBI lineage: Eukaryota > Metazoa > Chordata > Mammalia > Artiodactyla > Delphinidae > Lagenorhynchus > Lagenorhynchus albirostris. The sequence continues at coordinate 89,660,523 of NC_083102.1, read as the reverse complement.
GTAAAAGAATGAAATTAGAACACTCCCTAATACCATACACAAAAATAAACTCAAAATGGATTAAAGACCTAAATGTAAGGCCAGACACTATAAAACTCTTAGAGGAAAACATAAGCAGAAGATCCTATGACATAAATCACAGCAAGATCCTTTTAGACCCACATCCTAGAGAAATGGACATAAAAACAAAAATAAACAAATGGGACCTAATGAAACTTAAAAGCTTTTGCACAGCAAAGGAAACCATAAACAAGAGGAAAAGACAACACTCAGAATGGGAGAAAATAGGTGCAAATGAAGCAACTGACAAAGGATTAATCTCCAAAACTTACATGCAGCTCAATATCAAAAAAACAAACAACCGAATCCAAAAATGGGCAGAAGACCTAAACAGATATTTATCCAAAGATGATATACAGGTTGCCAACAAAGTCTTGAAAAGATGCCCAACATCACTAAGCATTAGAGAAATGCAAAGCAAAACTACAATGAGGTATCACCTCACACCAGTCAGAATGGCCATCATCAAAAAATGTAAAAACAATGCTAGAGAGGGTGTGGAGAAAAGGGAACCCTCCTGCACTGTTGGTGGGAATGTATATTGATACAGCCACTATGGAGAACAGTATGGAGGTTCTTTAAAAAACTAAAAATAGAACTACCATACGACCCCGCAATCCCACTCCTGGGCATATACCTTGATAAAACCATAATTCAAAAAGAGTCATGTACCACAATATTCATTGCAACTCTATTTACAATAGCCAGGACATGGAAGCAACCTATGTGTCCATCGACAGATGAATCGTTAAAGAAGATGTGGCACATATAGACAACGGAATATTACTCAGCCATAAAAAGGAATGAAATTGAGTTATTTGTAGTGAGGTGGATGGACCTAAAGTCTGTCATACAGAGTGAAGTACGTCAGAAAGAGAAACACAAATACCATATGCTAACACATGTATATGGCATCTAAAAAAAAAAAAGGTTCTGATGAACCTAGGGGCAGGACAGGAATAAAGAGGCAGACGTAGAGAATGGACTTGAGGACACAGGGAGGGGGAAGGGTAAGCTGGGACAAAGTGAGAGAGTGGCATGGACATATATACACTACCAAACGTAAAATAGATAGCTAGTGGGAAGCAGCTGCATAGCACAGGGAGATCAGCTCGGTGCTTTGTGACCACCCAGAGGGGTGGGATAGGGAGGGTGGAAGGGAGACACAAGAGAGAGGAGATATGGGGTTATATGTATAGCCGACTCACTTTGTAATAAAGCAGAAACTAACACACCATTGTAAAGCAATTATACTCCAATAAAGATGTTAAAAAATAATAATATAAAATAAAATAATTACTCTTTTCTCAGCCTCACACACTTTGAATCTTGTTTCACATATATCGAAAGAGACAATATTTCAGATAAAGATTACAATACAGGGTAATATTGTGATACAAAAATTACAGAATTTGTTAAAAATCTGTTAAAATCATGCAATCAATGTTTCAAAACTGTAACTAGGAAGTAAGGTACTATCGTTGGTATGCTTTATCTGTAAACTTTAACTGTCTTCATAAATCCTACTTCTTGGTAGGTCTGTTCTAACCAAGATACGTATGTATTGCTTCTGGTTCCAATGGGATCTTAGAAAAGCATTAGAGGTTAAAGAGCATGCTGGCCCCCTTAGTGCCTGTAGCACCTGGAAGCCAGTACAGTACATGGTGCAGCGTGTTCCCTTCTTGGTTTATTTCATCAGGAAGCAGCCTCAGGAAGTTTTGCCAATGAACCGATTGTGCAAACTTCTACATCTTCCGATGCACATTCTGGGTCCTTATTAATAAATCTCATGGAGTGATTACCATTTGTTTTCCTCTTATAAATGACATTCTTTATACATGTGACCTTCATGTCAGGTACAAATATAAAATTATGCAGAAATCCATTTGATGATTTAATACATATTCATTAAGAGTTAGTTACAAAAATACAAATACTCAAAATAGCTTGATGGCTGTAAATTAAACCATTTTTAACAGGTCATTTGATAGAATATTCATTTAACCCATCACTACATACTAATTATAGACACACACGAAAATTTTATCAAGACTTACAGTGTATAAGAGTCTTTTGGAAAATAACCCCAAACTGAATCCATAAAAAGTATTATACCTGAGCAATGATTTGTTCTCCATCGTTGTATACTTTGGTGCCTATCACATCTACCACTTTCAGGCGCTCAGAAACCTATAAAGGAAAAAAAGATAATACCCTTGATAATACTGTATTTGTATTTAATAATACAATTACTCTTGTATTTGATAATATAAATGGGTTTGAACTGTGGAGGTCCACTTATATGCAGATTTTTTTCAATAAATATACAGTGGGCCCTCTGTATCCACAAATGTGGAACCCGGGGGCTAAGGAGGGACCAGTGTGAGGGACTTGAGCATCCGCAGATTTTGGTATCCACCGGGGTGGTCCTGGAACCAATCCCCGTGGAAACACAGGGACAACTATATTAAACAGACTAATCAGGTAGGTAATCGTAACTATTTCAGGGGTTTAAAAATGGTAGCCTATAGGCCAAATAAATTGAGCCGTGTGTGGGTTTGTGTGCGCGCATGTGTGTGTTATATTAACTGCCAGCATTTTAAACAAGTTTTTCATAAAAACTTAAATTTCCAGCTTCTCTTGAAGAATCAGGGCATTCAGCAACACTCAGCCCTTATTTCCATGCAGCAAAAAATAAACTCTGGTGGACTAGCAGCTGCTTCTTTAGATGGAGCACATGTTTTCAAGTTTACCATTTCTTCTTTTTATGTACCTAGCTCTGAAGGCATTTGAAGTTCCAACCCCTGACCTATTTTTATTTAAAGATATCTACTGCTGGAGAAGATCAGCTGCCCAATATGCATTCTGAAATGTGGCCCGAATTGCTTGCTACTCGGTGGATACTGACAAGCCAACAAAGAGACATGTTAGCAGACTGGTCCATCAACTCCAAGGATTCTGGCTGAGATGCTAGAAGGATGGCATTGCTTTCGCTAAGGTGGGGAAGAGAGGGAAGAAGGTTTGGGATGTGTTAGGTCTGAGATGTCTTTTAGACATCCCAGAAGAAATGTTGAATATGCAGTTAGATAAATGAGCTTAGTGTTCAAGGGCAGGGCCTTGCCCGGTGATGTCAATTTTAAGAAGCATCACCATAATAGACATTTAAAGCCAGGGGATTTGCCAAGTTCACCGTGTGAATAAGTGTAGCCTGAAAAAAGAGAGACCTTAGAGTGTCAATTTTAAGAGGAAAGGAGGAAAGGAATAAAGAAGGAGAGGCCAGTGAGGACACTCTGTATTTAGATGACCTCTTCCTATAAAGGCTCTTGCCTACATTTATGTGATTAGTTTAAGTCTGCTTTTAGATAGAGACCACACATAAATCTGCTATAGATGCTCCTAGGGGTCTATTACTTGTAAATGACAAAACAAATGCAGTTACAGGCAGTAAAAGAGATACTAAGCTATAAAAACACTGTAATCTTTTCAAATGAAAATATGGATAGATTATTATTCAAAGAAACCTTCTACAGAACTAAGTATTTCTAACAAAACAGAATCTTTTAAAGCAAAATAAAATAAAAGCACAAACATATACTTACTTCCAAAGATTTAAGAAATGGCAGTGACTCAATAAAGCTTTCATACATTTTTCTCTTTTTGGCATTATTTTTTACAATTATCCTCCTGAAGGTTACCCTGTCCTAAAGGCAGAATATCAAATACAAAGATAGTTAAAAGGTAGACTTTATGGAGAAAGAAAGTTTGAAGAAATAGTTTCATTTTATTCCCTGTAAGGAACAAACAATAATTGAAGATTTTGAAATAGAAAATTAACATTACTATCCTTCTAATATGACTCATTTCAGATTTTTATTTCTTTAAGCAAAAATATAGAACCATATTCATGTTTTTTAAAGAAAGCAAGTTTACTTTTTATTCAGAACAGAGATCTGACCAACATGTAACTGGCGGGCTACACCCACTAGGTGGCGCTGTCGCACCATTTAAAAAATATACCAGCTCCTTGCTGGGTTTCCACCCCCAGCTTTTTGAGATACAATTGACCTACAGAATATTGTGGAAGTTTAAGGTACACAACATGTTGATTTGATATATATTGTTAAATGATTACCACAGTAGGGTTAGTTAACACCTCTATCACCTCACATAATTACCACTTCTTTTTTGTGGTGACAACGTTTAAGATGTACTCTCTTAGCAGCTTCCAAGTATGTAACACAATATTGTTAACCATAATCATCATTTGTACACTGGATCCTCAGAACTTATTCATTTTATAACTGCACCGCCCCCCACCCCAGGTCCTGGCAACCACCATCCTACTCCCTTTCTATGAGTTCAAACTAGCACTGAGTTCTTTTGCTATAGATAACAGCCCTGGAGTGTTACAATTCGGTGGGACATGACTAGCATTGTTTTTGAGGTATAACTGGCATACGACATTATATTAGCTTCAGGCATACAACATAATGATTCAACATTTGTACATATTGTGAAATGATCACCACAATAAGTCTAGTTAACATCCGTCACCTCACATAGTTACAGAATTTTTTTTCTTATGATGAAAACTTTTAAGATATACTCACATAGCAACTTTCAAATATACAATACAGTATTATTAACTGTAGTCACCCTGCTGTACATTACATCCCCAGGATGTATTTATAACTGGAAGTTTGTACCTTTTGACTCCCTTCACCCATGACCAGCATTTATATATAAAAAAAAAAAAAACAGAATAGGAAATCTGAGTGTGCATCCCTTTTAGTAAAATGTTGAGTTATATATTTATTTCAGTTATACACAAAGGCACACACACACATGCACTGGTGGTGACATTTCCTAATGTGTTTCTTGTGGGTTGCAGTAAAAAATACATGAAAACCAGTATTAGAAAATGGTTTTAAATCATGAAAGTACAATGTAAAGAGATGCTGAAAAATTATTGACTTTAGAGTTTCTGTCACCTTTTTTAAAAAGGTGCACAGAAAAACTACAACTTTCTTGAGTAGACTCTGATTCCAGTGTTTATCATGCTCATCATTCTAAAATGTCCCTATGTTTATACTACTTAACCTCAAAGATACCACAATGAATTAAGGAACTAGAGAAAACTTCAAAGGTAACGGCTCAAAAAATGGTTTTCCTACAAATTTTATATTTTAAAAATTCCTACGAAACATTATTTTAGTTCTCAGTTAAGAGCCCCTAGAATTATGTTACTTCAGCATACACTGATAACTATACCATCTTAATATAAAATAAAATTAATTGGGATATGTTCTTTAATTAGTAAATTACTATGCCAACACATTAGGGCTCAATTTAAATGAACTCATAGGATGGAGAAAAATACCAGTGAGGATGTAAGTCTCTAGGTAATTAAACATCCTGTTCTCCAATTTAGTTTACTACAATTTTATAAGGGCTGTAATTTGGACTTGTTGTACTCTTAATCATTTTTTTTAAAAGAGAAAAAATTTCAAGATAATTAGTAAAAATATTGAAATAATTTCCAAGTCTGGTTCTGCATCAGAATCAGCTGTTGTGTTTTTTTAAAAAAAGGTTTATTCTAACATCCCAGACTTTAATGACTCAAAATCTCTGCATATAGGACTCTATGATAACCTGTATTTCGTAAAAGCTCCCCGAGTGATTCAGATAAATAATCAGGTCTGGGAACCAGATGCAAGACCATTTTATGAACAGAGTTTACTGCAAAACAGAGAAGACTAGAAATAGGTTAGCAATTTAGAAATTAACCGTAATGAGCTACACAACTCAGGAAAAATTTTCTATTAGTGGCCCACCTCTTCACACCCACTGTGACATATAAATAAAATCCACAAAGTCCCATTTCAAATGTTTTCATTCTAGTCATTTCAATCAATCATTGCCCCTCTGAATCACCGGCATGGTCTTACAGATCAGTTGATCCCCCAAGGCTAAGAGCGACCTAGTCTTATTTACAAAGTTAAGACTATTCTACAAAGGACTTTTCTCTTGAGATTTGCTTATCTTTACACCTGCACTTATGTGGCAGAGCTCCAACCTGTTGGTCTTAAAAGCAAAATCTCTTTTCTACTCAGCTTTTGCTGAAAGGGGGCGAGTTAGGCGAGCTGCTAAGAAAGCAGGTTCGAAGTATTAATTGATTATATTATGATAATTTTTTAAAAACACCTACTGCACTTATGCACATCCCCAAGGTGATCATCACAAACTGCCCACTTTCATAAAGCTTGAAACATGTACAGATTAGTAAAAAAAATCTCTGAAAATGCTTAATCCTACCTGAGAACGTAAGTATCACACGCACTGGGAAATGCTGGGCCTTTGTCCCTAGTTTAAGGTACCTTCCAGGGCTGAGAACTTTCAGTATTCAAAGGCCCAACCCGCTAAGTGTGTGACCTTGTTCCAAGGACCTGCAGGGAGAAGCCTTCCTTACCATGTGACAGTCTGACCCTGGCTGGCAACCCTATCAGGATGATTAAATTTTAAATGATACCTTCCTTAATGAAAGAGATAGAGACCCGAGGCTGTGAGGGCAGGCAAATGCTTCCTAGGGGCCAAGTCCGCTCGGGTTTGGAGTGTTTATTTTGCTGGCTTTGGGTATTCCAGTCTTTGATAACCCTTAAGACACTTCAGCTCCCTTCTACCTGAAACAATTCCAATTTTGCTTCCACCACTTAAAAAGTGACTCATCACATTTTGAATAAGTAAACAGCAACTGCCTGGGTCTAATAAGAAGAAATGCACAATATGTCGTTTCTCTGATCAAGAGCTATTTTTATCAGTTGGATCCACGTCGGAGTCAAAGGCTGAGTGGTGACTGAATAATGTGTAACTTCTCTGAAGCTACAGTCCTTGGGAAGGAGATTGTTAGCAAACTTCCTGTTACTTCAACCTCGTCTCCCTCCACAAAAGGATCTGAGAGAAATAACCGAGTAAACGCATGTCAAAACTATAGGATGGGATGTTTTCAACAATTTTAAAAGGAAATACAAGTATTGTCAACACTCCCTTTAAATCAGGGCTGTTTAAAGTGTGTTCTGGGCACCGGCAGCCACTGGTGTCTGCTGGGAGCTGGTGAGAAATGCAGAACCACAGGCCTCATCCCAGACCCGGTGAATCTGAATCTGCATTTTAACTGGATTCCCAGGTGATCCCTAAGCACCAGATTAAACACAGTCCAGAATCAGCTTGACTTGGGTCGGCTACTCTGCATCCTAAGATCATCTATGAAAAGAATCTCCCTCCCTCCCAACCCAAATTTTTTTTTTTTTTAATATTTATTTACTTGGCTGTGCCGGGTCTTAGTTGCGGCACATGGGACCTTCGTTGCAGCATGTGGGATCTTTAGTTGCGGCGTGCGGGGGTCTTTAGTTGCAGCATGAGAACTCTTAGTTGTGGCATGCAGCATCTGGTTCCCTGACCAGGGATTGAACCCAGGCCCTCTGCACTGGGAGCATGGAGTCTTGGCCACTGGACTGCCAGGGAAGTCCCCCAAACATCTTTAAACCAACTTTTAAGTCTTGCAGAAACAGCACCGTTAAGAAATTTTCTTTAAAAGCCCAGGTCTGAGGGTCCCAACCCTGAGAGTCTGATTAAGTTTGTCTGTGGGAGGGCCTAGGTAAGAGAATTTTCTTTTTTAACACCTCCAAGAAATTCTGACGTGCATCCACGTGAGAAGCACAGCACCAAGTATGTTTTCTCCACACGGCCGCTTGGCAATGCAAAGTTGTTACCAATCCATTTACACAGCACGGACAGGCTCAGTTCATAGTGGTTTCTCAAGCATGCATGAGAATCACCCAGTGGGCTTGCTCAAATACAGACTGCTGGGTCCCATCGCCAGAGTTTCTGAGTCAACGGGCCTGAATCAGTAAGTAAGGCGTCAACTTGCATTTCTAGCAAGTTCCCAGGTGATAGAGATGCTACAGGTCAGGGGCCCACACTCTGGGAACCACAGATGATAATATTTACCCCAGACAGCTATCTGAAAAAAGAGCACTGAAGCCTTTGTGTGGCTGGTTGGTTTTTAAGAGTGAGTAAAAGAGGAACATTTTGGATCTGAGTGTCTTTCCCACGGCCAGTAGGTTAAACTCCTGACTCAATTTAGGAAAAGAACATGAAGATTTAACTCAGCACAGTCCTAGTGTCCAATAGTTCAGCATCTAGTAGTTGCTTAATAAATTCCCTGATGACTGATGATGATCCCAAATAAATCTACTTATTAGAACTAAAATACTGTAGCCACCTGGCTTCTGTCATAATGATTTTTACAAATGACATTCAGGTCAAATAAATACTTCACTCACCAAGCCCCACAGAGCACCGGGAGAGGTAGCAGTGATTGTAGCTGCTCTGGGCGTATTGTACATTAAGGCCAGTTCGCCAAAACTCCCACGATTGTCATAGTTGCCAACACACCTTCCAACACCATCACATTTCACGTAGATATCAAATGTTCCTCTGTTGCACATGTGAAAAAGAAGACGTAAAAGTAATTCAAGTAAAATCTCATCACGATGAAACATGAGCCCTGGGAAATACAACCTCATTCTTTTTTAAAAAAAAAAAATCATTTATTGCTTAGTCTTATTGCTGGGACATCATAACACATTCACCCAGTTAAAATTTAAATGTCTAGAAGGGTGAATAGCGCCCTGGCCCAGCCATTCAGTTTCCTCCCAGATCCGCCACTGCCCCCAGCTTCTTCTACATCCTTGAAGAGGTCTTTACATCGGGGAGAAGCAGGAAGGAGCTGGCTGGGTGCACTGGGAGCCTTCCGCAGGCACAGTAAGGCAACAGGGGTCCTCCCTGAGACGCAGGACACGCCCAAGGGTGGCAGCTGAGGATGGGCTCTTAGTTTCCTTTCCCCTCTAATGACAACAAGGAATACAAGGGCATCAATATGTGGAAAAGACACCACCAGTTCCAGACAAGCAGGAAGAAGAGAGCATCCACGGGACGAGGGTAAGGCCCATCCATGTGTCTGTTGTCTCATCGTCTGGGGCAAATGAGACTAAACAACAAATATTTAAGGTATTGAAATAAATGATAAAAATATAACTAAGACTGCAACCAAATGCAATATGCCAAGACAACCACCTGAAGGAATGTGTGTGAGTCTGCTGACTGCAGTGACCTCTGAATATAAGAATTGGGGAGGATTCTAGGGACATTCACTGTGTAATTAGAGTTTTCGTTTCTAAAACGAATATGTATTACTTTTGAGATCAGAAGAAAATAATTTTTAAACAGAATATAGCTCTAACAATCTGGTCAGACACTGCTGTACAGTACTTACAGGGTCCTTTATAATCTACAGGAGGGGCCGGCAAGCTGAGGCCCAAGACTGGCTGCCTGCTTCTGTAAATCAAGTTTTATTGGAAAGACAAACACACCGGCGGTTTCTGCATTCTCTGTAGCTGACTTGTGCTATGACAGCAGAGCTGAGTAGCTGCAACACAGATCTCATGGCCCAGAAAGCCTGCAAAATTTACGCTCTGGCTCTTTATACCATCTGGCCCTTCATGTTCGACTGACCCCACAATCTAAAAGTGGTAGAAATTCAGGCTAAATATCTGATCCTGGTCTTTTTATAGTCTTTCTGTGCTTATCTTTTAATTGGGTTTCTTCTCCTAGGCAAGTAAAACAGTCACTGCACTGCATATTATCCAGACCCTATATTTCTGGAAACTGCATTCTTGTTGTGGAGAACTGGTTTTCCACGTACTGTATCTTATCAGAGAACACGGTTTCAAAGGCTTGCTGAAACACCTGTGAGGGCAGACAGGAGAAATTCTTTGGCTTTATTTTGTTGGCTAAACTCTAGCAAAGACAAAACAGGGAGTGCTTTTAAGGTTAAGAAAGGATTATGAATAGTAAAGATACCACAAAAGCAAACACATAAGATATTAGAGACAAAAGATATTCATGAATACGAATAACTGGCTTTTAATATAATTCACAGCTAGAATGGCTGTTTCAGGGATACCCTCCAGAATTTGTTTCATGAATAGTTATTTTTCAAGTATAGATTAATTTTTCTATTTGTACTCTTTACACGTTTGCACGAAAACTGTTTTCTATGTTTTCTACTTTGAATAGGATAAAATACACAACAAACGTGTTGACGAGAAGTATAGTGAGCTACTAGTCCGGTTGAAACCGTATCAGTCTAAAACTCTGCTAAAATACCGTGTGCTGCATTTTCATATAGATTTCTCCCCTGAGAACATGAAGCCCTGGGCGGGGCAGAGCCACGAAAAGAGCACACACAGTGGCCAGGAGACCCAGATGCTGGGTCTGCTCCACACTCATCATCTGGGTGACCTTCGCCGACTCGCATCACTTCTGTGGGCCTGAAAACTGTCATCTGTCGAAAGGGTGACGAGGATCTAACTGAAAAGGGAAGGTGCTATATACAAACGTAAGGCGTTTTTATAGTCAAAATACCTACTAAAAGAAAATTATTCCTGTACTACCTTTGGGGTTCGCATAGACCCCTACGATTCAATACGATTAAACAGCTGAGTGAATTTCTGAGGTGTTTCGTTGATGAAAGTTGTTAATGGTACAAGAATCATGACTTTAATTTACATGTGGGACAATTCTAAAATCATAGAGTCTAGCCCCAGCCCTGGCTAGTGCAGCTCTCCCGGGTCACCACGGACTTAGGAGTGAGGGACTGAGGGACTCAGAGAGCACGTGCTACTAATGCATGAAAGGTACCACCCACAGAGCCCAGATCAGGGAACAAGTGCTAAGCAGACGGGGGCGGGGGGGGGGGGGCGATTTTCTGCGGAGCCTCTGAGTAGAACACAACTTGGCCCAGAGAAGCAAATGTAATCCGACAAATCAGGCTGGGAGATGATTTGTGTTCCATGCAAACAGGGCGGGCGTTGGTGGTGGTGGGGTGCTTGGGGAATCCAAACGTCTCATCAACACCTCATCACCATGTTACAGAAGTGCAGAAATGAAGACTCAGTCCAGGCTGCGCACCTTTTACATCTTAGGGTTGTTACCTAAGTATTGCTAAAAGCACACTGTTCTTTTTTTTTATGTTATTTTAATTTTTTATAGCTGATTTTAATTTTATTTTTTGATACAGCAGGTTCTTATTAGTTTATACACATCAGAGTGTACATGTCAATCCCAATCTCCCAATTCATCCCCCGCAGCCACCCCGCTTTCCCTGCCTGTTGTCCATACGTTTGTTCTCTACATCTGAAAAGCACACTGCTCTTGGATGAAGTCAAGCACAACTTAAACGTTCTGAAATTAGATTTTCAATATAAATGCAGGCCTTCTCACTTAAATAACTTCTCTACAGAGTTATTAACAGACAAATATGATAATGCATGAACAATTTCTGGAAAGACACGCAAATTACTCACTCTGCTGATTAGATGATGCTAAAGCAGTAGGAAGAGAGACTAACTTTTCACCTTAGGCCCCTCTGAAATACCTGAATCTTTTAAACCATTAGCATGTTTTACTTCATTAAGTAATAACAGAAGAAACTTTTTAGAAAACATAATAACAGACTGAGTTATATGGATTCAATATCCCAGATGTTGTATTATGCTGCTATTCTCACAGTAACAGCCATCTCTAAGTCTGTAACAGGCATCACTACCTCTCCATTAGAAGTTAACAAATGAGGAGGCTCCCAGTAAATGACAGATTTCTAGATTAACCAAAAGTCACCAGTCTTCCATACACTATGCCTCTTTCCATGATGTAGCACGGTTTCACTGCATGGGTTCACTGTAGGTGTGTAGGGCCAGTTACACAGGAATAAGGGTAAGGAGGGAATAGCAATTGTCGTACATTAACCTGTCAGGCGTTATAATAGCCACTGAGATTTCCGCAAAAGGTTCATTACCTTTCAGCAGTGAAGTTACACAAAACTTACCTATCAATTACATAAAAGTTGTCGCCATCATCACCTTGATCAATTACATGTTCCCCTTCTTTGACCAATTTTTCAAACATGGCATCTAATACTTGAGACATCTGCTCCTATTTTTCAAAAAAGAAAAGACAATCTTGGTTTATCTAGAACATGTTTAGCTTTATATTTAAAGAACCATAATTAGCTTATACTTCTGTGAACAAGCTCAAAGAAATGGAAATATCATCACTGCCATTAAGTCTTGTCAAAAAAAAATACACAGAGGGCTTCCCTGGTGGCGCAGTGGTTGAGAGTCCACCTGCCAATGCAGGGGACACGGGTTCGTGCCCCAGTCCTGGAACATCCCACGTGCCGCGGAGCGGCTGGGCCCGTGAGCCGTGGCCGCTGAGCCTGCGCGTCCGGAGCCTGTGCTCTGCAACAGGAGAGGCCACAACAGTGAGAGGCCCGCGTATGGCAAAAAAAAAAAAAAAAAAATACACAGAATAGTCCTCCTCACCACATACAAACCAGATAATTATATATTTACTCTCATATTCAGTACCTGAATAAAAGTAATTATAATTAGCCTATTTCAGAATATTTGCAACTATCACTACTTTAATATGAAAAATTAACCACCAAGCCATCATATACCTTGTGAAATATAACCTTAGCAACTAAAATGATCAAGTTAATAAAGAACTACTGCAAATGTCTTTTAAAGATACCTAAACTTTTAAAAAACTTCCCTATAGAGATTACCTAAATATTTAGTGAATTTAAATCCTGACTCCAATCCTTCTTGGTTTAGCACTAAAAGCAAAATAGAAACCAAACCAACAAAAGCAAAACCAAAAAAGATTGTAGCCAATATTCCACCACTATCTTTTGTCACTAAGGTTCTCTTCAAGAAGCAACCATATACCACCCTAGGACAGATTTATTAAAACTGAAGCCAGAAACATCAAACCTATCAGTCAACAACTATTTAAAAATTTTTATTCTGCTAAAGTGTGCTTGTCAAGGCTTAAGGATAAACCTTACCTAGTGAGAATAAACTAGGAGGCAAAAGAAATCTTTCCTCAGAACAAATACAGGAACTATTCAAAAACCTCTGAATAGTTAAAAACAAATGGATATGGAGAAACAGTATGGTGCACAGTAACAGGAAAGTCAGAAGTCATAAGAAGGCTTCAAGTAACTCCCAGGCCAAAATCAATTAGTATTATAAACAAGTTAAGGAGCTGAAGACAGATCAGAGGGTGAAAAAGATGCAAGTGGAAAACACAAGTTGAAGAAACAAAATATTCTGGATCAGAGCATGAACAGACCATGTGTGATTCTCTTCTTTTTGAGACGCCATTAACATTTCATAGAGACTATCAAGGTACGACTCCACAACCATGAAGAGTAGGAAGGGGAAACTGGAGGGGAGATTTCTAGAGCAAAGGGAAGTTAAATGGGGGCAGAGAGAGCATGCAGCCCAGAGAAGGGCAGGTGGGCCTGCAGTGTGGAGGGACTGACCACCTATCAGAGCTCCAGAGGCTCCAGACTGGGAAACACCCGGTCCGGTCAGAACGGGACTGAGACACAGCTGAAACAGACCGATTCAAAATCCTCCACGATCCGTTGATACCTTCCTTCCAAATGCCTCAACCCTGAACACAGAACACCTGGCAACCAAATATTAACCCCAATTCTTCCCAGACAAAAGATCAGAGTCAGGTTCTTGGGAGAAACTAAATAAATAAGAGAGAACTAGAACAGCTACTGTGAAGATTGGTGCCCTGGAACAAGCACCTTCACTTGCTGGGATGAGGGGTTCCCCCATGTTAACGGCTGGCCCCCTGTCACTCAACCAGCAGGACACTGGTGGACAGTCCTGCCATACTTATTCAGGGCTCCACATCAGCTTTCCGTGGCCCCTCTGGCAGCCTACAAGACTAATATAAACAGCAGTGTGACACCAAATGAGCTAGAAAATTCAACAACAGTGATGAGCTTTCAGCAAGTTCTACTTTGTATACCCAGAGATGTTCACACAATGTTATATCCATGAGATGAAAAACAGGCTATTTAGAAAAAGAGCCAATCAGAGAAAAATGGGTAAGTTGAAAACTGAAAACATGATTACCACATTTTTTTCTGCCTTTTAAATATTTGATTTTTGAGAGCAGTTTTAGGTTCACAGCAAAATGGAGCGAAAAGCATAAAGAGTTCTTAACCCCCTGCCTCCACCCAGCCTCTCCCTTACTGTCAACATCCCCACCAGCAGGTACATTTATTACAAGTGATGAACCTACACCGCCATCATTATCACACAAAGTCCGCAGCTGACATCTGGGTTCACCCTTGGTGCGGTGCTGTACACCTGGTGCGTTTTGACAAATGTGTGACATGTACCCCCCATTACAGAATTTTCTTGTAAAAGAACTAAGAAGGTAAATTAAAATAAAAACTTCAAAGAAAGTCGACAGATGAAAAGACAGAAGCTCCAGACAAAGTGATATTAGAGACAACAAAGGGGAGAAAATCATCAAAGAAATACGCAATGAATTTTCCAGAACCACAGGATGTAAGTTTTCAGACTGAAAGGGCTCACTCAAGGGCCCGGCACAATCAAGGACCAGAACCTCCACACACACACGACAGTGTGGTTTTAGAACATCAAAGATAGAGATCTGACCTGCAAAGCTTCCAGAAAAGGGGGAAGGGGCTCTTAAAAACACAAAAAGATGTTCAACTTCTTTCAAAATAAAGAGAAATGCAAATCAAAATTGAAAGGAGAGACCCTTTTTCACCTGCCAGATTCAGAAACATAAAAATGTTAGACTAACACACTGGTGGAGATGGTGTGGGAAGGAGGGTTCCTCCGGCAGACGGCTGATGGGAACGGGTCTCAGAGGGCGCACTGTCAACAGTCGGTATCATTTCAAACACGCTACCCGTCACCTCACTATTCCTTGTCTAGGAAGTTATTCTATAACACATTTGTGAAATGACATGTGCATGGGCATTTTTCACTGCAAAATGTGCATTGTAATAGCAAAGAATTGAAAACTCAAGTTTATCTACAGGTCTCTGGATAAATAAGTTTGATACATCCATGATTGGAAAGCTATGCAGCTATTAAAAAAAAAAAGTATGGATTTTAAGACCCCTGTCTTCTACTGGAGTTGCTGAAAAGCACGAGAACACTCAAAGAAGGGCAATCAGGAAATCTGAAACCCTGATGTAGGAGGAACTTCAGGGAACACATGCTATCTGCAGCCACAATGATGATGTCGGTGATTCCAGAGGCCAGGACTGGGACTGCTGGGTGGAAGTTTCTGGAGATTTTGGAACAATGTAAAGACCTGTCTAAGAAGGACAGCTCTCTAGCAGTGACAGGGCAAAGAGATGAGCTCCCTGTTCCTGTCAAGACAGGCTCCCCACCTTCCACATGCTGTCAAAAGGGCTCAGTGGTTTTCAAACTGTTTTCTGGAAGCCAGAGATTTTGAGGAGGTGCTTCAGTGATCGATTCTGTAAACAGCTGATTTTTTTAAACCATTTTTTAGAATTGAAGTACAGTTAATTTACAATGTTGTGTTAGTTTCAGGTGTACAGCAAACTGATACACTTATACACATACATTTCAGATTTTTTCCCCTTATAGGTAATTGCAAGATATTGAATATAGTTCCCTGTGCTATATAGTAGGTCCTTGTTGATTATCTATTTTATATATAGTAGTGTGTATATGTTAATTCCAAACTCATCCTTAAAGTGTGTTCTAACCACTAAATATTAAAACTAAATAAATCAACATGTTCGGATGGATTACATATACATTTTTTATGAAGTAAAATTTCATGTCACATAAAATTAACCATTTTAAAAAGTTGTGCAACCACCACCTGTACCTACTTTCAAAACGTTTCCGCAAAAGGAAACCGTGCGCCCATTAAGCAGTCATTCCCCATTCTCCCCTCCCACTAGGCCCTGGCAGCCACCAATATGTCTTCTGTCTCTGTGGATTTACCTATTCTGGATATTTCATATAATGGAATCACACAATACATGATCTTTTGTGTCTGGCTTACTTCACTCATTATAATGTTTTCAAGGTTCACCTACGTTATAGCATGTATCATACTTCATTCCTTTTTACGGATGAATAATATTCCACTATATATATATACGAACACACACCACAATTTACTTACCCATTCACCTGTCGATGGACACTTGGGTTCTTTCCACCTTTTGGCTATTGTGAATAGTGCGACTATGAACATTCATATACAAGTATTTATTGGCACACCTGTTTCAATTCTTTTGGATCTACACCTGGGAGTGAAATTGCTGAGTCATATGGTAATTCTATGTTTAACTTTTTGAGAAACGGCCAGGCTGTTTTCCACAGTGCTTGGACCATTTTACTTTACCACCAGCGATGTACCAGGTTCCGATTTCTCCACATCCTTGCCAACACCTGTTATTTTCCTTTTTAAAAAAACGATACCCATCCTAGTGGGGGTGAAGTGGTATTTCACTGTGGTTCTGACTTGTATTTCCCTAGTGACTAACCATGCTGAGAATCTTTTCATGTGCTTATTGGTTATCTGTATATCTTCTCTAGAGAAATGTCTATTATTCAAGAACTCTGCACATTTTAAAGTTGGGTTGTCTGTCCTTTTGTGGTTGAGTTCTAAGTGTTCTTTCTATATTCTGAATACGAGGCCCTTCTATAAAGCTCTTCTAAGAGTTTTATAGTTTTACAGCTTACATTTAGGTCTTTGATCCATTTTGAGTTAATTCTTGTACTTGGTGTGAAGTAGGAGTCCAACCTTGTTCTTTTGTGTGTGGATACCCAGTTGTCCCAGCACCATTTATTGAAAAGACTGTTCTTTCCCCAGTGAATGATCTTGGCATTTTTGTTGAAATCAAATGGCCATAGATGTATGGGTTTGTTTCTCGACTCTCAACGCTATTCCATTGTTCTGTATGTCTATCCCTATGCCAGTAACACACTGTTTTGTTTTTTTTTTGCGGTGCGTGGCCCTCTCACTGCTGTGGCCTCTCCCGTTGCAGAGCACAGGCTCCGGACGCGCAGGCTCAGTGGCCATGGCTCACGGGCCCAGCCGCTCTGCGGCATGTGGGATCTTCCCGGACCGGGGCACGAACCCGTGTCCCCTGCATCGGCAGGCGGACTCTCAATCACTGCGCCACCAGGGAAGCCCAACACACTGCTTTGATTACTGCAGCTCTGAGGTATAAGTTTTGACATTGGCAAGTGTGAGTCCTTCAACTTTGTTCTTCTTTTTCAATATTATTTGGGATGCCTCTTCTTGTATATACAATGTTAATACATTAGACAACAGCAAAACGCAATGTGTTTTCATGGTTTAGCTTTATAATACATAAATGCTACCAATTTAAACTTTTATAAAAATAAATACTGATAAAAATAATTTTAAGAAAGAATATGAAAACTCTATAAATACAGCTTACCTGTTAGAAAAAAAAAAAGAACTGGGTAAGAACTCTACGTGTAGAGTTTGCTGCCACCAAAATTTTAAAAAGAATATACTTGTATATACATAAAGTAACCCTACAAAAATATGCACGATAGTGCTAAAAGAACTTGGCTCCTGAGAAACTGGATTGCTGGGAGACAGGGATGGAAGGGAGATCTCCTTTCACTGACTACTCTTTTGTTCCTTTTGAATTTTTGTAAATTCTATATGCATACTGATTTAAATTTTTTAATTAATTGAAAAACCAAACTCTCCATTTAAACAGAGAATATAACATTACATCTTCATGTGGGTAAGAAAAACTTTGGGAAGAAAGATGGTGATGGGTTTGCAGGACGTGGCTTTCATCCCCTCCCTGGATTCCCGTGTAAGCTCTGGCACCTATGTGTGAAACAGCAGCCAGGGCTGAAGACGAAGCCAACGGGGGGCAGTAAGACAGTGCCTTCTCGATGTGCTGCTAATTGGGAGTTCATCAACCCAGGCGACATACGGTCACCTATTAAAATTATGAAGTTTGATTAAATGGTTTACTAACATTTTATTTTGCTTATTATTTATATTTCAACTCGTTTAGAGCAGATGGAGGGGGACGATCGGCTTTATTGATTAGCTAGGTCTAGCCCTGAATGTCAAGTGGAGAAAAAGATGAAATATAGCGCTATAGTAAATTTTTTTTTTGTTATCTTGGAATTAGCTGCCTTTTAAAACGTTATCACGCTTAAGAATTTGTACATGGATAAATGAAAAAGTAATCCCTGATAAAATACAGAACATCTATTTCTTTTAGAACTTCTCTATGTGACAGGTGTCTCTTCTAGTCAATCAAAATGTAATTTCCCCATAATTATGCACAGAGTGAAAAGAACGTAGGAAATATTCAATATGCAGAGGCTTATCTCGGTGACTGACAGCTACTGTAGGAAATCCACATCTTATTCGCCTACAGAATGTAAATTAGAGACTGAGCTCGGTAAAAGGGCTTTGACTCCCTTAAAAAATAACAATTTACTCTCCATTAATCAAAGAGCCTATCATATAGCATAAGAAGATTATTTCAGTTTGCCTAAAATTAGAAATATTTCAGAAGAAAAATGGCCTGCTGAGTCGAGCATTAAAATATTCATGAAAAGAATATCTTCAAAGAGGTTAATAATTATAAATGCTGTGCTCAGTGTATGAATATACAGAACTCTAAGGAAAACTGTTCTGAGGTCTAGGAGGTGCTAGATTTTCAAGCTAAACAACGCCTTGAGGAAAGTCAAGTGAGATAGTGGATGCAAAGCCAAGACTGTTCTTCTTGCCGGTTAGTAATTACGGCTTCCCCTTCCTCCTTCCAAGTTTTTCCATTTCAGGAAACGGTACCACCTCCGCTGCCAGACACTGGGGGTCATCCGAGACTATTTCTGTCAGGTCTCGATTCATTCAGTCAGCAGGTACCAACTTCTGCTCGTCCTGAGTATTTTATGAAACCATCCCTTCCCCCCTTCTCCTTAGTTGGGCGCGTTTCTTCTCCCTGGACCGCAGCACGGCTCTTTCCTGGATCCATTTCCTGGCACGGAGGGCAGTGCGGTCTCCTCACTGAGCTCCTTTCCTTTGTTCCTGACCTATCCGTCTCTCGCCTTTAACTCCACGCCCTACCCTGCCGCCACAGTGACCTCAGACACACCTGACTGTTACTTTCTCTGCTTAAAATGCTACTGTCTATAGTATGTGTCCACTGCCATGGTGCTCCTTCCTGACACGGCGCGCACGTCTGAGCCCCGCCACTGGATGTCTTTCACTTTAGACTCCAGCGTTAACGCGCTCTGTGCTTTTCGTTCAACTTGCGATTTCCAACTCATTTTCTGAGGCTCGTCTCAGGTGGCCTCTCCAGCTTCCTGGATCCTCACGTGGGGCTGAGAGACCCTCATCCTCTCATAGCGCCCTGACCGTATTACAGCATTTATCATGTTTTACCAAATTGCTTTGTATGTGTATTTGAATCCCTCACTAAATGATAAGTTCCAAGAGCACAAGAACCATGTCTAAGTATTTTTGTGGCATCCTACGCCTTCATACAGGCCTTGGAACACAGTGGTTGGTCAAGGAATTGACCTGAAAGGAGCTGCTATATGATAGGCAGATTATATAAGTGCAATATATAATTCAATTTAAATGCATTTGGGTTATGACAAAAAATGTATACAATAAAAAACTAGAAAGCTGCTTAAAATATGAACTTAACTTAAAATCTTCAATCTGCTATGTTTGGGGAAAAATTTCTTATTTCAGGTGGTTATTTGCTGAGAAGAGTTAATTGTTACTTATTTATATTTTGTATCATTCTTAGAAGGATTTAAGATAGTAGGGAAATAAATCAAGATGGTATGAGCTCAAATTCAAAAAAGGTCTTTTGTAAACAACTATGTAAATATATTTACTTCCTCCCTATAAAACATTCAATAATGGTAACTTATGAACTTTGTAATTCCATCAACGGGCTTTTTCTTTTTGTCCCTATGAACTGTGACCTTTAAAATATATATATTGAAGACCTTCATCAGAGCAGCGAAATCTAAAAAAAGGCTTAAAAAACACCTATGTTTATAAAAATAACCATTTTAGTTAAAGATGCTCCCTGCCAGAATATACCAGGAAAAGTTTTTTTTTTTTTTAATTTTAAATGCAACCAAAAGTTTCACAATGCTTTAAGAGAGTTAAAGTTGAAATGGCAAGAAAAATCAATTTAATTTAGAGGATGGAATAGAATAGGCAGCATGCCAGGAAATTATAACTGGCAGTGATTTCACTCATGCCTGTTCATCACTCAGTGTTTGACTCCACAGTATCACTGTTCGGTCACTGCTGAAGCATTAAAATACTGGTTGAATTGAATAGGGAAGCATGCAAACAAAATAACATATGATAGTACCAAAATACTGACCTCGAACACGTTCACATTGGGCTCTGGTCCTTCCTACTCAAAGTATGGTTGTGGGCTGACAGCGTTGCCATCACCTGGGACCTTGTGAGAAATGCAGACTCTCAGGCTCCACTACTGATCTACTCAACCAGAATCTGCATTTTTAACAAGATCCTCTGATGATATATAGGCGTATTAAAGCTTGAGAAGCACTGTTTTTGGTGACCCTGAAATTCTCCCATGCAAAGCTCTGGCCTGAAAATACAGAACCTTCTTGGCTGAAGCCTACCCCTAAGGATAAAACTAAGGATTGATTTCACAGCTGTCTTCTGTGTGTATCTGAAGCAAAAGAATTAAATACTTAGTTTAGTTCCAATAGCAAAATTATCATCTTATACACACACATAAAGTTGTATCTTTCCACTAATAATTATTTGGTCTCATTCTGGTGGGAGATCATTAGAGATCATAGTTTCATGTCCTTTATTTCACAGAAATAAATCGGAGATTTATTTGGAAGCCCATCAAAATTTCACAAGTTCCTTTTAGTCACTTATTCTACTATTTAATACTACCAGGAAGATTTTCCATTCATAAATGAAATTCCTAAATTTTCTATCTTAATCCCATTTCTTATTCTTCCATTATGAGAGAGAACCATCAGCAACCCTTTCTTTAGCGCTCCTAGTTTTGCAGACTTGGTGATAACTCTAGAGGACGTGGATCAAAGTGGACAAAACTTGTGTTATGTGGCCCTAAAACAAAATCTCCAAAGTCACACAATATAATATGTGATCCTGGAGGACATAACATTAGCATAAATGGTATTAGAAACAAAAGAGCTTTTAGAAATAATTTCAGGGTATAATATAACCCAGCATAGAAGACACTGTATAAAGCAGTACTTTCCTCTTTATAAAAATGGCCTTTTTAAAAAGACCTCATCTTAAAAGAGTGGGTCTTGATTAATGCGTTCTCTAGCGCATCAATCCAAAAACTATTAAGATGTTGAGTTTGACCGAAAAAAGAATCAAGGTAATTTACCAAAGTTGACTCAGGTTTCACATGGGGAACATAGCAGCAGGGGCTCTTTCCCAAATGACCACATAGCAGTGAATAAGCATAATCCATGATGAAGGAAGCAGAGCATTTAGGTCAGGGTGAAGGGCAAAGTCTGAACAGTATGGTCACTCTAGAAATACACCCCAAACCAAAGACTAGAGATTTCAAAATCTTTACAAAGAAAAAAAAAATCCCTCTACCTTTAAAGCCAAGTAAAACTTTACTTTAAAAATATGTATAATATGAAAGTCATACATTAAAATAATGACTATTACTGACTGGTGAAAGAGGCATTCCCCCATGGGCCCTGCACATCCCTACGTGTTCCTGTTGAGTGGGCGAGGAACGCAAAGTCTTAACCTCTCTTCACCTGGGCCACTTCTCAGGGCTGTGTTTGCAGCAAGTAACCTTGAGGGATGAGAAGCCTTCCGCCGAGAAACAGGCGCTCACTCCTTGCTATGACAGCAGTGACCTCCCCAGCTCCTAGAACACAACCCACTTCCTGTGCAGACATCTGCAGTGGGGCCTTTACATCGCCCTGGGTGATGTTAGCTTGTAAAGAGGGTGAAATCCAAGATCCTGCACGGGTCTCCACACGGACACTGAAAAAAAAAAACCGTTGCTACTATTGAGATTTTATCTTACCGGATCCAGGTTCTTAAACAGCAGGATGTCTTTGCAAGCTTCTTGCAATCGATTTCTTTGATCGTCAGTTTTGGGATGTATAATCTAAAAGGACACCAAATTAACAATTAGTCTACTCACCTTGCTCTTAAGGGATAAAATTTCCTAGCAGGATATTAGAAGGAAGAACGGTTAGTGCTGAGGTTCACTTTAGGTGACTAGACATTAACTACCAGCCTGCTAAATAGGGGAAAGTAATACAGTTCGTCTCAGGGAGGTGGTGTACATTCATCAATACAGTACTTGAAAGTTTTTCAAAGGAGTGTTTCCCCCAGGTTAGCAAGTTCATTCTGTGAGGGTCTGCACTGGCTAATCACTAAAGACACCAAGGCTCCAGCCAGCGGGAACAGACAAAAGGACAACATGTTGTAACAGCTATGTTGAAAATCTACACACTGCCTTTATTCTGCTTAATACTCTTTAATACTGTTTCATACTCTTTACCATTGAACTTAATACTCTTTCAGGATGTAGCTCTTTCCTTCAAGACTTGATAAAGTCTCTAGAAGTGAGTAAATTCTTACCTGTATATTGCCTTAGATGTTAAATACATTTTTATGCACAATGTATATAAAATAACCACGCCCACGGAGATTGCTTTTCCACAGGGAGCAAGCAATCACGCGCTGTCACACCAAGGAGACTGGATCTGAGGGAGAATGAATCCAACAGTCCTGGTGCGCTTATCTGAGAACGAGTTCAAAGAAAAGCAGTGTACTATTTGCTCAGAAACTTTCATTCCTGAGGGTAAAGGCCAACAGAACGCCTTCTGTAAGTGCGGCCGGCCAACTCTCCTGAGTCCCTTCCGACCAGCAGAAGGCTCACGGACTTGGCCCCGCAGGCCCATTCTTCTGCGAACGCGGGTACTGTGTAACTGTAAGATGAGTCTGCGAGGCAAGAGATGGTCCTAAAAGCAGAAGACATTGAGTTGGTCTCCTGGAGACCCATACACCACCTTTTCCTATCCTAACGTTGACACACAGAGTGACTGGAAGAGATGCTGAAGAGCAGGAGCCCCACCATCACAGCAACCAGGATCAGGCGGCGGTGAGCTCTGTGCCCGTGAATGCGTCAAAACGCGCGACGGGAAAGTAAAATCGGCATTTCAAACCCATCTCACATGGCTAAAAATCAGAGGCCCAAGAACAACTGAGGAAATGTACAGTATATGTGTACTATTTATGTGTGTACTGCTTATATACTATACACACACAAAAAAGCAGTATACACAATATACTGCTACCTACTATTAGCCAGTGAGAGAGGACGTTGCTGCCGTTTTTCCTCTAAGGGTAAGGGATATGCAAACTTATGTTTCCTATCCAATCAATATTCACCTCAACCTAGATTCTACGACGGCACGTGGGCCCAGAAAAAGCAGATCCTGCTGCCTAAGAACTCACTGCTATACAAAAAACTTAAAAAATTTGGATACGAACTAAATCATGCCAACCAAAATTCACACGTGCCTACTTCAAATAAGGAAGGCTAACACAATAAAACAAAAAGTTAGTTCTCACTTCACAAAAGCCATCTGGAACTTCGAACTGAAGCAATCAGAAACGTTTGCCTGCTGAGCAGCTCTATTCTCAGAGAGAAAAGGTTGGGGATGACGTGTCGCTGATGCTGAAATGACCTCCTAGGCCCAAGAGGGAGCCACCTCTGCCCGGGGTGCCACGTCAGCAAACCAAAGCTTAGATAACTCTCGTGTCCCTATAAATGCCCCGCTTTGCCAGAAACACAGTATATCCAGTCAGCCAATCCCCCAAAGACAAGCCAAATCTGGGCTCTACGCTTACTTCCTTGTTCCTTACTCTTTATCCTGTAAAAGCTTCCTACCCTCCACCCCATTTTGCAGCTCTCTGGACCCTTGGGAATGGAGACTGCCCACTTCGTGCAGTGTTAAATAATGTTTGTATCACTTAAACTGTCTTTTAAAATCATTTTTAACACCAGCTTGTACCCGCTTTACCCTTGTCATCAATTTGTCTTTCTCTCCTGACCCATTCACTTTGTATTAACACCTCACACAAAACCCCACCTTCTGCTTTGCGGCCACCTAGAGGGGTGGGATAGGGAGAGTGGGAGGGAGACGCAAGAGGGAGGGGATGTGGGGATATATATATACGTATAGCTGATTCACTTTGTTATACAGCAGCAACTAACACACCATTGTAAAGCAATTATACTCCAATAAAGATGTAAAAAATATATACGTATATATAATGGAAAAGAATCTGAAAAAATTATATATATAATTGAATCACTTTGCTGTACACCTGAAACGTTGTAAATCAACTATATGTCAATAAAATTTTTTTTAAAACCCACCTTTTTCCTCTTCTTTCTCTCTCCAGCTACTTCTCTTCTTATGAATTCATATGTCCAAATCTTGTTTCTCCATCCTGCCACCCCTACTACTGTCTACTGCTCTCCTCTTTGTTTCCCTTTTTCCTTTCTTCCGTCTACCTGCCATCACTCCTCAGTGCCCAGAGTCTGTCATCTATCATAGCCTCCACCCCCGGCCATGAAAATCCTGCTCTGCGTCCTGGAAAGCACACAGTCAGAAATCGGGTGAATCTTTGAAGCTCTGGCTCCCCTGCCCTGTACCAACTGCTCAGAAGACGCTCTCCTACTTCTACAGACTCATTTCCTTCTGTTGGGTTTGGTGTGATCCGACATACAAGATCTGCATCTGGATAACTAAGGCCTCGGCAATGTGCCCGAATGTGATTTTTATTATACTAGAGGCCACTTTGTTTTTTATTAAAATTTATTTCTGATTTCAGGATAAAAATCTTATTGGTTAAACAAATACTGATGTAGCACTTACTATGTGCCGAGCACTGTTTTAAGGGCTTTAAAAATTTAAAAAGGGCTTTATTACTAGCTTTATCCCAGTAAGAGACCCCATGAAGCAGGTGAATGCTAAGTGAAATGAGTCAGACAGAGAAAGACAAATACTGTGTGATCTCTCAAGAGAAAAAAAGTAAGAAAATTAACTGGCCCAGGTAACTTCTTCCATGTCACACAGTTCAGAAGCTGTAGAGCTGGGATTCAGCGCAGCTGTAGGCTGGCCACAGAGTTCATACTAGAAACCAGGGTCAGCAGACCATGGCCTGAAGGCCAAATTTCTTTTTGCATGACCCCTATGCTAAGAATGATTTTACATTTTTTAATGATTGGGGGAAAAAAATCAAAAGAATGTTTCCAGACACATGAAAATTATATGAAATTCAAATTCAAATGTCCAGAAATAAAGTTTTCATGGGTCACAGCCACAGCTGTTCATTTATGTGTTGTCTATGTCTGTTTTCCTGCTATAACAGCAGAGCTAAATAGTTGTGACAGAAACAGCACGGCCCCCAGAGCCTAAAGTATTTATTCTCTGAAAATAGTAAAATTCCCCCCAAAAAAAGCTTTACAGGAAAAGTCTGCCAACTCCTGCCATAACCTCTGTTGCCTTTCAATTAAAAAAAAATTAGAAAAACAATAAGTAACACTGACTTACATGTTTTCTTTAAAGGAAACACCGTGCATCTATTTTGTTAAGCAAGGCAAGTCTGTACAAGATATTTTCATATCTGTCCAATCTATTCTCATGCCTGTCCAATCTATTCTCCACACAGAGGTGAAAGTAATCTTTTAAAACTTTAAATCAGAACACCGCATTCTCCAGATTAAAACCTCAATGGAGTCCATCACATGCACAGAGAATTAATCCCCACTCCTTCTCCACCCTCACCTCAGCCACTCAGCCGCAGCCACAGCTGCCTTTATTCAGAGCCTCCGACTCCTCCCACTCTGATGGGCTTGGGTCAACCCAAAGTGCACTCCTGGGCTTTTGGCAAGACACTCTCCACGTACATCCTCTGGTCTCACTTCAAGGAGCCCTTCTCCAACTATTCCATTTCATTAGGGACGCTGTTGGTCTGGGGGGTTTGGTTTGGTTTTAATTCCTACACCCTGTTACACTGTCTTTTTAGCCCTTCATATTTTGTGACTGTTAATCTACTAGCTTGTGGTCGGCTTCTGCTATTAAGACTCTAAGCTCCAAGACGGCAAGAACTCCATCGTGCTCACCACTGTATACCCAGCACCCGGCCAGATATGCAGAAGGCACTCCCAAAACACTTCAGGGAATAACAGAAGAAAGAAATGCTCCACTCTTAAATTTACCAGCTCTTCTCTGCCAGTTTCTACATGCTAGATGTATATAACCCTTATATTTTCATTTGTTAAAGGTATTCCAACCAAAATCTAATTTGTTGTTTTCCAAAATCAGTCTTAAGTGTTTGAATTTTCTTTGAATACACATCAAAGAATAAGTATCTATTTATACTACTCTGAGATTTTGGGATTTGATAATATAAATAGGGTCTCTAAAATAAGACAAAATGTCCAAATGAAATGTTAGTTTATCAAAATACACTTCATGTTTTCCTTACAGACATTTTCCAGTATCAGTTTAGAGCCAATTAAATTTTGAAATCTGTAATAATCATTTCCAAGGGCTATGGTACAAGTGCCTTATAGTATCTAAGACAAAAAATATTAAAATATTTTAATATGTATTAAAATGTTTAATATTTTATTTTAGTATGTAAAAAAAATTACAGTTTTTAGTAGACAAGAGTCATTCTAATGGAGAACCCAAGACACTTCATTATAATGATTAATATATCATTAATAAATTAATTTTAAAAATTAAAGTAACGTTGAAGGGTGTTACAGGGACAACTCAGGGTGAATGCCCAACCCACAAAGATGCCTCCTTCTCTAGGAACTGCCCTCATTTATTTTTTTAAACATTTTTTAAAAATTTAAGCATTAAAAAAAAATTTAAGTATGGTTAATTTACAATATTATGCTAGTTTCGGGTATACAGCAAAGCGATTCAGTTATATATACATATATATACATATATATATTTTTTCAGATTCTTTTCCATTATAGGTTATTACAGGATATTGAATATAGTTCCCTGTGCTATACAGTAGGTTCTTGTTGGTTATCTATTTTATATATAGATAGTACTGTGTATATGTTAATCCCAAACTCCTAATTTATCTCCACCCCACCCCGTTCTTCCCATTTGGTAACCCTAAGTTTGTTTCTATGTCTGTGAGTCTATTTCTGTTTTGTAAATAAGTTCATTTACATCATTTTAGATTCCACATGTAAGTGATATCATATGATACTTGTCTCTCTCTGTCTGACTTACTTCACTTAATAGAATAATCTCTAGGTCCATCCATGTTTCTGCAAATGTCATTATTTCATTCTTTTTTATGGCTGAGTAATAGTCCCTTGTATATATGTACCACACCTTCTTTATTCATTCCTTTGTCAGTGGACATTTAGGTGGCTTCCATGTCTTGGCTGTCGTAAATAGTGCTGCTATGAACATAAGGGTGCATGTGTCTTTTTGAATTAAGAGTTTTCTCTGGGTATATGCCCAAGAGTAGGCTTGCAGGATGCCCTCATTTATAAGTGGGGTCCCCCAGCCAAAGTCAAGTCTGTGAGAAACTCTCCACGGGGAAGCTGGGATTTTGAACTGAGAGAGACACGATAAGAGTGACGGGCAGCTGAGTCCCTTTCAATGTCGATACTCTTAGGTGCTGCACAAATGCTGTGGAAGGACCCCAGAGGGGGCTGGCTCCTGCCTGCTAGCCACAGCCTAGGGTTTTCTTTAACACTTTCAGGAATTCTACAAGATTTCCAAGCATATGTCCGATAATTCCCCAATGTTTTCTTTTGTATTTAATCTCAATGTGATTGTTTTATTCCCACAGCCAAATGAATTTTAACTGGTATAGCCTCCCCAACAAGACTGTTAGAAATTAGTTGGAGTGATCCAGCCAAACACCTTATCAATCACGTGGACCAAATGGTAGCTAACAGTTTTCGAGTCTATGAGATACTGTATATTGTTTTCAAACTGTATTTTTAAATGTTCTTTCCAATTTAGATTTTTACTAAGCTAAACAAGCTCATCAAACATCTCAATTATCAAGTTTTATCATATACATTTATACACAAAGAACATTGTCTTCGAAGTCACCCACTAGTGTTTCTGCGAGATACATAAATAAAGTGTAGGAGAGGGGAGGGTTTTTCAGACTACATGGAGGGGTAACAGCACATTACACATTAGAGACGATACCGTGATCCTAAGGCAACATAATTTTCAGACTGGAATTTATGGACCTGATCAAAATATGTAAGTTATATACTGAGAAATGAACACTGCAAGTCTGGTGCTGCAAATCCCCATGGGGACAGGAGTGAAATGGGATTTTTCTCAAAAATCTTCTGTGTCATTTAAAGCTCCTGAGCTTTCTACCACTGGATTTTATTTATATTTCAGGGAGCTTAATGATGTAATGACTTAGGGATCCAGTATCTGCTTTTCTATATTAAAACTCAATCTTACTTTAGTATTTTTCAGAGCTACAGAAACAGATTTTTGATTTTATTTAAGGCCAAATAGAAGAAAACAAACTTTTGCAAAGTATGTACTCAAAAAAAAAAAAAAGTACATGATTACTTTCCATTTCCAGGCTCAGTAATCTCCTATTGAGTTTACTTTCTACTAAATAAATAATAGGAGAATGGAGCTAAAGGACACAGCTTAAAAACTGTTTCAAACCAAACTGGACAAAGTCTTGCGAAAACTTTAAGACCTCCAAGAAATCAGCTTCTGAGCAAACTATCAGACTCACAGATTTTAAAACACAGTAACTGCTGTACTGACATTTTAGATGTAATTTTACTGTGATTTTTTGTTGTTGTTTCAGAGTAAGCTTCTGTTGTGATAAAACAGTAGGAGCAGAAGGCTTTTCCCAGCGTTTTTCTTTCCTAGAAATACTTACTTGTCTAAGAAAAATAACATTATCACTTTGGGAAAGATAGCTAAAAACATTTTTCATCACAGACTATATTTTTGCAAGAGAAATAAAACCACAACTTCAGTGAGTTTTTATGTTCATCTTTCCCTTATCCAAAGAGAGAGATGCTTTGGATTGAAGTAATTATACAGAACATGAAGAAGAAGTAAACTATCAGGAGATAAGACTAGGAAAAGAAACAGTCAAAATAATTCCATCATGCCCCCTGTTAACCTATATGCCTGTTAACATCTTTTCTATTATTATATTCTTTATCCAGTACAGGAGTATAATTTAAAATTAACGCATTCAGTAAATTACATACCCTGGACTCAGCATCGTCTTCTTCTTCATCAGGATTATAAGCTTCTGCACATACTATAAAAATAAAAATGGACATTTTAAAGATTCCTTCACCAAGAAACATGCTACAATAAATATATCTTGAAAAATTAGTGAACAAAAAGAGGGCTGTGGTGTAAAAAACCATTAATTCACCTCATCCAGGGCAAGCAGTCTACCCCCCAAAGCCAGTTTGCTATTGCAATTTATAAGGAATTGACTAAAATATAAAGCTGCACTTTAAGACACTGATAACTGCTTTCTCTTATTCAGAGAAACATAGCTAACCTCTTTCATCTTCATTTCCAAGCTACAGAAATGCATAAGATCAAAAAATTACCTGAAAGAACACACACAAAGTCTAAGTCTGCTTTGAAATGATCAATTTAATCAAGCAGTTATGAGTAACTTTCATAAATTATCATAATTCAATCTTCCAGGAACAAATGCTATTAATATTTTGCATATTCCTTTCCAGTCTTTATTCTGAGCTGAGTTCATACCGCATCCACAATTTTAAAACCTGCTGTTTCATTTAACACTTAAGAATTCTGTATGTCATTAGAAACATTTTGTAAATATTGTTTTAAGGATTGCTAACTAGTTACCATAAGCTATAATTTACCACACCCCTAATGCTAGACACGAAGCTGGCTTCTGTTAAAACAACCTTGCAATAAACATCTTCATGCATAAACATTTGTCTACATTTCAGATTATGCTGTGGAATTATTCCCAAATGTTATTTTGGGGGCTAAAAGGTATGACAACATTTAAGGCATATTTATCACCATGTTTCCTCCCAATGGGATTATACCCATCCAGTGTCCTATAAGCAGTGTGTAAGGAGACTCCTCTAAATGGTACCGCAGACTTAGATATTAATGCTCAAACTCTCTGCCAATTTAAATGAAAAAAAGATCTAAATTTTTAAGTATTACTGAATTTGAACAATGTTCAAATGATTGTAAGCTGACTGTATTTCCTCTTTTGTCCCTATGTCTGAGGCATTTATTTTTGTATTTGGTTTTCTTTTTGACTTATACCAGTTTCTCAATACCACTTTGTCATATTTCTTATAATCATTTTATCCAGTTTGCTTTTTTTTTTTTGCCACACCATGTGCCTTTCAAGATCTTAGGTACCCGACCAAGGATTGATCCAGGGCCATGGCAGTGAAAGCACGGAGTCCTAACCAGGGGACGACCAGGGAATTCCCTCCAGTTTGCTTTTTAACTATAATTACCAATTTTTTTTTTGTCTTTGTTTTTTTGATCAATTATGCATGCTGTTTGTTTTTAATGTAATGAAATCAGGGAAGAAAATTCCCCAATATGATTTAAACCCAATTTTAAACATCACAAAAGTACCACTGCTTTTGAGTTGGGTATTTGTAAATCTTCTTTATTTGCAAATCTACAGATCTGTAACTTCTCTTCTTTCAGTTTGTAAAGGTAGACCTTTTTACATTTACCCTTTAATCCGTGTGGACTTGATTCTGGCATGGATGTAGAAATGAGAGCAGAGGACAGGTGGAAGGCTGACAAATGTCTTTCCAGGGGCCTCAGGATGGTCTCCGGAGTACTGTCATCTTTAGCTCAACGACTGTCATTACTATTACAAAACCTGCCAGTAGCTTTCTTTTCTCCAGGCATTGCTCTATACACCTAAGCCAGTGAGTGCTTCTTAACTAGGGCCTATTCTGCCCCGCAGCATGACACTTAGGCAATGTCTGGAGACATTTTGGTTGTCACAGTTGTGGGAGGTTAAGAGGAAGCTGCTGGGGGAGGCTAGGGATGCTGCTAGACACCCCGCCCCGCACAGTATAGCTCCCTCGCCCCCTCTCCCCAAGAAAGAATGACCTGGTCCAAAATGTCAACAGTGCTGAAGCTGAGAAACCCTGACCTGCTGTACATTTTCCCCTTCAATCTCGCAACAACCCTAAGATAGGTGTCATATCACCACCTGGCAGATGAAAGAACAGGGCACAGTTACGTATCTTGGCCAACATCACACATCGTACATCATCTTGTAGCACCACAGGACTTGACCCTAGGGCTGTCTGGCTGACTCCAAAGGCCTTGTTCTTTTCTTTTTTTTAATGTTTTAGAAAGCGGCTTTATTGAGATACAATTCACCCATGAAAAGCGTGCATTCAATGCGTTTTGGTATACTACATTATAACTTTTAAACACTGTGGCAGAATATATATAACACAAAATTTGCCATTTTTAAGTATACAATTCAGTGGCATTAAGTACATGCACAATGTTGTATAACCACCACCACTATTTATATCCAAGATTTTTTCATTACCCTAAGCAAAAACTCTGAAACCATAAGGCAACAACTCCCCATTCCTCCTGTCCCCCACCCCTGGTAACCTCTAATCTTCTTTCAGACTCTATGAATTTGACTATTCTAGGTACCTCACGTAAGTGGAATCATATAATATTTGTCCTTTGTGGCTGGCTTATTTCATTTAGCATGATGGCTTCCAGGTTCATCCATGTTGTAGCAGGCGTTAGAATCTCATTCCTTTTTATGCAAAGGCCTTGTCCTTAACCACTGTCCTGTGCATGACGGCTCTGGTGAATTCACCAGCTCAATGCCTGGACATCAGCGTTCCGCCTCAGAAACCTAACAGAAGGGGACCGTCTTCCCGGGACAGGCTCCCATTAAAGAACCTCACTGACGCATATCACCAGAATGGCAGCTTAGTAACTAACTTCCCGAATCAGTATGGAGTCAGCGTGACCAGCCAGCTCTGTCCCTGCAGGAAGACCACAGGAGAAGCCAAATCACAAGTAAAAGGTTCCTTGGTGAGAAGGAGATGGGAGGAAGAGAGAGTCTGTCAAATAAACTGACTATTGAATGCGTCAGTCTGGGACAGCCCAAGGCATCCATACACAGTACACATGGTCCTGCTCCTGTGGCCCAGACTCTTGAACTGTGTTGCTGCAACTTTCCTAAAAGCAGGACAGCATCTACCTCTAAAGCTTGGCTCCGTAACTTTCTGTTTCCATGTTTGACCAACCTCACTGGCAGGACTGACACATAATTTGCAGGGCTCAGTGCAAAATGAAAATATACGCCCGTTTTCAAAAGTTAAGATTTTTAAGAGGGCAAGAGCAGAACACTAAACCAAATTAGAGGCCCTTGTGAGGGTGGGGTCCGTGAAGTCAACCACTGTCATAGGATCTATATGTTCAGTGAGGTGATAGCGTCGATAAGATACTATGTTCTTCGAGGTAACCTGTTATATAGAGAGCCTTGGTCCATTAGTGTTGAGCTTAAGTTTTAATTCACAGAATGAAATCTTAATCCTCTAATTTCTAAGTTTCAAGCCCCTAAATGCTGACTAAAAATCATCACTAGTAAGAATCTATTTTCTTTCTAAATAACTTATCAATTGCCCCAGTATTATTTATTACTTAACACCCTTCTGATCTGTGATACCTACCTTATCACATGTTTGTTTATTTCTGGGCTATCCATTTCATTGAACCATTTATTGTGCCAATATTACAAGGTTTAGTTCTTGGCACTGATGTGCAATTGTTTCACGATATTAAAATTCACCTACTGCCACCTCCTACACCCAAATCAAAATACAGCACCTGCAGTTTTGTGCACAGCCATGGTGGCTCACACCTCCTTATCTTCACTGACACAGTCTCCTCCTCTCCAAGCCATCCCTTCTCTCCAGCCCCAACTAAAAAGTCAGATTAAGAGTCACCTGTTGACCTCTCACCTACACAGGGCTAACTCAGGATACCCCACTGCTGTGCTCCCTTTGCACTGTCCCTAGAGTGTGGGCACAGCTCATTACCATCACCTACCACACTTCACTCTACCAAAGACATTACCACCTGTTGCCCCTTCAGGCTGGAACTGCAGCCCTTCAGGGACTGACTGTGTGCTTTGTTCATTTCTATATTTCCCTGGCACTGACCTGGCACAGTGCCTGGCTCAATGCATTTTTTTTGAATGAATGACTGATTGATGAACAAATAAGCTTGACAGTCCTTGAAGGCAAACACAATGTCTCTTTTAAACATCTCCCAGTAGTCTACCTGTATTATACACTCTCAAACAAACACACGTAGAATGAATGAATGAATGAATAAAAAGTTGTTCTTTTTTGTTAAAATATCCTACACCATATGTCCAAAAAAATGGGGACAGAGAGGTTGAGTGAAAATGAGGACCTTTTGTCTTGTTCACCAAGGGGCCAAGCACAGAGATTAGGAGTTCAGTAAATATCTATACAAGGAATGAATGGATGAAAGACTATGTCTAGATGGACCCTCAAACCAAAGCCTCCAGATAACCTGAGCTGCCTCGAATGTTTTTCTGAATTGCACCCCCTCCCTCCTGGGCAATCTGAAATTGAGCTGAAGCTATATATTCTATTCTTTGTTTGGCAATTACACAGTAATGAAGAGCAGAGTCTTTTTCTTTATGTGAACCCTACATTGAGTTTTTCCTGTCATGTTGTGCATACATGTATTTCGATAATACATTAGTCATCTAGAATGCTCCAAGAATTTAAGTAGTTTCCCACATTGCAGACAGTGTAATGTGCACTGGTGCAGCCAGACAACTGTAGACAAGGGACAAGGGTTTTTTTCCTCCTGGTGCCAAATACATGTTGTCTTTTCCAACACCATTTCTCCAACTCTCTGACACCAACCGAATGTCCAACAATTCAATTCAATTCTGACACTACCTACCCGCAGTTAGCATCAGATCCCACACATTAAAGGGCTCAGTCCCACAAGAGTGCCCCCACTTCAGACACCAATCACAATTCCCAAGCTACCCATACTTCTGACCGACCAGCTGTAAACTGGGGGTTCCCACGACACCCTCCTCAGGTTTGATAATTCACTAGAATGACTCACAGGACTCAGGAAGTGCTTTCCTTACTCTTACTGGTTTATTATAAAGGATACAACTCAAGTACAGCCAAATGGATGAGAGGCACAGAGCAAGATATAGTGGGTGGGGGTCAATGCCCTTTCTGGGTGTGCCACTCTCCCAGCTCTTTGACGTGCTCCCCATTGTGCAAGCTCTCTGCACCCTGTCATTTAGAGGTTTCTATGGAGGTTTTATTACATGGGCACCAAGCGTTAAATCATTGGCCTTTGCTGATTAAACCCATCTCCACTCTCTCTCCCCTTCTCCGAGGCTGGGCTGAAAGCTCCAAGCTTCCAATCAAAGTTTGGTCTTTCCGGGACCAGCCCCCATTCTGAAGTTATCCAGGAGCCCCTGAGCCAAGAATCACTGGTTAGCACACCAAAGAAACTCAGGAGATCCCCAGGGTTTTGGAAGCTCTGTGCCAGGCGCTGGGACAAAGACCAAGTTAGCCCTCTTATTATACCGCACAAGGGATTACACCAACTCCCAGGGTTTTTCACCAAGTGCCCACTATACTTTGTCAGGAATGTATAAAAATCAGTACAGTCAAAACAACTGTGACCTGGACAAGTTTACATAACCCTGTGCGCTCTGACAAAGCTAACAAAGAATAAAGGAAGCAGACGGAGCCCCATGAGTCACTGGGCCTCAGCACCTGGCACGGAGCCTTGCACACAGTATACCCTCAATAAATATTTGCTGAAGGAATCAAAAGCAAATGTGGCCTGTACAGAAAGACTGCATGGTTTAGAGGCCTAAAACCTAGGGAAAAATGGACTTCTACAAAATATATGAAATTTACTTTCCCAATGTTCTCAATACACTAAGATTCCAGCACACTTATTTAAATGATAATCAGATTAAAATAAAGCTATTATAAAAGCACAGGTGTATTAGACAACAGAGTTCTGATTCAATATGGTTAAACTTAGCTCACTGAAGTGGAAATGTCCTCCTACAAAGGGAAATAAATGTACCTTTTACAAATACTAGTTTAAGGCATGCATTTTCCAACAAGAAGATTAGCTGGAGGAAGGGGCAAAAAAAACAACAACCCTTTTTTTTCAATGTAAAACACAGATATACATGCAATTCTTAACCAGATATATAGTATATCTGTTGTATTAAAGTCTCATGGTGGGTGTGGCAGTTAGGGAGAAAAAGTCTAAGAAGACTTGGGGTAGATGCAACGATACAAATAAGATTGTGCAACACGGTCTACTAGTTATAAGTAAGTAAAGGGAAGAGGCACAATGACAAGCCATAAACTTTCCCCCTCCCCGCTTCACTCACATTTTTGCCCAGGTAACTTGGTACCTATCCGCTGTGACGTATCAGTGATCACCTTAGAGTGTAATTCACAAAGCAAAAGCATTTGGACAGTATGTCAAAATACAGAAGTTCACATTTAGATCCCAAATCACATTCAAGCGAAAGGACCCACAGGAAATCTGATTTATTCATTCAAAAAAATAGTTTTTGAAATGTGGGAGGTGATGCAAAAAAGAACTATGCAAAGTACCTATATTACCACTATGTATTATACTATGTATTATACTATGTAAGTTGTTACATCTATGTATTTTATATCACTTTATTTTTTTAATTTTTATTGAAATATAGTTGATTTATAACATTGTGTTAGTTTCAGGTATACAGCAAAGTGATTCAGTTATACATACATGTGTCTTTTTTTAGATTCTTTTCCATTATAGTTATTATAAGATATTGAGTATAGTTCCCTGTGCTATACAGTAGGTACTTGTTGACAAATATTATATAGAACTATGTACCACGTATAAACCATTTGTTCTCTAGGCGATCACAGACTAGAAAACAAGAAAATAGAAATAGAATAACCACAATAACATTAGTACCACGATGGAGGTGTGTACAAAGTATGTAGGAGTACAGAAGAGAAAGGGGTGACCTGCTGCTCAGAGAACAAGGCTTTGCAGAAAAACAGACTCCCTAAATAGTTAATGAAGAATGGGAAGAAGTTTCCTGAGAAAAGAGGAGATCGTTTTGTTCACTGCTGTATTTCTAGCACTTGGAAGAGTGAATGGGACATAGTAAATGTTAACAAAAATGGCTGAAGAAATGAATAGTTATTTTAATATCTCTTCATTGCCCCTTAGACCTATGGAAACTGCATCTGTCAGGGTAGACTGGCTTATGCTACAGTAACAAGCATCCCCAAATCGTCGTGAAAACAACAGAAGTTTACATCTTGCCTACACTATATGTCCATCTCAGGACAGTGGGTACTCTGCCCCATGTGTTCTTTACAGAGGGATGCAGGCTGACAGAGCTGCCACCATTTAGAATGTCACCAGTCCCCAAGAGAGTGGCAAATTACTCACTGGCTCCTGATGGGGCTCAAGACACAGCACCCCAAAACATGGTACCCCAAAACATGGCACACTGGCATACTATCTTAGGCTGAGGGAGTTTGAGAAAATGTCAGAAGCAGGGAGGTCACTCTGACCTTCATCCCCTTCCCCTGCCTTTCTTCTCTGAAAGTAGGAGATAAACCTCCCATGTGAAAGATACCTTCTCCCTGTACCAGGAGGAAGGGAGACATTCTTATCACCAGGGCAGAGAACGCTGTATAAACAAACCTTGTTACTCCTTCACCATTTAATTATCCACAGCCCAAATCCTTTGTCTTGTCAACTATTCACAAATTTACAGTTTTTTTGTCTAAAAGGTGTAAAAGCCTCCTGCTCTGGTCACTTCTTTGGGTCTTCATTTTCTCGTGAAGGCTCCCGTGTATATGTAAAACTTCAATAAAATGTGTATGCTTTTCTTCTCTTAATCTTGTCAGTTTAATTGTTAAGCCCAGCCAGAGACCCAAAGAGGGTCCTGGAGAATTTTTCCTCCCCTCTGCTCCCAAAGCTTCAGCGTGGAAGTGATGCATGTCACCTCTGCCAATAAGGAATGTACATCACACTTCATAAGACAAGTGACATGATCTTTCCTAATGTCACGGAGACATGGAAGTGTGATCTTACCATGTGCCCAGAGGAAAGAACACCATCTGATGGCCCTAAACCCAAGGATTCCTCTCCCTCCTTCTCTCTCTATTAGGGGCTTAGAAGGGGAGGGAGAGAGAGAGTATTGAAATCAACCTTACAGTTTACTTACAAACAGTGAAAAAAAACTTAATTTAAAAATCTACAGGGTAAGGGTGGCGCAGTGGTTAAGAACCCGCTTGCCAATGCAAGGGACGTGGGTTCAAGCCCTGGTTTGGGAAGATCCCACATGCCGCAGAGCAACTAAACCTGTGTGCCACAACTACTGAGCCTGCGCTCTAGAGCCCATGACCCACAACTACTGAGCCTGCGCTCTAGAGCCTGCGAGCCACAACTACTGGAGCCTGCGCGCCTAGAGCCCGTGCTCCGCAACAAGAGAGGCCACTGCAACGAGAAGCCCGCGCACCGCAACGAAGAGTAGCACCCGCTCGCCGCAACTAGAGAAAGCCTGTGCACAGCAACAAAGACCCAACTCAGCCATAAATAAATAAATAAATAAATAAATAAATAAATAATCTACAGAGTAAGCCTCATAAACTCTGAGCAGAATCATTACCATTTCCTTAAAACTGCCATTCAAATATTAATTTACTATTCAGTTATTCAGTATATAACAACATTTTACTATCTCCTGCATCAAAACATTAAAAGTCATTATAGGGGCTTCCTTGGTGGCGCAGTGGTTAAGAACCCGCCTGCCAACACAGGGGACACGGGTTCAATCCCTGGTCTGGGAAGATCCCACATGCCGCAGAGCAACTAAGCCAGTGCGCCACAACTACTGAGCCTGTGCTCTAGAGCCCACGAGCCACAACTACTGAAGCCCACGTGCCTAGAGCCCATGCTCTGCAACAAGAGAAGCTACCTCAATGAGAAGCCTGAGTACCCCAACGAAGAGTAGCCCCCACTTGCTGCAACTAGAGGAAGCCCACGTGCAGCAATGAAGACCCAATGCAGCCAAAAATAAAATAAATAAATTTTTAAAAACTCATTATAATCTACTATGTTACTGCCTATATTTCAGCTATAATACAAAAAGAGCAGTATAAACACATCCTGAACTTATCTTGCAGGAATGTTAGCAGGCTTCATTAAATAGTACTTAAGCGAATATTTAATTCCCAAATCAGTTATGTTCATGTCAGAAAAATTTTAAAGATTTTAGCAAAGCTACTTAACTGTATAATCCTGTCTTGGTGAAATGAAAGAAATACAGCTTCCACTTAATCTAGCTGGTTTTACCTCTCCCCAAGGTTATCAATGGGGCTTTAAGAATCAGCCCCTCAAAACCATCTTCTGGTTCTCTATAAAATTTTTTTTTTATTTTATATTGGAATACAGTTGATTTACAATGTTGTGTTAGTTTCAGGTGTACAGCAAAGTGATTTAGTTATATTTATCAAGAACCATTCATACCTCACAAGTAAACCACCATGTTCAGGACACTACTGGATCAGTGTCACTAAGATACATAAATAAGCAGCAACAGAGAGCTTCAAACAAATGAGAATTTGCCCATCACTTGCTATTTTCCTATTATTAAAGCTACAGAAACCAAAACATTCTTTAATCTGTTTTTTAAAAAACATGTAGGAAGCAACCTAAATGTCCATCGATAGACAAATGGATAAAGAAGATATGGTATATATATAAATATATATATACATACATTTATATATACACAGTGAAGTATTACACAGCCATAAAAAAATGGAATATTGCCATTTGTGACAACATGGAAGGATCTAGACAGTATTATGCTAAGTGAGATAAGCCATACAAATAAAGACAAATACTGCATGATTTGACTTACATGCAGAATCTAAGAAGCAAAACAACCAAACCAAGCCAAAACAAAAACAGACTAATAGACACAGAGAACAAAACAAGTGGTTGCCAGAAGGGAGGTGTTAGGGCGGATGAAATAAGTGAAGGGGATTAAGAGGTACAAACCTCCAGTTATATAATAAGTCACAGGGATATAATACACAGCATAAGGAATATGGTCAATAGTATTGCAAGAACTCTGTATGCGGACAGGTATTACTAGACTTATCCTGGTGATCATTTCATAATGTATATAAACATCAAATCATTATGTAGTAAACCTGACACTAACATAATATTGTATATAAACTATTTTTTTAAGTGTAAATTTTTCTTCAAAAATGCCTCCCAAGGAAAATCAAAGGACTAACTATGTCACAACCCATATACACATGGCAAGTAAATTTTTATTCTAGACTTGGGTTCCAAATCAATGAAAAACTTTAGTTATGAAGTACATCGACTCAATCATTGAATCTATCCCCAATCCATTTTCTTTCCACCACATGTTCAACCCGTATACATTCAGTCTATAAAATATCCATCACCTCTTTTTTTTTTTTTTTTTTTTTCGGTACGCGGGCCTCTCACTGTTGCGGCCTCTCCCGTAGCGGAGCACAGGCTCCGGACGCGCAGGCTCAGCCGCTTCGCGGCATGTGGGATCCTCCCGGGCCGGGGCACGAACCCTTGTCCCCTGCATCGGCAGGCGGACTCTCAACCACTGCGCCACCAGGGAAGCCCCATCACCTCTTTTAATAATTAACTCGTTTATAAGGAGTATGGCACAATTAAGAGGACAAAGAATTCAACAGGCTTATAAAAAGAAGCATGTCAATCAACATGAAGTGTTTCTGTGAGGAGGAATCCAGAATAGGATAGGCTCAAATACTCTACAGAATACCACTGTTCATAGGCTATGAGTAGCCTGTGGGATTCAGAGAATGGAGGAAACACCATATGTGCCCTCACTCCCTCTCACATGGAACAATGGTCCCCCTGTAGCTACTGACATTCCTTCCATCAGTAAGGATTTAAGAAAATGAACAATATGAAGATCCAAGAAAGGTCAAGTGCATGTAATCAAAGGACCCAATTTCTGGGTACTTTCCAGATCATATATTCCAAACAAATGTTCTTTAAGTAAAAGTATAAAAACTTACAAATGACCAAGAGTAAGACAAATAGATGCAATAAAAGAGACTTAAGAATAAGTCTGAGAACATATTTTGATAACCATTAATACTTCAAAGCCCTTGTATGTGCTTGCTACTAGTCACTACAATTCCTCAAAGATATTCTCCAGAACTATTAAGTGGCAGACAGCAAGTGGCTCTGTTTGTACTAGAGGACAGTGGTATAATAGAAATTATAGTTATGCTTTGCTGAAAAACTTCTGAGAATTATATTTGATGCATAGTGTGGGTTTTCAGAAATTAATAGCCAAGGAGAAATCAAAAAAGATTTCTAATTCTTTGATTAAAAGGCCAGCAAACAGTTTCCTAAGAGTTTGTGCAAATGCTCTATTGTTCAGATAATGTGATCACCTCTTGGCATTGGTCTGAGACCTTGAATCACATTAAAGTAATATGAATACAAGTTCTAGCTGATAATGAATGATATATTTATCAAAATAGAATTTTGTCCTTCTGACACAGCAGAGCTACTTAAAGCTTGAAAATAATTTTGTTTACTGTTTGAGACTAACACTGCCTAACATGCCTATGAGAGGATTACAGGAACAGAAAAACTACAGATTCTTCTAATTTATTAATAAACTTTCAGAACCAGTATCATTTGTCAAGATGATTCTTGGATGTGATATTTGGTTTTAAATATAGCCAGAGTTACAGGAAAATAGTTTAGTCAATTCCCAGCTTCCAGATTTAGTAATAAAACTAAATGTAAGCATTACAGGAATATCTTTCAGTTAAGTCTCTCTATGTGATTATCAGAAGTCTAGTAAGAATTTCGATGCTATTTTAGAAAAATATCATCTAACCGTAACAAGACAATGCATACTAACATCCAAACACTTATAATATATAATATATATATACAAGTAAAAGCAAGTCAGTCTAGCTTATTCATTATTTAAAGTCAAAAGAAATTAATCCTAATAAACAGCTTAGTAGGATTTTCTTCTCTGAGCAAAGAAAAAATCCATTTCTAATTTTTTAAAGGAAAACTTCAAAAAAAAAGTCAAGATTTGTGAGGCAATGAATGATAATGAATTTAAAAGAATTTTTAATTTAAAAAATGATATAAAGATAAGATAGGCGATACAGAAACAAAATAGCAATTAAGCATTTAAAATCTAATAAATTAGCAAAATGACATGATTTTACCCAAATTTCATTTTGGAGAGGGTGCACAGCTTAGAGTGAACTTTTTCATATGCTGCTGTGAAACTCTAAGCAGGGGGTGGGGTGGAGATGGAGGGGTCAGTCTGAAAATAGTTATTAAAAGCCTTGAAAATGTTCGTGCTCAATTCAGCAAGTGCTCTGCAAGTAATCTAATCTGAAGACATCCTGACAGCTGAAAACAGAAGAAATGTAAATTCCCAACAATAAACAAATGAATTATGATAGATATCCATACATACTACTGATATACTCTACATCCATTTAAAGACTGTATTTTACAAAAATATCTAATAACACAGGAAGATGTTCACCAAATCTGAATTAGGTCATTTTTTTTTGTTTGTTTGTTTGTTTAAAAAAACAGGTTTCAAGACAGATAAATGACCTGAGCCCACAGACAGTATGCATGAAGTCTGCAGAGGAGATACCAGAGTGCATATGGTGGTTTTTTTCTTCAAGGTGTGATTGTGATGATTCTAATTTTCCTATTTGTGCCTTCCTAGGTTTTCCTCTTTTTCAATGTGCTGTGTTTATAATCAGAAGTAAAGGTTTTTTTTTTTTCCAAAAAGAGATGATTGTAAAACTCTTTGAAACATTCATATCTCAAACATAAAAGGGCTTCTTAAAAACATAATAAATGTTACCTTGCTAAAAATCTTTCTTTTA
This sequence comes from Lagenorhynchus albirostris, assembly GCF_949774975.1. Lineage (NCBI taxonomy): Eukaryota > Metazoa > Chordata > Mammalia > Artiodactyla > Delphinidae > Lagenorhynchus > Lagenorhynchus albirostris. The sequence continues at coordinate 89,618,324 of NC_083102.1, read as the reverse complement.
AATGTATCTAATCCTTTTTCAAAATTACTTTTATAATTTAATACTTCCTAAAAACATATAGCTTCTTCAATTGGCAGAATCAAGGTACAAAAACTTATTAGAAAGTAGTTAGGAAAAAAAATCTCATTAAGGATATTACTGTAAAACTGAACTCTTTCTAATAGAACTTTTCACATAAAATAAAAATACTGACTTGATGTCTACCTTAATCTTCTAATAATATGGCTTCCTCTACATCTTGAATACTAGAAAACCATCTTCAGGTGTTCAGAACAGCGGAGTGAGGAGTATGGCAACTCCTCACCCCAAAAGCAGTGATAAAACAAAATACAATTTTCACAAAAAAAGTAAAACAAAAACATTTCAGGACTCTGGAAATCAACTGAAGGCATACAAATTGAAAAGCATTTATTCATGAAAAACTACTGAACCTCAAGTTAGAACAGCGGGACTGTAAAAACACTCCTGCGCTCTTCCTTTACTCCCAGCTACTACCACATTCACAACACTTCTGACACCACACGTGAGAGAGAGCTGATTCCCACACTGACCGATCCTTCTTCAATAGCCGATGTCCACAATTGCATTCAGTTCTGACACTATCTACCTGGAGTTAGCATCAGATCCCACAAGTCAAGGGTTTAGTTCCACAAGACCCCCCCCAACTTGAGATGCCAATCACAAGTAGTAGGTCCCCAGGTTACCCACAACTTATGTCCAACGTGGCTATATATTTTAGGTCTCCAAGGCCCCCTCCTTGGATTTGATCATTTGCAAGAACAGCTCACAAAACTCAGGGGAACATGTTTACCAGTTTATTATATAATAAAGGATATGATAAAGGGTACAGATGAACACTCAGATGAAGAGATACATAGGACACGGGCTGGAAGGGCCCCGAGTGCAGGAGCTTCTGTCCCCGTGGAGTTGGGGGGCATCACCCTCCCAGCATGTAGATGTGCTCACTGAATCCTGTACTTTGGGGATTCTTATGAAGGCTTCCTCACATAGCCTGATCATCATCACATGACTGATGATGATTAATGCAATCTCCAGCCCCTCTCCCTTTCCCAGAGAATGGCAGGTAGGGCTGAAAGTCCCAAGCTTCTAATCACGGCTTGGTCTTCCTGGTGACCAGCCCACCACCCCATCCTGAAGCTATCCCCAAGCCCACCAGAAGTCTCCTCATTAGAACAAAGTCATTCCTATCACCCAGGAAATTTCAAAGGATTTGGGAGCTCTGTGTTAGGAACAAGGATCAAAGACCAAACATTAGGACAAAAGAGGCTTCTACCGCTCTTAGAAAATCACAAGGGTTTTAGGAGCCCTGTACCAGGAACTGCGGACAGAGACTAGTATACATTTTTTCCATTATTTCACAGGGAGTCTATGGCATTGCTGCTTAGGACTGCTACCCCAAATGTCCCAGCCTCAGGATGGTCAGCAGCGCAGTTTCAACAGCTTTGCCGCTGGAGAAGGCTAACTTAAGAGTAAAGTGCAAAAAACTCCACGCCCAGCAACACAGTTGGCAATGGTGATCACGGTGGCAGACAAACAGCAAGGCTATCAGGTTACGTAGCTGGAGGTTGTGGTCCTGGCTGCAGCAAACATCACACTAACAGACTAACCAGAAATTTTTAAAAATGAGACAACCACAGAAGAGCTTCAAAAGCTCTCCAAGCAACCAGGGCCCAATGGAAGGCTGTGTGGGCACACAGGAGAAACCAGACAGGGCCCAAGCTATCCAAATATCCCCAGCTGTACATGAGACTGTAGCACACGCAGGGAACACAGAGATGGCAGTCAGATGTTAGGATACACTTTAAAACTACCTGAAACAATTCAAGAGAAAAAACCCCAAACAATTCAAGAGAAAAAACCCCAAACAATCCAATTAAAATATGGGCATAGGATCCGAAGAGACATTTTTCCAAAGAAGGCATACAAATGGCCAACAGGTACATGAAAAGATGCTCAACATCACTAAGCACCAGGGAAATGCAAATCAAAACCACAATGAGATGTCACTTCACATCTGTCTGAATGGCTATTAATTATCAAAAGGACAAGAAATAACAAGTTTTGGTGAGAATGTGGAGAAAAGGGAACCGTTCTGCATTATTAAATTGGTGCAGATACTATGGAAAACAGTATAGAAGTTTCTCAAAAAATTAAAAATAGAACTACCATACAATCCAGCAATTCCACTTCTGGGTATTTATCTGAAGAAAACAAAATCACTGTCTTGATTATTTACAATAGCCAAGACATGGCAGCAACCTAAATGTCCATCCACGGGTGAATATGGATAAAGCCAATGTGGTATTTACATACAATGGAATACTACTCAGCATCAAAGAAGGAAATCTTGCCATTTGCAACAACATGGATGGACCTTGAGACCATTATGCTAAGTGAAATAAGGCAAAGAAAGACAAATGCTGTATGATCTCACATGTAGAGAATCTTTAAACAAACAAACAAAATAATCCAACTCACAGACAAAGAGAACAGATTGAGGGTTGTCAGAGGGGAAAAAATGCTACCTGAAATTTGAACATGCTCCCCAACTCACACAGAGATCCTTCAGCTAAAGGCATTTGACTATAACTTCTAACCAATCATGGACTGACCACTAAGCCATGCAGACACAGGGGCTAACCCTGGAGAGCCAGGGTTAAAATTTTTTTAATTAAAAAATTTAAGGGACTTCCCTGGTGGCGCAGCAGTTAAGAACCCACCTGCCAATGCAGGGGACATGGGTTCAATCCCTGGTCCGGGAAGATCCCACATGCCGTGGAGTAACTCAGCCCGTGCGCCACAACTACTGAGCCTGCGCTCTAGAGCCCACGAGCCACAACTACTGAAGCCCACACGCCTAGAGCCCGTGCTCCGCAACAAGAGAAGCCACTGCAATGAGAAGTCCATGCACCACAATGAAGAGTAGCCCCCGCTTGCCGCACCTAGAGAAAACCGGCGCGCAGCAACGAAGACCCAACGCAGCCAAAAATAAATAAGTAAATAAAATTTATTTAAAAAGCAGAGACATTAGCATCTACACACCATGGTGGAGACAGAGTCCATAGACTTAGCCCAGCAAAGCTGCTAAACAAAAAAAACAGCAGAAACAAGCCTGAGATGGAGTAAATCAGAATTTAGAATTGCTACAAAATATTATCTAAAATGCCAGCTCTCAGCAAACTTGTAAGGCATGCAAAGAAACACGAAAGTGTGTTCCATACTCAGGAAAATAGGCAGTCAATAGATATTGTCTCTGACTGGGCCCAGCTGTTGGCCTTCTCAGACAAAGACCTCAAAGCAAACCATAATTCTTTGGAACTAAAGGAAGCCATGTTTAAAAATTAAAGTATGATGACAATAACTCAACAAAGAATCTCACTAAAGAGGTAGAAATTATAATAAAGAAACAAATGAAATTCTGAAATAGAAAAGCACAATAACTGAGATGGAAAAACTCACTAGATGGGTTCACCATGTTTGAGCTGGCAGAAAAAAGAATCAAGAAACGTGAAGAAAGATCAACAGAAATAATTCAATCTAAAGAACAGATTAAAAAGAATGAATAAAAATGAAGAAAGCCTCAGAGACCTGTAAGATAACATCAAGCGTACTAACCTGCACATAATGGCAGTTCCACAAAAGGAGAGAAAGACGTAGGAAAAACAGGAAAAAATTATGGCCAAAAAACTCTCAAACTTTATGAAAACTGTTAACTTACAGACCCAAGATGCTCAATGAACCATAGCCTAGAATAAACACATAGGAATTCATACCTAGGCACATTTTAGTTAAACTGTTAAAAGTCAAAAACAAAATCTTCAAAACAGCTAAAAAAAGATGTATCATATATAAGGGAAAAATAAAATAATTAATGGTTACCTTATCAGAAACAATGGAGATCAGAAGGCACTGATGACATATTCAAATTGCTGAAAGAAAAAGATTCTCACAAGAATTCTGTATCCAGCAAAACTATCCTTTAAAAATGAAGGTGAAATGAATTCATTCTCAGATAAACAAGGACTAAGAAAATGTGTTGCTAGCAGATGTGCCCTATAAGAAATATTAAAGGATGCCCTTTAGGCTGAAAGGAAATGACACCAGAGGCTAGGCTAACTCAAATCAGCAGGAAGAAACGAAGAGCATCAGGAAAGATAAACATTTGAGTAAATATAAAAGACTGTATAAATGCACACATTTGCTCTTTTTTCTCTTTTTACTTTAAAAGACAGGATTGCATAAAGCAATAATTATAACACCAAACTGTTGGGTTTGTAACATATATAATACGTATGTCAATAACAGAACAGCGAGCTGACAGTCTAACCCTACCTACTTCCACTCCTACTTCACACACCTGAGTAAGGCAGTCTGATCGTTCCATGTGACTATCCCCAAGAAGAGATCACCTCTCCTCAGTTTGTTCCTGGGTAGTAACTGAGGTGAAAGGGGTCGGGGGGGACAATATGGACTTATTTTGAAACATCAGGAATCCATCTTGACCATTCTTGGGCATGATATCTCTGACCAAAATTTTTAATGCTTCCCACAACATACAGAATAAAGCCCAAATTCTTACCAAATCTTTCAAGGACCCCTCCCCAAACCATGATCTGATTCTAACCTATTTTTCAAGACTTTCCTCCTACTATAATAAAGCCCATATATTTCTAACCTTATTAGACTATTCACTATTATCTCAACACATTATTTCACATGGTTTCCCCACTGGAAATGTATCCCTTCCACTCCCCATTCCCACCTATCAAAATCCTACTCTCTCCTCAAAGCTCTGCACAAATGCCACATCCTCCCTGACACTTTCCCCAAGCACGAAAGTTAGAATTAAAGGTTCCCTTCTAGGTGGGAACACAGAATGCACCTTATTTGTATCTTCATTTCAGTGGAATCATGTGGGGGGCTAAATTCTAAACAATATATGAGGCAAAATCTCCAACACTCAATGTTATTCTTGAAAATCCCACAGGAAGCCATTGCTGAAGATAGCCATATAGTTCTAAGTCCACAGCAATGCGTTTTCTCTCCAGCATTAAAACAGATTGCTTCTTTTTCTGTTGAGCAGCAGAAGTTGCTGCTGGCTTACATTAAGAAGCCATGTTGTGTGGAAAATGAATTCCTTTGAACCCTAGAGATGCTCTTACTCTGAGAGGCATACAGGAACTGAGCAAGCCAGCAAGAAGGGGAGACCCCCATCTCCGCCTCACCCACTGAGGGCACAAACTTACTGAGTGGACTGTCCCTCTGTTCCTTTGCGCACAAGCTCCCTGTAGAGTGTGTACTATGGAATCAGAGCGGTGGCACCATAACCCAGCTCTGCTGTGCTGTCCTACAGCTGTCTGGTAGGGCAGTCATGGGTACAAGGTCATCTCTTCCAAAAGCTTGGGCACAAGCTAAATCCTACACAACTTTAGCAATCTCACTGAACAGTGTCTTGCAAATAGTGAGTTAATGGTAAATGCTTTTTAACTTAACTGAAGGGACAGCACAACCAACCAGATACAAAGCCATCTCTTCTACAGTTATCAGAGTATAAACATTCCAAAAACATTTTTTTGCACAAAAAAGCAGTTCTCTCACAAATTACAAACCCTTGCAAGCCTAGAAAAAAAATCCAATCTGATTTAAAAATTCAATAACTGCAAAATACGAAGGAGCCAGGTGGTTGGCTGCTCTTAATGTTCAGAAGAAAATAACATAAAAAAAGTCTGTGAAAGGAAAATTACAGTGACCTTTAGCCTCCCATTTTATCTCTTAGAAAAACTTGTATAAATGTAAAGTATTATTTCTTCTTTGAGGCGTTTTCCATTAGTAGCCAGATGAATTGATATTTTTGATAATAGTTCCATTCTTCTAAAGAGAAGCGACATTTGTCTGGTATTGTTATTTACTGTCACTCTGCGTGTAAAGCATTATTCTATCATGAAACGGTACTGTTTCTCAACAGAAAAAGACAAATCCAAATGGGTCACCTGTAGTCATACAGGCAGGTGGTGAAACAAGTGACAGGAGCGTCCCTCACACCCAGAGCTCAGGGCTCATCAACTGTCTCTGATTCACAAAGGTACTGAGTACACTGCAGATGTCCCCTTAGGCTGGAAAGGAAGTTCACGAGCCATGGGAGAAGCTGCCTTCCACAAACACAGCGGGCTTCTTCAGGGCAGCCATTCTAGCCTAGGAATCAGCTAGCGGACAGGATCCTAATAACCCAAAATAGGGCAGATAAAATTACTCCCTGGGGAGGTCAGGGTTTCCAAGCCCTGTGTCCTAGCAGACCCCTGACAGGAAAACGAGACAACTTCCAGGTCAATCCAGGATGGTTGGCCTAATTAATTAGAACCCTTTCCTGGGATCTTTGGGCGGCTTGAACCAGAGGGAATGCCAGGTGGGACTCTTTCTGGTGGCTACTGCTGTAAAGCGGGGAGCTGTGGTGGTCATATTCCCATCATGTGGAGAAAGCAGCCTAGAGCAGGGGAGAGAATCAGAGACAAGAGATGGGGAGATCCCTACCACTGCTCAAAGTCCAGGTGCCCAGCTGCATTCCTGCCCTCCCTGTGGCTGGATGATTTTGTGAGAACCCCACCGCCACCATTATTTCAATAAACCTTCCAACTTCACTTGATGGAATTCAACGTGCATTTCAGTCACTCACAATCATGGAGACCTCAGAAATTAAGGGGAACACTGGTTCAGAAAGATCAGGACAATAAGGAAAACAAGATAATAAACGTCCAACCAATACCAAAAATAACTAAAAATAAAACCATACAGCAGTCATTGATAAGTATTTGCAAAAGTCATTGATAGTATTTGATAGTATTTGTAAAATAACACGTTCAAAATCTAATGACTATTCAATGGAATTCTAACAACAAAAGTGGGTGATACGTAACTCGGGGACCATGTATGGTTCTGACAGAAGTACCCATGATTCTTTATCTATGATATTAGTCAGAGAACGCAAATGATAAAGGTAGCCTGCAAAACTGAAATTCTTCTCTTCCACCAAGTTTTGCTGTCTTGCAGAACAAATAAGGTTGGCCTTAGGTCTTCAATTTAGTTTTTATGTTCCATGGATTTCAGAACCATTGACTGGTATTTTTAATAGTTTTATTATTTTTATGAAAATGACACATGCATTCTGCAAACAACTCATTTTTTAACTATTAAAGTTTTGTTTTACCATATGCAAAATGCCTCTAAACCTAACACACGCAAACGACCTTTCATTGCTGACTATTTGTAAAGCTGTGCTTGGTATTTATGACAATAAAGTACTAAAAAGGGTCCCTGCACCCTACTAGCGTATATCCTGCTTAGGGAGGTTGATTCATCTAAGACAGGAGTATAAATTATTATCCGTGGTTATACAGAGCGACTGATCTACAGTGTGGGGAAAGGGCATGGGATTTACAAAAAACTGAGGTGTATCCCAGCTCTACCACTTTCTTCCTGCCACTTATTGTGTGACCTCTTGACATTACTAAGCATTATCAGTCTCAACTTTTCTCAGCAGTAAAATGCAGCTATTGAGACCTACCTCACAGAGTTGCTGTGATTAAGTAAACGCCAGCTGTATAAGAATCACATGAGGTGTAAACCTTGAAAAAGACATTGACATATTTGGTTTAAGCTATCAAAAGACATAAGGACGGAGTAGACTACATAAACATTCACACTTGCCTATGAATGAGACTAAGCTGCGGTCCTTTGCACACACAATTCCCCTGGAACGCTCCCCCCCAAGCCCTGCCACCCTGTGCTTCCGACCTGTTGGCCCAAATGTCACCTCCTGGGAGAGGCATTCTCCCCCATGTCAACAGGTGTCATGAGTCACTCAGTGAAGAACTGAGTCACCCCGTAGATTCTTATTCAGGATGACACCTGAGTGGGGCTTTAGTCCCTAAGAAAGTCTGGGCTGAAGAGCACACATCCATAGGGAAACTCACTGGGTTCAAGCTTTACTCCCCAGACAAGCTGAAGGATTTTGGACCAGTTATTTAACTTCTCTGTGCTTCAGTTTCCTTGTTTACAAAATGGGGATAAAAATAGTAACTTACTCAAAAAGTTGATGAGAGGATTACATGGCATATTTTAAATCAAAGCATGTTTACAATACAGTAGGCAGCCACAGCTAGACTGGATGGGGAGGTTTGAGTTAGGGGTAACAGAAAGCAGGGTTACAGGGTAACTGAGTCTAAGTTCTTCAGGGCCTTGAGTCGAATATCAATTTAAAATGTATAGAATTTACGACGTGTGATATGTAGCAATATTATGACAAAGATGTGCCAGATGAATTAGGAAAAAGAAGGAAGACTAAAGCAAGAGAGATTACTTAGCCTTGTTACAGCGACCTATGTGTGTTGTAAGTGGTACGGTGCCAACAGAAATAGAAAGAAAGGAAAAGCCACAGTGAAAGTCAGCACTAATCCAGCAACAGACTAGATACAGGGTCAAGGTTATTAAGTGTACACATGAATAATTTAATTAACAGGTATGGTTTCTATCAAGAACTCACTACAGTACAACCAAATCTGATTATCACATTACACTGAGTTACTGAATATCAGAAACAAATGTTTCTAATGAAACGAATATGGGTATTACTAAGTATAAGCAAATAAGAAGCAATATGGGGCTTCCCTGGTGGTGCGGTGGTTGGGAGTCCGCCTGCCCATGAGGGGGACAAGGGTTCGTGCCCCGTTCCGGGAAGATTCCACATGCCGCGGAGCGGCTGGGCCCGTGAGCCATGGCCGCTGAGCCTGCGCGTCCGGAGCCTGTGCTCCGCAACGGGAGAGGCGACAGCAGTGAGAGGCCCGCGTACCGCAAAAAAAAAAAAAAAAAAAAAAAAAAAGAAGCAATATGAAATTAAAACGTATTATTTTTATGGTACAGAACAAGAAGTAAATTCTAGCACAGTAATATAATATACCAATGAACATTTTGAGAAAGCAGTCTGTTAAGATGCATTTTTTATACTTAACTCTTTCAAGAAGGTATTTTTTTTGAATATTCTAAGTTATTCAGCAACATCAACTTTCTTCAACATCTGCCTAAATGATGATTTCAAACAAAAATTACTTGAACAAATATAGCATTCTGGTGAGAAAAAAGTTAAACATCATTTACAGGGAACTCAATTTATTCCCTCTACCTGCATTTGTATCTTTCACTGAAAATTATTAAGACTAGAAAAGGTATAGAAAGTAGGAAACTAATAGATGATCCTTCTATGTCATACACTGTGCTAGGGACCTGAGCTCACCTAATCCTAACAACCACTGTAGGGGGTAGGGCACCCAACGCCCAGTTTATAAATGAAGACACCAAAGCCAGAGTTCACACACAGCTAGCACACTATGGAGCGCTTGGATTCTTACCCACGTCTTCAGATGCCAAAGCACAGGAATTTTCCCCTACAATGCCCAGTCTCCTGAGTCTACATAAAAACAAAACATATCACGGATAGCCAAGACAGGGATTTCATGAACCAACTAGGTAAATGGAGAAAAGGGGAACAACATTCATCGTTATTATAAAATACCTTTGCAAAACACAACTGGCTATACCTATGAAGGACCTTCATAAACTATGGAGTTTATGCCTTTATTTTGTTTCCACAAGAAAGTACTCTTCATGACAGCAGGGAGCTTGTGTATCTTGCTCACCATGGCAATGCCTCAGAGCTACAATTAAGAACTTCCAGCACACTGAAGACACTCAATAAATATTTGTTGAATGGCAGTAGCTCCATCTTCGTCAGCAGAAGGGAGTATTTGAAAGAGCACAGGGTTGGCAGACAGAAGGTCTGAATTTGAATCCTGTCCTGCCCCTCTGTTGCTGTTACCCTGGACAAGGGCTTAACCTCTGTGTATCAGTTTCCTTACCTGTAATGTTAGGACAATACACTACCTGTTCTATAGAGGTGCTTTAAGAATAAAATTAATTACTACATGCAAAGCACTCAGAACAGTTCCTGGCTTAAGGTAAGCCCTCAATAAATGGTAACTATTATGATTATTCAAAGGGTTTCTCAGTGGAATTCCAGGTTCTAATTATATACAAGTTTGTATACAGAATGGACCCATAGCATGGAACTAAAATTCTAACTTTTCAGTATAAAATATCTTTACCTCATGCATACCACATTTCTAATGCCCTTAGTACTTCTGAAGTTAAAAAGGAAGAATTAAAAAAAAGAAGTCAGTATTTTATGGATGAAAATGGTTTTGGAAGGAAAACCATGAGAAGTGGTTTACACAAATGTTCCTCATGTATTTATTTCATTTCTCTGCTAGATTCCCAGTCTAAAATTAACCTTAAGTAACCGAATTTGAGTCATCGAAACAATACAACATACTATTTCAGAGCTGCACATGTCCTTAAAAGGCACAAATTAGAACATATACTAACTTCCTATGTATGAAAAAGTGTTCTTGCAGTTTTATAAAACTACACTGTGATTATTATTTTAGAAGCCCTGAAGTATATATAATCTCAAAGAACATGAAAATATGATGCAGAAACAAAATGTCATTTCCCTAAGCCCTTTCTTGCTCTATGGTTTGGATATAACAATGGTTGCTTGTTGTATATACTGACTAGTACATCTGAATCATAATTAATGCCTCTTGTTGGGCTTACGAGGTGCTTCAACCAACAGTTTCTAAATAGATCATTCCTAGTTCTGATCCCTCATTATTCACCTAAAACGGGAAAGCATATTCAACAATGTTCTCTGAAATATACCTAAAATTCAGAGCTGAATTCTGTGTTACAAAATGTGTTTTGACTTGTACTAAAATAATAGTTGATGTGTGTCAGTTATATTTTAAGCACACAATTAATAATTGATGTTATGATCGAGCAGATTCATTCTAGGAATATAAGGATAGTTCAATATTAGAAAATCTGTTAATACAACTTACCATACCATTATGTTAAAAGGGAAAAAAACAAATGCTTGTATGAATGCCATGAAGGTATTTGACAAATTCTATTCTTAATTAAAAAAAAGAAAATCTCAGTAGTACTAGTAATGCTCCTAGGAAACATATTATATTCTTACTATTCTTTAGGAAATGGGTTAAATATTTTACATTGATTATCTCATCAATTAGTTGAGAATATCCTATGAATTAGGTCCTCTCACCACCACAGAAAGTGAACTAAAGTTCAAAGAGACTAAACAACCCCCTCAAGGTCAAGCAGTTAGTGAATGGCAAAGCCCAAATTTGAACCCAAAGCCATCTGACCTCAGAGCTCAAACACTTAGATCAGTGAGGGAAAAAAAAATTTTTTTGAACAGGCAGTTAACAGAAAAATAAATACAAATGGCCAAAATTAATGAAAAGATGCCAAGCCTCACTCATAAATTTTTTTAAATGCCAACTAAAACATACTGATCTATCGAATTGATACAAATTTTAAAATTCTGCAATTATATGTTAAACATAAGAGTATAAATTAGTATACTATTTTAAAGGGCAATTGGACAATGCCTACACAAATGTCACATTCTCATACCTCTGACTAAGCAATTCCACTTCTAGAAATATATTCAATGGATCTACTTGCACAATCATGCAAAGACACATGTACCTAAAATGTAAACAGCCTGTTATACAAATTTTAATGTGTCCATATAATAGAATACCGTTCAGTCATTAAAATAAGAATGAGGTATACCTCTAGATGTAAGGACATGAAGAGTAGTACAGGGCATACTGTTAAGTGAAAAAGGCAATATGCAAAGCTGGATATAATTTTAATTCTAACTAAATATGTATGTGCATAAAAAAGTCCAGAAAAGTACTCAAGAAACCATTAACTGTGGTTACCTCCAGGACAATGATTGGGAACAATGGAAGAAACAAGCACCTGTAGTGTTCATTTTATACCCTTTGTACCGTTTGACTTTTTACTATGAGCATGTACCAACTTTATAATAAAAAAATCTCTAAATGATAATAAAGGTACTTTATGCATTGATTACAGCTATAAAAACCATGGCTACTGATTCACAAGGATTCCATTTTAGAAACATATTAATAGTTGCACTTGGGCTTCCCTCGTGGCGCAGTGGTTGAGAGTCCGCCTGCCGATGCAGGGGACGCGGGTTCGTGCCCCGGTCCGGGAAGATCCCACATGCCGCGGAGCAGCTGGGCCCGTGAGCCATGGCCGCTGAGCCTGCGCGTCCGGAGCCTGTGCTCCGCAATGGGAGAGGCCACAACAGTGAGAGGCCCGCGTACCGCAAAAAAAAAAAAAAAAAAAAAAAAAAAAAAGTTGCACTTAATATATAGTGGGAAATGACCTCATCATTAAAAAGGCCAAAAAAAGAAAAAAAAGAAAAAAAGATGCTGACTTATTGTTGCCGAAGATAAGGGAGAGCCTTAAATGATTTCAAATCAACACGGAGAAAATAAACAACCATCACCTCTCGGCCCTCCCCTCCGTCCATGCCTACCTCCCCTGGTGCTTCTCATTTCACCCTCTCCCTTCTGTCCCCACGGAGCATCTCACATACTGTTTTTAGACTTCTCAGAGTGCTGGACTCAGTGGTTCCTAGTTTATACAAACAGATGTAACCAGGTCTTTTTATTTTCTAGAGGATTCATAATTGCAATAATACAATTCTATAAACCAAGCAAACATGACTTATTCAGTTCTAAGCACCTTCCTTAGGTATACTTGCATCATTAATCTTCTGTTCGATTTGCAGACATCTGAAAAGCATACAGATGGTAGTCATGACAATATAAACTAAATTGATTTTTCCCAATATTAATAGTTTTTTTTCTTCTCCAGGGAGAAACAAAGAGACATAATAAACCTAACTAAACTGCAAGCAAATCGTTTCTAAAAATGTAGTTAATTCTATGTATAAACAAGTAGTATCATGGTTTATAGTATTTCCAGATACTTATCCATTAATTTGGGTGGCAACACAGTATTTTCAGATATCTAGCTGAAAAGGAAAGGGGATAATACTTAAATTTAGATTAAAATTAATCTGAATCAAGATGTCAAGGGGCAGAGGCAGAGCATAAGTCACACCAGGAACTGCTTTTTATACACTTTGTATAAAAGTTGGAAAAGTTGGTTTTAATAAATGGTAGCATCAAATGCTACACCAGTTCAGGGTGACGATTTTTTAATAAACCTTTTCTGATACTAAGAAAGAAAAATAAGGAAAAAAAATCTGAATCACTCAAACTGATGGCTAAAAGCATCAGAATGTAAACCATTCTGTAATTTTGGGCACAGAAAACTTGACTAACCTTGGCTGTTAGCAAACAACAACAATAAATTAAATGCTTTATTTGTACGAGTATGGGTAGAAATACAATGCTAGAATGGTACTAGAAACCAGTGCTTTTCCTTTACTTTGTTGGAATTTAGTGTATAAAATATATAACATAATTTCAAAATTCAGGATGAAAATTATAATGGAAATATAGCTAGGAGTTGTTCGATTTCGTGTACTCCAGAATCCTCACAAACAAGGGCTTGATTTGGCTGTGAAGTATCCAAGATTTTGATAGTACTACTAACTTGTGAATTCCATTTAATAAAACTGTTAAAAACGACTTTGATTCAATTTTAAAGAATAAATTAATCATATTAAAAAAATTAAAACATGACCGTAAGCATGCTAAACTCTTTGTGCCTCAGTTTTCACACCTGTAAAATGGAGACAATAAGAAACCCTCCTTCAAAGATGGCAGCAGTGATTCTCGTGGGTTATCATGGGGAAGGCTGCTAAGAAGCAGTGCCTGCCTGGCACACAGGTCCATCCTGCATATATTTTAGTATCATCATCACCATCTACAATATCTTCACAAATTAGACTACGACGGTTCATAACCAAAATAAATGGTCCTTTGAATAAGCTTTTGAGCAACTTCTCGTTAGAGAAATTTATTCTTGGATGAAAGCAAGGGGGAGAGTTTTAGGAATTATAAACTCCTGAAAAACATTCATGACTGTCAAAAACAAGACTACAGGCCCAAAATGGAGTTGCCTCTAATAAGCCTCAGGTCACCAAACTGAGACTTGACTTAATTACAGTTTCTGCTCTCCCAGAAACTGAATCTTAAATCAGCCAATCAGGAGTTGCCTGGTCAGCCCTAGGGAGGTCATCTGCCTGATAGACCCTGCTACTCCCTAAAGGAAAGGGACCTTGCAATAACCAACTCACTTTTTTCCTAGTGTAACTTCCTTGTTCCCACTCCCTTCTGCCCATAAAATTATTTCATTTTCGGCAGCTCCTCGGAGCCCCTTTCTATCTGCTAGATGGGACGCTGCCTGATTCGAAACCATTTTTGCTCAAGTAAACTCCTGAAGTGTTTAATATGCCTCAGTTTATCTTTTAACAGGACTCAGAGGCTGCCTTCAGAATATGTAATGGTCTCTGCCTCTGAATCTCTGTCCAGGATGAGACATACAGGGTGATTCTCCTGTGGCTACAACAACAAACCAAGAGACACCAGCCCCTCTGATTATACAGTTTAACAAGAATCCCTTCTGAAAGATTTAACTAGAGAAAAACTTCAGTTTTATTTAACTTCTAATTTAACTGCCTAGGTGATACAACATGAATGTTTATTTTTTTAATCAATAAAAATAAATAAAATAAATAAGTCATAAATAATAATAAATAAATAAAATAAATAATTCTGGATTATAAGCCTTTTCACCATTCTAATTCCCAGAATAGCTCTCAAATTTAAGAAAGTTACTTAAAATAGATTAAATAGTCCCCTTCACGTAAATGTGCTGAAGAAAAGAAAAGCAACGCTATAAGAGGGCCACAAAATCGGAATAAAGTGAAAATGCCAAATAAAAAGGTAACTTGAAAGTAGCGGTTTATTTTTAGAAAGCCACAAGAGTTGAAGTTTTCAGTTACTACAGCAGCTCACCACTCAGCAACCTGTTGAAACTCAGCTGTGAAAAGAACCCTATAGCATGAAAGCCATGTACATTTTCTGGAGCACTCTGCATCTGGTACCCTATTTATGTTATGCAATGAGCATATCAAACTATGTGCATCTGCTCTTAAATGGGAGCTATAACTGAGAATTCTGCCTTAAAATATCTAAGTAGAGGGTCAGTTCTACCTTTTTTGATGAAGGTCAGTAAAGATGATAACATTCATAATTCCATGAAACATGTATAATGATACAATTATTTAAGCTGTTTAGTCTTTCAAATGAAAGGCTCCTCTTTTCTACCATCTTGAAAACAATATACCATTAATCTATATTTTCATTTTTTAGCAATTTGATTATACAGTCTTATGTAAAACAACAACAACAAAATCAATGTTCTCTGATTTTAATAATGCAAGACTGAAGGTAGGAAAAAATGGTGGCGGTGGTCAAACCCGCTTATTACTTGGATACGTTCTGGGGTTTTTAACTGTACGATTAATTTTCAGAAAACGTGATCAAATGATTAGCTAGACACTGTTGGCCTCTCAGAGTCTCAGAATCCAATGACAGTAACATTCTCCAGCAATCAGCTCCGAGAAGCAGCTGGTTCAATCTGATTAAGGTGGGGGAAGGGAGGGCTGTACATACACCCATTTAAAATGAAAGGTTAAATCTTAAAAAGCAGATCATACAGCTTATAATTTAGGGGAGACTGAAGCTGCTTTTCTGTTTTTATCTAAAAAGCTAAAGGATGTTACATTTTAGAGAAATCTCTCCCATCTCCCCACAAATATCGATACAGTGTTAAGTTAATCCAAATTTGAAGTAAGGGAATTAGCTATAAGAGATACACTGAATTATGCACTTTGGCCAATTAATATTAAGAGGGAGAGATTACAGGAGAAAATATCATCGATACTAATATTGTGGCATTTTCATTAGATTAAAATTTGACAAATTGAGCCTAATGATATATAAAAGTTTATTTAGCACTCGTGTGTCAGCACTGTGCTTAAAAAAACAAAGAAACAAACAAACCAAGAAAACTTTGCCTACATCTCTTCATGAATTTACAGAAGAGGGTTTAAGTAAGTTGCCCAAGTTCATAGAGCTAAACAATGATGCAACTAAAATCCTAAACTACGTCTGTTGGCCTCTGGCCCAAACCAGTGCAAGACACGCTGTAGGCTCTCGTTGAATATTTGATCAATAAATGGAAGAATGGCCATTCCAAGCTCTTCGCTTCTACACCTCCTGCCTTCCGTACTCACGGTAAACATCTGAAGGTTAAGGTGCTCTCACTGGGAACCTGACAGAGTTAGCCTTAAAGAAAGTTTAGTTAAACAAGCATTCATAGTGAATAAATTATAACCGAAACACCCTCCATCCAACTCTGCCCTCTTTGCTCTGTCATCCTTGGTCATCCACGAGATGCAAGACCCTCCAGACAACCACCTTTCCCCAATTTCATCTCCACACTTTAAGCTTCCCCACTGGTCCTAGAAGGCAGGGCATGTTTACTGCTGCTCTACCCAGCGCCCAGCACTGTGCCTGGTGATGCTAACTGCTCAATAAATATCTGCTCAACAGCTGACCTGTGGGACACCCCCCTGCCCCCCTCCAGTGTAAGTAAACCACTACTCTCAGAAGGTCCCACCCCCTACACACAGTGGGATCCGAATAATAGAGAGGGGTGCCCCTGGCTCCTCACTCTGGCATCCAGACCAGACGTGGTAGTCCTTGCCGATGCCCTGCTCCCCTTAGATTTGTGGCATTCAGGTACCCTCCAGACCGGCATCTAGCTCTGTATTCTTTCCACTCCAGTTTTGCCATCATCACAGAACACATCAATGTCCATGCCCACCCTCAATTTTTTTTTTAATTCCTTGACTCCAATAAAGCTTCATCCAATATCCACTTTAGCAGTCTCACCCCGCAACTAATACATGCTGGTCATGACTCCTCTGGAATCTTAAACCCCGTTATAACACATCTGGCCAATTCTTCCCATTTTTCTAGGATGCCCATTTCCTTACTTTCCATTCTTTTTTTTTCTTTGACTTCATCCAGTAATGCCCTTTTCCCTCAGTTCATTAATTAGGATGCTCACGGTTTAGTAGAGGGAAAGAGACACGAGAACCACCACAATATCAAACGATGTGTAACAGTAAGAGCAGCATGGATACATACTCTATTCACAGATGGCATCCAGAAAGAAAGAGTGCTGAGTGGTGGGGAACATGGTGCGGGGTGAGTTGTCCCAAGGCCAGACAAGCGGAGCCCGTGAGGCGTTCCCAACATGAGGAGGCGCATGGATGCCGGAAGCAGAGGTAAGGACACGTGTGCCACGAACCTGGGGCCGGCCCGCCCCTCCCCTCCCCTCCCCCACACACCAGCATCCTACCTGTCCAAGGGCACTGCTCACATTGCAGTCTGCTCTTACAAAATGCCCAAGTGGTAAAATATGTTTTTTGGTTGTTTTAATCATCAGTTCCTTTAGATAAATGTGCATTTCCCCTTTATAAAGCTTCTTATGAGAACTTTCATGTCTCATACAGATCACACTGAGGTCACGTCACCTAAACCTCAGTGTACACAGTGAGATGAGTCCAGAGAGCGGGAGCATCTAATAGCAAGAGTTGTACTATTACAACTGGTACAGCAATGTGTTACCACCGGGGCAATTTCACTACCGTTTCCAAAAGGAAGGGCCTGCAGTGGACTGGGGTCGAAGGCGCAGGAGGATCTGGGCCTTCACAAGGAGAGTTTGCAGAGCAGTGACCTCCACTCTGATCACACTTAGAGGACGGCTGCAATAAGTTCAAATGTCCACTCTATCTCCTCCTGTCTGTTTCACAGGCAGTGTCCAGGGACCGGGGCACACAAGGGGCTGAGCGGGCTGCATAGGCCTCCGTGCTATCTTTCAAATCCCTCCACGTCTTCTGGTCTGAGGACACTACAGGAGCAGAGGAGACGTCCTGCCCAGCCCCCATCTGTATGTAGATCAAGGTTTTACTGCTGCCTCTCTCTTTCCCTTCCCCGGGGGTCTCTAAGAGAACTTTGGAGAAAATGCAGTAAAGCTCAAGAGATCATCTCCCACTGGCCTTGAGGTAGTTCATCAGCATTCCTGAGCCTAACGAAAAAGAACCAGAGACTGAACACTTGCCGTGGAGCCCACTGGGCTCTGTTTCGCACTGCATGCCAGAACCCCAGCCAGCTAGTACCGCCAGAGAGGAAGGAGGGGGGAAGAGGCTGAGGGTGCGAAGGGGGCAGCACTTGCTCTGTTCACCTGCTCTGACTTGTGATGAATCCCAGGGGACGGTCTGTTTTAACAGGAGCCTGGGGACAGAAAGAGAACAGGGACGGAGGTGGTCTGGAACCCCTCCCCCCACAAAGAGCCCCGGGACCTGTGCTCTGGCCTCTCAGAGGCCCTCTCCAGCTGCAGCTCCCTGCCCAGCGCGGGCACCTCTGGTTTCACCCAGCTGTCTCAGTGGAACTGTCTGACTCTTGATCTCAGCCCCACCCAGGGTGTCACCTTTCTAAAGAATTCTCTGTGTCAAGCTTTGCAGTCCACGAGCTACTTCTGACGCCCCTCAAATCCAGTCCAGGCTCCTGAAGCCCCCTGCCCGTCTAGGAGACCCATGTGGACAACAGGCTGAGAGTGTGAAACTAAACTGGGGAGAATATAGTGTGAAGTGTTTTTCATGTATTATCTTCTGTTTAATCAGTACAATCATTCTGTGAGATAGGTATTATCTCCATGTTCTACCTGGAGAACAAAGGCAACTAAGACCAACACACACACACACACACACACACACACACACACACACACACACACACACACACACACACACACACACACACACACACACACACACACACACACACACACACTTTTACTAAGTGGATATGTGAGTAGCAGAGCAAATACTCCAACCCAGGTCTCAATCCAGAGCCTAAACTGCCTCCCCTGATAAGAGAGATGCTAACATTTTGAAGCAATGGTTAAGTTAAACGCAAAAATAACTCCTGGCCTTCAGCCGCTGCTGTCCATGGCCTTGGGCATCTGCTTACCCACGCCACAGGTGACTGATGGCAGAGGTCAAGTGCAGAGCAGCATACTATGAAAAAGGACTTATAATAAAAACAGCCCCTACTAGTGATAAAACACAAATACTCTTATCTTCCTGCTGAAACCCATGTCATAAGCCTTAAAGACCAGCTCAAATGGCACCCTTTCTGTGAGCCCCATGCCGGGGAAGAACTATACATTTTCTGCTTTTCACTTTGTGGCTACTGTGGTATTGAGCACACTCTGAGTCACAGCCAGCTTCCCTGCTAGACTGTGAACTTCCTAAGGGCCCTATCTTACTCTTCTTGCATCCCTAGCATTGTATCTGGCACAAAGTAAAGAATCAGTAAACATCTGCTGAACGGATTAGTAAATGAATTAAAGTAGTATTCTCCTGGAATGCATTATCTAGTGTTGGTGATTACCAAGCCTGAAATGAGCTTCTAATAACAAAATATAAATGTAAATATATTCATACTAGCAAATTGGTTTGAAAGTATGAGAATGACCTCTGGGAAAAAATAACTGGGGGGTTAAAAGCTCTTGTCAAATAACTTTAAAATAAAAACTAATACCAAGGCTACAAAATCTTTCCAAAACAAAACAGAAGGAAGCATATGTTCCCTGAATCAAGGAAGCATATGTTCCCTGAATCAGATTCAAGACAAGATCTGAACTTCTGCTATTTCACTACTTTTCTTGGGGACTTAATCATTTTCTGTCTGGGGTGATTTTACTGAGTTTTTAATGTGCCATTTTACACAGTGGGTGTGTGAGATTCAAAAGTTAATTTCACCTCTGAATTATTCCAAATGCTAGTTTAAGGAAAATTAGAAGATTTTAGATCTGTTAAAAATATACCATAAAATTCAATGCTCATGTTATGGCCAAAAATAGAAGAGTGGCTAATTATCTACATGTGAAAAGAAAATTAGCCAATTCATAATTTGGAGCTCCATTTTCACTTCTATTATAAGAAATAAGGACATATTAGAGCAAGGAGTGCTCAACAGCAGTCCGTGAAAGCAATACATGGCAATCAATGGGGCATCGTGACCAGACAGTGGACATGCCCATACAATGTAAGAACTCATAACAGGTGATAACCGGGAACTGCCCCACTGTTGGGGATAACCGTCAGAGCTCTAAAAAAGCAGATTTCAAAATTTCAGGGAGCCATTTTGTGAAAGACAATGACAGCGGAGTCATGACAATTAAATGCAATATAAAATCCTTGGATGAGCTTGAACGAAAAGAGAGAGAGAGAGAGAGGGAGAGAGGACACAGCAAGACAACTAAGGAACTGGAATCTAGACTATAGATTAGATAACAGCATTGTATCAAAGTTAAATTCCCTGCACATTATATTATTCAGAAAATGTCCTTGTTCTTAGGAGACATGCGTGAGGTATTTAGGATTCCTAAAAGGTTCAGTTAAAAAACTAAAAGTGTGTGTCAGTGCATGTGCAAGGAAGGAAAGAAAAGAGCATACAAATGTGGCAAAATAATAACAGCTGGGAAATCTAGATAAAGGTGTTCATTGAACTATTCCTCAAACTTTCCTATAAGCTTGATTTTTTCAAAATAAAATCCTGAGATTAAAAAAAATTCAGAGAGATGTCTGACCTCCTGAGAAGGCACTGGCTCAAGATTAATGGGTCATTTCAATTTGTTTTTCAATTCAGAGCCAAAACCACAGAGGAAAATCATTATACTCTTTTTTTAAAAAAACTTTAATGTACAAACAACAAAAAGAGGCCCATATTAAAGGATGAACATCAAATAGTGTTATGACTCTTTAAGGCCTTTTTATGACAGACTAAGACACAGAGATGAGCATTTTATTGTTCTGTTTTGTCTTAAACTATGTTCAAGAGAGCTGACCACTAACATTTTTGACAGCCTAGACACTCTGCTTTATAAAAACCATCTAACTTAACCATCATAACAAAAGTGAATACAGCTGCTGTGATCCCAAAATGAAAGAAAATGAAAATAAGGAAGTAACACTCAATGAGGTAAATAACTTACAAGCAAATTTACACAGTAAATGGGTGGTTTGAACTCAGGTCTGTATAACTCTACATCCTAGGGTCTTTCCCGTATAATATACTAGATGAACAACAAAGCAAGAGAATTGTGGTTTGGTTGAAGTTTTACTCTTCAAAGATTTATTCAGCTACTACCTCTACTACTACCAATAATTTTTAATAATAATTACAACAATAAATGGTATGTTTCCCATTTTTCCACCAAAAAGAATAATCTTCCAAAACAGAAAGTCCATAATAAGCTCTAAGAGAAATTAAATGCAAAACTGTCAGTGCTAATTCTATCAAAACTCTAAAATAGATTATGTATATGACTTCTGTGTATTTAAAAAGACATAAGATAAGAAGTGATTACTCAGAGTGTAAATGGATTAAAAAAGAACAAAAGCAGTATTTCTTTTTCTTCTGTTTAACAATAGGATTATGGGGTGCTGTAAAGTTACGGATGATCATACTGCAATATATAAATGTATCAAATCAACATGCTGTATACCTTAAACACACACAATGTTACATGTCAATTATATCTCAATAAAAATATAAGTAAACAAACAAGCAAACAAAGGTTATGGGCTACTGTCAGGAAGATACCAGAGATACATTTACCTGGATTTCAAAAAACATCTGACAAAACGAAGCAACTGACAAAGCATTAACCTCCAAAATTTACAAGCAGCTCATGCTGCTCAATATCAAAAAAACAAACAACCCAATCCAAAAATGGGCAGAAGACTTAAATAGACATTTCTCCAGAGAATATATACAGATTTTCAACAAACACATGAAAGAATGCTCAACATCATTAATCACTAGAGAAATGCAAATCAAAACTACAATGAGATATCACCTCACACCCGTCAGAACGGCCATCATCAAAAAATCTACAAACAATAAATGCTGGAGAAGGTGTGGAGAAAAGGGAACCCTCTTGCACTGTTGGCGGGAATGTAAATTGATACAGCCACTACGGAAAACAGTATGGAGGTTCCTTAAAAAACTACAAATAGAACTACCATACGGCCCAGCAATTCCACTACTGGGTATATACCCTGAGAAAACCATAATTCAAAAAGTGTCATGTACCACAATGTTCATTGTAGCTCTATTTACAATAGCCAGGACACAGAAGCAACCTAAGTGTCCATCGACAGATGAATGGATAAAGAAGATGTGGCACATATATACAATGGAATATTACTCAGCCATAAAAAGAAAGGAAACTGAGTTATGTGTAGTGAGGTGGATGGACCTAGAGTCTGTCATACAGAGTGAAGTAAGTCAGAAAGAGAAAAACAAATACTGTATGCTAACACATATATATGGAATCTAAAAAAAAAAAGGTCATGAAGAACCTAGGGGCAGGATGGGAATAAAGACGCAGATCTACTAGAGAATGAACTTGAGGACACAGGGAGGGGGAAGGGTAAGCTGGGACAAAGTGAGAGAGTGGCATGGACATATATACACTACCAAATGTAAAATAGATAGCTAGTGGGAAGCAGCTGCATAGCACAGGGAGATCAGCTCGGTGCTTTGTGACCACCTAGACGGGAGGGATAGGGAGGGCGGGAGGGAGGGAGACCCAAGAGGGAAGAGATATGGGGATATATGTATACGTATAGCTGATTGACTTTGTTATAAAGCAGAAACTAACACAACATTGTAAAGCAATTATACTCCAATAAAGATGTTAAAAAAAAAATCTGACAGTTTCATCATCATAAGTTTTGTAGAACTTATCCTCTCTACCATATAAAGCAAGACCCTACTGTTCCAAATGCCCACCTGTTTTAATCCATTAATCACACTCCACTACATGCCTTTCATTCCTGAACCAAGTGGAAAACTAACTTATGAAACCCTGAAACCGCTACAAACTCTTAATATTCTAGGAATGAATTTTGTTTGAAAATACTGAGTGAAACTGATTCCTTTTACTTATAGAAATAAAAACCAACAGGTTTGTGGGCAGGCACTGAAAACACATGAGGAGAGTTCAGCAGAAACAGTGTTATTTATAAAAATGATCTGAAATTATGTATTTGTTAAACACATCCTTAATATAAACATTGCCCTCATCCTCATGAACCATAACAAAAGAAAAATGTATAAAAGGGAGAAATGTTTTGTTTGAAGTATTCAGGTTGAAATATTTACTTTTGATAGGTGCGGTATGAATATCAAAAGCCAAAATCTCAAAGATGTAGGAAACTCAGTCAAATCAGGAATATATCATAACACACTATTTTTAAATTTTCATTCAATCAAAAGTGATTGAATACCTAGCACTACACATAGTATATTTATTGTTATAATGTATACATACAGTACTTATTGTTGTAATTATTATTAAAAAATAGACAAGTAAGGGGCTTCCCTGGTGGCACAGCGGTTAAGAATCCACCTGTCAATGCAGGGGACACAGGTTCGATCCCTGGTCCGGGAAGATCCTACATGCCACGAAGCAACTAAGCCCTGCGCAACTGCTGAGCCTGCGCTCTAGAGCCTGCACGCCACAACTACTGAATGCCGGGAACCGAGAGCCCATGCTCCACAACAAGAGAAGCCACAGCAATGAGAAGCCTGCACCGCAGTGAAGAGCCGCCCCCGCTTGCAGCAACTAGAGAAAGCTCACGCGCAACAGGGAAGACCCAACGCAGCCAAAAATAAATAAATAAAATAAATTAAAAAAAAAATACACGAGTAAGAAATAAACTCTTGTATCAAGAAGTAAACTCTTGTATCCTACATATCTGGTTGACTTATTTTTTTCCCCTTAAATTACAGGTATCACATTACAAATTTAAAGT
The DNA here is from genome assembly GCF_949774975.1 of Lagenorhynchus albirostris. Taxonomy (NCBI): domain Eukaryota; kingdom Metazoa; phylum Chordata; class Mammalia; order Artiodactyla; family Delphinidae; genus Lagenorhynchus; species Lagenorhynchus albirostris. The sequence goes on along the minus strand of NC_083102.1, from coordinate 89,594,416 downwards.
TACAATTTACTTCTGAAAAGAAAAAGTATTTCTGAATTAAAACTTTATCAAAAAAAGATATCCTAAGAAATATTTTTAATTATCAGATACGAATTTCCCTATTTTAAGTAGATGTCTATTTTTATGTTCAGGAAATGCTACTTCCAAAGAAACTGAAGTCTACTACTGCATTGAATTACTTTTCACCACTAGATTAAATTAACAAAGAGAACTGTAGAATTTCCTCCCCAAGATGTCTTAAGACAGTTTCTGCTTTCTTTGTTAAAAAAGTTTTAGACAAAGACCATTGTTCTTCTTATCCAAGGCAGTAAATATAATTTTATTTCCCTTTCCTGAAAGACTGAAAATGTGTATAAAATGCTTACCACAGTGCCTGACCCATCAGGAGTATTCCATAAGTCAATTCTCTTTTCCTTCCAATAATTAATGTCAAAATTCATTCTCATAGTGCTTTCCAGCATGTTATATTATTAGGGTAACAATATTTACACCTTTTAAGGCTTTTACAACATGACTCCTGAACGTGACATCACTTCATTTTTCTTTAAATCGAACTGCTCCCTGTTGTTTTCACTGGCATTTCCTATTGCCTGTCACTTGGAATAAATGCAACATTTGACTTGAACGTGTATTTCTTTGCCGGCATTCTAGCTTGTCTACATTTGCAGCCAATCTTGCTGAGATACACTGGACACAGATTCAACAGTGGTGGTGGCGAGTAAAATAGGGTGTTTCAGAATGAACCTATATACTAGAGCCCCTGATCCTTCAACTGATGCTAAGTATACTGAAAAACAAATATTAATGGAATTTGCCCAGAAATAAATGTCTCATGTCAGTTTGAGGCAGAAAGGGAGACAAATTATTCTAAGAGTCTTAACTATGTTCCTACAGAAAGAATCTTACATCACAGAGACAAGATATCTCACTACTGATTCTGTCTTATTGTTCCTCTCTGTCTCCACCACTGCTCATGAAAGACTACATATTACACCAGAATATGATCACTCTTGATAGCTCTACTCTGGGATAAAGTCTGATTGATGCCTTACTGACATAATCTCTCATTCCATGAAAGGCATTGTAATCTACACTTTGTTTTCAACATTAAAAATAGATATGCCTCAACATTACAAAAAGCTCAGGAGGATAAAGTAGGTACCATCACAATACAGCGTATTATCCTAATCCCTGTCTTTTTCCTTATAGACCTGGTCACCACATAATAAGAGTAAATTATACCAGTAACTGCTGACAAATTAAAAATAAAACTCAATCTTAAAACACATTTAATAATATAGCACAGATGGAAATTAGGTAATTTTATAAAACAAATGACTCATTTGTATTATATAAATGTCAAAGATGATCTGTTTGAAATTATTTCTTGTGTTTTTCAACCAAAAAACTCCAGTTATATATAAAAGAAAGTCATTTTCTCAAACCAAACATGGTAGTACTTCACTTGTCCTCTATCTTTAGAGAAGAAGGTATTTCACAGAAGTGAATTTTCCAAACAATAGTTTATCCATTTCAGCTCCCAAACTCATTTAGGATAGAAGTGCTTTACTTCCCCACCAATGTAATGCAGGTGGTGCCCAGTATAGTGAACCAAATTTAAGCACCTGTCAATGGTTAAGGTCACCCTCACTGTGAATATGCAGAAGGTTACTGTGGTATCTCTAGGACAGCAATAGCCCCTGGGGCAGGAACAAATATAAAGCAATTTGCTCCTATTCTGAATGGGACCCCATGATGACAAGGGCTTATATCGGAGTGTTATGAGTTTTCCTGTCCTTTATTAAAAACTCTCCATCCCTCCCTGTTTCTAGAGTGTCCTTTACCCAACTTCTAAATTTCTTCTTCTAAACTGTGACTGGCAAACCAGATAACCATGTAGATAATAATTTATCAAGAGCAGAAATAAACAAATTGGGGCAAGAGTCTCCATCCATTAGCCTCAGTGCACAGTGTGGTCTTACGTTTAGCCACTCAGTGTGTATTTCCAATTATTTCCTAGTTCTTAATTTTATCAGATGGTTGTGTTTTCTGGGAAAATGCCTGACAAGTAAGTTATTACTCTATAGCAATTATTCTTTTCATACCTTCTTATCCAATCCATTTTAAAAATGTCACCATTAGTGAGCAAAATCCATCATCAGACTTACCTGAGGCACGCCTCGTAAATCGGTTTATTACTGGAGCTGAAAGAGAAAAGCGGAATAATATGATTAGATAAAATTTTAATTTATCCAAAACCCTGAAAACGACCTAAATTGTTAAGTGATCCCATAAATTAAATAGGAGAAAGATATGAATGAATAAATAATGCAAGAAGAAAAACCATTAATATATGAAAATTAAATGTTTAAATTCACTAGTAGCCAAAGAAATATAAATTAAAATCAATATTTCACCTGTTAAATTAGTCCCCCCAACACACTTTAAATGAAAATCCCTAGTTATGTGTGGCTGAAACTACTTAACTGGGACAGTGCCAATCTATATAATATTTTTGTAAACAATTTGGCAATTACATCTAGTGTCATAAAAGGTGTGTCTCCTTTAAGAGAGTAACTCTACTTTTAAGAGATTTATCCTAATGAAGTATTACTAGAGAAGGAAAAAGATACACACACGTCCGTGCGCACACACACACATCTATTCAACAGCATCATTTTTACAGTGAAAATATTTGGAAACAAAACTAAAAATGCTCACATATACTGATATCATTATTAGGTAAAGGATGGTATATTTGTGGTTTTGACAATTTTTGTGCGACCCAAAGGTCTATGATACGCAAATCTATCTGTGGAAGGCTGCAATTTCAGGCTGGTGTATGGGAGTGCATTGCTCAGCTGGTAAGCCCACCCTTGGCCCACGCCCTGCATTCAACTTAGCTCTGTTGTTTCTTCTTGGTTTTGCTTATAGATACCTTACAGTTATCTCAAGACATTAGGTTTTTAAAAACTTTATTTCTTGAGAGAAGCAGGTAAGTTTACAATTCATATTATATACAGAAAGGACATCATGTATTACACTGTATATTTTAGTAGCAGGATGTCATGGGTCTACTATGATACTTTTTAATACTTCAGTACTTTTAAAACAGTAATTATAAAGACTGTTTACACTATGGAAATAGATCAAGTAAAAAAAGAAGACTTAAAATTTTTGTCAGCATTATGGTTATAGAGCACAAAAAATATAGATGCTTCGGAATAAGTACTAGAAGAAAACTGTCAGATGTTTCACACTAATCCTTGCAACATTCTATTAAGTAGCAGCACCGCAACATTACTGATGACAACATTTTACAGTAAGGCTCAGAGATATGGATTAGTTTGCTTTAGATCACATAGTCACCCTGTGGCAGAGCTTGAGAATTCCAACGCAGGCACTTCTAGCACCAAAATGCTGCCCCACCAAGAACAGAAAGCAAAAATACTGACGCCTGAAATCACCACGTAATAGGTAATTATTTCCTTCCATATTGATCTCCATTGTTACTAAGGATTAACTGTGTGAAATCATTCACAAACCCAATTATTAAAACACTATAATGTATAGCAAAATTATATACTCTAAACTGAGCAAGAGAAAATTCCCACTACTTATATACCAAAATAATTCAGCCATATAGCTGCAAAGTCACAAATTACTTATATAAAAACCTTTCATCAGGTAAAGTGTAGTTATATTTTATATATCGCACGCACAAAAAAACTTCCATCAGTTTTCTTGGACACCTTCAACCCCCTTTTGCACAACTCCTTCAGAACCAAGTCTAAAAAAAGCCTCCCCAGCAAGCTACAAGGACAGGGGAAACTTCAACCACAGGAATGCAGAATAGATAGTGCTGGCTGCCCAAGGCAAGATGAAGGTAAAAAGCATATCTCAGCCTTGGGGCAAAAAACAGAGCAGACACTCTCCTCCCCCTCTAGTCTCTCTAGACAATGTAATCACAGCACTGTGAGCTTCTGGTTTGAACTGTTGGGACATCTTTGTTCCCTTGCGGTCCCTTAGGTTTCTGTGCCTTTTTTTTTTGGCCACACTGCACGGTTTGTTGGATCTTAGTTCCCTGACCAGGGATTGAACCCAGCCCTCAGCTGTGAAAGCATGGGAGTCCTAACCACTGGACTGCCGGCGAATTCCTTGTGTCTTTCTGAAGTGTTTAAGGCAGAGATTTTCAACGAAGTGGCATCACCATCTAGGAGGTGTATTCTAAAGTTGTGGGAGCAATTTTTTCAACTGTCACAATAATTCAGAAGACATCCTTGGCATTTGACAGACCACGTACAGGACAATCCTATACAACAGAGAACTGTCATGAATCCCAAAACTCTTGTCCTGCACTACTTTCACATATCCCACTGGACATTCATGTTGGCAAACGAGTCAATTTATAACCAACTGAGCCTAAATTCTAACACTGTTTATACATAAATACGATTATTATATGCAGTTTTAATATACATCAGATTTTCTACAACACAAATACAACATAAATCAATGTTGGGGGGAATTTGGGGGTTTTGGGGGGTATTTTTGTTTTGTTTGGAATTTTACTAATAGATGCTCATCATTTCAAAAAAATCATGTCACTGCTGTATCACTTGTGGTATCTCAATAACCAGTACAATACACCTGATCAGACTACATTTGCAGCTTTCATATTCTTAGTGATTCTACATGTGAGAGAATCTAAGTGCATTATGTCTTCTTGTGTACATGTAAGCACATACCTGCTGAAACACATTTTACTTACTATAAATTAATTGCCTCATTTCTCCTTAATATTTTTGCTAGAAATTATATCAATGTTTAAATTGTGCATAGAGATGTTCTATGACTGTGACTTCCATTTCCCAATAGTAAATGGGGCACAGGACTGGGCAGTTAAGAAGATGGGGGCACCAGGCATGTGGTACCCAGTAGTTAAGGTAAACACTGCGTTTTGACAAAATTACCAAAACTCCAATCCCTCAAAACATATCCCTTCACATCCACTTGCAGGGATGAAACACAAGTGTTTCCTGTACCAACTCTTGGCAAGCTAACAGTAACCTTCACAATTTTTCTAGCCTTTTTAGTTTAGTTACCAAAATGGGGAAGAAGACTGAGATTCAGGGTGGAGACTCTGCTGTAAGTAAAGCAATGTGCAGCTGGGCTTGGGGTGCCTGGTGTTTTCTCTCCCAGGAACCCAAGTACAGGGAAGGGGAGCAGGAGGAAGGTGAAGAGGGACGCACCACCGGGCGCCGACTGGGGTCAGGAGGCGTGGGCTCCACTGCTGGCCCCATCGCCTTTCCGGAAAGCTTGGATGAATCGTATAACTTTGACCTAAATCCTCAATTTAAAAAACACGCAAGGTAAGATCTGCCCTCCGTAATTCAAGGGTGGTTTTATGAAAAAATAAATAAACATCTTTGAAAGTGCCCGTAAACTACAAATTCCTATTCAAATATGAGACTGATGTTTACTATGAGCTAATATTACCAACCTTAACATTACATTTTTTGCATATACAAAGTAAACAGCAGCACAAATTCACAAAAAAGTTAATAGATGATGCTTTAAAATGTGCTAAGTCAAATTAGGTTTCCTCAGACTCTTGGTTTCCACCTTTATATTTTCCTATTCTATAGATATTCTGTAAGTGTATTTATACACACACACACACACACACACACACACACACACACATTAGGAGAATATAGAAGGAAAAATATAGCAAACGTATTATCTGCCTGGAGAAACATATGATTTAAGAATATACTAGGGCTTCCCTGGTGGTGCAGTGGTTGAGAGTCCGCCTGCCGATGCAGGCGACACGGGTTCGTACCCCGGTCCGGGAAGATGCCACATGCCGCGGAGCGGCTGGGCCCGTGAGCCATGGCCGCTGAGCCTGCGCGTCCGGAGCCTGTGCTCTGCAACGGGAGGGGCCGCAGCAGTGAGAGGCCCGCGTACCGCAAAAAAAAAAAAAAAAAAAAAAAAAAGAATATACTAAACGCCCCTAACATTTTAAGGAGATATAACCTAAGATCTTAATGAATCCTAAGGAAAAATACAGAAATGTTTATGTCGGTTTGACTTTCTCCCAAGCGCCATTCCAGCGCAATACGGAGAGTCCTGTGTTCCTATGAATGTCTTTGCGCTTGTCTATCCAGAGATCCCATCAGTTCCCAAACTAGACGGGTCTTAATTCCTCAGCCCCCAGAAGTATAACTGATTCAAGTCTTCTTTAATCCTGGAGTATCCTTACAGGAAAAACTCTCTACTACTTGAGGTGGCTGAATGAGCCTCTCTGTTCCTAGCAGTGAAAACAGCCTCCCACACCTGTGACTGGAGTTTCGCGGAGCCAGCAGGACCTGCTTATCTTCTCACCTCTTTATGCCTGAAGCCCAAGATAAGCCGTGCCTGGTAGATAAGAGGCACTGAGTAAACAGCTGTGGCGTGAATCAATCAACTCTGTGAAGTAAACTGAGCAAGTCTCCTTGTCCCACTTATTCCACTGTTTATTGGATGTGGATGCCGGGCACTGGGAATGTGACAGAGTCCCTGCCTCTGAAGAGCTTGACCAAGTTGGGGGTATTTTCACATACTATGACTGCAAGGGCTTATGCCACACACGCAGCTGCCCTAACAGAAAAATTTAGGTAAAAAGAGAAGTTCCGTAGAAAACTAGAAAACTTAAGAAATTCTATAAAAACAAAAGCAGTCAATTGAAAGCATGAACCAATGAGTTTGGCCTTCAGAAAGGAAAGCCAGGTTGATAGTCATGCAGACAGTTTGCACCTCTGAGCATAATGCTGGGAGAGAAGTTCCAGGTTAAAGAAATAAGAGCGCTGAGTTGTGATTTATGGTCATTAACACACACACACACACACACACACACACACACACACACACACACACACACACACACACACACACACACACACACACACACACACACACACACACACACACACACACAGCCACCCTATCTATATTGGAGCCACACTGGTTAAATGGACTTTTGCAGAAGAGTGTTCATATGCCCTGAAGTGAGATGTACACAGCAATCTTGGAGTCAGCACAATAATTAGCACACCTAGCCTCCTATGAGTCGCCTTTTCTAGCAATAAACACTTTCCAAATCTGCTGTCTAAATAAAAGATTCTAGAAATTATGTCAATTGAAACCATGTTAACTAATTATATTTGATAGAATAAATACTTAGCTCAGAGTAAATTAATTTCTCTTATGCCTGGGCTTCAAAAATTAAAACTGAAATAAGGCTCACCCTTGAACAAAGGAAGAATTAACTTTTTAAAATATCAACAGCAACGAAAGCAAATAAACAAAAACAAAACCTGAAATATTTTGCTAATTAATGTAACAGGCATAATTTTCAAACTTTTTTATACAGGTTTAATTTTTGACATTGAAAAGGACTATATTTTCTGTGTCTTTGTTAAAGCCATATCTGCTCACAGTACTTCTGACTGGACATGATGGGAACTGTTTGAGAGACTGGCATTTGGGGGACCAATTTTCTTCTTCCTTTTTGATTATACAGCATGAGAACAGGCATCAACCTACCCTACACACAGAGCATGGCTACAGGTAGGGCTGAATGAAATGAAACAGACATTCAGCTTTTAAAAAATGCCAGCTTTAAAGACCACTAAAAAGATGCAGTTTTGTTCTTTCTATTCACAAAGCAAACTCCTCAAAATATAACTGATATTCTAAAATACTGAGGTCATAAAATATAACTATTACCACAGGGGGAAAATACACTCCTAGTTACTTTTGCTTACAAAGGAACTTGATTCTCTACTGTTTTTTTTTTTTTAATTTATTAATTTTTTTTTTTTGGCTGTGTTGGGTCTTCGTTGCCGTGCGCGGACTTTCTCTAGTCATGGTGAGCTGGTGCTACTCTTCGTTGTGGTGCACGGGCCTCTCATTGTGGTGGCTTCTCTTGTCGGGGAGCATGGGCTCTAGGGCACGTGGGCTTCAGTAGTTGTGGCATGTGGGCTCAGTAGCTGTGGCTCGCAGGTTCAGTAGTTGTGGCGCACGGGCTTAAGAAGTCCCTTTTTTTTTTTTTTTTTTTTGCGGTATGCGGGCCTCTCACTGTTGTGGTCTCTCCCGTTGCGGAGCACAGGCTCCGGACGCGCAGGCTCAGCGGCCATGGCTCACGGGCCCAGCCGCTCCGCGGCATGTGGGATCCTCCCGGACCAGGGCACAAACCCGTGTCCCCTGCATCGGCAGGCGGACTCTCAACCACTGCGCCACCAGGGAAGCCACCTTTACTTTTTAATTCATGAGGATTCTACCCTCTGAGGAACAGGAAGAAAAATATAGCTTTAGCTAGCAGAGTCCTAAGGTAGCTAAGCATATAAAACCACACACAGAGCTGATGCAATACCAATGTCGAGAAAAGGGCTCCCAAATACTTTTAGGATTTTAAAATGTGAGCTCAGAAGAAAAGCAGGAGATGGGAAAGGTCATTGTCAAAACTACATCAATTCAGGGACTTCCCTGGTGGCACAGTGGTTAAGAATCCACCTGCCAATGCAGGGGACACGGGTTCTAGCCCTGGTCCGGGAAGATCTCACATGCCACGGAGCAACTAAAGCCTGTGCGCCACAACTACTGAGCCTGCACTCTAGAGCCTGCGTTCCACAACTACTGAGCCCGCATGCCTAGAGCCTGTGCTCCGCAACAAGAGAAGCCACAGCAATGAGAAGCCCATGCACCGCAACAAAGAATAGCCCCGCTCGCTGCAACTAGAGAGGGCCTGCGTGCAGCAACGAAGACACAACACAGCCAAAAATTAATTAATTAATTAAAAAAAAATTACATCAATTCAATCTCTGCTTCCACATATGCTAAAACTGTCTCTTCTAAACTTATAGGATCAAGTATGTGCAAGTATGTATTGCAAAGCAGATTTATGGAAACTAATGTTTTGTTTTAAGAGTGAATACTCCAGACTAGACCACTAACAATACTAGGAAAACCAAAAGCTCGGAGAGTTTGAACTGTCACACATCCCTGAAGTCACAGTAAAACAGACCCAGAAAACGGTAATTAAGGAAAATAAAGGGCTCTGAAATGAAGACTGAGAAAACAATCAGGGCAATGTGATTAAGGTTGGCCTAATCATAAAAGTACAGTTTTAGAAAATACCATATTCAAATCCTCCCCCTTGTCTTCACAGAATTAAGATGTTCCTGCTATTCTAGGCTCAGCTCAAATGTCTCCTCCTAAAGAAGCCTTTCTCTAAACATTCTCCAGGTCCTCTCAATCACATCATCCTGCTTCTTTTCTTCCAAGCATTATCAGAAAACATCTAGTACATTATGTTTACTGTGTTTTTTTGTACACTACTGAGAGGGCAGTATCCTTCCTTGGCTGTTTTACTACTGTATCCCCAGTGCCTAGAACACTGCTTGATATAATATGTATTTGATTCAACAAATACTGAATGAAAAGTGCTAATGAAAACTTAGTACAATAAGGGTATTCCCTGATACTTAAAGATTATTTGGACAAGTGTAAGTGATAATTTATATACATATTGTATTTATGAAACCCATAAATTAAAATACATTACCAGCTGAAACGTAAAATAGACTTAAAAACAGTAGACCTTGACTGACTGGCATTTGGCTTTTTGTACAAGCTGCAAAAATAAGTCCCACTTATGCCCCAAAACTACAAAAATGTAACCCAGATGCTAGTTTCCAGCAAAAATAATGAAAAATTTCACAAGATAATCAGTGCAGAAAGCAATGACACTTCTCAATTAAAATGTGGAAAAGAGAATTTCAAAAGCATCCATGTTTCCAACAGTTTTACTTTTAATCAAGGTGAAACTGACATACAATGAAATGCACAACTCGCCGAGTTCTGACACATGCATACACCTATATAACCAACACTCCAATCAAGATATAAAACATTTCCAACACCCTGGAAAGGTTCCACAAGCCCCCTTACCGTCAATTCCCACTATCCCTTAGGAAACTACTGTTAGGATTTCTACCACCATAGCTTAGCTCTGCCGTTCCGTGAATTTCATATAAATGTGAGATTTATTCTCACTGTTGAGAGGATCAATAGTTCTTTTTTATTGCTGAGTAGTATTTCATTGTGTGAATGCACTACAATTTGTTTATTCATTCTCCTGTTGATTTTTTTTTCCAGTTTGGGCTACTGTGAATAAAACTTCTATAAATATTTTTATACAAATCGTTTTGTGAACATATACATTTGCTTTTCTTAAGCAGATGCCTAGAGTGGGAATGCTGGTTCATAGGTGAGTGAATGTTTAACCTTATAAAAACCTGCTGATTTCCTAACGCTTTGTACCATTTCATACTCTCATAGGAAATAAACAAGACTTCCAGCTGCTCTATCTCTTTGCTAACATAAGGTATGTCATTTTAGCCATTCTTGTGTTTAGTGGCAACTCACTGTGGTTTTAATGTTAATTTCCTTAATAACTAAAAATACTGAGCACCCTCCCATGGGCTTATTGGCCATTAAGTCTTTTTTTTTTTAATAAAACAGGTTTATTAATTAAAGGACTTCCCAAGTCTTTAGTACTCCAAATGACATTTGTTTTTTGGGTTTTTTTGTTTTTGTTTTTTTGTGGTACGCGGGTCTCTCACTGTTGTGGCCTCTCCTGTTGTGGAGCACAGGCTCTGGACGCGCAAGCTCAGCGGCCATGGCTCACGGGCCCAGTTGCTCTGCGGCATGCGGGATCTTCCCGGACTGGGGCACGAACCCGTGTCCCCTGCAGGCAGACTCTCAACCACTGCCCCAACAGGGAAGCCCTTTTCGGTTTTTTTTAATAGATCTTTGTTGGAGTATAATTGCTTCACAATACTGTGTTGGTTTCTGTTGCTCAACAAAGCAGATCAGCCATATGCATACACATGTTCCCATATCCCCTCCCTTTTGAGCCTCCCTCCCATCCTCCCTACCCCAGCCCGCTACTATTTTACATTCAGTAGCGTATATATGTCGATGCTACTCTCACTTAACCCCAGCTTCGCCCTCCCAGCCCATGTCCTCAAGTCCATTTTCTATGTCTACTTCTTTATTCCTGCCCTGCAACTAGGTTCATCAGTACCATTTTTTTGTTTTTTTTAAGATTCCATATATATGCGTTAGCATACGGTATTTGTTTTTCTCTTTCTGATTTACTTCACTCTGTATGACAGACTCTAGGTCCATTCACCTCACTACAAATAACTCAATTTCGTTTCTTTTTATGGCTGAGTAATATTCCATTGTGTATATGTGCCACATCTTCTCTATCCATTCATCTGTCGATGGACATTTAGGTTGGTTCCATGTCCTGGTTATCGTAAATAGAGCTGCAATGAACACTGTGGTACATGCCTCTTTTTGAATTATGGTTTACTCAGGGTATATGCCCAGTAGTGGGATTGCTGGGTCATATGGTACTTCTATTTTTAGTTTTTTAAGGAACCTCCATACTGTTCTCCATAGTGGCTGTATCAATTTACATTCCCACCAACAGTGCAGGAGGATTCCCTATTCACCACACCCTTTCCAGAATTTATTGTTTCTAGATTTTTTGATAATGGCCATTCTGACAAGTGTGAGGTGATACCTCACTGTAGTTTTGATTTGCATTTCTCTAATAATCAGTGATGTTGAGCAGCTTTTCATGTGTCTCTTGGCCATCTGTATGTCTTCCTTAGTGAAATGCCTATGTAGGTCTTCTGCCCATTTTTTAACTGGAGTGTTTGCTTTTTTGATATTGAGCTCCATGACCTGTTTGTGTATTTTGGAGATTAATCCTTTGCCTGTTGTTTCATTTGCAAATACTTTCTGCCATTCTGAGGGTTGTCTTTTCGTCTTGTTTATAGTTTCCTTTGCTGTGCAAAAGCTTTTAAGTTTCATTAGGTCCCATTTATTTATTTTTGGTTTTTATTGCCATTACTACAGGAGGTGGATCAAAAAAGATCTTGCTGTGATTTATGTCAAACAGTATTCTTCCTATGATTTCCTCTAAGAGTTTTATAGTGTCCAGTCTTACATTTAGGTCATTAATCCATTTTGAGTTTATTCTTGTGTATGGTGTTAGGGAGTGTTCTAATTTCATTCTTTTATATGTAGCTGTCCAGTTTTCCCAGCACCACTTAGTGAAGAGACTGTCTTTTCTCCATTGTATATCCTTGCCTACTTTGTGATAGATTAGTTGACCATAGGTGTGTGGGTTTCTCTCTGGGCTTTCTATCCTGTTCCATTGATCTGTGTTTCTGTTTTTGTGCCAGTACCATACTGTCTTGATTACTGTAGCTTTGTAGAATAGTCTGAAGTCAGGGAGCCTGATTCCTCCAGCTCCATTTTTCTTTCTCAAGATTGCTTTGGCTATCTGGGGTCTTCTGTGTTTCCATACGAATTGGAAAATTTTTTGTTCTAATTCTGTGAAGAATGCCATTGGTAGTTTGATAGGAATTGTAGTGAATCTGTAGATTGCATTGGGTAGTACAGTCATTTTCACAATATTGATTCTTCCAATCCAAGAACATGGTATATTTCTCCAACTGTTTATGTCATCTTTGATTTCTTTCATCAGTGTTTTATAGTGTTCTGAGCACAAGTCTTTTGCCTCCTTAGGCAGGTTTATTCCTAGGTATTTTATTCTTTTTGTTGCAGTGGTAAATGGGAGTGTTTCCTTAATTTCTCTTTCTGATTTTTCGCTGTTGGTGTATAGGAATGCCAGAGATTTCTGTGCATTAATTTTGTATCCCACAATCTTACCAAATTCATTGATTAGTTCCAGTAGTTTTCTGGTGTCATCTTTAGAATCTTCTACATATAGTATCATGTCATCAGCAAACAGTGGCAGTTTTACTTATTCTTTTCCAATCTGTATTCCTTTTCTTTCTTTTTCTTCTCTGATTGCTGTGGATAGGACTTCCAAAACTATGCTGAATAAGAGTGGCGAGAGTGGACATCCTTGTCTTGTTCCTGATCTTAGTGGAAATGCTTTCAGTTTTTCATCATTGAGTATGATGCTTGCTGTGGGTTTGTCATATATGGCCTCTATAATGTTGAGGTAGGTGCCCTCTATGCCCATTTTCTGGAGAGTTTTTATCATAAATGGATGTTGAATTTTGTCAAAAGCTTTTGCTGCATCTATTGAGATGATCATATAGTTTTTATTCCTTAATTTCTTAATGTGGTGTATCACATTGATTGATTTGCATATATTGAAGAATTCTTGCATCCCTGGGATAAATCCCACTTGATCATAGTGTATGATATTTTTAATGTGCTGTTGCATTCTGTTTGCTAGTATTTTGTTCAGGATTTTTGCATCTATGTTCATCAGTGATATTGGTCTATAATTTTCTTTTTTTGTGATATCTTTTTCTGGTTTTGTTATCAGGGTGATAGTGGCTTCATAGAATGAATTTGGGAGTGTTTCTCCCTCTGCAATTCTTTGGGAGAGTTTGAGAAGGATAGGTGTTAGCTCTTCTCTAAATGTTTGATAGAATTTGCCTGTGAAGCCATCTGGTCCTGGACTTTCCTTTGTTGGAAGATTTTTAATTACAGTTTCAATTTCATTACTTGTGATACGTCTGTTTATATTTTCTAATTCTTCCTGGTTCAGTCTTGGAAAGTTGTACCTACCCAAGAATTTGTACATTTCTTCTTTCTCTAGTTGTTTTAAGTGTAGGGTTAGATTGTTTATTTGAGATTTTTGTTTCTTGAGGTGAGACTGAATTGCTATAAACTTCCCTCTTAGAACTGCTTTTGCCACGTCCCATAGGTTTTGGGTCATCGTGTTTTCATTGTCATTTGTTTCTATGTATTTTTTAATTTCTTCTTTGATTTCTTCAGTGATCTCTTGGTTATTTAGCCTCCATGTATTTGTGTTTTGCACTGTTTAGCCTCCATGTATTTGTGTTTTTTACAGTTTTTTCCCTGTAATTGGTTTCCAATCTCATAGCGCTGTGGTCAGAAAAGATGCTTGATACGATTTCATTTTCTTAAATTTTCCAAGGCTTGATTATCAGTGACCCAAGATGTGATCTATCCTGGAGAATGTTCCATGTGCACTTGAGAAGAAAGTGTATTCTGGCACTTTTGGTTGGAATGTTCTATAAATATCAATTAGATCTATCTGGTCTATTGTGTCATTTAAAGCTTGTGTTTTCTATTTATTTTCTGTTTGGATGATCTGTCCATTGGTGTAAGTGGGGTGTTAAAATCCCCTACTATTATTGTGTTACTGTCCATTTCTCCTTTCATGGTTGTTAGCATTTGCCTTATGTATTCAGGTGCTCCTATGTTGGGTGCATAAACATTTATAATTGTTATACCTTCTTCTTGGATTGATCCTTTGATCATTATGTAGTGTCCCTCCTTATCTCTTGTAACAGTCTTTATTTTAAAGTCTATTTTACCTGATACAAGTATTGCTACTCCAGCTTTCTTTTGATTTCTGTTTGCATGGAATATCTTTTTCCATCACTTCACTTTCAGTCTGTATGTGTCCCTAGGTCTGAAGTGGGTCTCTTGTAGACAGCATATATATGGGTCTTGTTTCTGTATCCATTCAGCCAGTCTGTATCTTTTGGTTGGGACATTTAATCCATTTACATTCAATGTTATTATTGATATGTATGTTCCTATTACCATTTTCTTAATTTCGGGGGGTTTTTTGTGGGTCTTTTTCTTCTCTTGTGTTTCCTGCTTAGATAAGTTTCTTTAGCATTTGTTGTAAAGCTGGTTTGGTGGTGCTGAATTCTCTTAGCTTTTGCTTGTCTGAAAAGCTTTTGACTTCTCCGTCGAATCTGAATGAGATCCTTGCTGGGTAGAGTAATCTTGGTTGTAGGTTTTCCTCTTTCATCACTTTAAGTATATCCTGCCACTCCCTTCTGGCCTGCAGAGTTCCCGCTGAAAAATCAGCTGATAACCTTACGGGGATTCCTTTGTATGTTATTTTTTGTTTCTCCCTTGCTGCTTTTAATATGTTTTGTTTGAATTTAATTTTTGTTAGTTTGATTAATATGTGTCTTGGTGTGTTTTTCCTAGGGTTTATCCTGTATGGGACTCTCTGTGCTTCCTGGACTTGGTTGACTATTTCCTTTCCCATGTTGGGGAAGTTTTCGACTATAATCTCTTCAAATATTTTCTCAGACCCTTTCTTTTTCTCTTTTTCTTCTGGGACCCCTAGAATTCTAATGTTGGTGTGTTTAGTGTTGTCCCAGAGGTCTCTGAGATTGTCTTCAATTCTTTTCATTCTTTTCTCTGCTCCTCAGCAGTTATTTCCACCATTTTGTCTTCTAGCCCACTTAATCGTTCTTCTGCCTCAGTTATTCTGTTATTGATTTTTCCTAGTGTTGTTCATCTGTTTGTTCTTCTAGATCTTTGTTAAACATTTTTTGTATTTTCTCAATCCATGCCTCCATTCTATTTCCACAATTATGGATCATCTTTACTATCATTACTCTGAATTCTTTTTCAGGCAGATTGCCTATTTCCTCTTCATTTATTTGGTCTTGTAGGTTTTTACCTTGCTCCTTCATCTGTGATATATTTTTTTGCTGTGTCTTTTTTTTTTTTTTTTTTTAATGAGTGGGATTGTGTTCTTGTCTTACTGGTTGTTTGGCCTGAGGCTTCTAACAGTAGGGTTTGTAGGCTATTGGGTAGAGCTGGGTCTTGGTGCTGAGATGAGGAACTCCATGAGACCTCACTCAGATGAATATTCCCTGGGGTCTGAGGTTCTCTGTTAGTCCAGTGGTTCAGACTCGGAGCTCCCACCACAGGAGCTTCGGCCTGACCCTGGGCTCGTGAACCAAGATCCTGCAAGCCACCTGGGGCAGCAAAAACAACAAACAAAAAACAACAAACAAAAAAACACACAACAAAGAAAAAAATAAAATTAGACTAGGAAACTAACAGATATGTTAGGAAGAATATAAAAATAAAAATATAGATGAATAAATAACTGGAAGGTACATCAGTACTACAATAGTAAAAAAGAGGAGGAGGGAAAATTTTAAAAAAGGTGGGTGGGGAAGGCCTTGGCTGTGGAGGGCGGGGCCTAAGCAAGGGCGAGGTTTGGTTGGTGGGCGGGGCCAATGCTCAGGACCCACAGGTCTGGAAAAGGCTCTGGGGGCTGTGGGGGGCGGGGCTTAGGCTCAAGGAACAGAAGGGGCCCAGGCATGTCCCCCACCCCTGGTCTCAGAGGGCAGCGGACCTCACCTGGGAGTCCAGCAGGCTTCCTGGGCTCGAGTGGGTGGGGCAAATGCCCTCCTCTCCTCTCCTGCTCCTCCAGTCTGGGAGGGCCCCTCCCACCTGCCTCTCCTGCTCTCCCCTGCCTCCCTCCTGTGCCCCCAAGGACCCACGCAGCCTGGAGGGGACTTGGAGGGCAGGGGATATGCCTCGGAGCTCAGCAGGCTCCCCGGCCCGAGTGGGCCAGGCAAATGCCCTCCACTCCTCTCCCGCTCTTCCTGGAGAGTCCCCCCCACCTGCCTCTCCTCATCTCCCCAGCCGCAGGGGCACCGATCCTGTCTGGCCTCCACTTTTCCTTTCCCCTCAGTCCCCCTACATCCTACCGGTTCACTTTGGGGTTCTTCCTGACTCCTTGGGCATCAGAGTCCCCCACCATGGGCTGGCAGGCGCCCTAGTTGTGGGGAGACACTAACTCCACGTCTTCCCACGTGGCCATCTTCGTTTATGTTTTCTTCATTAAACTGTTTAGGCCTTTTGCTCAGTTGGGTTTTGCTCAGATTGATGGGCTTTTTGTTATTGAGTTTTAACAGTTCTTTTTATATATTCTCAGTAACAACTAATTAGAGTAACAGAAAAATCTCCCAGTTATAATAACAACAAAAACAATATGTTACTTAGAAATTAAACTAAGAAAAGACAAGAAAATCCTTTATGGAGAAAATGATAAAACACTGAAGAAATGAAAGGAAGACCAGATAAATGGAGATATGCAATGTATATGGAATATTTATGTCTCCAAATTTGTTTATGAATTCCAACAAACACCTAATAAAGTTTTTCACATCATTGAAGAAGCTCATCCTAAAAGTTCTGTGGAACAATAAAAGCCCATGAATAGTTAAACAATTCTGAAGAAAAATAAGGTGGATGTACTTACTTACCACATATCAGGACCATATAAAGTCATATTAGGAGAAAGAGAGAGTAATGAAAGAATGGACAAACCAACAGAACAGAATAGACTGTAAGTACCTTCACATAAAAATGAAAAATTGATGTTTAAAAATCAGTGGGGGAAAAAAGTCAATAAATGATGCATATTTTTAAAAAATGAAATGAGATTCTCATCTCATGCCAGGCACAAAAATAAATTATAGATGGATTAAAACCTTAAGTGTGAAACTCAAGACTTTTTCATTTTTACAAGAAAATGAAGAGCTTATCTTTTTAATTCGAGGTAGAGATAGATTCCTTAAGGCACAAAAAAGTATAAGTATAAAGGAAGGGATTAATGTTAGGCTACAATAAAATCAGGAAATTCTGTTCTTGAGTTAAATGGTATGAACATGAATGAAAAGAGTGAAATAGGTGAGGGAAATTAAGAGGTACAAGCTTCCAGTTACAGAACATGGGGATGAAATGTACAGCATGGGGAATATAGTCAGTAAAAATGTAATATCTTTGTATGGCAAGGGATGGTAACTAGACTTATCATGGTAATCATTCTGCAGTGTATACAAATACTGAATCACTATGTTGTGCACCAGGAACTAACATAGTGTTGTAGGTCCATTATATTTCAACAAACAAATAAATAAACTCATAGAAAAAGAGATCAGATTTGTGGTTACCAGAGGCAAGGGTTGAGGGGATGGGCAACTGGATGAAGATGGTCAAATGGTATAAATTTCCAGTTATAGGATAAATAATGTAATGTAAAATGTGATTAATATAATCAACACTGCTGTGTGCTACGTATGTAAGCTGTTAAGAGAGTAAATCCTAAGAGTTCTCATCACAAGGAAAAAATACATTTTTCTTTTTCTTTTACATCTATATGAGATGATGGATGTTCACTAAACCTATTGCGGTCATCATTTCATGATGTACTTAAGTCAGATCATTATGCTGTACACCTTAAACTTGTACAGTGCTGTATGTCAATTACATCTCAATAACACTGGAAGAGAAAACAAAGGAAATTCTGTTCAACCTACATAAACAAAATGAAAAGACAAGCCCAAAACTGGGAGAAAATTTTTTTCAATGCATGTTACCAACAAAGGATTAGTAACCAGAATGTGGAAGGAAGGAAGGAAGGAAGGAAGGAAGGAAGGAAGGAAGGGAAGGAGGGAGGCAGGGAGACAGGATGGAAGGGAGAGAGGGGAAAGGAGAGGAGAGGAGAGGAGACACTCCTACAAATCAGTAAGAACAACACAGACAGGAAAAATGATAAGAAAAAAACTTTTTTCACAGAAGATGAACTAGAGATATGATCAATGAAGATAAAAAAGATGGTCAAGATCACTAGCAAGCAGGGAAAAGCATATTCAATTTACAATGAGATTCCAATTTAACATCTGTCTCATTGGCAAAGATGGTTAAGATCTGACAATATCAAATGGTCACTTGAATGTGGAGACCCAAGAACTCTTATACTACTGCTGAGAGTATAAACTCGTATAACAGCTTTGCAAATATGGCAATATGACGTGCAGTGAAAGCTGGGCATTCCCTACAACCAGCCTTTCTACGCTTAGGTATATACCCTAGAACTGCAGTCCTCAAACTTTGTGGTCTCAAAACCTCTTTACACTCTTAAAAATTATTTGCTTAGGGCTTCCCTGGTAGCGCAGTGGCTGAGAGTCCGCCTCCCGATGCAGGGAACGCGGGTTCGTGCCCCGGTCCGGGAAGATCCCACATGCTGCGGAGCGGCTGGGCCCGTGGGCCATGGCCGCTGAGCCTGCGCATCCGGAGCATGTGCTCCGCAACGGGGAGAGGCCACAACAGTGGGAGGCCCGCGTACCGCAAAAGAAAAAAAAAAAAAAAAAACAAGCTGAAGGATGATAACTTACATAAATGAAACTTTCGTAAGTGGCACAATTTATATGAACTTTGAATACATGCAAAATATCATTATTTCTAATCTATGAATAAATGCCTTTGTAGTAAGAATACAAAAACATACATAGGAAATATAAACACCAAATTCATCATAGTGCTGGTTATCTATGGAGAAGGAAGTTAAGAGAACGGGATAAGAGAGGGGTATCCAAGGAGACTCCTACTGTACATGTGGTATTTTCTTCAAAGTAAAAAAACTGAAGCGTTAAAATCTGTTAGAGACAGGGGATGGCTCATGTGAGTGTTCCTTATTTAGTGTCTGTTCATTTCTGTATATTGGAAATATTTCATAATTTTTAAAAAAGAGAAGAGGGAGGGAGGGAGGGAGGGAGGGAGAGGGAAGAAGAGGGAGAGAGGGAAAGAGAGAAAATTTCTGCTCTGCTTGGTTTCGGAGATAAAAAATCTCTCAGTATACTCAATACTATCAGCCCAACCAGATTAATTCACACTGTTTTTTTTTTTTTTTACTTTATTATCTTTGACATATAAAAATTACATATATTTAAGGTGTACAACTTGATGTTTTGATATATGTATACACTGTGAAAAGATCGTCCCAATCAAGCTAAATAATTTAACCGTCACCTCTACAGTCACCACTCTGTGTGTGTGTGTGTGTGTGTGTGTGTGTGTTAAGATTTAACTTAAGATCTATCCTCTCAGCAAATTTCAAGTATACAATACAGTATTGGTAACTGTCACCACGCTATATACATTAGATCCCAGAACTCATTCATCTTGCATAACTGAAGTCTTGTACACTTTTAATGCTAAATGTGCTCCTAAAATATATTTCACTAAATATCCTTTCTGCAAATGCATTTTTCTTAAAATCTGAACACTAAAATACCTTCTGAATTCTTTTTAAGAAATTATAAGGAAATTATTTTAAGGTATTATGAGGAATCAAAGATCATAATATTGCTTAGTTGGTAAACTGTTGTTAATGACAGTAAAATAAGATATCAAGGACTTCCCTGGTGGCACAGTGGTTAAGAGTCTGCCTGCCATTGCAGGGGACATGTGGTCGAGCCCTGGTCCGGGAAGATCCCACACGCCACAGAACAACTACGCCCGTGCGTCACAACTACTGAGCCTGCGCTCTACAGCCCATGAGCCACAACTACGGAAGCCCACACACCTAGAGCCCGTGGTCCACAACAAGAAGCCACCACAATGAGAAACCAGTGTGCTGCAACTAGAGAAAGCCCATGCACAGCAACAAAAAGACCCAATGCAGCCAAAAATAAAATTAAAAAAAAAAAACAACTAACGTTAAAAAATCAATGACAGGGCTTCCCTTGGTGGCACAGTGGTTAAGAATCTGCCTGCTAATGCAGGGGACACGGATTTGAGCCCTGGTCTGGGAAGATCCCACATGCCGCGGAGCAGCTAAGCCTGTGCGCCACAACTACTGAGCCTGCGCGTCTGGAGCCTGTGCTCCGCAACAAGAGAGGCCGTGATAGTGAGAGGCCCATGCACCACGATGAAGAGTGGCCCCCACTTGCCACAACTAGAGAAAGCCCTCGCACAGAAACAAAGACCCAACACAGCCAAAAATAAATAAATAAACAAATGTGGGGTTTAAAAAATCAATGACACCTTAAAAAAAAAAATCAAAGACCCGTGAATAACTCTGTGTAAAAGCAAAGATATCCAAAAGAACTGTCTTTTTTTTTTTTGAAATCTATTAAGATAGCAATTTGTAGTGGAGCAAGTACAGAATGATAGGTTTTCAGAATAAAACCACATTCTAATGTAAAACTTAGGTATAAAAGTTTCTCCCGGGCTTCCCTGGTGGCGCAGTGGTTGAGAGTCCGCCTGCTGATGCAGGGGACACAGGTTCGTGCCCCGGTCCGGGAAGATCCCACATGCCGCGGAGCGGCTGGGCCCGTGAGCCATGGCCGCTGAGCCTGCACGTCCAGAGCCTGTGTTCCGCAACGGGAGAGGCCACAACAGTGAGGGGCCCGCGTACCGCCAAAAAAAAAAAAAAAAAGAAAAGTTTCTCCCACCATGAGCTTACTTTCATAAATATTATGATATGAGGAAATGGCAACAAGCTGTCAAGTTAATACAACCAATTTTTTCCAATTAATTTATATTTCAGGCACATATTCATGTTTTTTACTATAAGCATCTGCCTCATTTAAATTAAGTAACTATTTTCAATATCCCTACTTACTCTTTCCCAAGTTTGTTTTAAAATAACTTATTAAAACTTGAATAAAACCATAAACTTGGAGATTCTGCACACACAAATTTATTTATTCTACCAGTTAAACACTGATTCTCAAGGGAGAAGATGGTGTGCAAACAAAGCAAAGCTTTATCCCGTTGCTTTTTTTTAACCTTATTTTTTTTAAGTCAGACTATTTTCCTTGCATTTCAAAGGAATTAAAGGAGGACTTGAGACTTAAAAGAGCAGGGTTTTTTTTAAACGTCTGAAACACTTAGCTGAAAGATCTGAAGACTTTACTTTTATATTTTTCATTAATAACATTTTCTTTAAGGACTATTATCACACTGCCTTGAAAACAATCTCTAGTTTCTTACATTTCAAATCAAACTTCATTTTAAAAAGCCATCAGGTTCTAACTTCTAAAACCTGCCTTCCTCTCTTTCTTCCTTCCTCTCTTCTTTTTTTAACAAACCCATATATAAGGCTTAGTATATGCCACACACTGTCAATTCATTTTTTCTTACCAGAACCCTCTGAGGCAAGTACTACCATCATTCCCATTTCACAGATGGGGAAACTGAGGCACAGATGGTAAAGTAACTTGTTTAAGGTTCCAAAAGTTATAAATGGCAGAGTCAGGATTCAAACCTAGAGCCTATGCCAAAGTGAAGTCATACTTGTAAAAAGTTTCCAGTGTTTCTGGTTTTTCAGCACTACTTAAAAATTTTCAGCAATAAAAGCAAACTGTTTTGTTTGTTTTCCATAAACTACCAGGTTTAAGAAGTAGGAGGCAGAGGAAAGGGGTTCTATTGACTGTGTTTATCAAATCAGTGGCGGGGGAAAAAAGTAACATGAGTAGGAAAGAATAATAATAGAGGTAGATGATAACACATTCAGTTTAGGACAAAATTATCTGGAGGTGCCTGAAGAAGATGCAAGCAGAGGTGGCTGGTAAGCAGGGAGATATGTCAACCCAAATCTGAAGGCGAGAGGTCTGCGCTGGAGGGCTCACCTCGGGGCGGGAGGGCGGGGGGTGGTGGTGAGCAGGATTCATGCAATAAAGGGAGGAAGACAGCCTGCTTTCAAGGTGGCAGGAATGAGGCAAGATGGAGAGAGAAAACAGGACAAAGCAGGTTCAGGGCAATAGAGGCATTTGGGATTTAACACAGGGCTCACAGAAGCAGAAGCAGTGACATGGGAAGTTTAGGGGGGTCAGAACGTCTCCTCGATGGGAATGTGCAATCCTCACCCGCAAGGCGAGCCTGTGCACTTGTGTTCTTTGCTTGTGGCAGAGTGATCAAATATCAGGCCAAAATATAATATGCCACCTTTTTTTTTTTTAATATAATGAAGTCTAAACCTATGAAACTGAACACAGGCTAAGGCTTTTATATTTCATGAAAACATTTTAAAATGCAACAATATAAAGGATTATCAGGAGGCTATTTTTAATATTTATGCGCCCAAGAAGGTTTCAATCACTTTAGAAATATACACTTATAGATATTTACTATTATGAGACATTCAGTATTCAACTTGAGGGTAATTTAAAGTGTATTTGAGCACCTTCTGTGGGCCAAGTGAGATGCGTGCAGGAAGGTCTTGGAGGGAGGGAGCTCATTCCTGTGTTTCCTTGCCTGCCTGTGCCAGGAACATGTGACATCCGCCAAGCTTACTCTGAAGTAGGGCACGTTCATCCTGCCATTTTGACACCACTCATGTCAACCAGAGAATCTCGTAAGGATTTTCTGGTAGGGTGAACTGTAAGCTAACCTTTGGAGAAAAACTGGGATTTTGGCAGAAAGTTAAGGAAAGAGGACTGGGTACCCAGGACCAAGAGAATAACTTAGGCAAGAATATTTGGCTACATCAATTTCGAACCATACTGTGTGCCTCTATAGTGTTTTATCTACTACCCACCAGACGTTTATAAAAGAATCGCCTTTCTTTCATGTCTTTTTTCACTTAAAATGTATTTACTAGGTAATACAAGTATATGACAAGCTTTTTTCAAAAGTTACGAAAAGGGAGATAGTGAAAAGGGACCTCCTAACGAACTGTCATCTCCAGAGATGGCCTTCCTCAGATACCCTATGTAACTGCATTTCTTTTAAACTATTTTATTTTATGTTTTTCCTTAGGATGTTGCCTGGTCCTAATCTTTTAAACTATTTTAAACTTTAGATTTTCTTCTAATTCTGATTGGCACTTCCATGACTAAGCTTAACTAAACACCTGTAACATGGTATGATTCTGTTTGTCACATCCCCAATATGTGCACCAAGGACATGAGTACTCTATAATCGAGTCTGAAGTTCAAGGTACAGACAGGAATACAGATTTAAAAGAAAAAGCCTAGATCTTACCTGTCAGGTAACATGATTTTATTTCCTTTTCATAAGATAGAATTTTCCTCTTTATTCTGCCAAAGTTTGGCTGAGTCAAACAATTACCTAATGAATGTCTATTAAAAAAGACACACACACACATTAGGACCCTGCCTACCTGCAGGTCCTTTATAATCCAGGAGCTTAAAAGAGGAAGCCAAAGTTTACTACAGCTAGCTTACATATTAATAGAGTATGGGTTAAGTTCTACTGTTAGGATTGTGGTCTCCAAAATGGGGTCATGCACCCCAAGGCAGAGTATAAGGCAATCATTTAGGGTGTAGTAAAAATTAGAGCTTGCTTACAATTACTTGTTACTTCTCCCTTTCAAAATTTATACTGTGGGATGCTTTCTCATATACATAGTAAGCTAATATACTGGTACATGCACAAAATTTATAAAAACATACATGGGATATGTCTACTCAAATATATTTTGCTAATGACTGTACATAATCAAAAAGGTTTTGAGAATTAAACAGCTTAGTATATGAGGTGTTCATTTTTAAAATAAACATTTTATTGAGTTTCTAAAGTATATGAAGTGCTGGGACTTCCGCTGCGGTCCAGTGGTTAGGACTCCGCACTTCCACCGCCGAGGGCCTGGGTTTGATCCCTGCTCAGGGAACTAAGATCCCGCAAGCTGCATGGCGCGGCCAAAATAAAATAAAATAAAGGTTCTCCTTAAAAAAAAAAAAGTATGCCAAGTGCTAATTTGTGTAGAACAGACGGAAAAAACAAATTGTAAAAGGGAAAGATCAATGCTGAGCTAGGCTGTAGATTTTTAGAGGGAAAAGTTGGAAGCTTGTTTTTTGATATGTGGTTCTTTTCAACCATGTTACTGCTGTAAGAGTTACTAAAAATGAAGTCTGTGTACCATGGTTAAGGAGATGGGCTCTGAACTCAGACTGTCAGGTTCAAATCCTGACTCTACCACTTACTTTGGGGAGAGCTGAATGATATGTATAAATAGCCTTATTCAGCGTCTGGCACTTAAGCAGCCAAAAAAGTTAACAATGATTAAATAAAAAGAATATCATTTAACAAACATTAGCTTTCTATAGCAACTGAAATGAAACAGCTGAGTCATGTATTAATTCAGAACCTTTTGGAAAGATGCTTTTTGAGTCTAACTAAAATGTATTTAAACGAATGGAAGCTTTTTCCTTCTTTTTTATCCAAAAAAAAGAATAAATTCCCCTCAATATCACTCGCATGAACTGTTTTGTCTTAGAACAGCTAATGTAAATTAAACAGTGTCAGTCCCCAGCCAAACGGATACCGGAATCACTGCATTCAGTGTATCTTCTTGGCTTCACTTTTATGTAGAACATGTGTTTATATTTTGACCTTTTGTCTTTTTGTAAAACACAGAAACATTTTTTAAACAGTAGCAACTGGAATGATGGTTTTTTTTTTTAGTTTCCAAACATATTAAGCTACACATGGCAGAGCCTATTGCTGAAACATTTATAAATGTTACACCAACTGTGTTTATATTTCTGATTTTTTTAGATTGTTTTGTTTTCATGTAAGCCATGACCTGAAAATTTTAGCTCAAATTCTTTCCACAAAATAATTACATAATGGAACAGTCTGAGTCATTTTGAATTTCCGAAACACAAAAACTCCCATAAAATAAAGATAATGATCAGTATCACAGTGAGGTTTTTACATGGGGTTTTGGGACCAACCCAACCACAACTAAACGGCAAGGATAAGGCGGAAGGACAATAAGAACAGGACCAAGAACACGATGACAATAACTCATCCACCTCAGAAAAGTCACTGCACTCTTTTTTCTTTTCCATTGTCTCTTCTTAAGCAATTGATACAAAAATAAAACCTAATGCTAGATTTCACCTCAATGAAAAAAATCAAAGAGAAAAAAAAATTGGTAATTCTGAAGGCAAAAGAACAAAAGTACTTCTCTTTAGCCTAGACTTTTAGACCTTATCTATCACCCTGATGGAAGACAGAAAGGATTCATAGTATGTAAGTTAATATACACAGCACACAAATTGTGATAATTCTATGAACAAAAAGACCAAAGCAGACTAAATCTGGGCAAGGAACGTCTCTGGCTTTCAGCTGCTCCATCTGTTAAGCGAAATAGACAACATATTCTATATATGAGACAGTCTCTGACAAAAGGATTGTTTCTTAAGAAGTCTAGAGATAGTAAACTTAAGAGAATAATTATTTCTTTTTTCTTAAAAATTAAAAAAAGGAAGGAGTTGGCTCTCTATAAATATGTCTGCAGTGAGTGAATGAGCCCAGCATCCCACTTCCCAACTTATACACATTCCTCCTCCTCATGGGCTAACCCAGGTCTCTGGCCCCTTTACTCTGTGACTCTTGATACTGCTAAGGCAGACCCCAAGCTCAGTCATTCAATCACATTCTCTGAACCCCTCGCCCCCATCAACCCCAACCTCCACCGCAGGCCTTCCCTATTGCTACTACTCTCATTAAGTGGCTTTTTTAATGGATCACAAATAAACTCCTCCTTGACAATTTCAAAGGTCTCTTGTTAGTACAGCTGAAAAAGAAACACATTTGTTTTTTGACACAGCTATGAACAAAACCTTGACAGCTGGAAATATACTGGAATCCATGGAGTGAGATTCGCAGCAATAAATAACCATTAAATATTTACTCTGTCCCACCCAGATACAGTACATCACTTTATGTGTGACCTCAAATGGAAAGCTTACTTACATGTCTTCAAATGGAAAGCTTATAATGCTCTTACATTAAATAATAGCTAAAGAGTTTGATTTTTAAGATATGAAAGTATCCAGTGCTTCAATTTTTGTTTAGGTATTTTCATTCTCTGCCATCCCTTCAGAAAAGGTGTAAGTTACTCAAAGAACCCTTCACAAGTTCCAACTAATTTTACTCCTCTCTTCCGCCTTCTCTCTCTCTTCCCATCCCTCCATCCCTCCCCCTCCCTCCCTCTTCCCAAAGTTTAAAGTAATAGATGGATAAGAGTTTGAGAAACGACACTCTTTCAAAATCCTTTGATTTCCCAATTTCAATTCCTAAAGCAATCCATTTAATACTACTATTAAAATGAATAATGTTCTTAACTGTTCTTCTTTGAAAAATCACAATTACCACCTATAACTCAAAATATTTTTAAAATCTTCTCTAACGTTACTGTTTTAAGCTCATAACTAAAATAATGGCTTCAACATTTTAGCCATTGTCATGAAGGATGTAATCCACTTCAGGAGGATTTAAAACTACTATATAAATTTGTAATAGCCAAAGACCACAAAGTCTCATTAATTACAAAATCCTGGTGTGCTTAGCTACAAATTATCAGCTGAAAGGATGTTGGTTTTATTACTATGCAACATAACTTCACATTAAATCCTAAGAGGAACTGCCCAGTAAGCTCATTTCCTACTTCATCTTTCTATAAAGTGCAAACGTTAGATTCATCTCCACCAAGCACAATGAAATTGCTACTCAGAAAGAACACATTTCTGGAATACTTCTTATGAATGAGATCATTTGTTTAACAGGTAATCAGCGCTTGCTGGGTGCGCTATCAGTAAGGACCTTGCCAATATTACTCCATTTATCCTCGCTAACAACTTCACGAGGCAGGCACTGTTACTATGATAACATGTCAACATGCCTCACACAGTGCCTCATACATAAAAGAACATAGATGTTGTCTGAATTTAAAGTTAACCCCCCAAAACTGACTTCCATGCACGTTTTTCAAACCGATTAAATGGATTTAAGAGTTTCATAATATATTAAAAAGATATTTTAACTTTCAGTCCATTGCATAAGTACCACCACTAGAATAAATGTCTTTCTTTAGTCATATGTTGACAGCTACATGAAGTAGGAGGCAAGAGCTAAGGATTGGCTGCCTTGTCCCA
Source organism: Lagenorhynchus albirostris (assembly GCF_949774975.1). Taxonomy (NCBI): domain Eukaryota; kingdom Metazoa; phylum Chordata; class Mammalia; order Artiodactyla; family Delphinidae; genus Lagenorhynchus; species Lagenorhynchus albirostris. The sequence continues at coordinate 89,566,823 of NC_083102.1, read as the reverse complement.
CAACAGTCTCTAATAGCCATCGAGAGAGCAAGTTCTTAAATAAGGGCCCATAGAAGTGGGCCTAAAAAATCGGCTAAAGCAACAGTCCTTTAAAGCTATGATTATTACTCTCTACAGTTTCCTGCTGTCAATTAGGCCATGAATGCAACATACAGATCAACCTATTTTTTCACTCCCAGTATGAACAAGCTTAAGAACGTTTTCACAGCAGATTCTTGGAAAGTCAATCTATTACCCCGACTGCTTTGCCACCTCATTTTTGGAAGACCACATACGCCATTTCAGACAGATGAATTTCTGACTTTTATTCTTCAAGTTACAATGAAGCTTAGGTCTTCTAATTCTGTATATAACAGAGATGAAGAATATTTGCTCAGAATCCTCTAAGAAAAATTCTCAGACACATGAATGTTACTCTTAACTCTCTTTCAACCATTTCCTCTCATGATAAATACCTTTGTTCCCTTAATCTCCCACCATAAGCTCCAACTTTCCAATATTTTGCATAATTTTCAGGATCTCTGGTAAAGTCTCCACAATCCCCTTAAACTGTAAAAATGCAAAGGTAGATAAAGTTCTCCAAAAACATTTGACGTAAATCAGAGTTAAGAGGATTAAGTCACAGATTTTACATGCTAAATTTCTATTTATATACCTTTGACATGCTTGCTTATAAGCTATGGTTCTATATTTTTGCCTTGTGTACCCACTTTGAACTCCAGATCTTTGCCTTCCATAATACAGAACAATAGGTCTTCCATATTTTATACTTGTTTATTTTTCTTCCAGTTTGATTGCTCTTCATATGTCCATATGTAATTTGTTACTGACTACTTGTCAACTGAGAATTTTATTTACTTCATTTTATAATTTCAGCCATTTCACTGAAGACATAATTGAGCAACACAAGATCTCACTATGATGCCTGTATTAATTACCACAGATTCCACTCCAAATTGGTACTGATTCCAACTCTTTGGCTTACTGTAACCCTCCTAATAAATTCCAAGCCTGGGGACACTGCCCTTGCAGAAGAGACATGTCATGTTATATTCGCTTTCTGTAGGATGGGGAAGAGGGAGGCAGAGACTCCATTATAGCTTTTTTCCCCCAGAAAGGGGATCGCCATATGTCATTCTAACACCTAACGGTTGCCCTTTTAACAAGAATTGACAGCAAACTGAAAGTAAACATTAGAAGTGATAAAATTAGAAAAGAATACAAGGGGAATTGGAAAGCAATCAGCAGAGGAAGGAATCCTTTGGAAAGGTAGGAGAGAAGTCAAGACCACCTTCACCCATCTGACTTTTGGCCTAGGGCCATCGGTGGCCATGGTCGCAAACCCTGGTTCACTTGCTTGATTCAACCACCATACTATGAGTTCAAGGTCATATGCTTGATCCCTCTATGTGAGTCAATGGGCACCAGCTTCACGGTCAAAAACTTGCCTTTTTGCCCAACCTCTCACAAATACCATCGACAAATACATTGTCCTAAGGGATTCATGAGAGTGGGTATGAATCAATCAAAGCAAATTTATCACCATTACTGGAAAAATAACCAGGAAAACCTGACCTGTGAGTCAGCCCATCATACAAATTCCATTAAGAAAGAAACCTCTGATGGTCGTGGGTCAGAGAGATGTGAGTAAGAAACCAGGCTCTGCTGCTTACTAGTCCTATGTGTGACCTTGGACAAGTTAATTTTTCTGAGCCTTAAAGATAAAACACATTAAGGACCTCAAGTAGGGCCTGACATACAAGGGATGCTCAAGTGATGCCAGCCCCACCCCCTTCCAGAGATAAAATCTGGAACTTAAGAGCACAGGGATGGAGCCAGGCCCACAGGTGTTCCAATCCCTGCAGCACACTAGCTGTGAAACACTGGGCAAGTGACAGTCTGTCTCATCTTTCTTATAAAGCTGGGATAATGAATTAAAACATTCAGATAGTACCTAGCACAGTGAATGTCAACAAATGGCAGCTATTTTTAAACTGTTAATAAGAGAAAGTGATATTATAATCATCATTATCTGTTGACCAATATACCTCAAAGTGTGGTCAGTGAACTGTAGATATCAGAAAGAGCTGGGATGTCTGCAAAAAAAAAAAAAAAGAAACCTGATGTCCACCCCAACCTATTCAAAAAATCTCTCCAAGAATAGTACGAGGTAATGTTCATTTCTAAATCAAACATCCTTGAGATGTATACAAAGTTTAAGAATGACTGATCCACTTGGTCTTGTGCTATGTCTCAGTAAATTAAGACTTGTCTTCTAGTACTTTACTCTTCTTTAGTACTTACTTTTCTAATTCTTTACTATAACAGGAGGATTACCCAGTATCTGGTATTTTTTATATTCCAGCACTTTTTTAGACCTAGACATTAAACTGATAGGCTCATTCCTATTGTTTCCCCCCTCCCCGCCCCACAATGGCATTATTTTGACTTTTTCTTCCCCTCTGACCGAGGGTTGGCAAACTATGGCCTTGGTCTGTGGCCAGTTTTGTACAACCTTAACCTCCAGAAGGGATATGTGTTTAAAGGGCAGTTAAAAAAAAAAAAAAAAAGAAGAAGAGGAATATGCGATGGAGACCATACATTGCTCACAAAGCCTAAAATATTTACTTTCTGGCCCTTTACCAACAGTTTGCCAACCCTTGGTAGTCTAAAATTCTCTTTAAACTGGGGGTCTCACAATTTACTTTAAAAAAATTAAGAGAGAACTGATTAGAATAGAAAATACCCTAAACAGATATTTTTTACTACACCTAGAAAAGGGAAGTACATCACCAAAGTTTCTGTTATACGTATATGCATATGTGTGCACTGGAAAATGATCAAATTGGTTGCAGTCAGAACAGTCTTTGGCGGGTAGGAATGGGGAATAAATAGGGCAATTGGTTAACAAATATTTAGTAAAACTCACACTAATTTTTACAATAAAGGTGCTTTGGAGACCATAAAACCATATGAAATGATCCCTACCACTCAGAACTTAACGGCTTATTTCATTTCAAAACAAAAATCGAATCTGTTCTGTGTATAATCTACATTATTGTAAAGAGAAAACAGAATCATAAATGCAAAGTACTTCAAAAACATTATACAAACAAAATATTTTACTTATACTAACAATATATTGTACTGAACGAATATACGTTCTTTATCAAGTCCCTTAGTCTTTGCTTTTCTCCAATCTGGGAAACTAGTCCTTTTTTTTTTCTTTGTGTGTGTCCGTGTGCATGTGAATGTACTCGTGTGTACATGTGTGTCTCAGGAGCATAAAAGAAGTATATATTAGATGTCTCTACCCCTTCTGTGTCATTCATCATTGGCTTCTCCTGCCCATCTGTTTAAAATATGTACTCTTTTATCCTTTTCTCATTTCTAATAAGAAAAGTATTCGATTAAATTCTTGTGCAAAATGAACAATGAAGACTATGATTATCCTACCCCTGAAAACGCTAAAAAGTCCAAAATTAAAATTTTTAAAGTAACAATCTTCCCTTTATCTTCAGAGAGCACTAATTTCCAGTGCTTTTTATGATTGCTTCAGACAAACTAAAAATACCTTAATTTTATAACACTTTTCAACAATTTTGCAAAGAAAAGAAACAGCTTCCTAGAAACATATATAAGGAAATGACACTTTAAAATGGTTTCATTATATGAAATGCACTGCGGACACACAAACCACAAGAAGTGTAAATAGATAAAAGCTGGTGCAATGCTGAATGCATGGTTGCCTTACACCACAAAGAAAAAGCACTTGCACATTTGCACACCCGGGTATTTTAGCTTGGGATGCCACAAAGATGGGATTTAGGCACGTTGTGTAAATACAGAAGGCTGTTCATGTGTAAGTGTGTCTGCGTGTGTCAGAGAAAGAGGGTTATAAGCAGAAGAGGTAGGACCTGCCAGGAGCAATTATTTGAGAAAATCCCTTTTTCTTTCCCATTCATTCTTACTAGCTTCAGTATCTGGCACAGTCCTTACAATTACTCACTGGCTTTTCATTCTAAAGACAACCGACAAGCTTTCAGAACTTCCTACAGTGTTTTTCACACACTTTTTTTTTTTTAAGGCACCAAATCATTCAATATTTGTTTCAAATAAAAAGCAAACCATTAGCTCGTTTCCTCATTCCAAACACCCCACGGACTGCAGGCTAAACGGGATCCTTTGTTGTGTGTCCCAAAATAGTACAACGCGGTATTGCTAAATTGGAAAATAATAGATGACTGTTTCCAAGAATGCCAAAGCTATCACCATAAATTTTGTTCTGCCCCGTGGGTCCAATTTCATGCTCCTTTTAGTGAATCTGCCGTCCTAACAACAGTAAAGCCAATCCGATTGAACACCCCTCGCCTTTTCGCTTTGGACACTCCATTAATAAATATAAAGGCTGAAAGAGAACGCCAAGTGGGCCAGCTTCATTTATGCACAGTGACATCCGTCAAGGGAAATTTCTCCAACCCCAGTGAAAGTTGTTTCTCAGATGCCCACCCCAAACTGGCCGGCCTCTGCCTCCGAGCCCAGGACGAGAGGGGGCGGGTGGGCAGAGAAGCCTCACCTTTGGGCTCCCCACCTCCAGAGGAGGGGACGAGGGGGAGGGCACAACGAGAGCGCGGAGTAGGAAGGTGGGCGAGCGGGAGAGACAGAAATGGATGCTGAGGGGGTGGGCGCGAAGGGAAGGTAGGGAAGGTGGGGAAGGCGGGGAGAGGTGGCTGAGCCGAGCTGCGGGATCGAAGAGCCGAGGGGGAGCGGCGGGGGTGGGAGGGGGCGCGCGGGGGTCGGTTCCTTACCGTTGAACGCCCCTGCGTCTGTGGCCTCCTCCTCCTCGCCGTTCTCCGAGCCGCTGTGCATGGGCTCCTCGGCGAAGTTGACCCCCCTGCTGGGGGTACCGCCCCCGCCGGCGGCGCCCGCGTCCCCCCAGGTCCTGCCCTCATGGCCGAAGCGCGCGGCGCCTTTGCGCTCGTTCTCCTCCTGCAGGCGCGTGAAGTGCTGCAGCGCGAACTCCAGCAGGTCCGCGGGCTGGTGCCTCAGCACCTCCACCGTGAAGCCCTGCAGCAGCTCCGTCAGTCCCGCCGGAATCTCGATGCTCATCCTGCCTCCCCTGCCAACGGGCGCCGGGGCGCCGCCCTCGCCCCCTCCCCGGACCGGTCTCGGGCCCCTCGGCCGCCGAGCGAGCGGAGACGACGCTGGCTGCGCTACCCGCTGCGAACGCGGCGCACTGGGCCCCGGAGGCCCGGCTGGCCCGGCCCGCGGCTCCCGTCGCGCGGCTGCTCCGTGCGGCTGCGGCGGCTGAACGAGCACGGCCTCGGGAGAACTGGAAGCATCTCCAGCTCCTCCCGCTCCCACCGCGGCCGCTCCTTTCCCCTTCCTGGGCCGCCCCGCCCCCGCGCCCGCCCCGCCGCGGAGCGCGGGAGGGGGCGCCGGCGCGCCCCACGTGACCCCAGGAAACCATGGCAACCTCCGCCTGCGGGCGCCGGGTGCCTGGACAGCTGAGGGGCTGAAAACGCAGGCGGGCGCCGGCTGGCTGGCTGGGCGCGCTGCTAGGGGCGCGGTCGGGGCGGGGGCGGGGGCCATCCCCCGGGTCATCCCCCGGCCCAGGCGCGCCTGGCTGTCCACCTGTCCGCACGCCCCGGAGCGGGCGGGCCACTCGGCAGAATTCCCACGCGTCATTCACCAACGGAGTCCACGCAGAGCTGGCGCCACTCGATTTGCCCTGAAACTTCGGCCTCCACCTCGGTAGCGGCATTTTATTTTCCTCCGAGAATCTAGTTGGATTGATAAGTGTGGGTGATGTCTTTTGTTTAAAGTCGTATAGTGGTACTGGTTATCTTTTGGACAAAGAAATAATGCCCCATCTTTGTGACACCTTTCTTTTTTTTCACCACATTTTATCCAGTCTTTCTCTATCCATCCTGTTTTATTGTTTTGCTTCACTGATACTATCCCATTGTCCACTCTATGCAGTTACTACTTGTTAAGACAAATGTGCCATTTATTGTGAGGCACTTAAAGTCAGTCGATGCCCTTCAAACAGGATGGTGCAGCATTTGAATAAAATGTCAGTGTCAGGACAGATGGCCCTTAAGCAAAAAAACCTTTACCTGATTAAACTGTTATTGTTTATTTTTAAAAAGTTCCCTTACGCTTTCAGTGGTTTTGAATTATATCTCCAAAAATAGGAATATGTACTTCACTCTAAAGAGAAATAGAATTCGAGATGTGTGCTTTAAAGAAGTCCTGGACTTTGAAACGAGGCTTATTCTGAGAATGTTTCCGGTTTTGAATTAGAAAATGTCTTTTGCCAATTAAACGGTATTTTAAAACACATCATTTTTTACCATGACCATCATTGTAAAATAAAATATCTCAATAGCAAGCTCACTTAGCTTATCTTTCTACCCACAAAAAAAAAAGAAAAAAGTACATACATGGTTCAGAAACGTCAAAGACTACAAATCAAGATGTAACAAACTAGTCCCTTTAATAAAAATACATTTTGACATTAATCCTTTGTTTATGACACAACTTATATTCACTCCATGAGTGAATGTTTTCTTTATTTCCATTTTTTAACTTCATAATAATATGTTGTTTTTAAATATAGTAAGGTACTTCTAATGGTAAGGGTCAAGCATTTTAAGAATTAAGCTTTTATGAAATACTATGATCCTCACTTCATGGCCCATGATATTAGTCAAACTCTAACCATATAAATATTATATAGACCATATAAACATTATTATCTTTATAGACCCAATAATTTAAGACAAGTTTGCATCATCTTTCTTCATTTATGATGATGTTTTTATTAAGATTAACAAGAAAGTACAAAATATAGTAGCTTAAACAAGATAGAAGTTTATTTCTCTGTAATGTAAATGCAAGCAGCTCAGGGCTGGCATGGTGGTTCTAGGATCATTAGGCACCCAGCCTCCTTCCCGCTTGTTGCTATGTAATCCTAAATTTGTTGTCCAAATTGCTGCTCTACCTTCCTTCTACATCCATATTTCAGCCAAGAGGAAGGTGGAAAAGAGAAGGGAACCTCCCCTCCTACCACATACACATCCCCCGTCTAAGGACACTTCCAGGAAGTTAAACACACCGATTCCTCTTATATCCTCCTGGCCAGAACTTAGTCAACGGCCACACCTATGGTGTGACAGATTGCATTTTCCAAAGGTGGCTTCAGAAATCTCACCTGTGCCATGTGCTCTTCAACAGTGTGACCTTGCCACTCCCCCATCAAGAGTTGAAGCCTTAATTGCCCTCCTCCTGAATCTGGGTGGGCTTGTGACCGCATGGATAGAAGTCGCGCCAGCATGACAGAAGCAGCCAGCCATGTGATGCCCCATCCCAAATCTTTGAGCATAATAAAAAGCTTGTTTTCAGCCTCTATAATTTGAGGTAATTTGTTACTTTCCACAACAATAGTAACTCAAATGCATGGCTATAAGGAAAGCTTGGGAATTTGAGCTTTATTTTGAGCAGTGCTGTGCCAAGCAAACATTTGGAGATGCAGAAGAACCAATTCTGGGAGCAATGATCGGTGTCTGCCACAATGCTTAACACCCTTTCCCCCAGGAATGACAGAAGAAAAAGCACTACTTCCCCAAACATTAACAAGAGCCATATTTCAAAGTAGCATCCTATATTTTGTGTTTCAAAATGCCATTATTACTTTTCGTAGATTTACTGTATGAAGCATGGTAGATGGGTCTGTCATCAACCACAATGCCAGGGTCACGTGGCTGTCATTTTTTTAGGGGTATAGAGGTGAGTCAAACATGAAATGCATAATTGGATTAGATGACCTATATGGTCTCTTCCATCTTGGGATATTCTATAGTAGTACAATATTAAAACAAGACATGTTGGATTTAAAACATCTTTGCAAACAGCTCTCTGATAACAATTTTTATTTGCGTCCGTTCTTAAATCAATAACCATGGCCTGAAAAAGTAAAGCTTGATCCTCATATTCCTATTATGTTAATATTGTTCTCAGAACAAACGTTCACTTCTCAAATCATATTCTGGCTTTATTCACTATCCCATAACTGTTTTGGTAATATATGATTTCCCTTGCTGTCATTTTCAGAATATTTCCTTTTGAATGTTGAAGTACAGTGACAGTGACTTATGGGGACCATTTATCTTTGAGTGCTTTAAAAGAACATCATTGATATTGATTCTTTGGTTGTTGATTTACAAAGCAATTTGCACTAGCTCCTCAGAGAATCAGAAGCAATTGCAAAAGGACTCAGAGTTCAGCACTGGAATGAAATAAGAGTGCTACCAAATTTGTTTTTGCACATGGGAAATTAAACAGATATTAGACAGAGACATCAGTTTGTTGATATGCTGCAGCTAAAACAAGACAACAGCATGGAGAAGCCAATAGTTTGGGCAACCTTTACAATGGATAATAATAACTATGGCCAGTCAATCATACAGCACTTCTTATAATTATATATAGCACTTCAATAATTCATATATTAACTATTGATTATGCAATACATCAATAGATATATCCTGATCAAGCCTCTTTGGTGCAAGAAATACATACCCACTCAAGGAAAAAAAAAGTAGGCAAACTGAAAGGACACAGGGGCTGTGCTTGCGCAGGGCCCACTGTGGCTATCACTCTTAGTCTCATATACCTTTAACAGTTCAGCACTGACTACTTTTGGTGTCTCTAGTTCATATTCTCAAGAGAATCCAGTGGGATTGGCTGGCCTGAGTGAGAGGTTCTCTCCTGGTTCAGTCAGTGTGGCCAGTGGGGTGCAGGAAAAGAAAATGGTCAGGTACAGAGGAATGGATAAAGAAGATGTGATATGTATATATATATATATATATATATATATATATATACACACACACATACACACATACACACAATGGAATATTACTCAGCCATAAAAAAGAATGAAATAATGCCATGTGCAGCTACATGGATGCAACTAGAGATTATCATACTAAGCAAAGTAAGTCACACAAAGACAAATACCATATGATACCTAATGTTGAATCTAAAATATGACACAGATGAACTTATCCACAAAACAGAAACAGACTCATAGACATAGAAAACAGACTTGTGGTTGCCAAGGGGGAAGGGGGGGAGGGTTGGATTGGGAGTTTGGGATTAGCAGATGCAAACTATTATATATAGAATGGATAAACAACAAGGTCCTACTGTATAGCACAGGGAAATATATTCAATATCCTGTAATAAACCATAATGGAAACAGAAAAAAATAAATAAATACTAAAAAATAAAGAAAGTGGTTAGGTAGTACAAATACATGACAAAGCCCGCCTCTTCAGTAGAGAGTGAAGTCCCAAACATGGGCACTGTCGGTGGTATAGGCACCACACACTTATATGCTAAAAGATGGTCACCTCATAGCCTGAAAATCTTGTAAACATTTGCACTGAGACAAGATAAAATGTTTAATCTCTAGATGCAGCTTTTCAAAGGATTGCCTCTAGAAGACCAATGGTTCTCCAACTCTAGGGAGCACCAGAAACACTTGCAGGACTTGTTCAAATACAGTGGCTGGCCCATACCCCAGATTTTCAGATTCAGTAAGTCTGAAGAGGAGCCTGAGAATTTGCTTTTCTCTCAAACTCCCAGGTGATGCTTATACTGTGGGTCTAGGGACCACACTTTGAGATCCTCTACACCAGATTCCCCAGGGAAGGGTTTATACACATACCATACGCGTTCTGAGAAAACAACTGTTTGAAGTAACTTTTTTGCTTAACGTCAGAGCGTAAGTTTTTCTTTGGCTAAATGAGGACTAAAAGCAACTTCATTATTCTGTTCTCCTTTAAGGGCTCTTGCAAAGTTAAAGAGATTCTCAAAAGCAATAGAGGATGGATCCTGAAATGCTACGTTGCATAAATAGAATGTGGGTTTCCTGTTAAGGACTAGGGTGAACTCTCAAGTTTATCTCTGCTTCCTGAAACTCTACTAAAATAATGGCTAAAGGAATGGGGAAAATAAAACTATAAACTCATAAGGACAAAAGAACCATAGTAAAAATTTTACATAACAATAAAAAATTTAATTATTCAGCTTTCAAAAGGAAGGAAATTCTGCCACATGCTACAACATGGATGAACCTTGAGGACGTTATGCTAAGTGAACTAAGCCTGTCACAAAGGACAAACACTGTGTGATTCCACTTGTATGAGGTATCGAGAGTAGTCAAAATTACTCAAAACAGAAAGTAGAATGGTGGTTTCCAGGAGCCTAGGGGAAAGGGAGATGAGGAGTTGTTTAATTTGTAAAAGAGTTTCAGTTTTGCAAGATGGAAACATTCTGGGGTTGGTTGCACAACAATGTGAATATACTTGACGCTACATAGACTTAAATACATTTAGCACTCCTGAACTATAGACTTAAGAATGGTTACGATGGTAAACTTCGTTTTGTGTATTTTACCACAGTTAAAAACTTAAAAAAAATTTTTTTTAATTAAAAGAAAAAAACAGGAGAAGAGACAAGAGAGCAAGTGACAGTTGTCTACCAGAACTATGGAACTAACTGAGCAAACTAGAGAATGCTGGAACACAAGCTCGGGTGAGAGGTCAGTGAGAGGAAGCCAGCAAGAGGCAAGATCACTTCTGTGTCCCAGGGCTCAGAAACAGAGAATCTGAAGACACTGGGTGCCCCTGAAGGGAGAGAAGGAGCAAGGGTTAGTGAAATGTTTGTAACGGGTGTTGACAACACTCTCCACTCTCTGGCCCCTCCTCTACAGAGGCGAGCAACTGCTCTCCTTCACTCCCAGCAGGAGATGGAGGCGTTGACTTTCTATAGAGGTTGGCACAGCTGATTGTGGGGATAAGGTTCTCTACTGAAAGGAAGGGGACTGATTCTGATTTGGTGAACTACTTATTAGTGGCCTCCTTCCCCTACTGGACTAGGCAGATTCTGATTTGGACTCTGCAGATACCCTCCTAGGCAGGAAATCAGAGGATTCCTTTTTAGGGAACTGACCAACCCAAGAAACAAGACCTACAGATGCTGACATTTGAGGTTCCCTTGGTGAAAAACTTAGCTCTCTGTCTTTTCACCCTATTTGAAGTTCACCAGTCAATAACCACTCCCACCCCTACACACCTCATAAACATGAATTCAGGTAGGAATCACCCAATCTCCAGGGAAAACTTTTAGAATGAAAGACTGAGATGAAAATAAATGAACTAAAAAAATAAACTCAGAGAGGTGAAGGCTGCAGTGAACAGAAGAAAAATCAAGAAGCACTTTAATATCTTCCGATATAATAAAAATATAACAATTGTTAACATTTGTTTATCAGATACTGTTCTAAGCATATTAAGTCTATTAACTCATTTAATATTCACAAGGACCCTATGAGATATAAATATTATTATACTACAGATGAATAAACCAAGGCACAGAGAGGTTAAGTCATTGCCCAGGATCACACAGCTCACAAATAGTACTGGGATGGGACCCTAGGCAGTCTGGCTCTTTAGCCAGTCTTCTGTATTTGAAAGGAATAAGAAAGAACTCTCAGAAATGAAAACTATGATAGCAAAAATATAATCTATAAAAGGGTTCAAGATAAAGTTGAAGACATCAGAAAATAGAACACAAAGAAAAAAATGTAGAAAATGGCAGAGGAAAATAAGAAGGTTAGAGGATTGATCCAGGAAACTCAATATCTGAATAATAGGAATTCAAGAAAGAAAACAATGAGAAATGGATAAAATTGTTAAAGAAATCAAGTAGGAATATTCGCCAGAGTTGAAAGATATGAATTTCTAGACTGGAGAGGACCAATAGACAGGCCCATGGGACAATAAATGAAAACACTCTCACCAAGCCTATAATACTGAAATTTCAGAACAGTAACAAAAACAGAAGAGTATAAAAACAAAGAAAATCATCAGACTAGTTAGCAGCAGCACTGGATGCTAGAAAACAATGGAACAACATCTTCAAAATGCTGAAGGAAATTATTTTCAACCCGGAATTTCTTTATCCAGCAAAATAAAGGTAGAATAAAAGCGGTACGCGGGCCTCTCACTGTTGTGGCCTCTCCCGTTGTGGAGCACAGGCTCCGGACGCGCAGGCTCAGCGACCATGGCTCACGGGCCCAGCCGCTCTGCGGCATGTGGGATCTTCCTGGACCGGGGCACGGACCCATGTCCCCTGCATCGGCAGGCGGACTCTCAACCACTGTGCCACCAGGGAAGTCCTCTTCACTTAGTTTTCAGGACACTACTTTTCTTTGTTTGCCTTCTCCCTCATGGCCATATCTTCTCAGTCTTATTTTCCTGGAGATGTCTAATCCTTCTGTCCTCTAAATGTTGAGGCACCCCAGATAGCTTCTTTCTCCACACTCACTTCCCAGGTGATCAAGCCCAGTGGCTTTCAATACCATTTATATCTGAATGATTCTCAAATTTCCATCACCAGTCCTAATCTCTCTCTGAACCCAATACCTCTATATCCAGCTGCAGCGAGATGTCTAATAGGCACCTCAAACTCACCACGTCCAACACTGAACTCATTATGGGTACTCAATATTTACTGAGTAAAAAGGAAGAAGGAAAGGGAAAAGAAAGGAGGAAGTTGTTTGGGGGAGGGGAATGCACACAGAAGGAAGGCTAAGGGAATTCTTAGGATGATGGTGAAGAAGGCCTGAGATAGCAGCTGTTTGCAGGTCTAGAGATCGTCCAGGCCCAGTAAGCAGAAAATCAGAGACATACAGAAGGAAATCCCCAAGGAAGAAGAAAGGCACTCACAAATTATCTAATGTGCTTGATTATACTGAGAAAGCTACACCTCTGGCAGAGAGTTCGGGAAATGAATGAACAATAGTTTAAGAGAAAACTACAACTGAAGAAAACAGCAAGATCTACTCCAGGGAAAACAGAAGGTTGAACAAGAAAGGAAATAAAATCAAAGAACACTATGTGACTTAGCCATGAGCAATATTTATATAGTCATAACAATGAGAACTGATTCAACCAAAAAGTGTGGTATGACTATACTGGGCAGAAAAAGAAAAAAGGGAAGAGTGCATCTGCGTGTGTGTTTATGTGTTACGGAAGCATGGCATAAGTGCACTAAATCCTGACATTCTGTAACAGGAAGTCAATAGAAATATCTAATGGGAGAATCAAGAAATAGTTAACATATATATTATTTAGAAATATGTCATTAAGTAGCAAAAGAAATAACTTAAATTTAACTGCAAGTGGTTGTTTCCAGCAACTGGGAATGACCTACACATACTATTGATACTTTGTTAAACTAAAGAGTATGAATTACTATGGCAGGTACTAAGTTACAGGGATTCCCACATTTCATATAACTTTCTTTTTTTCTGGGTTCAGGAGATCATACAGCTGTGATTTTCCAGTCCTTATTTAGTGGGCTGAACGTCTCATGGGAAAACCCAAACCTGCATCAAGTTTCATGAATTTTAGAAATCGGTTGCTCCTAAGACAGGTAGCTACTTTTTACAGGGAAGGACCTTCAAGGTATTCATTCTCTAAATATCCTATTTATTGTCTCACTGAGTTGAATGTTTATGAAATTTTCCTTTGTTTTATAATATCTTATTCTACTTCAGTTATGTCCTTTTGTTGTTCTGTCTCCAATTTAGTTACTCCATTGTCACTTGTGAAATTCAAGAACCAAGGTTCCCAGGTGTAGAATTCTCTTGCTAATCAGCATCCCTCTGGGATCGAATGTTCCATTTTTGCTTTCAGTCCTCTTAGAGCTAATGTGTGCTTTATTTGAAGAAAAGTTTTACCCTTTACCCTGCTTCAGGGTCACAGTATCTTTTGTTTGTCGAACCGCATGGTCAAGAAAATTCTAGTTGGCCTTTTTCTTGTCAACAGAAACAAATTACACATGTATCAAAGCAGAAGGGGATACTTGGAGGTGTTTAAATTACATTTTATTTACCATTTTAAAGGTAGATCTTCTGTATTTTCCAACTCTCTTTTACTGCCCAAGTTCCAGAATTTGTAAAAACACATATAAGCCAGGCCTACATGGCAAACATAGAGAGAGCTCTCATTTTTGATAGACTCGGGGTCATTCAGATCTTTTTGTGCATGAATGTTTTTGTTCATCCGCAATCAGTCCTTGATGTTATCCCTCTGCAGAGGACTCCAAAATGAATTAGATTTTTAATTCGGGCATCTCTTTTAACCAGCAAACCCACAATTTTATTCACCTGCTGGAAGACTTTGCATGGCTATGTTGCCAACACCTCAAATTCAATCACCAAACTTGTCAGAAACAAAAATTAAGCTCTGGCCCCACAGAATTGTTCTTTCCCCTTTGTTCTCTATATCCATAAATGGCATCATAACACCTTCTAGTCATTGGCTTACAGTCACTGTTGACCTTTGCCTCCCACATCACAAACTGGATTAGTTGTCAAATCCTGTTGATTCTATTTCCGTGCTGTCTTGCTGCCATTTGTCCTCTCTCTGCCGTTCCTAATGTCTCTGTTTTAGTATGCTCAGGCTGCCATAACAAAATACCATGGACTGAGTGGCTTAAAGAAGAGAAGTTTGTTTTCTCACACTTCTGGAGGCTGGAACTCTGAGATCAGGGTGCCAGCATGGTCAGGTTCTGGTGAGAGCTCTCTTCTGGTTTGTTGACAACCTCCTCACCAAGCCCTCCCATGGCCTTTCCTCAGTCTGTGTGCTTGGAGAAAGAGGATAATCTCTCTTTCCTTCTTCTTATAAGACCACCAATCCTATTGGATTAGGACCCCATCCTCATGACCTCATCTAACCTTAATAACCTCCTAAAAGCCCTGTCTCCAAATACAGTCGCACTGGGAGTTAGGGCTTCAACATAGATATTTTGGGGTGACACATTTCAGCCCATAGCACTGTGCCAGGCTGGGGCTTTGTCACTTCTTTCCAGCCAACTGTCTTCTAATTAACCATCCTGTCTCCAGTTTTTCCCATTTCTTGTTACACATTATTTTGAAAAATCTTTCCTGGATACATTTCTGTTTATGTCCCTTTCTGCTAAAAAAAAAAAAAAATCTTCCAATGACTTTTTGTATCCTGGAGAATAAAAGCAAACCTCATTATCATGAAATTCAAGGACTCTGATAATCTGATTCCAACCTAATTTCCCAGCTTTAGCTCAAAGTTCCCATCATGCCATTTATACCACAACCAATCTGGGACACTTGCCTTTCTCTTAAAGTACCTTTCAATTTCCTGCCTCCAAACCTTCACTTACTATTTTACTATTACTATTTTACTTACTATTTCCAGGTTTGCCCCACCTGGAAACCCTTACATATCGTCACCAGTTAAAAATCCTACCTCTTGGTCAAATGCCACCCCTCATTCATGAAAACTTCTTTGATCCCCTGGCCAGAAGTAACCACTCCCTATTTTGTGTATCCTTTTTATTTGTATTATAACTTTTTATTTTATTTGTGGAATTATGTGGTCTCCCTCTGGAAAATAATCTACTAGGAGAAAGAGGTCATGGCCTGGCTTGCATATGATACAGCAGATCCTTGCAGGGCTTAATACCTGCAGACATTCAGTGAATATTTGTTAATATGAACCATGAATCTATTAACGGGAATTATAATATTTCATAGTCAAATCGACATAAGATAGTATTTGAATCAGTGATTTTCAAGCTATGTTAATTGGAGCCATATTCTATTCCATACCTCAGGCTTTGACAAAATATTTTATTTGAAGAAAGGGTTTTGTTGCCAAATATTTTAAACCATTGATCTTACGCAACTCCTTTACTTCGTAAACGAGGAAAATGAAGCCAGGTGGAGATTAAAAATGACATTCCCAAGGTTTCCCAGCTATTTAGTAGCAGAAACAGAATCAGCAAGATATATATATAAACTGCGTCAACTGGAAAGGTGTATTTGTAGAGCAGCTTAGTGACCTCATTTTTTTTGAGATATTACCGTGCTACCAGGAAAATGAAGATAACATCTGAAACGAATCATCGTAACTCAAGTGAGGGCACCTAAGGTTAAATCTTGTTAAATCATTTCTTGCAGGCACTGTTTGGTACTTCAAGACTGGGCAAGATCTTGTTTTCTCACGAAATGTGTTATTTTCCATGGATCCTAATAGAATAAGCCTATCGTCTTAAAAGGCTGGACACAAGCTAAAAATCACAAAAAACGCTACAAAATGTAAGGATTGAGCAAAGATTTGAACATATAGTGTTCCCCATGATTTCTCAGAGACACTGTCATACTAGGATCATGCAATAATTAGGAAATCAAATATATTTACTGCTTGTGTATGCTTGCATCTATGACAATGTTAATATCATAATAGCATTTCCAGCTGTTGCTTAGTTCTTGATTTTTTAAAAATTTCTTTTAAGGCAGGCCCGAAGTTCACAAGGTCTCCAAAAGATGAGGAAGGATTGAAGAAGCATGGAAAGCTACCAAAATTATTGTTTTAACTGCAATGTTACTTTACAGTAGTACTTCATTCTTAATACAGCACAGCGTGACAAGGCTTATCTATGTATTTAAATAGAACTTGACACTTAAAGGACGAAGAGCTCTGTGAAGCATGCCTTTTTTGGTATGAAATAATCCAGGGAGGATGGGAAGCTATTGGGAAGAGAGTTTATCATCCATAAGAGTAATAATATGTCCAGGAGGCTACTTCCTGGTCCAATTTATGTATTTAGATTTGATTTCCTGTTTTTGGAGTACATCCCAATGAATCAAAAATACTAATGCTGAGAGTTGCAGTAAGCAAAATAAATAAGAATAAGCCTTGAAAGATATTTGAAATGCACCTATCTTCCAGGATTAAAAAATGTGGCAAGTTACCTGTTTGACATAGATTAAGGAACATTTCCTTTAATAGCTGTAGTGGCTCTCTGAGAGAATTCTGCCATGAAGTCAACATTATTTAAAGCACCTACTCTGTGCCAGGCACTGTGCTAGGAGTTCTGTTCACACAAAGGGACAATTAGGATCGAAGTAAAAGGTTCCTGTCCTTACATTCTGGTTAGGGAGACTGACATTACACAAATAAATAGAAAACAAATTACATAATTATGAAGAAATATAGGATGAGTCTGAGAGTGTATAAACTGGGAGACCTAATTAATTTGGAGGTGAGTGGAATTGCGTCCTCCTAGTCGACTGCTGGTATTGGGTATAAGCATGCCATCTTCTGCTATTAAATCGAGGCAGAGGATGTTAGCGGCAGGGCCAGAGCAGCTGATAACATTATGCAGATCCCCAGCTCAGAGCCAGAGCCCCCGAGACAGCAGTTGGCAAAACGTAGCCATAAAACTACCATACTACTCAAACTACCAAAACTTCCATAAAACTACCTCCCTTGAAATACATCTCCCCATAGTGTGCAGGGACCCTGTTGAGTCCCCCACCAAGCTGGCTTTATGGTATAATTGCAGGAGCCTCTGATTCTAGTGGGTAGGGGGACAAACAGGTCAGCATTAGTCATGAAAAAAATACTTGACAACCTTTTTTTTTTTTTTTTAAAGCTGGCCAGTGCTTTAGTCATAAGACTTCATAAATGGTTTTAATTTTGTAAATTAATTATTAATTAATTAATTTATTTTGGCTGTGCCATGTGGCATGTGGGATTTTGGTTCCCTGACCAGGGATTCAACCCGTGCCCCCTGCATTGGGAGAGTGGAGTCTTAACCACTGGACCGCCAGGGAAGTCCCAATATTTTTAATTTAAAACAATTTTTCTGGGTGATATAAAAAGAGAGAAAACTTGAAACACTCACAATTGTAATATTTATCCAAAGCTAATCTTTTCTCCTTTCATTATTTATACACTGATGAGTTTCTTTCATGAAATTCTATTCATTTTATAGTTCAGATTTAATAATTGTTAGTATAACAGAAACCTAAATTTAAATATCTCTACCCACTCTTTATATATTTTGGAGGTTGTTGTGCATTTTTATTTTTACCCAGAATGTTCTTCCTAAGGCTTGAATGCACTATTTTATGTCAAATAATTCCTTAAAAAGCTAACTTATTTCTGTGTTCTTGTGTTCAGTGTTCTGTGTCACACATCTCCTGATTGACCTACCCTCTTTTTTCTTCCTATTTTTTATTTGTCATAGTTCTCTGAACAGAAGAACTCTATTAACCCTTTGTTCTCCATTTACGACTTCTGGAAAACTTGGCTACTTGGCTTTCCACGAAAAGTTATTTCTGAGTCTATCCATCTTTTTAAAATTTAGACCCTGAACACCTACAATGTCACCATTTTCATTGACCATCAATGTTCTATAGAGAGCTGTCACATTCTACCCTTGATTCAAGGTCAGTCTCCACTGGCTAATCTCTTTTACTCATGCTTCCTGAGTTCTGAGTTCACTGACATCCCTCGTGCCCATCCCACCATTCAATTTTCTCCACTCAATTTACAAGTAGCTTACCTTTTTTTTTAAGTTTCCTGTCGGTTATCCAATCCTCTTCAGTTTTAGAAAAGTTGAACACATCCCTTTAAAATATGCACTATCATGTCATGGCCCAGCCCTGATGAATGTTCCTTCTCTCTTTTCGGAAGTTGTAAGAGGAAGACTGCAATGCTCACATATGCCATAAACCACAGTAAAGCCAGACAAAACAAGCACTGAATGCTGACGACTAGGTTTGGGCACTTTACCTTTCTGGGTCTCAGTTTTTTCTACAAAATGAAGGAATTAAATACTAGGTAATCTCTAAGGTTCTTTTTAGATCTAGAGTTCTATGATCCTAGGTATGTTTCAATAGAAATACTTCACAGCCTATACAATGTACATAGATGTTATAATTTTAAACTCTATAGGAAATCAACTCTGCTTAACATTCTCTTTAATATCTCTTCCAATTTTGTTTTGCCTCCTTTCACCTTTTAAAAAATCTTACTTTTAAGATTCTAATAAAAATTTAATTTTCTTTTCTCATTTTTTCCTCTTCTTTGCCTCAATCACTCTATAGTTGCTTACACTGAATCTAGACCTACGTATTTGTCACCAAAATGAAAACAGAATCCATCTGTTCTTGTCATCCTTATAATAATATTATTTTTGTAGATTACAACTTACATATGCTCTTTCCCTTATTGATACAGCGTACTGGCCTTAAATCTGTGGCACAATTTTTAAAAATAATATTTTAAATAATAATACATGATATTATTTGAAAAACAAGAAAATACTAAGAAAATATTAGAATTTCACATATTCCCTATATCCAGAGACAATAGCTGTTATTTTTTAAAGCAAGTTTGGGATCATACTTTATGTATTATTTTCTCCTGATTCCTTGATCCACCGAACAGATTGCTTCTACCATTTCTAATTCTGTCCTCTTTATTTATATAGCTGCACTTTTCTCTAAATAAGAGATTTCCAATCTTTAATAGCTCTCTGCTTTCACTGATTATGCACAGAAAATTTTGCTTATTAATGTTTCATTAGCATTTTACCATGGAGTATATTTTCAGAGTTTCTATTGTTATGCATATTGCAGAGGGTTGCATGAATATTCTTGCCTTATTTCAAGCTTTATCCATAATGTATTGGAATTCTAATCACATGTTTCTAGCGTTTTTATGTATTTCACACAGTCAGAAGGCAACCCATATGCTGACTCTATTTTTAAAAGATTTATGTCTCGTATTGACGACTGTCTCTTCAGATAAAGGCACCATTCAAGCTCTTTTTGGTCATTCTGTTATTGATTTTAAGATACTGGAAAGTCTAGTCTGTCATCTTCTTTTTGCAGCATAATTTTAGGCATGAGGTATTATTCTGTCACTTGCTACTACTAGTCTTTGCAATAAAATTATGAAAACTTTTAAATCTGAATCAAAAACTGTGGAGCACCTCCAATTACTGCTATTCTTTTGTTAGCTTCCTTCAATGAAATAGTCAAAAGCACTGGTGTAATGGATTTTATTATTTCCCTTTTCTCCAGAAGCAAAGCGAATCTATCTGCCAAAGGCTTATTTTAACAGTAGGGGAATTATTTGCAAATGCAGTGGTAAGTCAGTCTGTTCCAGGAACTCTCTTCTTCCTCCTGAACTTTATTATGCTTTCTAACTCTCAGACGTTTTCCTCTGCCACTGAAAATACAGTCTCCCATTAGGAAAATAAACAGCACAATCCCAGAGCATTAGAAGGAGTCCTGTTTCATCCCCTAATACTTGCATAATCCTAAGAGGCTCTCCTTTCAGAGCTGGACTGCATGGGCATGAATCACGCCCTAGCAGTCTCGGTGTCACTCACAAGTTATTGCAGACTTCTCTTTTCTCTGGGGAAAAAAAAGCCCAACGTTAGGTAAACTCTCCTATTGTTTTCATCTTCTCTTTTTACTGATATTTCTTTACTTACTTAGTTCCTACTTTCTTACTCATGCAGCTAGCTATCAAACCAAGGACCAATTTCTCCTCCATCCAACTTGTATATATTAGTCTGTCCCTCAGTAAAACTTACTCGAGTCAGTGCCCTCTTTTACCTTTCCCAAGCTAGGCTGACTCTTTTTTTTTTTTAATTGAAGTATAGTTGATTTACAATGTTGTGTTAATTTCTGCTGTACAGCAAAGTGACTCAGTTATACACATATATGCATTCTGGTTTTTTTTTGTTTTGTTTTGTTTTGTTTTGCGGTAGACGGGCCTCTCACTGTTGTGGCCTCTCCCGTTGCGAAGCACAGGCTCCAGATGCACAGGCCCAGCGGCCATGGCTCACGGGCCCAGCTGCTCCACGGCACGTGAGATCTTCCCGGACCGGGGCACGAACCCGCATCCCCTACACTGGCAGGCAGACTCTCAACCACTGTGCCACCAGGGAAGCCCTGCATGCTGTTTTTATATTCTTTTCCATTATGGTTTATCACAGGATAGACTCATTTCTTCTTTAATTTCAGGGATTTCTTCTTCTTTATTGACCCCCACTCCTTCGGCTGCCTCCGTGGTGCTAGGCGTGCCGACTCCAGGCCTCCTCCTCAACATCTCTGTCTCGCAACCTGACCCCGCTCTCCAATCTCACACGTGCTAGGTTAGGCATTTTACTTGATGACTCTTCTGATTCCAAGCACAAAGCGCAGCTACTCTCTTATCACACGTCCTTGCTTGTTTGGGAGCAAGTTATTACGTTTTATATGACCATGTTCGAAAAAATTCAACTTTGGTTTTTTTTTTTTAGATGTTGGGGGTAGGAGTTTATTAATTAATTAATTTATTTTTGCTGTGTTGGGTCTTCATTTCTGTGCGAGGGCTTTCTCTAGTTGCAGCAAGCGGGGTCCACTCTTCATCGAGGTGCACGGGCCTCTCACTGTCGCGGCCTCTCTTGTTGCGGAGCACAGGCTCCAGATGCGCAGGCTCAGTAGTTGTGGCTCACGGGCCTAGTTGCTCCGCGGCATGTGGGATCCTCCCAGACCAGGGCTCGAACCCGTGTCCCCTGCATTAGCAGGCAGATTCTCAACCACTGCACCACCAGGGAAGCCCCTCAACTTTAGTTTTTATATTTATTTGTCTTTAGCTTTGCTTTCCTCCTTGATGTTGGTCCATAGTTGAGTCTGAGAAGATGAAAGCTGAATGGAAAAGGAATCAAAGACTAGACGAGAAATAATGCACACTTAGGAGGAATGACATCCATAAATATCAGAATCAGGAGAAAGTTCAGAGGGCCCCCTCATCCTGTATGAAATGTAACGTAAATCCACGAAAGGAGAGGTTCATGGTGAGGCATTTATACTTACCAAGAAGGACTTGTGTCTTTCATGAAGACCCAAACCAGAGAATTAACTGACAATATGATCAACTGATTTTCATTCAGATTAAATCTTTTGTTGAGATGGGTAATTACTGTCACTTTGGTTATTTTATGTGGGCTTATGTCCCTGATAGCCATCCCCTCCCCAAATATTAACACTCAACTAGCAGAGCTTCCTTTGCCTCTAGGCTTCCAGATCTTCCTGCAAAGACAGTCACAAGGATTTTAGATGGAAGGCTCAACTCTTGGAGCTTGGAGGCAGTTTTAAGAAAAAAAAAAAAAAAGATGATAACTCAATATTTTTTTGGTCTCTCTCTAAATATACATACGTGTGTACATATGTATGTATACATAAATATATATTTTATATATATGAGTGAAATTATAAATAATGAGCATATTCTCTTGACTTCAGAGATTATTGCCATAAAGAGTAATCATATTCTCCCACAAAATCTTCTCCCACAATCATAAATAGAATATTGGGCTTGTACAGACCACGATCTGATCGATGTGATCAGAGTGGCACTTTGCACGTTTTAAAATTATAAAACATTTTTTTCATATATTCTTACAGAAACCTCGACATTCTGTGCTCCAAGTATGTTGATTTGGCACCTCCCTAACTCATTGGGCTTCTGTGGTTTTTAGTTATTCTCTGAACATTTTTGTCTGTGCTGTGCAAGAATGTTTTACAAGCAGCATTTTTTCCTGATTACTCTTTCTCCCTTTTTTCTCTTTTTCTTTCTTCCTTCCTCTTCTCTACTGTATTAACTATTGCTATGTAACAAATTACCCTCAAACTTAGCGGCTTAAAACAATAAATATTTATTAGCTGATAATTTCTGTGGGTTCGGAATTCAGGAGAAACTTAGAGCGGTGGTTCTGGCTCTGGACGGAAGTCAGCTGCAATTTAGGGCTGCAGTCATCTGAAGGCTGTGCTGGGGCTGGAGAGTCGGTTTCCAAGATGGCGCACTCGAAGGGCTATTGGCAATTGGTCCTAGTTCCTCTCCACAGGTTTACTTGAGTGTCCATACAATATGGCAGCTGGCTTCCCCCAGAGCAAATGTCCCAGAGAAAGAGCAAGGAGGAAGTCACATTTCCTTTCATGAGCTAGTCTTGGAAGTGCTACACAATCTTTTCTACCAGATTCTGTTGTTAGAAGCAAGTCAGTAAATCCAGCCTACGCTAAAGAGGAGAGGAATCTAGCTCCACCTCTTAAAGGGAGAATTATTATTACCAAACCAAACTTGGGTCCGCTCACCCGCATGCAGTAGAGCCAATGTACCCTACGAGGAGTCCAGGACAGCTAGTGCTCAAAAAGCCCAAACTCCCAGATGTGTTTCAACAAAGCATTTTTAAAGGACAGGCGAGGGAGGGGAGTTCCAGGGTTTGTGATCAGCTCATGCAAAATACTCTGATTGGTTGATGGTGAGGTAACAGGGTGGTGTCACAGGGGTTAACATCATTAATCCTTAGGCCTGGCTGCTACGTGCTCTGGGTCTTCAAGTAGCTAAAGCCTTCCATTTAGCGAGGGTTTTAGCATCCGTAAAACCACTCAGGAAATGTGCATCAGATACTGCTACCTAGGTACTTCAGAGAGGAGCTACAGCAGAGGATATGAGGGAAGGATCTGGCCTAGGAAGATGGGGTCCTGCTTGGTTACATTACCAAAGAAATTGTGGGCGTATTTTAAAACCACAACATCTACCTCCTTCTACCTTCCTTTTTTGGAATTCTTATTGGATGAAAGAAAACTGTAAAACACCCATGTTGCTGTCTTTCTTCTAGAAACTAAAATAATGTTCCCTGGAAGAAACAGAGTAGCAAAGGACTAAGAACCAGAAAGCCAATTTACTCTCAGTTCTCTAGTTAAGAAACTTTGTTATCTTAGGTGAGCCACTTAACCTTACTTGCCTCAATTTTATACATTGTTAAGAAACTTGACACTCTTTAAGCTTCATTTAAAATTAAACATTCTGTTTTACTACAGATGGACAATAGGCACAGAAAAAGATGCTCAACATCACTAATCATTAGAGAAATACAAATCAAAACTACAATGAGGTACCGCCTCACACTGGTCAGAATGGCCATCATTAGAAAATCTACAAATAACAAATGCTGGAGAGGGTGTGGAGAGAAGGTAACCCTCCTACACTGTTGGTGGGAATGTAAATTGGTAATAGCCACTATGGAGAACAGTATGAAGGTTCCTTAAAAAACTAAAAATAGAGTTACCATATGATCCAGCAATCCCACTCCTGGGCATATATTCAGACAAATCTGTAATTCAAAAAGATACTATGTGAACCCCTGTGCTTATAGCAGCACTATTCACAATAGCCAAGACATGGAAACAACCTAAATGTCCATCAACAGATGAATGGATAAAGAAGATGTGGTGTATACACACACACACACACACACACACACACACAATGGAATACTACTCAGCCATAAAAAAGAACGAAATAATGCCATTTGCAGCAACATGGATGCAACTAGAGATTGTCATACTAAGTGAAGTATCTCAGAAAGACAAGCACCATATGATATCACTTATATGTAGAATCTAAAACGTGACACAAATGAACCTATCTATGAAACATACTCATGGACGTAGAGAACAGACTTGTGGTTGTTAACAGGGAGGGGGATGGGGGGAGGGGTGGAGTGAGAGGTTGGGGTTAGCCTATATAAGCTATTATGTATAAAACAACAAGGTCCTACTGTATAGCACAGGGAACTGTATTCAATGTGATAAATCATAATGAAAGAGAATTTTAAAAGAATGTAAATATATATATATATGTATAACTGAATCACTTTGCTGTACAGCAGAAATTAACACAACATTGTAAATCAACTATACTTCAATTTAAAAAAATTTTAGGGCTTCCCTGGTGGTGCAGTGGTTAAGAACCCGCCTGCCAATGCAGGGTACACAGGTTTGAGCCCTGGTCCAGGAAGATCCCACATGCCGTGGAGCACCTAAGCCCGCGCGCCACAACTACTGAGTCTGTGTGCCACAACTACTGAAGCCTGTGCACCAAAAGCCCATGCTCCGCAACAAGAGAAGCCACTGCAATGAGAAGCCCTCGCACCGCAACGAAGAGTAGCCCCCGCTCGCCGCCCCTAGAGAAAGCCCTCATGCAGCAATGAAGACCCAACGCAGCCAAAAATAAATAACTAAAATAAATTTATTAAAAGAAATTTTTTAATTAAAAAAAATTTAAAAATACAAAAACCCCCCCCACCAAACCCAAAATTCTACTTTCCTTCATTTATTTATTTTTCAGGAAAGTAATACCTAACATTTGTTCTTTCACAGCCCCAAAGATTAAATTCCTAGCTCTTTGGGGTTTTATTACTATATAACTAGTTGGCTACATATCTGTGCTCCAGTCTTATTTACCTTTACCTCCCATTGGTAATATATGGGTTTAAAGTCAACACCAACTTATACCATGGTTCCAATAGGGAAGAGATGGCATGTCCAAAGTAGATAATGGAGGAGAGTTTAACAAAGAGACTTTACGATGGTGTGGACAGGAATTAGGGAGACCAACAAGGTACAGTGGGACTAGCCACACCAGGAACCGTTACCACCCCGACGCCAAAAGGGGAAAAGGGGGAGAAATGTCCCAACCTCATTTTCCTCCTTCTCTCTGATCTCTGATGTCCCATTTATTGGCCAAACACAACCTTAGCTGGCTGAAGAGTAGACCTAATAAACGGAAAATAGGCAGCACACCCCCTAAAATGAGTTTAAAATTAAACTTTGAACATGAAAATAGGAATAATTAAAACATTATAGATAAAACCAGACCCACCTTGAGAGGACCCAACAGACTGAGCACCAATATAATCTGGGTCATCTGTGTATCACCTTAGGGGGGCAAGACTGAATGGCGATTATATCTAAGGAAATTATATTTAGTTAATTATATTGGATTGCATCTAGAGAATGAATGTGTAAATAGAAATAAATAGAAGGATATTGAGAAAGAAAGACTGTGACAGTTTCTCTAGCAGTGGCTAGAGGGATGGTGCCCTGACCCATGAACACCAGTATCTTCTGTGAGGCAGATAATGACTGATAGCATGCACTGGGCTATCACTGCTCAGTGACACTGGGCATGAACAGCATCCATCTCTCACCCCTTTGCTGTGACCCATTCTCTTTAGCAATCCTTTGATGGTAATGAAGGAGAAGAGGGCACAAGAGGATGAATGGTCACGTCCCAGGTCTCCAGTGAGCCCCTGACACAGGCCAGCAGGTGAGGGTCCTTGGCTTTGCACAGGAAAGAATTCAAGAGTTAGTAGAGAGTAGAGTGAAAGCAGATCTACACAGGAAGATACACACCCCACTGACAGAATATGGGCTGTCTCAGAAGGGGAGAGGGCCCTGGGTATGGAGCTGTTAGTTTTTAATGGGCTGGGTAATTTCATACACTAATGAATGGGAAGATTACTCCAACTATTTTGGGGAAGGGGTGGGATTTCCAGAAATTGGACCACCTCCCACTTTTTGGCTTTTTATGGTCAGCCTTGGAACTTTCCTATTGCTGGTGGGTGTGTCATTTAGCATGCTAATGTATTACAGTGAAGGTATAATGAGGCTCAATGGCTAATGGAAGGCAAATCTTCCACCATCTTGGCCCTAGTTGGTTTTAATCAGCTTTTGTTATATTCTGTTTTTCTCAATACTGTGTCCCCCTTCTCATTCTTTTAACAGTTGTGCCCTGCCCACTTCCTTCCTGTCTCATTAATCCTAGCCCACTTAGATTTGTCTATCATGAAAGAATGTGCTCATCAGAGAATAAAAACCTCTAAATCTTTCATATTTGTTTCTCTTACTATAAATAAATAAATTGGCCTTCTGGTGGTTATGTCTTTGTGAGCTTGACTAAAGTGTGTCCTTCCCCAAGAGATGGATATTGGCATAGGAGCAGGTCAGCTTTCTGTACCTGCAAAGCCCAAGGCCCAGCCCCTGGATTGGGGAAACTCCCTGCATGGAAATGAAGCCTGCTCTGTGAGTACCTGCCATGTGTACTTACCTGTCTGGACTCCACCACAGTTTATTATAATTGCTTGTTTAGTTGTTTGTCTCTGTTGCTAGGCTCTAAGCTCTGTGATTGACTTTCTGGTTTATAGCCAGAGAACAAGATTAATAAACTACTTATTGAAATGAAGGAAGGAAGGAAGGAAGGAAGGAAGGAAGGAAGGAAGGAAGGAAGGGAGGGAGGGAGGGAGGGAGGGAGGGAGGGAGGAAGGGAGGAAGGAAGGAAGGAAGGAAGGGAGGGAGGGAGGGAGGGAGGGAGGAAAGAACTTGTCAAGGTGTATATGTGGATCTTCCCAAAAGTAACCCAACCTCACTCTGAAAATTTTCTTTACACTGTAGCACCTTAAATTGACATTGTGTTGTGTAGCTTCTCTGAACTCTTAGTCTCCCTCTGTACTTGGTTTCCTCGTGGAGCATCTTTCTGTTTTATCTTTCCCTATTACTTATTTGGAGCACAATCCTAATCTCTTTTCATCTCAGAGAATAATTTTTTGCTTGTGCTTTACCCTTGTTATTCAGCTTCACCATAATGCTTTCATCTAGGTCTGCTTTGATCATTTTCATTTTTCTTTCTTTCTTTCCTTCCTCGGTTTTTTCCTTTTCTTTCTTTTTTATTTTTTTTTTTGGTAAGTGGGTGTTCAGAATTTCTGGTTATCGTTAGTCTTCCCCTTTTTGGCTCCCACTTGTCTTTCCATTTCTATTCCTTTCCCCTTGCTCTCACTGCCTTAAGTGGTCCTTCTCAAGCCTCTACCCCTTACTTTCTTCTATTTACTCCTCTGTCCATATCAAGTGAGGCACAATTTTTTTCTTTTGCCTAAGAAGAAAGGCATGTATGTTCCTGGTGATGGCTGCTGCCATGTGCTTCTCTGCCTCACTGCTCTTTTCTGGCTCTGAGAAACTAGATTTCAGTTGCCATTTTTAAAAAGTTTTAAAATGCAAATTTTCGAAGACACATAAAAGTAGGGAGAATAATAGAAAGAATCCCTATCACATAGCTTCAACAATTATTAACATTTGCCAGTTTTGTTTCTAGATGTGACCTTCTCAGATTATATGTTACTGAACTTCTCTTTACCTCCAACCTGCAAATATGAAACGGACTGTATTCAAATGCTGTCTGGAGCCATAGAATGTCGAGGCAGAGTCG
This sequence comes from Lagenorhynchus albirostris, assembly GCF_949774975.1. Lineage (NCBI taxonomy): Eukaryota > Metazoa > Chordata > Mammalia > Artiodactyla > Delphinidae > Lagenorhynchus > Lagenorhynchus albirostris. Next base: position 89,538,816 of record NC_083102.1, on the reverse strand, counting down.
GCCGCTCACTGCTCTGTTCCCATCACACACTCTGAACAAAACTCTACTTAGGTAGCTCTCATCCTGCTGTTGTGATACCGTTTATGTTTTTCTTTCTCTGTTTCTCCTAGACTGTGAGTTATTTGAGGCTGAGAGTTTTATCTTTTTCCTTCTATCCCTAGCACCTTATATGCAGTGCCTGGCACTTAATGGCTTTTAACAAAAAATTCTTGAATGAATGAATGAAAAAATATACTGCAATGGCATCTCTATTTCAAGTAAAATATTCAGGTATTCTGGTCTACTCTCATTTATGTCTCTTTCCGACTTTTTTCTCAGAGGCAATGCAGTTTTTCACTTAGTTGATTTAGATTTCATGTTTTGATATAATTCATACAATATCTACATGGTAACTATCAACCATTTTGTTTCTAAATAATACGAACACCAGAATTTATGTACCCTTATTATGTGCTGGGCACTGTATGAAGTCCTTTGCAAATGTTATCTCTATTAATCCTAAATCACGAAAGACCATGAATTAGAAACTATTATCATTCCCATTTTCCAGATGAGGAAGCCATGGTCCAGGGAGAACAAGTCACTTGTCAAGGTCACATCACGAATGAATGAAGTCAGTATTTAAACCTATATCAACTTGATTCCAGAGCTTGAGCATCTAACCACCATGTTACCCTGCCACAGAAGTGGTCTTTATCTTTGGTTGGCTTAGTGCTATTTGTGTCTAGCCAACTGGTCTAACTCTTTAGACACTGTGTCCAAAATAAATAAGAAATTGCTTTACTCCTAAGGCTCAAGTCTTGCTCTCTCTGCTCTTTCACCCTTGGCAACTGAATCCTTGTGAAAAATGTCTCTTGAAGTCTTCCCCAGTGAGTTTACAATCTGAATTCCCACACAAGATCCTCCTGCAGGCCCTTGTTGACTACTTTTCATCTTCTCCTGATGACAAATAGTTCTTTGGATGACTTCACAATATATTTGCCTTTCCTCCAGAGACTGAAAGTCCTTTCCTTCTCCTGTGGAAGCACAAGTCCACACCGCCAACAGGACGCTTTTTCCATCTTTTTTCTTTACTTTTTGTTCCTGAATTCTACTTCTGCCTTTTTCTTACATCATCACTTCAATTAACGTGGTCTTCAGATCTCCCTGGCCTGGGCTCATCGTGATCACGTCTCTGAGCAGTAGAGTGGACATGTGTTTTTCTGTGCTCGGTATCACTTTGGGGCATCACCTTTCACACCTACCCTTCTCGAACCTTGTGTTCTGGTAGAACTGGCTTCCCCCCAGCTCTAAGGGTGAAACCATGAACCAGGCCTGGCCAATCATTTTCTGAATTACGCCAACCATAGTAATTGGATCGGGATGACCACATGACTGATGATGAGTCAATCAAATCTTTTAAGGGGACTTGTGCTACTAAGCAAGGGTCACGCTTTCCCAAGATTGTAGGGACTGAGGATGATCTAAGCCCGAAATTGCTGAGGGCCATCTCTGCCACAAGTAGAGAGAGCCTGTTTGAGAATGGAGTATTCACAGAGAATGCAATGTAGAAAAATGGAGAGACAGATATTCTTGACCCCATCGTTTAGAGCCTGAATCAAACCATGCATAAGGATGCCTCAACCTCTGACTGTGTTAACCATCAACAGGAAAACACTCTATAGAGTAGGTATTTATAGTGTTATTACAAGAAATAGATTGCCCCCTTTATTAAATATACATCCTGTGGTTGATTGGGTGTTGAGGAAAGAGGCAGATATAAGAGCAGAAAGTTTCAAACCACGCCCTGAGCTAGCCTGAGGGGTTCCATAAAAGTTTCTTAGGGGACACCATGGAAATCAGAAACCAGGGCTAAGAAGAGGTCTGTATTTCTTTTCTATACTGGGCTTTAAAATAAGGTTTCTGAAGAAAGGCTCTGTTGCTAACAAAAGCAAAAACAAAAATCCTTTGAAAATTGTTAACGTACCATTCATGTTAGTTCTCCTAGAAACCCAACTTCTATTTTCTGAATCCTGCTTTGCAGCCCACTTTGGCTGAGTTTATACCCTCAACTACACAATCATTTAATTGCATTTCGTACTTCTTTCTCTTCTCCCTCTCAGGGATGATAAATCAGGCATTTACTCCACATATTTTTCTCTCCTTTCTCATGACTGTCAGCCAGTTCAGATATTCAGCAAAATTCAAATTCAGCAAATATTTATTGAGGACAAGGTAGTGCTATGTGCTGTATTTTGTAACATTCATGAATTCTTTCAACTCCCTGACAGGTGGGTAGCTATTTATATTTGTGTTTAATGAATGAGGTAAAGTGATCATCTCACAGGTCACAAGGCAAGTGGTTGATGGAGCTAGAAATACATACTCTACTGTAGTCAGGTATAATATAAAAACCCTGACGTTTGGGAACAGACAGGCTTGGATTTGAATCATGGTTTTTTACTAATTTTTGGAACTTGAACACGTTATTCAAACTCCCCAAGTCTCAGTTTTCTACCCGTAAAATGTAATATCCTCTACCTTGTCATGACATATGTGCATTATATTAAATAATGTGTACAACACATTAGTGTAAAGTTGGTCAGGAACTGTTAGTTTCCTTCCACTCATCAGGAAATACCTGTATTCCTCTCTTCAGGATGATCAGCATGGAAAACAGGTCTCTGTTACATATTTAACTCTCTCTAATACTGTTTTCCATTTAGATGCTGGGCCACGTATAACATATTGTGCTAGAAGTCATAATATTTAGTCACCTCATTATTGATAAGACTCTTGTTGCCCAGAAGAGAGCAAAGGCCTATTACTGGGGATTCTTAACACTAGGATTCATAGTAGAAAAGAATCAACACCAAATTATTTTTTAGTTTTGAACAAGAAAGATGAAGCGAGGAGGATCTGAAGATTTTCCACAAATTGCAACTTCTCTTCAGCCATCTGAACCTAGCAATCATTTGCTGAATCAACAATTATGGATTTAGGCCTAATGTGCACTAGGCATTGTTCTAAGGGCTGGAGATACAGTGTGAACAAGATGGACCAAATCTGTGCAGGGGATGGAGGTGGATACAGATGATCCATCCATTCTGCCCTCTTGCCCTTTACGGACCTTATGCTTGCTGCAGTAGTTTAGGGCAGGGGCAGCAAATTATGTTTTGTACAGCTGAGCTAAGAATAATGTTTACATTTTTAAAGGGATCCTCTGTAGCCTGCAAAGCCTAAAATATTTACCATCTGACCCTTTACAGAAAATATTTGCTGAGCCTGGCTTAGAGTAACTTATAGCTTCTATCAAGACCAGAGTAAACAGTTTCATGGTTAAATACTAGTCTTTTAAATTAATAATTTGTATTTATATAAAGCATTATTAAATATTATTTACTATGATTGTTAAACAGTATTAAAGAATATAAAAAATAATGGGTAGTGGGAGGATAGGCTTTTTATATCAATTTTGTAAGAAAATAATCTTCTTTTATAAGTCATTTCACTCTCACGTTGTTTTCCTAGACTCTAACCTCCACATAAAACGTGGACCTTCTCGATCTAGCTTTTCTGGGATTTTTCTGTTCGTTTATTTGTTTTTTTTCCCTCTACCAAAAACAGAGGATTACAAGATGACCTGGAGAAGGGCCATCATGCCCGATGATGATGGGGGGAAGACAGAAGTTACTCTGCTGTCACTCCTGCCCTTTGACAATTGCTACTTAAAAATATCTTAGTCTTTCCATCTAAATATCTGCATTGTGAGACAGCAGAAGCAAGAAGAACTACAATCCTGCAGGCTGTGGAACAAAAACCAAATTCACAGAAAGACAGACAAGATGAAAAGGCAGAGGGCTATGTACCAGATGGAGGAACAAGATAAAACCCCAGAAAAACAACTAAATGAAGTGGAGATAGGCAACCTTCCAGAGAAAGAATTCAGAATAATGATAGTGAAGATGATCCAGAACCTCAGAAAAAGAATGGAAGCAAAGATCGAGAAGATGCAAGAAATGTTCAACAAAGACCTAGAAAAATTAAAGAACAAACACCTAGAAGATTAAAGAACAAACAAACAGAGATGAACAATACAATAACTAAAATGAAAACTACACTAGAAGGAATCAATAGCA